>NC_065919.1:49870617-50568863 GCF_024586455.1 Bactrocera neohumeralis
GTTTAGCTCGGTCAGAACGTGCACGTAGTTCTTCATTATCTTCTTCCAGCTCAGTCAATCGACGTTGCAGTGCAAGGCATCTTTCCTTCATAGTTTGTAGTGCAACTCGTAGTGCATATTCAGAAGCAAGTACATTGCTAGAGTTTGGCCCTGATTCCATTGCTGCTTGTTGTTTTGTGGTGATGTTTATTTGGCTCTCGGCTTTAAATTACCATTTGTAATTGCAGATTATGATTTAAACATATATTAAAATCTAAGTAAAACATAGAATATTAAATACAATAAGAAAACAAGCTTAAGAGAATTTGAGTGTGAGACAAAATGCACTAACTGTTATTCATTTTTGACACATAGCATTGTCTTTATTTCGTTGTATCTCCCATTCGTAATAAACACCTACTAAGGTGGTTTGTCAAGCATTAGATATAAAAATATTTTATCAATGTTAAAATCATAATTAATAATATGATTCATTCTCGATTTTCAGAAGGGTCTAATAATTCCAAATTTCAAAATTTGCCTGCGAGTAATATATGTTAGATATTTCTTTAGTGAAAATAACAGAAGGGTCTTAACATTTAATATGCAAACCGGATCGGAAAACACTAAAAATTTAATAAAAGAAAACTAAAACCCTTCTTAGTTATTTTAATCTGAACGGTTACGTACAAAAAGTATAATTAGAAAGAAGAATCTTTTTAAAAGCGAAAATTTTATTGCTTTATATCGTTTTTAACAACTCTGTTAAGCTAACACAGGTAATCGACTGTGTTTAATAGGAAATGCCAAACCATGGTCAGCTGTTAGTTGTTTGTTTGTGTAACTTTTAATTTTAGTCAAATATGCTTTGCATAAATAATTTTAAACTAAATTTCTTTAAATATCGAAGAAAAATAAATGAAAGCGTTAATTTAATTCTCAGTCAAAACAGATGGAAATGTCAACAGTCACAGTCAGCACAGTTAATAAAAAACTCCAAGTTGAAAGTGTTATTTTTCGGCACCGACACATTTTCATTACCCAGTCTGCAGGCGCTACATAATAACTAGTATGCTAAAACATTAGTTTTAAAAGAATATTTGCAATAAATAGTTTTTAATAGTTATTCTAGAACAGAAAGCAACTTACTGGGCGTAGTGACATCTTTTAAAAATCCGGCAAATTGTGTTCGTACTTATGCAGAACAGAAGCAGCTGACACTTTATCGTTGGCCGGTACTTCCAGAAGATTGTCAAGGATATGATTTAGGTGTTGTAGTATCATTTGGTCATTTAATACCAGAGAAGATCATTAAATCTTTTCCAAAGTAAGTGTTTAAAAAATGATTTAAAACTGTGAATATTCCTTTTGGCTTAGTTTTGTCACTCAGAAGGCCGAAGAATATTTAAACAAAAGGTTAGGAAATAAATATATTTAGTAAAATAATACCTTTTTTAATTTTCAGTGGTATGATTAATGTACATGCCAGTTTATTACCTCGTTGGCGTGGTGCTGCGCCCATTATCTATGCTATAATGCAAGCAGATGCACATACTGGAGTGTCTATTATGAAAATTGAACCAAAACACTTCGACGTCGGTGATGTAAGTTTTTCGGCGTGGTTATTCCAGCTGATTTATATTTCAAAGATTTTTTCTCAAGGTGTTGGCGCAACGTGAAATACCAATAAGAGCAGATATTCTTATGCCGGAACTTCATACAAAACTCGCACAAGAAGGCGCTAACTTGCTGATTAATACTTTAAATAATTTCTCAAGCTGTTTGGAATCTGCAACAAAGCAAAATAATGAGCTTGTTACATTTGGTAATAATTCAATATTATGTTGAACCTTTCTATTAATGTCGAATACTGTTTTTCTATAGCACCCAAAATAACATCGGCCATTACGAATGTGAATTGGTCTCAATTGAGCGCAGAACAAGTACATCGTAGGTTTCGTGCACTTTTTGGCTTTAAGCACTTAAATACGAGATTTCAGAATAAAAACATTCAATTGATTGATGTTAAACTACCTGCTGTAAAAGAGATCCCTACTTCTTTAGCTAATGTGGAATGTGGCTCGTTTTTGTACGATCGAAATAAACGTGTGCTTACAGTCCGTTGTGCCGACAGCACACACTTGGAAATACATCAACTACGTGTCGAAGGCAAAAAAATTATGACTGCAACAGAATTTAATAACGGATTCCTGAAACAAATAAATTCCACTAAAATACTGTCGTTTACAAGTAAATAAAGTTCATTTGACTTGTTAACAAGAATTTATTACTTTAACAATTTTGACGATAATAGGTTTTTTTTATACTCTTGCAACATGTTGCTACATAGTGTATCAGTTTGCTTTTTATAAAGATGTGCGAAATTCAACCTAGATTAGAGGGTTTAACTTCCTTTGTATCTGCCGGTTGCGCTGTAGTTTTTTGCATTAGATTTTTACTGAACCAAACAGGACGTGGCTTTTCCATTTCCACTACGCGCACTTTCCGATCGTTGCTTCCGTTTTCATTTTTATCGAGCTGTTCACCTTGGTAAAGTACCACAACTTCGTGTTCAATTGGCTCCAGTCCCAACTTTTGTTCAATTTTTTCTTGCATTAATCGTGTTTCCTGCTCAACTTTTTTGTAACAGTGAGCTAGAATTAAATATTATTTATCTATTTCCTACATAATAATCAAATAGTTTTAACTTACGACATAGTACTCCCAGTTCGTGATCATGACCACATTGATTGCATGAGCGCAAGTTGGTTTTAGCAACCAACGGCTTCCAATTATATCCAGGCAAACCAAATTTTCGATTTAATCGTTTCTCAATGGTACGACGATGCTTCGGCACAGCCCACAAAATGCCATCACCTAACAGATTCTTAAGGCTAAATCTATCAGATTTCTTGTTGTCTGATGTATCCACTGGTGCATTCAATCCAACATTAGGCATGCCGACTAAAGCTAACTCCACTGTGTAAGAAAAACATGATTAAATAACCAACAATTTGTCGTATTCCAATTGTATGTACATACATGGCGGTTGGCCGCGGTGTCCGAAAAATATAAACCTTTCAAGGCGATTTAGGAAGGAATTTAGACTTTGATAGATATTTCGCGACATTTTTACTAATATTTTTATTTTGAGAAAATATACACAATTTTTCAAAGAAATTCAAGCAGTAAATGAAAAATTGAATGACAGCACAAACAGCTGTTCTGTATTTTTTTTGTTCATCGGCAACATGCATGCTGCGATTTGACAATAATGACCAAGTAGAAATCGAACCAAGTTATGAAGAATTTGCTAACAATTTGTATAATGTGAATTTTCGAGTTGACGAACGAAATACTAAATTGTATCGATTGATTAATGTCGTGTTTCTATAAATCGATTTTGCTAACTAAAAAAGAAATTGTATAATATAATTATGATCCCATTTGCAAGTTTATATCTCGTTACCAGTTCTCCCTAACTTTACATGTAGATGGCGCTCCTAAAACGTAACTACTATGGATGGCAACGTCAATCAGCTGTTCTTACAGATGTTTTGCATATTGTGAAAGTAAAATAAAAAAAACATGCAAGTTACGTCAAATCAATTTCCAATTCATTTATAAAATAGTTAAATAATCATAAAGAAAATTTAGCAAAAAGTAGTTTGTAGTGACAATGCTCAGTTGGAGCTGTTGTAAATAAAACTTAATTAATCCTTTGTGTTATTTCTAAGGTGCTTCTAAGGTTGATGGATCGAAAGCATGAGCCATGACAGTAATCTTAGCTGAATAATAACTTAATCGCTACGTGATAAGCCGGTGCAAACTGTATAAGGACAAATACTTGTTGAATGCGGCAATAGCTTCGTTCAAATTAGAGCCAGTCTTAAAATAGTTGTGTTCAAATGAAGCGCTAGAAACCCAACACGACGTGCGCGGTTTCATTGCACTACCACATATGCAGTTCCGAGTACGAAATGATTTTCTAATACACATATATTCACCACAGCGCAGCCGTAACCATCGTCAATACATAACTCAGCGAGCTAAGTGAACGAGTTTCCACTGTCGCTGCAGTCGTTTCTTAAGCTCTCTTCAAGTCTGCTTAAATACTTGGCTGCTGCCACATTGTAATAACCTGCGTAAGCCACTATCGTTGACAGCGACAACAGACACTTTGTTGGAGCTGCTGGAGTCAGACGTAAGTTATCGTCGTTCCGTGGTTGTCTTTGCCGTTTTTCAGTTACTAAATCAAATTAAATTAATATAACGTCGTTTTGATTTAACTTAACCAGCGTTGTGCGTGTCCAGTCAATTAAATATCTGTGAAAAATAAACCAGTAGTGAGTTTCCAAGTTAAATTGAAAAAAAAAATAAAATAATAATAAGCTTGGCTTAAAATCAATGAAAACAAAAGCGAGTGACATGTTTCCTCCCAAAAATATTTAAAGATATACTCGTATATATAATACTGAAGTCGATAACATATACAGGACCTATCGGGCGTTTCATAATCATACCCAAAATTTATATATTATATTAAAACAAAAAAGTGTAAATCAATGAAGCAAACAAATTTTATTTAATAAACCTCTTGACTTGACAAAGTTTATGATCAACAATAATACAAAAGTATTTAAAAACGCATACGAAAGTGTTTTCAAAAGTGCTAATTTATAATTCAAAAATCGTTGTTAATTTAACAGTTAATTTACAAAAAAAAAAATCACATAAAAATGGCCTGTTTAAGCACTTCCGGTCGTAAAGGACTTAACGTGGTCGTCGGTACACGGAACCATCAAACGCAAAAACATCTCTGCAAATTGTTTTGGCAACAAAAAATTAGCAGATCCTTTTGCTCAAACGCAGCCATTGCAGCTGCGTTACTGTGCAAAAATAATGCGAACAGCATGTCCTCGCTTTTGCCACAACGCAACTTCCACGGAGTGGGCATATTATTGCAACGTAACACGGCCATAACAACAGGACAGGATTATTTTGCCAATATGGTAAGCTGTTGTGCAAAAATTAATGATTTTGTGTATTTGCATTTAAAAAATCTGTAATGTACATATGTGTATTTCAAATTAACGGATTTTTCAAAGCTAGTAACTGCTTGGACTTCCAAAGTACATATGTATGGTTATACTCATATATTTCAAGACAGTTTTTTTCAGAAAAACATTTTATATTATCTGGTTTCCTTGTGTTTTTATCATTACGACTTTCCAATATGTCCAGGGAATTTCGTATTTACTTCTTCTCTCACAACAATGTAACGTTGTAAACTCCAATATTGTAGATCTATAAACTAATATATTTAATTGTTTTTAATTTCAACAGTTACAAGTCTCAATGTCAGCACTCATTTGCAAGAAGTCGTTAATCCATTTCGATTATTACCTTTTAGAGAGTATTGCTACCACATGCTGCCAATTTTTTGCGGTCGTTTGAAGTTTGTGATTCAAAATCCTATATAAAGTAGCATGTATCACTGCATTACGTCGACGGCGCGCATTCCCAATTGGTTTATCTAGCTGTTTTTTTGCGCCATGCTCAATTGATTCCTTCAAATGCACATGCATTTGTATATGTATCTACATTAGTAAGTTGGAGCTGTTGTTGTTGTTGTTGTTGTTGGTTTAGAGCATTTGTCATCATTATCAACGACTCGTGTGCATCAACAACATTATCATCCTTAATATTGTGTGCGATGACGTCGCTTTGCATTGCTTCCTCATCGGCAAAGTGCATTGCCTGCGGTTGGGAAGTTGTTTGCTGTGCTTACGCTGCGGTGCTGCTGCGCTGGTGCGGTAGTAACTTACAGCATTATACACACAAACAAAGTTTCCACCACCACCATCACCACACACTGTGCGCAAAAGTTGCTGCAAACGAAAGTGAAATTAATGCACTCGCTTGTTGCTTTCTGGCTTTTAAGTTGGTAACGACTATTTTTTTTCTTAATTTTACTTTGTCTTGGTTTATTTTATCGTTTGTTCATTTATTGCTGTTGGCAGTTATTTCATTCGCTTTGGCATCTTTCTTTGCCGCAAACTTCGCTTTCGTTGGCCATGATAGTTTGGCTGACGGTTGTTGTTAATTCATGCGTTTGCCTGGTGTTTTCTGGTTTGTTTGTGCATTAAGCGTAAAAGTGTGGACATGAAGTGGCGCTCTTGGTAAGAAAGTGCGCACATACATAGTATATATGTATGTACATACATCTGTATGCCAGTGTTTGCGTGTGAATGGAGCAACGAAAAGCAATGCACTGTCTGTTGTTGTCTACCAACGATCGTGTTGATGATGAAAACGGTGATAATGACGTGAGAAAAGTCGTTGGCCAAATGTGAGACAGGTGTGTTTGCGGCTTCCACTATTTTTTGTTTTTGTTTTACACACACACTTTTGAAATTGTCTAACATTTTGGTAACCGCTTCAAAATATAAAAAGTTTAAATTTGCCATAAAAATATGGTTTTTGTGCATTTATACTTTTGTTATACTAGCGGCTGTCATCCATCTTCACTTCGTTTCTCATTTTTATAATTTAAGTTCTTAAAAATAAAATGTACCATGTGCTTTCATACTCTACTTTCTGTTTTTTCACTACGCTGTCTCTTGTCAACAGCTGATTTTTGTTTTGGTGCATGGATTCTTGTTCTACTTGTTTACCATTAGGTTTGCAAACAATTGAGAGAGTGCGCCTGCCGAGAGAGCGTGTCTTAGAAAGCATGTGCGTTTGTGTGGTTGCCTGTGGTGCAATTGCACTTGTAGCTTTGTTTACATTGTTGCTAATACAGTGCTATTCAAACAGTTTGCTGCTAGCATCAAAACTTTTATGCTGCATTTTTCGTTGTTTAAGGAATACAAAGATACATAAAATTCATACGAAAAATGAAAATAATATTATAATTTTTATTTATTAAATTATTGAACAATATACACAACCTATGTATGTTAAAATAAATGTTTACAAACAGATTGGTGAAGTATTAGAGTGTATTAAAGTGATCAATATAATTGTAAAATACTTTTTTAAAAAAGTAAAGTAAAAATTTCAACTTTAAATGCAAATATCTCAAAAACTATAAGTTTCCTGCGACTAGATCTATATTCTTGATCTGGAATAACTCCTCTATCCGCCCATACCCATTTTATCCTCGAAATCCTGGGACGGTATTATAAAGTATACTCAAATTAAAACTGTATTGGACATAAACGCCGAAATAATAACATCAATAAACGCTTATACAAGTATACCAATATCAATGAAGCATTGTTAATAAATGTTGAAGCCAATAAGAAATGCAGCAATAAACTCAAAAGCGCTTTCATAACACTCCCATATATATGTACATATATCGCTCATTTGCTGCAAGACCGGCATAAGTCAAAAAAATCGATTTGCCAGAAAACGCGTTAAAAGTTTTCAACTGACTCCAACCTTACACGGAAGACAGGAATCATATTCTCTTCTCAAGCGGAGCATATAAGAGGTATTCATATGAATTTTTCACTCAACATGAAGTATGATATAACGAACAATTCTGCATCCTTAACTCAAAAATCACGTTTTTTGAGTTATGACGACGTTGCAGCAAATGAGCGATATGTATGCTGAGGGTGGTGCCAATATACAAACATACTTACATATGTATGTATGTACATACAGTAAATGCCTACAAATGTATTTGTATGAAATTTTTGTACAGCGTGTTGTGGGTCTGGCAGGTGAACGCGCGCAGGCGCATACAAATTGGCGGATCTCACAGCAATTGATGAATTTTTACTTTCAAAGAATGAGACCTTCATATTTGTATGTATGCATGTGTCTTAATGTATACAAATATATATTTACAAACACTCCTCGCATGCATCTTAAAACAGAAAAGAAATTTCAGTTATCAAACTAAATTCGTCTATAAAAAAATTAAAAATCAAATAACAAAAGCGTATGTATATAAGCGCAAATAGAAAGCGTTGACTGCACAAAAACAACAAATTTGGTTATTTGCTCGCTGCCAATAAAAGAACGATGTAACTTAAAAGACAGTCAGCCGTTAGCAAATTGAATAGTTTTGTCATCCAAAGCAATGAATCAGCGGCCTTCAATGCCGGAACCTTGATGCAACTACTATTTCTCCACACTTTACCAAATTGATTTCTCTAATCGCAGTAGTGCGTTAAGTGCCACAAAAATCCATTAATGCTGAGCTGCTTTGAGCGGAAAAATAAAATATTTTTATTTTTATTTACTAATTTTTAACTTGGTTTGGCTTACAATTTGCTTTTTTAATTTACTTTTTTAATATAATTTTTTTTTTTTAATATATATTTTTAATCCGAATAATTTGTTCATATCGGACCACTATAGCATAAATGTATGTATGTAGCTGCCATACAAATGGACTGATCAAAATCAATTTCTGGTATCAAAACTTTTGTATTTGTGAAGGGTATCCTAGCTCGGCGCAAGCGAAGTTAATGTTTTTTGTTTTTATATATTTTTTGGAATATTTGTGCCGATTTCTTTGCCATCTTCTTTCCATAGCTTTCGATTTCGTCTAACGTTCAGCTCACTTATTGGTTGCGCCCACTAAAGGTTGGCAAAAATGTGAAAAATATATATGTATGTAAGTCAGTCTGGAAAGTAAAAAACAAAAAAATAAAAGCAACAATAACTAAAATTAGTTCATATTAACAATTATGTGTGAATTGAATTCCTCAACGATTTGTATGCTTATAGTGCCAGCTACTGCGCTTGTATGTATTTATGTATGCTTGTGATCTATTTGCGTTTTCTAACTGCTTTTGCTGCTGTTTCCATAGCGTTTCTGTAAAAAAACGCTTCTCCAAACATTTGGCTGTACATTTTTAATGCGTCTTTCTAGGCACGATGGGGCCAAACTCTCTATTGCACACATTTAAACACATGCATATGTATGCGTAAGTAAGTATATATGCATATATAAACATAAGACATGCCTTTGCGCTGAGTATTTATGCGTTTGATTTATTAAAAAAATGAAAGTGCTTCGCTGTTGTGTTAACTGCGCATGCGTACGTGTATGTGTGTTGCCTTTTTCTATTAAATATTTCTTACAAGCAACTTTTGTGTCGCTGACTGCTGGTTATTGTGACCGACATTGCAAGACACGCATTTTTATTTAGATGTACTTATGTATGTATGTATATGTATTGCTGTGCGCATGTGTAACTTGTGGTTGACATCATTTATATTATAAATTCAAATTATTTTTTTTTGCTGTACGCTTTTAGGTGTTAACACTTCATTACATACATATGTATTTGAGCTTAGGTGTATGTGTGTGTATACTATTTGCTTGCAGCGGAGTTCACTGAGGTGTCCATATCATCATCAGTTAGTGAAGTTGTCAAGTTGTAATCTACATATGTATATGTGTATATGTTGCTATTGTTGTTGTTCTTGCAAATCATTTAGTTCAAATGTTAATAGTGTTTACAGTTGCCCGACAGCTGTGGCATCATAATATAACATTTTAGTGGATATATGCATATTTGATTCTCATTTTAATATATGCAAATGCATTGCATATAGTTCACTTATGTACATACATAAATAAACTGCAAACATACATATGTATGTAAGTATTACAACATTTTCGAACTCCATGAACTGTGTGGTTATTTTAATGAGTTGTTCATGGCTTCAATTACAACACTTTGTCGAACTAATAATTTGTCTATGTACATATGTATGTATATATGTATGAAGTTAATTAGATAATTATTTGGGTGTTAAAATACAATTTATTGCACAAAATTGAAATTTATTTTGGCTAGTATTGTTGCCCTTTTTAGTTCTTATAAATATCTCAATTTTAGAACATTATTGGTTAGGTGTTATTGCCATTTTTATACCCTCAATAGGATATATTAAGGTTGTCACGAAGTTTGTAACACCCAGAAGGAAACGTCTGTCTAGTTCGATCTCGATTTAAAATTTTTCACACGGTCTTTTCTTCACAAAAACTGCTCATCCTGCTGCCGATATTGGACAGTTATTACTAAGTATAGTTGCCATATAAATTGAACGTTCAAAATTAAGGCCTTGCATCGAAAACTTTTTTATTTAATAAGATATCTTCACCTAATTCGGCATAGATTATTGTTCAAAGCAGCACTACAATATCCGAAGAAATTGTTCAGATCGGATCACTTTAGCTTCTGCCCTATAAACTGGCCGAGCAAAATCAAGTGCTTGTATGGAAAACTTCTTCATTTGTCAAGGTATTTTCACAAAATTTGGCATGTGTTTCTGTTCAAGAAAACGCTACAATCTTCGAACATATTTTTTAATTCATACTATTTCATATTGCTGTCATACGAAATGACCAATCAAAATTAAGTCCGTGTATGGAAAACTTTTTTTTTATAGCTTCGATGTAAGAGAAGTTAAAGTTTTTATTTTTTAATTATATGTGATATTACTAAGTCGATATAGTATAGGTTTCTCGATTATATTTGCAAGCATCAGCTGTGCTGTTTCGAAGCAACGTTCAGTAAAAGACCTATTGTTTGAACACACTACAATATAAGGGTAGGCAAAATTCAATAGCAATTATAAAAATGAAATCCGTAAACGCTCAAATATTATAACATAACAAGCGTTGTTTGATATTCACTAAAAACTACAAATAACTTTTCCACTTTAACACATTTCCACTGAATGCAATTAACTCCAACGAAAAAGCTGAAATTGCACCGACAAATTGTTTTACTTAAGATTGTTACTTGAGAAATGAATAATGTGGCTAAAAACTAATAAAATAGAATTTGATTAATTTATATTTCTATTTATCAGCTGATGCATGACAAGTTGGTCTCTTTCCAACACATCGTTCAGTTGACATGCAACAGTTTAAGAGCCAACGTAAACTATTGTTTGGGAAATCATAAATATAATGCTGGTTTCCTCCAAAAAAATTTAATTTTTTGTAAAAAAAAAATGAAATTTCCGACAACTTTCAACTTTCACACGAATATCAATGCAACATACATTTAACATAGTGTGAATCCATCAAAAATGTAATAGAAATGTCTGTAAACAATAAACATAATGATAGCTCAAGTGATATTAAATTATAATCGACATTTCAAGGCGAACACCGCGCACTTTGCAAAACTCAACACATTTCAGCTGTAATTGATCTGAAAAACAAACAAATAAGTGATAATAAAAGCTGTAATCTTCAGCGAATGCCTGAAAAAAATTTGTGGTTTGAGTATGCTCCAATGGGTGTAATCGTGCAGTAATTGCGGAGCCTCAAGTGTGCAAAAGATTAGACGTCAAGTGTGAATCACATTGCAGAGTAACGGCTTGAAGAAATGCAAACACAAGTTCATCCATATTTGCAAACGATCGCGTACAATTGGAATGAAAAGTGAGCTAAAAGCCTGCCGCAGACACGAAAACAGTTTACAGGTGTCAAAAGCCAGCTGTGAAGTAGGCCTCGATGAGCTGAGTGTGCACGTATGCTATGGAATGCGATGGGAATTCGGTTAAAATTGTATTGATGCTCGAAAGTTTGCGAATTCGAACGCATACAATAAACATAAATTATATATAAATATATAGACACCGTATCTCTTTGTGGCTTTAACTGAAATGCCTATGAATGAGTGTAATGATTTGCATTATCTCGGGATCAAGCTACTTTATTGAAATTTGAAACTGGCATGAGTTTGATATGTATGTATAAATGTGTGTACATAACTGTATATAGTGCATGTATGTATGTATGTTAGCTTTTGGCCATAGAGTTCAAGTGGACACCGCCAAAATTGAAGCAAAAATAACAACAAATTATAACAACATAAATAAAGCCAGCAAAAAAGTCAACAACAACAATGCTATAATACAAACACTTGTATGCAACATAGTGCGGCATAATCCGTAAAAGTCTACAATTAGTTGCTGATAGCGTTTGCAATTGGCAATGAACGGAATGACGAGTGCTTGGAACGTGTAGTCATTTTTATGTTTGCACCATTTATGTACATACATATGTACATAATATAAGTATATAAATGTGTACACATGTGCAAATCACGTCTGTGTTCGTATATATGTACATATGTATATGTATGTATGTAAAAATTCGCGAATGTTATTGAGCTTTTTAGTGCCCAGTTGTGTTGGCAAGGTTGTGCATGTGTGTAATTACTGTTTGGCCGAAATAAAATTATATTGTAACTGTGATATTTACAAGTACCTGAGATGATTTAAAACTTTTTGAAAGTGCCGAAAACGTTGCTTGGTGCTTCGGTTGCTAGCTCGTAAATTAAAAAAAAATTAATGCCTAAAAATATAAGAAATTTAAAAAACTGAAAAACAAATCCAAAAATAATATAAAATATTGGAATTAAAAAAAAGAAATAAAATTACAAAAAAATATCATTCCAAAAAAAAGAAAAATAAATAAAATTACAAAAAATAAATAAAAAATAACTAAAAAAATAAATAAAAAATAAAATAACAAAAAAATAAAATTACAAAAAATAAAAATAAAAAATAGAAATAAAATTACTAAAAAATAAATAAAAAATAACTAAAAAAATTAAAAAAAGCTAAAAAATAAATAAATTAATTAAGGATAGTTTAAATAAAAACTTTTGAATTAAAAAAAAAAATTAAATGAATGACGTATGAAATATCAAAAAATTAAATTTTTAATTAAAAAAATTTAGAAAAAGTTTAAAAAATAATTGAATAAAAAAATTAAAACAACATTAGAAAGTTAAAATACTAAAATTAGCGTAGAATAAACAAATTAAAGTCATTTAAAAATATAAAATAAATCAAATTCGATCCCATTGCGCATGCATAAACACAATAATCAAAAATAAAAAGAAAAAATTAAAAAAAAAATTTATATATAAAATAAATATACGTATGTACAAAAAAATATAAAAAAAAAAAAAAAAGTAAGATAAAAAAATAAACTTAAAAAAAAATAAAAGAATTAGCAATAATTTTTTTAATTAAACTAAAGCAAGAAAGAGCTAAAATTAAAAAATATTAGTAAAAACATAAGTTAAAAAAAAATGTTGAAAATTAAAACAAAAAGTTAGCGGTGACAAAAACCACTTGGAAGTACTAAAAAATATTAAAGAAAAAAATCAAATTCGATTCCATTGCGCACGCATAAACACAATAAACAAAAAGTAAAAAGAAAAAATTAAAAAA
Source organism: Bactrocera neohumeralis (assembly GCF_024586455.1). Lineage (NCBI taxonomy): Eukaryota > Metazoa > Arthropoda > Insecta > Diptera > Tephritidae > Bactrocera > Bactrocera neohumeralis. The sequence continues at coordinate 49,883,833 of NC_065919.1, forward strand.
AAGATTATTAAAAAAAATATTAAAAAAATAAAAAAGTTTAAAAAACAAAAAGTAAACTTAAAAAAAAATAAAAGAATTACGCAATAAAACAATTAATTTTTTTAATTAAACTAAAATAAACCAAGCAAGAAAGAGCTAAAATTAAAAAATATTAGTAAAAACATAAGTTAAAAAAAAATGTTGAAAATTCAAACAAAAAAGTTAGCGGTGAAAAAAAAACCACTTGGAAGTCCTAAAAAAATGTTAAAGCAAAAATCATATTCGATTCCATTGCGCATGCATAAATGCGCTCATTGCACACTTTCCTTAACTGCATTATTAATAAATTAAATTCAATTGTGGGTTTCAGGCTTTTTTACAGTAGCTAAACGTGACGCGCTTTTCTGAATATCAAATCGAACCGGAACCGCTGCACACCATTTTCGACACCACAATCACTCATACACACACACATACACACAATCTGGCATATAACTCAATTTAAATAACTATACAATAAACCAACGCTGTCCAGTCTCAAGTATTTGAAAAAGTTTATACACACCTTTGCCATTTTGTATGTGCTTGTGTGTGTGTGTGTCTTTCTCATTTCTTCGCCGGTTGCTGACTGCTGCTTTCACGCTACTCCACTGCGCTACAGCAGCACGTCAGTGCCGAGTGCCAAAGAAAAAGCGAAAAATTAATAAAAAATAAATATTGAAGCACACACAAGCATACAAACAAACAAAACAGCTAGAAACGCTAACAGTGCTGGCGCACAACGCGCACAGTACGACGCATGCACGGCGCATTACAATTAGCGCCGAATAAAGTCAACTTCATGCTGATTTTGTTGGCCGCAGTCGCTGGCCAAAGCTCCCGCCACTTGCCACTTTCATTCTGATATCACGCGCTTGTTGGTATTTTTCGGAAGACTTTCGGCTGCCAAAAAATCAATCCAAAGCGTGTTTACATACGACACCGCATGCAGATGCCACTAAATGTCAGTTAGGCAAATATCTAACTGGCCTCGCAGCGCGTTGACGGCGCTGTCCGCGTTGGTGGCGTTGTCGTCGCGCTCGATTCGCAGCGCTTGGCACAAAGCGCGAAGCTCTCACTCATTGATTGAAATTTACACACACAAAAAAGAAGAAGAAGAAATGCATGCTAAGCTGTGGTCTTCCTATCACACCTCACCACTTGACCACACAAGCCGCGCCAAACTCAGCCAGCACTGCCCTGCGCAGCTCTGATCGTCGCTACTCACCACTCCTCAGTTCGCTTGGCAGCCAAGCTAGCGCGCCGCACCGCTCTTGGCTTCGTCTTTATCAGCACGCTAGCGACATGGCCAGCGACATTGGCTGCGTCCACAATTTACACCAGCATACCACGAATGTGGATGAGTCTTACTTTCCCTTTTTGCTGACATAACAATCGAACGCTATTTCATTTTAGCTTTTTTCTCCGTCATTGCTGTTGTTGTTTTACTACATTATAACGCTCTTGCTGCCATTGATGACTCGCTGCTGGCATTTGTGGCTTCTTAACTGTAACTATTTTTTAAACTTTTGTTTAAATAAAATTTTCTTTGCTTTTTCGTGTCAGTTTTTGGTGTTTTACGTCAAGCCGCTGTCCAACTGTCGCTTGCGTGTAAGTAGAAGAAATCGGCACGTAAATACCGTTGCGCACATATTTTTGGCACGTTTGGCAATTTGAATTTCAATTTGGCTTCGAACGCGCCAAAAATCCACTTGATTTTCGAAAATTATTATTATTTTAGTTTTTTTTTTACCCTGTATTCGTACTCATTCATGCAAACTGCATACTGACATTAAATATATAATTATTTACCTGCATGTGCATGTGTGTATGTGGGTATGCCTCCAAATCACTTTAATCGCTTTAATTTAATTATGTATGCATGTGGTTGCGCATTTCAACATTTCCAAAAACCAAAAAGTATTCAAACCAATATATACTTTACATACTTACATATGTACATAATTGTTAATGTAATTAATCTGAAAAGTATTTATATATGTACTTACTATATCGACTACCTATTATATGCAATTGTTTTTGTAATAACGGTTTCTGTCGTGAATTGTCGTTAATCATGCTTTTAATTGAGTTAAATTGTTTGCATTTTTCTTTATTGAAAATTAATTTTTTTTTAATGATTTACCAGCGGTATTCAGAAGAGAGTGTTAAGTGGATTATAAAGGGAGATCCACTCGAGGTTATCTACGTTTTTAAAGGTAAAAACAGAAACTTCAAATTTAATGGGAAATGTTTATTAGCATTCAAAAGAACATTTTCAAAACGTTGGCCGTAGTTACGTCTCCGTTGGTCCATCTGTTGAGTCCATTGTTCGATTACTCGTTCGAGCATTCCGTCTAGTGATGACACGCGTGATATTTGCTCCAAGGCATGAATCGAAGCGGCATTGTCCGCATAAACTTTACACTATATATATCTGCACAAGAAAAAGTTTAACAGTGTGATATCACACGATTTTGGTGGCCAATCGACTGATACAAAACGTGAAATTATCTGTTCACCGAAGTGTTCCCTCAATAAATCCGTTGATTGATGCGATGTGTGGGAAGTGGCGCCGTCTTGTTGAAATCAAATGTCGCCGAGATCATGAGCTTTAATTTCAGGTATGAAGTAGTCAGTTATCAAGGTACGATAACGGTCGCCATTGACGGTTACGTTCTCACCGGCATCATTTTTGAAGAAATATGGAGCGATGATTCCACCGGCCCAAATACATTATAACAATTTTGCTTGTTTACATACCCACTGAGCCAGAAATGAGCTTTATCGTTGAAAAAATTTTGACTCGAAAACGTCGGATCTTCTTGGAACTTTTCAAGAGCGATTAAAGCGAAGCAATGCCGCTTTGGAGGGTCATAAGCTGTATTTTGTATGCACTTTCAATTTAAGATTTCGACGTAAAATGCGCCAAGTCGTTCCTTACTTCAGTCCGAGTTACTGCGAACGACGCCGAATCGATTCTGCACTGTCTTCGTGTACACTCTCAGCTATATTTTGTTCACTGCGTATTGGACGTGGTCTATTCGTTCGAACATTTTCCAATAATGGACGCTGGGTCTCAAGATGGGTGATGGTGTTGCGAATAGTGCGCTCACTAAGCCGATTATGTTGACTACAAGTTGTACGAAGCGCGCGAAATACATTCGTAACAGAACGTGAATTTTCGTAAAAGAAGTTGAACAATTTGTCCTTCCATGATGAAATGTCAAACAATACTGAACAAAAATAAAATGACAGCTTGACACTACTCACGCGTGATCTGTCAAAATATGGCTAATTAAAAAGATAATTCTACTTGGATCAACTGGATCAACTGGTTTTTGGTTCCGCAAAAAGGCTATTGGATCGAACTTTTTATCTTTAATTACTTTTTAGAATACCTCTCTTTAACTCACGTATCATAACCGATTTGTAAGGCACTGTTCAGATTCTATAATATTATGGTTACTGAATTCGACTGTCTAGAGGTTGCTATCTCCATTTATCTTCTTAGCTGAAATCGGAACATAAAAACAAAACAACGGAATCCATTTCATTCGCATAGCTTAAACTTTCAGATGCTAATATTCACTGGGTAGATTTTCTCTTCCATTTGTGTTTCTTATTTTCATCAACAGAGTCAGGCTTTTGTAAATACCAAGTCGCCTCAGAACAGCTGATGGTTTTCACAACAAATCTTTGCATTGATAAATATGTTCGATTATTAGAAACTTAGATGGATACTGTAGTCGCATAAGTACTGAATCTCAATCAGCGCTCGAGAGATCCTAAAGTCCAGCGTTAGAACGTAAGAAGACAATGGAGAACCGACTCGCTTCTAATTGCATGAAATTGGTTCATCGGCTTTACAGCGATTCTAGCGATTCCATTGTGACCGGACACAAAAACAAGTCTAATACGGGAGCAGCTTGTTGCTATTGCTAATAAGATCATGCACTTGACTCGCTTTAAGCACACAATCAGCGGACTCAAAACCAGTGTAGCTGCAATCGAAGTGAATGCACAACTCTCCGAAAGCAGGTGCACTTTAGGAGCAGTACATCTTTGGCAACCACCACATTGTTGGCAACCACGTTCGCTTGTGTGACGCTACAGTGGAGTGGTAGCCTGAAGCTAGAGTTCATGGAGCGCACCCGACTGAATATGTCGATAGTAACTTTTACATAAATGAGATCAAAACATGAAATTGTCAACCATTAAACCTCAGACATTTGCTTAGATAATTTTGAAAATCTCAATCTTATAAGATAAAAATGTTTCAATTTGGAAGTACGGAAAGTTTATATGTATTCAATTAAAAATCAATAAAATAAAATGTTAATATTTTACGATAGAATAATTTTTGGTCAATAACAAACCTTTAAGTGATAAACACATTTCTGTCCATTGCATTTAGTTACATAACCTAACTCTTCTCATATAACCTAAATTCAATCAACACATTATATCACTAACAAGTTTTTGGTTTGATGGCTTTGTAAATGCCAACTTTATGACCTTATTTAGGATGAAAATGTGAACTTGAATTTGCCGCCATAAAAATGCAGACTTCCAATCAAATTACAGCTCTTCATTAAATACACTCAAATGGAAGTTTTATATATGTATGTATGTACATATGTATATCAAATATAGCACATGGCATATTGATTTCGCTTTCAAATATTTAATGCGATCCGCTAAAGCATCAACACACCCAAGTTTACAAAATTTATTTGCATAATATTTAGTGTGTATAAATTTAAATTCACAAAATTCTCTCTTATCGAGATCTTGAGTAGCAACTTTAACTGCTACGGCTTGTGCCTATGCACACAGTACATATTTACATACATTTATGTATATTTTATTAGTTAGCCAAGTTATAGTGAAGCTAGTTTCTATGTAAATATTTGGACTTAATCACATACCATGGCAGCTGAATTCTGAATTTTTGGCGGTTTTTTAAGTCAATAAGGGTGTGTATCCTATGATGTTTGTGGTGTTGTGAAGTGTTTATTAATCCCGAAATTTCGGGATTACAAAATTAATATTTCGGTATCCCGAAATTTATTACTAAACTAAAATTGTGGTGTAGTGAAATGCTTAACAGTCCCGAAATTTCGGGATTACAAAATTAATATTTCGTGATCCCGAAATTTATTACTAAAATTAAATTGTGGTGTAATGAAGTGTTTAATAGTCCCGAAATTTCGGGATTACAAAATTAATATTTCGTGATCCCGAAATTTATTGCTAAAATTAAATTGTGGTGTAGTCCCGAATTTCGGGATTACAAAACAAATATTTCGCGATCCCGAAATTTATTACTAAAATTAAATTGTGGTGTAAGAAACTGTTTAATAGTCCCGAAATTTCGGGATTAAAAAATATTAATTTTAAAATTACAAATATTAATTTTTTAATCCCGAAATTTTTTATTAAAGTTTTATGTATGTATGCATGTATGTAAATGTGAATATTTTTGCAAATTGGAAGGAATCAAATTAAAAATGAAAGCTCTTTTTTCTGCCTCGAATGCCTAAATCTCATCTCCTCTTGCATTGTTTTTGTATTTGCACGTGTTTGAAATTGCAGACGAGCGAAATATTAAACCTAACAGCGACTAATTTTTTTCATAATTTCTCTGTTTTATACTTGTTTGTTGCTTTTTTTGCTGGCGCTTGTGGCATGCGCTACCGCTGCGCCCCATGTCTGTTGCAAAACAAACAAACCCAATACATTATTCACATCGAAAATCGATTGATTTGTAGTCGAAAAACGTCGTGTCACGCTGTTATTATTGTTCCTCTGCCAAAAGCGAAAATAATCAAAAGAAAGAGTGGTGAAAAAGATAGCTAAGCCAAATTTTGGATATCCAAGCGTAAGGTGCAACAACAACAACATGGCAAAACACAAGCTGCAATCTGCAATTAAAAAGCCATTTACAAACGTAATAACACGTGTACATACTTACGTGTTTGCGCGTGCCCGAATTTACATTTATTTACAGCAGCAATATTTTTTTTTCGATGACAAGTATTGGTGTTGCATACATACATATGTACATAGTATATAATTTTGGACAGCATTTATATTTGTAAATGGAATAATTACCATTAAAGAAAAAAGTTTTATACATATTTTTAATTCTTCGGTTTTATGTAATTTTTATTATTAAAATTTTTTGTTTTATTAAATTTCTTTAATTTTTTTAATTTTTAAAATTTTTTATTTAAAGTTTTTTTATTTAAATTTTTTTATAATTTTTGTTTTTATATTTTTTTTTTATTTTGTTAATTAATAAAAAAAATTTATAAAAAATATTATAAAAAAGTAATTAAAAAAAAATGTGTAAAAACAATTAAATAAAAAACTTTATATAAAAAAATATTTAAAAATTATCAAAATTTAAAAAAAATTAATACAAAAAATTTAAATAAAAAGAGTTAAAATTTTGTTGTTTTATTAAATTTCTTTAATTTATTTAATTTTTAAAATTTTTTATTTAAAGTTTTTTTATTTAAATTTTTTTATAATTTTTGTTTTTATATTTTTTTTTTTATTTTGTTAATTAATAAAATAATAAATAATAAAAATTTATAAAAAATATTATAAAAAAGTAAACAAAATTTAAAAAAAAAATGTGTAAAAACAATTAAAAAAAAAACTTTATATAAAAAAAAATCAAAAATTATCAAAATTTAAAAAAAATTAATACAAAAAATTTAAAGAAAAAGAGTTAAAAATATACATATCTATTTCAAAATTAAAAACAAAATGAAATTATTACATTTTTAATATAAATATTTTTTTTTTTAATTTTTTTATAAATATACATATATATTTTTTATTTTTTTGTCTCCTTTACTTTCGTCATTTCTTAATTTTCGTTTGTCTTTGCCTATAAATTTGCGTAATACTTACCGGTTGCTTTGCCAATCTAACGGTATGCGGAAGATTTTTTCAAAGCAGTGGCGGGCGAATGAAGAGTAAACATTGATTATCGATAATAGAAAAAACAATTAAAAATCGGAGCATAAAAATGTTGTAATGCCTGCTGGCCAACTTAATTGTGTGGGTGGTTCCATATTTTTGCTTGCTGATCACATGTCTGCACGCAACGACCACGGCACGCATCGGTTATGAAATCGGTGAAACAATTAAGTCTTTGGTACACTCTTATATTGCGTAGTTGGTAATGCAATTCTATAGCAGATGCACTGACAACTTGAAAATTAATGCATTACTCGAAATTACAATGTTTTCATATACAAATTTGAAAGTTTTTATCAGTACTAGTAGTAAACAGTCTCAGCAAATTAGACTCGAAAAAAAAATTTTACATATTTTGCTACAAATCTTTATAAACGATTTCAAAATAAGCGCCTAAGCCAAAACAAGCATGTCAACTTTTAATCTAATTTTCCCTACATTTTTCAGAAGCCTCAGCTGGGAGCTGGGCTTTCAGTGCTTTCAGTGAATTTTGGCTTTTTTCCGTTCCGGCTCATTGTTGGAGCGTCATTCTCGAGTTTGTTGAATAGTTTCAACGTTATGTTCGTAAAACCACTTTTCGTTACCATAGTTGAGAATCCACTATGACAAGCATCTTTTTTGCGACCTCTACTCGACGTCGTTCGTGCAAAATATTCAGTTTTTTTGGTACGAGTCTAGCATACCCAAAACATTCACCAAAATGTGTTGAGTCGATCTATAAGAGATGTTGAGATACTCTGAAATTTCTCTTTCAAGCACTGTTTCTTTAAATTGTTCGATGTTATCGTCATTGAAGGGGGTGGATGGACGCATGAGCGTCTCGACCTTCACTGAACTCGGTTTGCCACTCAAATACTTGTGTTTGTGATAAAGCGGTCTCCTCAAAACACTCCTGCAATATTTTCAACATTTTCGATTTTCCTACCCGTAATTCCATTGAAAGCACAAAATTTCAAATTCGTTGTTCAATTTTATTTTTTATTGTAAAAATCGCCACATTAGACTTATCGCTTCATTAATAAAGAGCACACTAATTGACGTATGGAGAACAAATTTCAAGGTTGTATTCAATTAAAAAACGCATAGTTTGTATGCATAGTTTAAATGAACCAGTCCGGGTCAAATTTGATCAAATGGTATATATAGAAAATTGTTGACATATGAAGAACAAACTTCAAAGGTTGTACTAAATTGGAAAACACACATTTACCGACATAGTTTGTACGCGTAGTTTAAATGGACCAGTCCGGGTCAAATTTGATCAAATGGTATATACAGAAAAATGTTGACATATGAAGAACAAACTTCAAAGATTGTACTAAATTGGAAAAAAAACATTTATCGACATAGTTTGTACGCACAGTTTAAATGGACCAGTCCGGGTCAAATTTGATCAAATGGTATATATAGAAAATTGTTATATTCTAGAGCTGTCCTAAATTGTTAAATTATTTTGCCAAATTTAATGCCAAAATAAGTTTTACTATTTCCTTAATTATGTTAAAGTGGTTTCCCTTCATAAAAGAATTTTAGAAATAAAGTACTTGTGCATAGCCTTGTGGCTCTTTATGCCAAATTTTTGAATGGTTATTTCATGAAATATTTTTAAAAATTAAAATTACGTTGATTAGAACTTTTGGTAATGAAGTTATGACAATAAAAACTTAAGAAGTAATAACTAAAATATTGCCACGGTGACTATAAGCAAACAAACATATATGTACATAAATACTGTTAACATTTGGTTCTCTTTGCTTGTAGCCAAACCATTCAACGTTAAAGCATTAAAAGCACCATTTTCATACCACACATAATGATTTATTACCTGAAAAACTAAATTGTTTCATTTTAAAATTTTAATTATTGAATACACTGTCGTGCAGACCTGCATAAAAAGGCTTAATAAAAAGCATTTTAGCGAATGTAAAAGACGAATGGCACTGCAGACTCTTTGATAATTACTTAAAATGACAAAAAATGTGCACTTGTATGGTATGTGTGTGTGTGTACTGGCATTGTTATAAAAGTCAATGTGCGCATGTGTCGCTCAAATGCATCGAGTTTCGAGGAAGAAATTAAAGAAGAGGAAAAAATAAATGAAAACTCAAAACGCGTTGTCGACAATTTTAACAGTTGTTAGTTATTATAGTGTCAACAACACATACACACACACATACATGTAGATGAATGTGCACATGTAAAAATAAGATATACACCTGCGTGTGTGTGTGACTGTTTATTGCTTGCGCGCACGAGTGCCCTCCATTGGCATTTAGCTTGCAACGTGTGTCGAGCGCGTTTGGCGCGTGCCACAAGTTAGTGTTGCAGTCAGCTTTCAGCGTTATTGCAAATTGTGGTCATTACTGACTTTGTGCACGGTGACGGTCGAGAGGCAGTGCCGCAAGTAGCCAAGCGGCTAACACAAATATGTTTGGTAAAAACTGTTTTTGTTGTTGTTTTTGCTAAAGACATTTTTGTTGTTGTGCTACTGCGACTAACGCCATTTTTGTTGTAGGAGATCGCGACTGACATTGTTGTTGCTGCTGCTGTTGTTGTTGTAGATTTGCTGCAAACAAATTTGTTGTTGTTGTTGGTTTTGTTGTTGTATTTCTGTGACTAATGATTTTTTTGTAATATTTTCTTCGAATAATATTGTTCTTGTTGTTGTTGTAATTTTGCTACTCGCATTATTGTTGTTGTTGTAGAGTTGCTAGCAACATATTTATTGTTATTGTTGTTATATTTCTCGGACTTATGAATTTTTTGTTATATTTTCCGAATATCATTGTTGTTGTTGTAAATTTGCCACTCTCATATTTGTTGTTGTTGATAAAGCTCGCCGACTGGACTGGTTTCCACAACGACACCGCATTTTCCACAATTGTTTATTTTCTTCTTATTGCATTTCATGTAATGATTACTCTCATTATTATCTTAGTTTTCTGGGTATTTACGCGTTTTGTTGGTTTTTTTCGCTTTCAATTTTCAATTACAAATTTTACACTTGCAACTTGAACGCACGAAAACTCCTTCATACATATGTACATACAATTGTATATGTTTATGCAGACATATGTACATATGTACATATCTATATGAACTCAGTTATTTCCCATTCGTTCATCGTTTGAGTTGTGGCCAATGTTTGTTGTTGTAATAGTCAGTACCATTTTCACCAAATTGTGAGTTATTAACGATATTATTATTTTATGAGCTTTTTAAGCGCTCATTCTGCACTGCCACACACACATGCATTTATTATATGTTGCCTGCAAGCTCATTCGTCTGTTCACGAGCAAATATAATTGTTGCGGATGCTTATTTGCCACACTCCTTGATTTTCGTATTTTTTTCAATATTTTTTCTTCGCAAAATTCATTTTATTTTCATTTTATTTGCTTTTGGGTTTTTATTTTTCAAACCTAATTGAATCATAAATCGTTAATCACTATGTTAGTGAAGTGCAGAACTTTTGAAATATTCACGCACGGTTGCATTTGATCGCCGTTATAATTGAAAGTGGCACACAAAATATTAATCTTAATTAGAAGAAAAAATGGTAAAAGAGTTGGGCACTGCAGTGGATATATGACCAGTTTCGACTGTATAGTTCATTTGTTACTTTTTGAGTTTTGAAATTTTAAGAAAAAGAATTAAGAATTCCTTAGCTGAAATATTCCACTTATTTTTCTATAGTAAAGCATAATATGTTATGGCAAATTTTTCCCAGTCGGCTTAGCTCAAAGTTCTTCTATTCTAGCACAAGCTAAGCAAATAAGTAAATAACAATAAGTAGAATATCCGTGCTTTATCCAAATAAGTTAAATGTTTGATAGCTTGGCTTGATACATCTGTGCACAGCACCTAACTTCAAGTCGTAGCGCGCAGTAAAAATTGAGAATTATATTTACTATGTGATGTGACTCCTTCGGGCTCAATTAGTGTTTTATCATTGTGTTCAAACCGTTGGGTGCCCTCAATGAAACTACTTTTAAACGCATGTTCTTCAATTGGTCTATTCCCTTTTATGGTAGCTGTAACTCTATGTATACTTTTGCTGAACCTATTCAATAAGTCCTTAGCTCTTACATTGTCATATTTTGATCATTTATATCTGCTGTGCTATATTGCATTTGGTTATAGATTACCATCTGTTCTGAGCGATTTTTTCCAATTGTGTATTGAGCTCCCTTTTTATTGATCCCAGCGGGCATGATATTATCTCTGCCTCAGATTCGTTAGAGATTCTTCTGACTTAGCCAATTCATCTGCTTTTTAGTTGTCGAAAATGTTCCTGTGATCGGGCCAGTGAGCTGAAAGCCTACCTACATTTGTTAACTACGCTGTAATTAATCTATAGCAAGGAAAAGGCTATCAAAGCTGACTAGCTAGCTGTCAGCACAACTCCACAGACTTTCTCTATGCCTACTAATACCGCTTTGAAGATTCTAGTTGAGTTTGGTTTCGGATTGAGCGAGCGCTTTCAAGGTTCTTGGAGTATACTCCCATCCCTACTCGGCAGTCCCCTACTAAACCTCTTATCCATTCAGGTCTAGACAGTATTACCTGGAAGTAACTATTGAAATCCAATCTTGGGAGGATATTGTCTGTTTTATTAAAATTTGTTTCGAGCTGCCTCAGAAGTGTTGTAAATGTAGCTTCTTTTTCATATAAAATTTAAATTTAAAGGTAGAACTACACGATTGTCAGCATCTAGTAGTCGGAATCCATCTGTGAACAATTCATTAGTCGGAACTATATATGGATCAAGTTGTGTGTGTGTCCTGATAAGCGAGAACCGTTATATTTCGTTTGAAAGAATAGGACTATTACTTCTACCTAATGTATTTAAATCTATTATTTACCACAAAAACAATTCAATGAATACTGAAATGAGGAGAGACTGATTGGTCTGAAGCCCTTGAATGTGACAAGAAAAAAGAAAGCTGCACTCGCCTAGAAGGTCTGAGTACAGCATTTCCGAAAGACTCCAAGGAGTATTTTTTCGTGGCTTCATTTCGTTAAATACGGGTTTTAGTTACTTCTTACTGTTGAAAGACCAGTCTTTGGATTCACAAGAGGCTCTTCTGATTAACGCAACGTCATATATTTTTTCCGATATTGGCAGTTTTGATATATTTTTTTGGATAGTGAGCATGTTTTTGATTGCGGTTTGTTGCTCGGTTTGAATTAGTCCTCAAGTACCAGGTTGTTCAATAAGTTTTATCGTTTGATAAGAAAAACACAATTTTTTGATTCAAAATACACTTTACCATTCATAATAATCTCCCTGAACCTTAATACACTTGCTCCAACGGTCTTCCACTCTGTGGATCCCATCCCTGAAGTGAGAACCCGGAAGGTTTGCAAAATACGCTTTAACAGCCGTTATGACCTCTTCATTTGATGAAAAACGCTTGCCACTCATAAATTTTTTGAGTACCGGAAACAAATGGAAGTCGCTGGGGGCCAAATCTGGTGAATATGGTGGATGTTCCAACAATTCGAACTTTAATTCATGGATTTTAGCCATTGTCAAAATGCTCTTGTGACACGGTGCATTGTCCTGATGAAAATGGATTTTTTCTTCTGCAAACCGGGTCTTCTTCAATAATTTTTTCTTTCAACTGGTCCAAAAGGTTGCAATAATATTCAGAATTAATTGCTTTACCAGTTTGCAAGTAATCCACACACAAAATTCCTCTCGCATCCCAAAAAACTGATGCCATAACCTTCTTTGGCCGATTTCCGGACACGAACTTTTTTCGAAGCCGAACAACCAGGTACACACCACTCTTTAGCATCTTGTTTTGATTCAGGATCATGGTGATAAACCCAAGTCTCATCCATTGTAACGAATCGACGCACAAAATCCATTTTATCCTTTTTAAAACGCTCCAAATGTTGCTGAGAAAGTCGCATTCGAATGTGTTTTTGTTTCATTGTTAGCGAATGCGGCACCCATTGGGCGCACAGCTTTCTAAGACCCAAAATTTCACTTAAAATATGGCTCACACAGCCTACTGAAATGTGTAGAGCCTCTACTAAATCAATCTCAGTCAATCGACGATCTTCCAAAACCATATTCTGTATTTTGCTATGATTTCTGGTGTTGATGCGCTTTTTGGACGTCCACCACGTGGATGGTCTTCAAGGCTTGTACGACCACGTTTAAATTCAGCAACTCACCTTTTTTTTTGCACTTTTAACATTCATTAACTATTAGCAATTTAAATAAAATACCAAATTATGTATTGTAATTCAAGAACCATCTACTTAAACACCCTTTATAAGCACCGATTTCCACAACTGTTGCACTAAATTTCACACAGCGCTTAAACACATATTCCCTGTATACATACATACAAGTGAATTAGCACAACTATATTTTATTTTGTAATAAATATAGTTTTTGGACGCGAAACATTGTGGGAAAATTAGTTTGTAATGAGTTTTTGCATTTAATTGGCTGCTAAACCAAAAACCCACAAAACTGTCAACACTTTCACTTTTTGCCTTTAAAATCCATGTGAAATGACTGACGTATTTATTTATATGCTTATTAAATATACATACATACATACATGCATATATATGTAAATATGAATATAATAAATAATGCAAGCATCTCTCGACGAATAATGCAAGGAAGACAAGTCGCGCGTCAAAAACGCCAGTCGAAGTGATCGCTTATCACGCCAAGCAGGCGAATTAAAAGTTTTAATGCAAACAGATGAAAATGCGAGTGTGCTGGAATGCGAATCTGCATGTTGTTGGTTGTAATATTAATAGCCGAGCTCGCTACCTAAACATTCGCTGAAAAGCAAAATGCGTTGAAAAGCTTGAGGAAGCGCCTGATTGTAGGCAATACCGCCTGTATAAACGCGCACAAGTCTCGCAGTTTTTAAGATAATGTTCTGAAATTTTGCGCACGTGCTTTTCTCCTCAAGAAGCTGTTTAGTTGTCGGAATCGTCAATATCGGATCATTGTAGCATATAGCTGTCATACAAACTGAACGATTAAAAGCAAGTTCTTGTATGGGCAACTATTTTATTTGTTGAGATATCTTCAAGAAATTTGGCGTGGTTTATTGCCCAAGGCAACGGTGTAAGCTGCGAACAAATTGTTCAGATTGAAGTTCTAAACCATATAGCTGCCATACAAACTGACAATTCAAAAGAAAGTTTTTTATATGCTATAAGAAATACACCTGTGAAGGGTATTATAGCTTCGCCGCAGTCAAAGTGAACATTGTTTCTGATTTTTATTTGATTACGCAATAGACGAGTTCTGATTTGCATGCCAACAAAAATGGACGGACACAACAATTCGAATTGTAAGTTGCGTGCCGAAGGCATTGTTTGCAGGTATTTGTGGTGCAGGCATGCAAACAAACACATACACATACATATGTGTGTGTGTATGGTATCTATGAATATTTAAAAATAATTTCATTACACAAATTCCTTGGCTTTATTGAGTTGGCAACATTTCGCCTCACAGCACAAGCCAAACTCTTTGTTATGCTTTTTATTATGGTTGTTGTTGTTGCTTTTCTTTTCATATGTTGTCTTTTCGAATTTGCGCATTTGAATCGCGCGCCGATGTACGTTTCTACCACTTTCGCCGCCGCATTGTACGCGCAGAAAATATAAAACCAACAAATCACACACACACAGACACACATACGCGCAGATAAGCTACATGTACATGTAGCAGAGCGTGCAGACGAACTCGAACCCGTTGCGCATGCGTATGCGCAGCAAGACAACGACGCGACATTGTGAGCCAAGTGAACAAAAGCAACAGTTAAATAAAAACAACAAATATTAAAATTAAAATAAAAGTAAAAAAGCCATAAAAAAGTTAAAAATTAAAAAGAGTAACAAAATTGAAAAAAGTTAAAATAACGCAAAGAGAAACAGTAAAACTATATTTGGCTGAAAGCTGGTAAGCGCATACCAAAGTGTGCACAAAGCAACAAACAGCATAATTTTGTGTATGAAGATATGTATATGTACATATGCATGTGCATGTCAGTATGTTTGTGTGTGTGTGTGCGAATCATATGCGCTGGCTCGTCTTTCACATTGCACCTGTCCGCTTGCGTTCAAGACATACCACAGAAATGTATATGTGTGCATTTTATATATAAGAAGCTACAAAATTCCAAAATTTCAATAAATTTTGGAAAAAGCAAAAACAAAAAAAAAAACAATTTCGAGCAACGCCTTTTGAACTGGATTGTATGTACTTGCTGACCCAATTCCAAGATAACGATGTCGTTGCCATTGCTTTTGTTACATTTATTGTTGCTGCTGTTGTTGTAATTGACGAAGATACATACATGCTGTTGGCTGGTTGTTGTTGCTTTATGCCTAAACAGGTTTCTTTAGGACAACATTTGCATCACCTTTCATTTCAATACATTGTTGTTGTTGTTTGCTTTTTTTTTTTTTTTACAAAAGTAAGCAAAAGACACCAAAGCTTATGAGAATCGCTAAGAAAAATCAATGTCATAACAAAGCAAGAAAAAAGTGAAAAATATTGCGAAAGAAGTGCCATAAGCAGATGTACAAAGTGGCAGCCTAAAAAGCGGTTAAATTGAAAATTGGTTATTGGCAGCAAGAAAATAAAACAAAGTTGTCACACACACACACACACACAAGTAGTAAAAAACAACAACAATATTTTCATTCAACCAACCCATTGATACATCTTTTTTCTGCTTTTTATTCTTCGTTTTCTGCATCATCTTTCCTTTTTCTACGCCTAACTTGTTTTTGTTGCTGTTGTTTATTTTAACTTAAGCTTAAATTTACCTTTTTGTTACTTTCTTTATTGGCCACCAAGCGATTGCGTAAGCTACCACATATTATAGTATAACGACACCTTGCTACTTTCGCACAGCAATATAACAGCCACAACAAATACAACAACAGTGCAATAAACAACAAGAAAATTTGCGCATCTTCACATACACAAACGTTATCACTTGTCACTATTCGCCATGCCAACGCGCAACTTCATTGCAACATTTACGACTTGTCGCAACATTTAAGGCAGCCAGCAACATGTTGCAGCAGCACCAGCATTTGACGCTAGCCTTGTGACGCATTCACGTACATTGCGTTTTTGAAGTCATTCATGGCCGATCATGGTCAATGTGCGGCGGCTGCATTAGATGATAATACAAGTAAAAACAACAATAACAACAAAAATAATAATTACAGCAATAACAACAAAAGCTGGTGCTCTTGCAGCAAGTCATCTGCATTTTCCGCGCTTGGACATGCTGACATGTTTTTTATTTATTTTTCTGTTTTTGTTATTGTTTTTGCATATTACAACAGCGCGCGCACACTTGCAGCCGCCGACAAATTGGTTGCATCAACAACAAGTTTTAGGGGAAATGCGCCGCAGTGCTGCTCAGCACAGCTCAACCGCAACGGGTTCGCCTTCTCTTTGCATTCGCCTTTGCCTTTACCTACGTCAACGTCAATGCCGTTATTGCATCAGCAACCGGCGCTGCAAGTCAATCACAGCATCTGCGGCTGTGGCCGCGGCCGCGGCCATTAATCAGCCGAACATTAGCCTGAATGGCCAGTTGGGAGCGTCTTCATTCAGTTGTTATTGTTGTTGTTTTTGCTGCTGTTGCAGTGTGGCGCAGTTGCCATTAATCAATGCTCGGGATGTGTGGTCGCTTGCATTAATCCAATAATGGTCATGCTAATTTAACCATATTTGTTCATACACACACACATACACACATACCTACAAACGTTAGATTACACATCGATTTTGTTGTGTATTTCAAGTTCAGTTAAATTTTTCTCGCTTCCATTTCGTTTTCAACGCTTTCAATCGAATTAGTTGTGGTTGCAATGCATTATTTATCTTCCTTTTGTGCGCGCCTGCGCATTTGCATATGGCGCAGAGTTTATGAAATGCCTATGCTTGCGTGTTTGTTGTAATATTTTCTACTTTTTATTAACTTTTTTTAGGTTTAAGCATCCATAGTGGGCTTTATTGCAGGTGCACCACTAACGCACATGCACATAAGAGCACACCCTTCGTGCCGCCCAAAGTGTCAAGCGTTTTTTATTTATATTGTTTTTTTAATATTTTTTTGTATTAAAAAAAAAATGTATTATTATTTTTTTTTAGTTTGATTGCATTTGTTTTTGTTGTTTGTTGTTGTTATGCCTCTTCAGTCTTGGTTGTGCCATTTTTATGACCCGGTTGCCATTGACGTCCCATTAAAGCCGCCGCTTTTATTAACTTGTTTACAAAAAGCCGAATCGCTGCCCAAACGCATTCCAAATTCATAAGCGTATTGCATTTCCTCGCTTTGAGTTTCCCAGCGCCGTGCAGACAGTGTGGCTATTGTGACTGGTTTGGCGTATGTAAATTTGACATTGCTCAAACGTATTCATGAGCGTGTATTTTATTTACAGCAAAACATTATTAGCATAAAATGTTTGTTAGATTGTTGAGGACATTTTCAAAATTTATTTACTAATTTTGATTATAATTTTAAATTATAAAATACCATTTTTATTGACTGAGCGACTGGTTTATCGACCATCGGCAATAAAGAATTTTTTTTGGAAAATTACATGATTAGATTAGCCAATGTGACCCGGCTTGTATTGCTTTTACAAACTTTTCAAGCACATAATTTGTATAATTAGCTGATTATTGTTGTTGTTGATGCTGCAGAAAGTTTTCATCAAACATTCTTGATGGTTAAAATTTGTTCAGTTAAGTAAAGAGTACCGACTGCTTGGAGAAAAAAGTGTTCTGACCTTGCAAAAGTAGACATTTCTAAAGCTTACGTTTGAGCTTTATTTCAGTGAAGTCAAAATTCTTGCACTTTTTATATGTTAAGCAGCTTCAAGTGCAAATTATTGGCGAACATGTTTCTAGAATATACGAATGTCCGGCTGGAACCTTTAACTCCTTGAAAAATTTAGAGTTTTTCGTTCGATCTCTTAGAAAGATGTCCAAAAAATTAGCGCCATAACAATCTAATTTGTCTTCGAGTGCATAAAAGCTAAAATGTCACAAGCTTTAAAGCCATTTTCAAAAACATGAGACGCTCCAGTTTTTATTAATTTTCTGGAGATAATTCTTGATTTAGAAATCGATCGGTCGCTTTGCAAGCTTTATTTTACCGAAAGCTTCAAAGCTGTTGCCAAATTCACGAGTCGTTCCGCTTTTTATTAATTTTTTGTGTGATAATTCTTGATTTAGAAATCAGTCGGTCGCTTTGCAAGCTTTATTTTACCGAAAGCTTCAAAGCTGTTTCCAAAATCACGAGTCGTTCCACTTTTTATTAATTTTTTGGGTGATAATTCTTGATTTAGAAATCAGTCGGTCGCTTTGCAAGCTTTATTTTACCGAAAGCTTCGAAGTAGTTTCCAAAATCACGTGTCGTTCCAGTTTTTATTAATTTTTCGGAAGATAATTCTTGATTTAGAAATCAGTCGGTCGCTTTGCAAGCTTTATTTTACCGAAAGCTTCGAAGTCGTTTCCAAAATCACGTGTCGTTGCAAATTTTATTCATTTTTCGGAAGATAATTCTCGATTTAGAAATCAGTCGGTCGCTTTGCAAGCTTTATTTTACCGAAAGCTTTAAAGCTGTTTCCAAAATCACGAGTCGTTCCACTTTTTATTGATTTTTTGGGTGATAATTCTCTCTAAGCTCGTTTCCAAAATCACGTGTCGTTGCAGATTTTATTCATTTTTCGGAAGATAATTCTTGATTTAGAAATCAGCCGGTCGCTTTGCAAGCTTTATTTTACCGAAAGCTTTAAAGCTGTTTCCAAAATCACGAGTCGTTCCACTTTTTATTAATTTTTTGGGTGATAATTCTTGATTTAAAAATCAGTCGGTCGCTTTGCAAGCTTTATTTTACCGAAAGCTTCGAAGTCGTTTCCAAAATCACGTGTCGTTCCAGTTTTTATTCAATTTAAATTAAATTAAGTTCAATTATATTGTATTAAATGAAACTAAATTAAATTAATTTAAACTAAATTAAATCAAAATCAAATTAAGTGAAATTAAATTTATTTTTTAACGACTAAAATAAATTTTATATATAATATATACGCATGTGTATATCTACCCTATTTATAAAATTTCCTATGGAAAACTTCCAAATTATTACATCGGTAATACTTAAGGCTTACACAATTTTCAACGCAAATATTTATTCAAAGCTATCAAACTTAAAACATGAATATAAGCCTTATTTCACACATACCGAAACTTTTGAATGCCGTCAACACTTACATATGCACATATCTATTTTTGTATAAACAAATGCTGTGCAAAAAATGAAAAACAAAAAAAAAAACAATGAATAAATATCTAACCAAAAGTAGCATCATTATTATCAACCGTATTATAAAATCGGCAACGGATTTGAATTTGGCTTTGTTTGCCCAATTCGATTGCAGCGGACCGTTTACATCCGATAGCGCAGCGGCGCTTATGTAATCGATCGTTTGAATGCCTGAATGAGTGAATAACAAATGAATGAATCAATGAATGGACAAAACGAAAGCGCAAGTGACTAAAGTGACTAACTACAAACACACACAAATTGGCCAATTAAATAACTGACTGATGAACTGACGAGTTACGAGTGATGAGTGACGAGTGCGGAGTAGCGAGCACGGGAGGATTAGCGCGTTGACTTAGTGATCGATCGCAGAGCAGTCACCGAAGTGGATTGATGACTTGGGATTTTTGTTGTTGGGCTGTCGATTTAGAACTCTTAGGAAGAAATTGTATTTATGTTTAAGCTTTGAGAGACGGGCTGATTTTTTTTTTTTTTTAAATAACAATACAGTTCACGCAGCAAAGCTTCATTAAAGTTCACGCTGCAGCGAACAAGAAGAAATGCAATAAACAAATTAGCGAAATAATTTGCTTTGCGGCATTCGCAAAAAATCACAGTCATAAAGGAGTTTGAAGTTCAAAGAAATTTCGTGCAATCAAAATAATAGCGGAGACATTGCAAAAAGTGCCGCTACATTTGTTTACGAGCAATATTTGTGAGTGTGTGTGTGTGGGTATGTACATATGTATGTGTCATTATGGTAGTAAAATACTTTGTTGTTCGTGTTTTTTTGTTGTCTGCTGCTGAAAGTCAATGTGAAAGTAAAACCGTCCAAATTTGTTTAATAAAGAAAATAAATGGGAAGTGCGGTGTGGCACAACAGAATATGCGGTAAAGCGTCTATGACAATAGTAATTGCGAAAATAAGCAAAAAATAGACAAATGAAAACAAAAAAATAAAGCACTGATAACTGTGAAATACAGTAACGATTGTTTTTGTTTTCTATGCAAGTAGCTTGATATCTTTTTTAACACTGTGGGTCATAAGAGATAAAAAAGTTCAAAATTCGTAGTTTTATAAAATATTAAAATTTTAAAATAGATTAACAAATATATGTGAATATTATTTTATATAAACTTTACATTTTAAACGTACTTAAAAGCAAATAAGACACTAAAATAAACAGTTTTTGTCATTTATTTATATTTAAGTAATGATTAACAATATTTAAGGAAAGAATTGAATTTAAACAAAATAAAAAATAAAAATAATATAGGAAATAATATAATAAAAAATCAGATAAAATGCTATAAAATAAAAATAAAATAAAATAAAATAAAATGATATAAAATAAAGCCGAAATTAAATACATTATTTTTTTTGCTTACAGCTTACTTCTTTAGAAATCGATAAACAATTAATTGCCCCTGAAAGTCATTTCCTATCTTTAAAATATAATTATATCTTTAATATATTTAAAAAAAATTAATATTAATATTTAAAACAAAAGTAAAAAACATTTATCTTATAAAACAAAATAAAATAAATTAAATAAAATAACATAAAATAAAATAAAATAAAAAAAAAATAAAATAAAAAACATAAAAAAAAATAACATAAAATAAAATAAATATAATAAAATAAAGTAATATAAAATAAAATAAAATAAAATAAAATAAAATAAAATAAAATAAAATAAAATAAAATAAAATAAAAAAAAAAAATAAAATAAAATAAAATAAAATAAAATAAAATAAAATAAAATAAAATAAAATAAAGTAAAATAAAATAAAATAAAATCAAATAAAATTAAATCAAATAAAATGAAATAAAATAAAATCAAATAAAATAAAATTTTCTTTAAAATAAAATAAAATAAAATGTTTAAACAAAATAAAATTGCCTAAAAAAAAAGTCATTTTCTATGCATATTTTTTTTACATATGTTACAGATATTAATTTGCCAAAAGTTTTCTATGTTTAAAAATATATAAAATTATATTGAAAAATAGTCAAAAACATTAATCTGTATAAAACAAAATAATCCAAAATTTAAGGAAAATAAAATAAAATAAAAAATCGAAATTAAATAAGTTTTCTTTAAGCACATAGCTGATTTTTTCTTTCACTAGAAATTGCTAAAAAATTAATTGCCTCAAAAATGTCATTTTCTATTCATATTTATATTATACATATATATACATCGAAAACTTTTCTATTTGACAAGATATCCTCACGAAATTCGGTATGGATTATTGTCCAAGACAACGGTAATAATATCCGCAGAAATTGTTCAGATCGAAGCATTATCGCATATAGCTGCTTGCAAACTGATCGATAAATATCAAGATAAATATCTATTTAAACCTTTTATGCTATCACAAATGCTCTTGTGTAGGGTATTAACGATTCGTTGCAATCGAAATTAACATTTTTCTTGTTTTTTCCATTTTTTTAATTCCTTCATTTTTTAATTTTTTTTTTTTATCTTTTCCTTTTTTTTTATTTTGTATTACTTATTTATTTATTTTTTAATATTTTTTCTTCATTTTTAATTATTTTTTAATTTTCTTTTTTTATTTTATTTTTTTTTTTAATTTTGTGTTACTTTTTATTTATTTATTTATATTTTTATTTTTATTGATTGTTTTAAAAGCTCAAAATGGCGAGGATTGTGTTAACTGTTTACAAATTTTCGATACTCTTATTAGTCGTCAGACTTAGCTGCGCCATATACATATGTCTTTCTATGAAAAGAAATTTTTCATAAATTTTAAATAATCCAATAATTTCAGCTTATACAAGATATTGCATTCAAAAGACGAAGAATAAGTTCCTCTCATTGAATTATATAATACGTCGTGATAATTCCAAAATTGTTCATCTAATTAAGCCTTTCTGTAATTTTTTATTATAATTCATTAATCTCGTACTCCTTTAAATTTTTAAGAATTTCTTATGCCAAAAAATCTCTTTTTGCAACTTTTCTATGACACTCATAGAAAACTTTTTTGCTACCACTTTTTACCACAGTTTTTAGCATATTTTTTTTTCTTACTCTAAACCAATTTGCTATTGTCTTTTTGTTATATAAACTATTTGTTATTGTTGTATATTAATAGGTAGTCATGAGGCTATTGGGTCATTAGTTTACTGCTGACAAAAGTAATTCATTTTCAATGATACACTTTTGTTGTCGCAAAAGCCCCAATAGTCGTTTGAAAATCCTCCAAAATGCATTGACCCAACGCGCTCGGCCCACACACACACACATACATGCGCACAGCCAGCACTAACAACCCACACAAACACTCCAAACGACGTTAGTGTTGACAACAAAGCGGGCGAAGACGTTGAATTTGCTGAAAACGAGGTAATTGAGCGCTGAAATTCGGTTGAATGCATCGCAGCGGGTTGGCGGCTGACGAACTGTCTCAAGGAATTGTAAACACTTAAGCAAATCTTAAACTTTTAACCGTAAAGCCAACAAATTGCCGAATGTCAAGCAAACAAATGTGCGCAAAGAAACGAAAAAACAACAACAACAACGAAGTGACGAAAATAATATATTGAAAAAATAGTAAAAAACAATAACACATACTAAGAAAAAAAAAGTTAAAAAAAAATAAAAAATGGGTCAGACAACATAACTAAACTGAAATGAAGTTAGCAAAAATTTGAAATAACAGTAAAGTGCCCAGAGCTGCGCAAATATTCCATTAGCAACAGTCGATTTTTAAGCAAAAAACCCGCAAACAAGTGAAAATTATTAAAAAATATGTACAATTTAGCCGGAAAAGTATCGCCAAATTACTGTGTTGCCACTTTGACAAGTTGTGCGGCTGGTAAGGAACAGGTTGCGCAGACGAGAAAGCAAAATAAACAAAAAAAATATGAAATATATGAAAAATGGTGGCAGCGATGTTTTTTTTTGTTGTACACCAAATCGGCGAAGCGTTACAAATTTGCGAGTGCATTTTCTTCCTATTTTCCAGTTAGCGGATTTATTTTTAGCTTATGGTTGGGAGTTACTACCTTGAACATGTTTTGTGGCAACTTCATTTGTGTTTACTTTTCTTAAGCATTTTTCTTTTTTTATTTTATTTTGCATTATTACTATATTTATTTATATTTTCATTTTACCTTTTGCTACATTTTAAAGTACTTTCCGTTATTTTCTATGTTTTTCCTCCATTTCCTACACTTGCGCATATTTCGTGTTATTTTATTGTTACGCTTCCGTTATCCACCATTCGCTGCCATAAACTACAAATGTGTTTTGTGGCATTTACTGTTATTTACTACTAACTGCCGCTTCTCTGTTCTTGTTTTTCTGTCAATTTTTTGTAAAGACAATATTTTTTAAAGAGGTTTTTATTGTTGTTGTTTGGTAAAGTGCTCATTATTGCAGACACTTTTGTACTTTGCTGATTTTACTGTTTGCATTTTTTATTTCTAATACTCTTTGTAATTATCTACTATCTACAGATGTAATTACTGCTTTTCCATTACCTTTACTCTTGATTTTTAGTTTTTTTTTTATATTTGGAAATTTTATAAAATCATTAGCATAGATCAGCTGGCTGAGCGCTTAGTGCCTAACAAAACGTTTGAGACCCTCTCATTAACTTTCCATTATAGCTTATTCTACAGTTATGGTTAGGAGCCAATGATTGAAAGTCAATAGCTGCTTTTTACTTACTTGAACTATTATTTTTTATATATTCTCTTGAGTTTTCTATTTTCTATTGGCTCTGTAACTATATTCGTGCGTTTTATTTTAAAAATTTGTACAATAGCATTATTCAAAGTATGGCCCATCTGAAGCTATTACATTTCCTTATCCTTATGGCAATTTGTGGATTCTATCCCAAGTGAACTACGTCGGCTTGGTGGCTAAGAATGAATCAAGCCAATTCTTGGTACCCTATTATGATGTGAACCATATTCCAGTGCGGTTGTGTTGCAATAACCATAAAAAGTGGCAGTCAGAAGAAAAAAGTTCTGTCTTATAAAGCGGCTGAGACAAAACTTCTCAGTCACTGTTTTCGAGAGAATTTTCAACCAGTCTTGCAACATGAGGTCGAGCGTTCTGATGACGAAATATAATTGCCTCAAGTTTAGTGGCAAATTCCGTGCTGGCAATCGCTCGTTTCTGTTTGACGAGTTGCTGTCGATACGGTTACGCATTATTGATTTTACTTGGTTATAGAATTTCATAATTCAGCACGCCTTTCAGATGCGATTCAATACAGCGTAACCTGCGACCTTGGCGTCACAGATATTGTGCTTTGCCGCTGATTTGGCAGTTTGGCCACGTTTCACATAAGATTTTTTCAGTTTGCGGTTGTCGTAATGTAATCAATTGCCAATATCACACAAAATCCGTTGAAACTTGTAGCGGTCAAACAGCATTTCTGACAATCAAAATGGGTTTCCACGTCTCTAGGCTTCAATTCATAAGGCACCTGATGCTTAAAGCCTTAAAGCACTTTGTGATATCGAATTTACTCAATAAAAATTTGGAAATATTATCTGCATAAATACATTAATTTCTTCTGATGTGGTTACGAGGAAAAACATAAATCCCGACATTTTCGAGATCCTGAAAAATCATATAAAATCCCGAAATAAAATTCTGCTGAAATGGTCTTGAGCATAGACGTATGTACATATACATTAAAGTTTCTTGTCTTTGAATGGATGGTTAAAATCGCAACTTTCAAACCATGCAAAACACTTTTGACACGTTTGTTCAGTTAGCTCATGTTCACTTTACTCCAAAATACGCTAATTATCGGCTGAGGTTTTCTTCATATACGGATTGTGTCTAACTTAGGCGAATAGAACTGAATATGCTAGCAAACTACACTGACTTCAAAATGAAAGGGTCCAAATAAGACACGAGTAACTATAATTTTACACAAAAGTTGTTTTTTGAGAACTTAACTTCACTTCAAAGCTAATTTTATTTTATCTTTTTTACAAAATTTTAAAATTAATATGCAAGTTACGTTTTCAAACTAACAATCAATCGAAAAAAATATTCCCTCAAGCCATGCAACGAGAGTACGTCAAGCTTTGATTTTTTCCTTTGAAGATTTTAATTTTTGTTGCTTCTATTTTATGAGGTCGCCACATTGTCTGTGGATAAGTGAAAAAATAACAGATAAAACGGCCAATCTCTGTTAAGTAGTCGCTCATAAATAATTAATGAACCACAGCTAGTCGCTTAGAGCGCTGCGCTGCCTATTGTTTACAAGCAGAAAAAGACTAAAATAATAAAAAATCCAATGGAATACAAAGGCACGCACACAAAAAAAGAATAAGTGTGTGTATTTCAGCATATTAACCAGCGGCCATTTATAAGCTTGACAAGAGACGCAGACTCACCGGCACGCTAATCTACATGAGCTTAAGTCTAGATGGTTGGAATCTAGAATCAACTAAGAATTGATTAAAGATTAAGTGTCAACTAGTCACTGAATGGTTTTGTTACAAATAAAAAAGTTAACGATAAAATAAAAATTAGTGCCTATAAGAGGCATAGAACAAAAGAAATACGTATGACGCCGCCGCGCCAGCATCAAAGCAACGTGTTAGCATAATAATGACGATTATCAAAATTTCCATTCAATCAGAGAAAGACGAAAATATAAAAAATAAGCGCGTGCGAGTGAAAATCGCGTTAAATTGCTTAAAAACGCCAAGAAGAGAAATTTTTTTAATATAGTAACGACGGCGGTTTAGGTACTAAAACAAGATGCCTAACCGAAGATCTACAGACATACATACATATGTGGTAAGCATTTCTCCCAATAGTTGCAGACGTTCTGTCGGCAATGCCAAAAACTTGTTGAAAGCTCCATCTGCGCTTCCAAGTTGACTTGTAAGGCCCTCCTTCGGTCCGATAACACATCGATATACCATCTGATCAAAGCCCAGAACCGAACAAAAAGAACATTTTCACGCATTTTAATAAAAATATTTCTTATGGGCTTAAAAAAGGCATTTCTTTAGGGATCTCTACTCGACTTCGACTTTGCAAAAGATTAAGGTCTTTTAGACGCCTCTAGCACTGAAACACTTATGCCCAAAACATTAAACAAGATGAGTTGAGTCGATCCATAATAGATGATGAGTTCCTCTGTTAACTCTTTGACGATTTTTAAGCACCGTTTCTCTAACTTTCTCGATGTAATCTTCATTAAAGGACGTGATTGGACGAGTCGGATGGCGCAAGTTTTTGATGACTTCACGACCTTCACTGAATGCTCTTCAAAAAAGATTAATCAATCTAACCAAAAACTTTGTAACGACCAGTCCGGGTCAAATTTGATCAGGTGGTTTTATGTGACCCATAAGTTGGTCGCTTAGCATTGATACACTTTATACCCAAAACATTAATCAAAATGTGTTGAGTCGATCCATAATAGATGTTGAGATCCTTTGTTATCTCTCTGATACCAACACGTCGATTTTTCTCTAACTTTTTCAATATTATCTTCATTAATGGACGTGATTGGATAAGTCGGACGAAGCAAGTTTTCGATGACCTCCCGCCCTCCATTGAATGCTCTTCAAAAAAAAGATTGTATCAATTCAACCAAAAAATTTGCATCGACCAGTCCGGGTGAAATTTGATCAGCTAGTTTTATATGACCCATAAGTTAGTCTATTAAAAGATCATATTTGCTACATTTGAGCTTTCTTACTTAGACATTTCTCATTAGCATAAAGCTTCATAAGGTATACCATTCCCACGCAACCGGGTTTTGACGTTGATCATGACGGAAACCGAATTTATATTCGACTAAAGTATGAACTCGACAGTCTTTCTTTATGAACTTTAGACTTAATGCAAATAGCTTAGTTTGGACTCTAAGCAAATATCTTAGTTTCTAATAAAATTAGACTTCGCTAAGTTGATTCGGCTGGTCGTTTGGAATACATTGTTTAATTCTTTGTCTACTGCCGTTGATGAGCTAGAGATATTGAGGGAATTATGTTATTATTAGCGTTTACTAAATCAACGTCAGAAAAATAAATGATAAAATTTCCCCACATAGCAAGACAACTACGACACATCAGAGCCTTAGCGGCTGGGTACTAAAATTTCAGTCTCACTTGAAGCCATATATTTACATACATACGAGTACATTGTCTAGCATTCATATATGTACATATACATATATGTGTACTGATAGGCCTTTGTGTTCTCAAGGACGAATCGCTTCAGTCACGTCCCGTCTCGTCTCAAGCAGTCAACTGGCCGACCAGCGTCAAGTCACGTCAAGTCAGGTTAAGTCGTCGTAGGCTGGAGTTGAGTTGAGCTGAGTTCAATGTTGTGTTTGGTGATGAGACAGAGAGAGTCAAGTGTTGGTGTCGCGCGCAAAGTCAAAGCGCTTGACACTGACCAAATGCTAAGATAATAAATAAATAACAACAAATGGCAGAAAGATGAAAACTTTGCGGTGCAATCAACCGGCCAACCCACAACTTGTATGTAGACAGCCGATGATGTTCGACACACACGTTCACGCTCACGCACGTTGACAGTGTGAAAACATGCAAAGGCACACACGCACGCAGGCAGCTGCGCTTCATCTTTTGCAGCTATTGAGGCTGTACTTCGCCTCCTATGCCTTTGTTGTAATTTATGTTGTAGCGTGCGCTTCTTCTTCGTTTTAGGTTTGGCTTGGCCTATTTGTTGGTGCCAGTGGCGGTCAAGTAGTTGCCAGCCTGCCCCTTTCTGATGTGTACACAAGCCGGTTATTTATATGCACATATACATTTGTATATATGTATGTGTGTGTGTGTCCACATGATTTAGTGTTGTTGTAATTATCCTCAGTGTCGCGGTTTGGTGCGATTGCCATTGTATTTTTGATTATATTCCGCACACTTAACTATTATAGGGCTATAATTTTGCTTTGGCGTTCTCCTTCATTGTCAGCGTTGCTGTTGTTTTTCTTGTTGTTGCTCAAACCAATTATGCGTAAAGATGCCGTCCATGGTATGGCCACTGGTCTCTGAACCATTCATACCAAGGACAATGCGGTTGTGAAATAAATTCGCTACATTTCTGCAGACCTGTTTTGTAAAAAGAGGGAAAGAAAGCGAAAAAAATTCGAAATTCAAAAGACAATATTAAAAAAAAAAACCCAAAACAAAAATTTAAAAATTACAAAAAGCAAAAAATGTGACCAAAACCGGTCTTACAAGCATTTACAATGGAATGCGCTTCAGCATCCCTGCGCCTTTGTTGCCCTCCAGTTGAAATGCTTTTTTGTGGTTACTAACAAACTGCCTGTCTCAGCTACGGGAAAGCATGGAACATGGAAGACAGCTCATTTTCAACGAATTGCAAAGCTGCTGCCATAGACTGTTTTTTTTTTTGGAATTTTTCTCATACTTTTTGCGATTCACGGTGTGGGTCACGTGTAGATGTGGCACTCGATGCATGCATTTTGTGGCAAAAAAAACTCGTTTAGCATTTTTTGATTGGAAATGTGTAAAAATATGTAATTAATTACTGCAATACTCTTCGAATTGCTGAGATTTTTACTTCACAGACTTTTGAATGCGGAAACTTGATAATTGAATTATGAAAGTTGATTTATAGCAGTCTGCATGTGAACTTAGTAAAAACTACATAAACTCTATATGATGCTCCGCAACTTATCAAATATGTAATGATTACTAAACTATAAGCTCTGGCTACAACTTAGAGCACTTTGTGATATCGAAACTTACGCAATTCAAATTTTGAAGTATTCTTCCGCATAGATATACTTCTGATAAATCCCGAAAAATCATAAAAAATCCCGAAATCGCATACTCCTGAGATGTTCTTGAGCATATACATAGATTAGTTTCTTCTTGATATGAATGAGAACGAAAACAAAAGTCCCATAATTTTCGGGATCCCGAAAAATTTTATAAAGTCCCGAAATTAAATTTTCGTAGAGTGGTGCAAATGCAAAAATTAGCTTCTACTTGATAGAATTAAGAACTAAAACATAAATACCGAAATTTTCGGGATCCCGAAAAGATGAGAGTGAGATGTTCTTGAGCACATACATAGATTAGCTTCTACTTGATATGATTAAGCACAAAAGCAAAAGTCACATAATTTTCGGGATAACGCAAAAATTATATAAAATCCGGAAAACAAATTTTCGTAGAGTGGTCATATGCAAAAATTTGCTTCTCTAAATATGATTAAGAACAAAAACAAAAATTTCAACCTTTTCGGGATCCCTAAAAATCAAATAAAATACCGAAATCGGATGTACATACATATATTAACGGAATGGTCTGACGTTGCATCCCATATTTGTATTCAACTGCTTTTTAACTCTTTCAGTTATTAATATCCTATACACAAAGTTATCACACCTTAAAAATCGCTTGTCATTCCACTTCTGACCTCTACTTGTCAAAATTCAATTGCTTTGACAGCAGTGACTTAGTTTGAGTTTTGAGAACACCCAGTATCACTAAAAAAATGCTTTATTGTATATTATTAAATTGCTCTTAACAACTGGTCGGTGCCTCATATCGGTGGTGCCCTTTAAAGATTCATTCACTACACATTTTACTGTAAAATTAATTAATTATCTTCAGTTGTTGGATTTTTCATTTTATATAATATAATACCAGTAAAGTTGCCGGTAAATATTCACCGCTTTCTTACACATAATTATTTGGTCTGCTACTTTATCTTTAAGCTGTGAGTCATAGACATTGATTCATGCAGATGGTAAACCTTATACACGCATTTCCGCTTCTTCTGAATCACTAAATACCACAAATCAAAGACATGAAACCCAAAAGCCGGTGTGTAATACAAAAGATACATATGTATGTACATACATACATACATATGTATGTAAGTGCAGACTTTCTTTCGGTCAAGGTTGGTTGGAACTTTGTTGTTGTAATTCTTATGCATAAGCTAATCCGATTTTTACTGCGCAAGTTAAATTACATACTTGGCGGGAAGAATCCGCTCATTCTAAATGATAAATCAAGTAGTCGAGACCAGATTGACAAACATAAAAGCGATGAAAATGATGATGAAAATAAAGTTGTATTTCTTATATATTACATATTCTTGTATATTGGATCCCCAAACATGTAGTTGCCTGTTCATTGTGATTCTACATTTATTTTAAAAGTAAATTTTCGGGATCCTGAGAAAAAAAAAAAAAAAAAAAATGCGAAAAATTATATTGTTAAGACTAAGTTAAAAGTAATTAAAGGGTATTAAAAATAACGAAACTTTCGGGATCCCGAAAAAAAAATGTCACAATTTTTTTAACATCAAATTTAAAATATGTTTTCTGTATGCCAATTTATTATAATTAAAAGTACATATTAAAAATCTCGAAATTTTCGGGATCCCGAAAAAAACCAAAAAATTTACAATTTTTATAATTAAATTTAAATATTATTTCTTGTTTTCTCTGTATGTCAAGTAAAAGGGATTCAAAAATTCCGAAATTTTCGGGATCCCGGAAAAAAAAATCCACAATTTTTCTTGTTAAAGGTAAATATAAAATATACTTTTTTTGTTTTTTGTATGTCGAATATTGAAAATTTTCTAAAGAAACAATGACATTTTACTTTTAATTTTATATAGTACCTATTAAATTGTTGTCAATTAATTATGAATATTCCAGAAAATAAAAGCTATGAATAACTACTGCAATCGTTATATACATACACATGTATGTATATACGTTCATAACTATAAATATATATCCATATGTATGTACATACATATGTACATATGTATATACGCTCTTGTATGTATTCTCTTTCGCATCTTAGTGGAATTTAGAGGTCTTTTATGTTTGTGCAACTAATCATGTTGCTCTTGCCAAATTTAAAAGTTAAATATTTGTTGTTTAAGCATGTAATACAGAGGCACATACTTAAGTATGTAGTATGTACATACATATAAATATGTATGCGAGTGTTAGTTGACATGCGCGCGCAACGCAATAGAAAACTTAATTGAGTTCACTACACTTGCTGTGATCTCTTCGCGTAGTGATGAAGGTCCTTTTGATTAGCGTCTCACCAAACGTTAAATGTGTGGACATACATGTGTATGTATGTATGTACATATGTATGTATGTGTGCTAGTTTGGCCACGCTTGTAATGATATAGTGTAGAGTCATAGAAAAAGCTGGAGAAAATAGCAAAAACGTCTTAGACATTGTATGTATGTATGTACTACATATGTACATTGATTTGGTGATGAGAGCGTACAGTTTTATGATTTCGAAATTGTTAAAATTTTCTTATTGGCTTTTTTTACTATAATTAAGTATAAAAAATAAGTTCCAAAAAATTTCGCAATTAGTTTTTTTCTTGCTATAATCAAGTTAAAAAAAATAAATCCCGAAATTTTCGGGGTCCCGAAAGTGGTCCGATGAAATCCCGAAAATGATATTTGGAGAATGGTCTGAGATTGCATACTGCATTTGTATTTATCTGAATGATCATATATTTAAGTAGAAAAAACGAAAATTCCGAAATTTTCGGAATCACGAAAATGAGCATATAAAATACATACCAAAATTACATTTTTGGAGAATGATCTGATATATGTATGTATGTACATACCTGAATGATAGATATGAAATATTTATAAAATACAGAAATCGAGAAATTTTCGGGATCCTGAAAATGATTATATAAAATCCCGAAATTGGTATTTTACGGAATGGTCCGAGATTGCATTTGTATTTATCTAGATGATGGTCTTTTAAATATCTGTTACATATCCATTTACATACATATAAACATATGTATGTCTGTAGTTATGTATGTGTTCCCCAAATTTGAATCACGGGCGCAAATATTTATTTAAGGAAGAAATATACACTCCAGCTGCTGTGATCATGATGTTGTCACACATTTTATGCGATCGTCAAACTTGTTGTTGCTGCCACTGCTGCTATGCTAATATTGCCAATGTTATAGCTAATGTAAATGATGAATGAATTAACACGGATTGCGTACATTTGTTGCTGCCTGTTGCCCGCCTGGCCGCCTGCCTTTGGGCTGCTGCGCATGCGTGCACGCGCTCTGGGCTGTTGACACAACAAATACAAATAAACTAATTTCTGAATGCAACGCCAACAAAGAAAATAACGAAATACACTACAGAAGCGCTAACAACAACAACAACAAAGCTAATAATAACAACACGATGCTTTGCATAGATAATGTAAAGCTTGCATCATTTGGCGTTTTGATTAATGGAAAATACATGAAATTGCTGCCATTAATATCTAGAGTTGTTATCGTTGTTGCTGTTGTTGGACAAACTTTGGCAATAGCTATTGGTAGGCTCATTGGGCTTTTGTTTAGTTGCCTACATAGCATTTTGTTGCCCAAGCAGTGTGATAAACACATGCACACGAGCGAGCACACACACACACATACATACTCACAAATACATAGAAGATGAGCAAAACAAATAAACACTCAAGTGCATGTGTGTGTGTTAACCTTAAAATGCATGCTAACAGCTAATAGCAAAAACAACAAGTTGTTGGCAACTCACCATACAAGTTGTTGCAAATGCCTCTAATAACAACAACAACAACAACAGTAATAGCAACATTGATTATCAACAAAGTGGGTGCAAATTAAGTCGTTACCATGCATGCCGCGCACCACGAGCGACCCAGACGCCGTTTTTGTAACCGAAATCGATTTGTGTTGCTCTTATTTGTTGTTGTTGTTGTTGGTAGCGTTTTCCTCATTTCATTCGCGCACAAGTACTTTGATTTGTATTGATTGCTGCATTTAATGGCGGCGCACAGCCAGACAAATAGCCTGCTAATTTTATGCCTTTACAGGTGGTAGCCATATAAATGTGACCACATTGATTGGTTGCAATAAAAAATGCAATAACCAGAACGGAAATGACAAACAAATTATAAAATTTTAACTAACAGGCGAATCGGTGAATGAAGTAGAAACAGTGCGAATTTAATATTTTTGGGTCTAACTTATGTGAGAATAATTCTATGGAAACAAAATCTGTTCTTAGAAAAAACTATTTCAAAAATACCGTTGCGTCTTTGAAACCTTGTAGCATCTGTTTTAGAAGCTCGAATTTAGTCCGATTTATAAGATCGAAAAAGGTTATACACCATTGACAGTTATGGCAAAGAATCAAAGTTGTATTTGTAGTTGCCGCTTACACTCTCTCATTCAAACGCATAACGCTTTCTTCTTCTTATTCTAAAATCAGATTTTCGATCAAAAAATGTTTATTTCAATAATACCGGTCCGACTTTGAAAGCTTTTAGTGTGCGTCTTATAAGCTTGTTCGAAAAATGTTATACACAATCGAAATAAGAAGAAAACATTGATATTATCCATATTTCATTCTTAGGACCTTCTTGCTGTAATCAATAATAACGCTTTCCTTCTCTTCTTCTTTATTGGCGTAGACGCCGCTTACGCGATTATAGCCGAGTTAACAACAGCGCGCCAGTCGTTTCTTCTTTTCGCTACGTGGCGCCAATTGGATATTCCAAGCGAAGCCAGGTCCTTCTCCACTTGGTCCTTCCAACCGAGTGGAGGTCTTCCTCTTCCTCTGCTTCCCCCGGCGGGTACTGCGTCGAATACTTTCAGAGCTGGAGTGTTTTCGTCCATCCGGATAACATGACCTAGCCAGCGTAGCCGCTGTCTTTTAATTCGCTGAACTATGTCAATGTCGTCGTATATGTCGTTCAGCTCATCGTTCCATCGAATGCGGTATTCGCCGTGGCCAACGCGCAAAGGACCATAAATCTTTCGCAGAACTTTTCTCTCGAAGACTCGCAACGTCGACTCATCAGTTGTTGTCATCGTCCAGGCCTCTGCACCATATTATTATGGGAATTATGAGTGACTTATAGAGTTTGGTTTTTGTTCGTCGAGAGAGGACTTTGCTTCTCAATTGCCTACTCAGTCCGAAGTAGCACCTGTTGGTAAAAGCGCAGGATAACTCTTGGATTTCTAGGCTGACATTGTTGGTGGTGTTTACGCTGGTTCCAAGATAGACGAAATTATCTACGACTCCAAAGTTATGACTGTCAACAGTGACGTGAGAGCCAAGTCGCGAGTGTGACGACTGCTTGTTTGATGACAGGAGATATTTCGTCTTGCCTTCGTTCACTGCCAGACCCATTTGCATTGCTTCCTTGTCCAGTCTGATAATAATAACGCTTTTCAGTATTTCAAATTTCGAACATCGAAGACAAATGTTTCGCTTTTGGCTGCTAACTTCGAAAAATGGAAATTCAATTTTTTTTGATGACTCGATCTCTCGAAAAAAATGATTTTGTTCAATCTCAAAAAATACAATACAGTTTTGATTTTCTGTCACAATCAATAAATTGTATTTAGTAAAAGTTGTATTATACAATTCTTTATTAATTGCTAAATTGTATATGTTGCAAAGCTGTTCCACTATCTCAACACACTTTCTTCGTTTAGCTGAATCAGTATTTATTGATCATTGCTGACATTTATAATGATTGTAAATTAATCTGTTGACATTCCACTGGTTTTCTGTGCAATCTATTCAAAAAATTGTGCTAGCGTTCTCTCAATCGAGCTATTAGATTAAACAACTCTAGTCTAATTTTACGTTACTTAAGTCTTAAGTACTTCATGCTAAGTTGGCTGCTCTTCGTTGAACTTTCGGAAAATCAATAAAAATTGAACAAGTATAATGGATCCATGTCATATAGATGACTTTAGGTTGTTTATCATTTGAGTCTAGGCGTTTATAGCCTTCTACGCGGAGCCTTATAGAGTTTGAATAAGTTGTTCAGTTGCTCGATGGAATTGATTTCTACATTTGGTTATCCATAATTTAGCAATTTATAACGGAACTGTTCTTACTTTTGCCAATATTACAGTAACCCTTTGATCTACCTTTAGTCGCGTCAGCCTCATAAATAAATATATATTCGTGATTGGCAAATTTGATTCAAGGTCGTCGTGTGGCTGATAAATGAAAACATGCATATAAATAACGGGTGATCCAAGTATAGGTACTTCTTCAATAGCCTTTTTCTGACAGATCATGCGTGAATCGTTGAGAGTCGATTTGGTGCCGTTCGCAGTAACTTGGACTGACGTATGGAACGACTTATCGCATTTTTCGCAGATATCTTGAAAGTGTACAAAATACAACTAGTACAAGAACTGAAGCCGCTCGACATTCCCCAACGACATCGTTTCACTCTATGGGCTCTAAAAAAGTTCCAAGAAGATCCGGCGTTTTCAAACCAAATTTTGTTCAACGATGAGACCCATTTCTGGCTCAATGGGTGTGTAAACAAACAAAATTAACGCATTTATGATGAAAAGCAAACTGAAGAGATACAAGAGCTGTCATTTCATCCAGAAAAAAAACAATGATTTGTTGTGGTTTGTAGGCCGGTGGAATCATCGGTCCATATTTCTTCAAAATTAACGCATCAATCAATGGATTTATTGAGAGAACACTTCGGTGAGCAGATAATTTTACGTTTTGGACCGGTCGATTGGCCACCAACATCATGTGATGTGAAATGCCAAAGAATGTTCTTTCGAATGTTAATTAACATTCCCCATTAAATTTGAAGTTTTTTTTGTTTTCTCTTTAAAAAAGTAGGAAACCTTGAAGTGGTTCAGCCTTTACATGCCTATAGTATTAGTATAGACTCACAGCCTCTGGATTTGCCACTCTAGTCGAGTAAAATGGTTACATACTACACCTTGTGTATCTATAAAATCTTCATTCCTTAAAGCCTTCTTTGTGCACCTGCCTTTAGACTAAAACCACTCTCCACTTCAGTGTACCACTCGCTAATTGTGTTTGCGTCGCAAAGAGAATGTGCGTCAAATTGCCAACCACAATGCCCTTAGCGGCAAAATATGTACATATGTAGGTGTGTACATCGGTAGGCATGGGTGTAGCGGTGGGTGTTGCGTTGGGTGTGTGACGCGGTGCAATTTTCCAGTTATTAATCTCGCTATGCCAAACTAATTTCCCTAATTCGTCAACACTTAACTGCGGCACTGATTGTTTGTGTTGTTGCTGTTGTGCGGAGTTGTGTGTTTTGAAAGCAACAAAAAAACCTTTGCAATACTACAATGAGTTTGGCACGCTTTTGCGCGGCGGTTGTGGCAACAAAAAGCGCTGTGGGTGTGTATGTGTGCGATTTTTTTTGTTTTAGTCTTTTCAAAATCTTCCGATTTTTTATGGTTTCGCCAAGATGATGTGTCATTTCTTAATCGGCAGCTTTGTTGTTTTTGTTGTACACACTTGCAAATTGTGGGCTTGGCGTGTTGCTAATTCCTTGTTGTCGCAATGCCGTCGAGTTTACGGCAGCAAATGAAATTATTTAACCTTTTCTCATTTGCGGCAAATTAAAGTAATTTCGTAACTTTTTAGCACCCGTGTCACATTTGTTTATTTGCTAATAGCCTTATTTAGCATTCATCATATTATTTACACACTTACTTACATACGTATATCTATATATGTGTATTATACTTGTATATTGAAATATTGTTTAATATAAATTTTAATTTTTGACTTCCTTCATTCTTTCTGCAGCACACAAATACAGCTTGCAACAGCAGCAGCAGCAGCAGCCCCACCAGCACAACAACCACTGGCAGCCCAAATATAAATAATAAAAGCTCAAATTCTACAATAATAACAAGAAATTGCCGCCAATACAGCTCGGTGCACACACAACAGCCGGCTGGTCCCGTGCGAGAGATCCAAATCGATCCGTACATCATACTCGAAGACGATCTGAAGTATTTCTACGATGACGTCAGAGACGTAAGTGTAGTTATGAATCACTCCCTTTCTCGAGAAATGTACCTCAGCTATTTCTAGTAACATGATGTAATGATTTATTGCAATTTCATTTCGATGATTAGGCGTCTAAGTGTGTGTGAAATGAAGAAATGAGCATGAGTTTTAGTATACTAATGACTCGAATTAATTACTTACTATTAAGTACTTACTTCTATATAACTAAAGTTATTTACCACATACCACTCAGGAGAAATTAACTTTAAATTGTTTATAAACAATTATTTGTAAATATGTTCTGTCTCTTTTATCAATTGCCCACTACATCCCACCACGTCCCACCAATTAGTGGCTAAATTCTACTGAGATGTTTATGAACTTACTAAACTAAATGTCTACAGATAATAATTTCTTTGAAAATATTTCCTTTTATGTATTTTTTTTATTTGTATAATTTTTGGCTCTTTTAGGAACTAATTTTTGGATCTCGGCCGATCCTTACATGTAACGAATTGCACGAAGTAAAAGTTAATAAATTTTTTTTTCTCTTTGCGCATATTTGATTTTTATTAGAAACAGTATACAATTTTTAAATTTCAATTGATTTTAATACGTGGGTTGTTTCTTATATTTCGGGATTTGGCAACTCATAACATAAAAATAAAAATAATTATCTATTTCGAGGCTGCCTACTTTTTTTTTAAGAAGTAATACATAAACTTCACATTTAATGGGGAAAGTTTATTATCATTCGAAAGAACAGTTTTTAGCATTAATTTTTTGAAGATTATCTCTTTCAAATGTTGGCCGCGGCTACGTCTCAGATGGTCCGTTCATTGAGTTCAATTTTCGATGACTCGTTCGAGCATTTCGACTGGTAAATAGTGAATGACACGCGTGAATCGAAGCGAGACTGTCCGCGTAGGCTTACATATTCCCACATGAAAAGTTTAACGGTGTAATATCAAACAATCTTGGTGGCCAATCGACCGGCACAAAACGTGAAATAATCCGCTCACCGAAGTGTTCTCTAAATAAATCCACTTATTGCTGCGATGTGTGGGAAGTGGCGCCGTCTTGTTGAAACCAAATGCCAGCGAGATAACAAGCTTCAAATATTCGATTATCATGGCGCGATAACGGTCACCATTGACGGTTACGTTCTTATTGGCATCATTTTGAAGAAATATGCACCTATGATTCCACCGGCCAACAAACCGCAGCAAACCGTTGCCTGTTTGTTTGCTATTGCTATTTCGTTTGTTTATATAGCCGTTGAGCCAGAAATGGGGGGCCTCATAGGTGAATCGAAAAGGTCGGATTTTCTTGAAACTTTTCAAGAGCCCATAGAGCGAAGCGATGTCGTTTTGGAAGGACGAGCGCTTCAGTTTTTGCACAAGCTGTATTTTGTGGGCTTTAGTTAGTTTAAGTTTAAATTTAAATTAAAGTTTAAGTTTAAGCTTAAGTTTAAGTTTAAGTTTAAGCTTAAGCTTAAGTTTAAGTTTAAGTTTAAATTTAAGTTTGAGTTTGAGTTTAAGTTTAAGTTTAGGTTTAAGTTTAGGTTTAAGTTTAAGTTTAAGTTTAAGTTTAAGTTTAAGTTTAAGTTTAAGTTTAAGTTTAAGTTTAAGTTTAAGTTTAAGTTTAAGTTTAAGTTTAAGTTTAAGTTTAAGTTTGAGTTTAAGTTTAAGTTTAAGTTTAAGTTTAAGTTTAAGTTTAAGTTTAAGTTTAAGTTTAAGTTTAAGTTTAAGTTTAAGTTTAAGTTCAAGTTTAAGTTTAAGTTTAAGTTTAAGTTTAAGTTTAAGTTTAAGTTTAAGTTTAAGTTTAAGTTTAAGTTTAAGTTTAAGTTTAAGTTTAAGTTTAAGTTTAAGTTTAAGTTTAAGTTTAAGTTTAAGTTTAAGTTTAAGTTTAAGTTTAAGTTTAAGTTTAAGTTTAAATTTAAGTTTGAGTTTAAGTTTAAGTTTAAGTTTAAGTTTAGGTTTAAGTTTAAGTTTAAGTTTAAGTTTAAGTTTAAGTTTAAGTTTAAGTTTATTTACACCCGCCAAGTGCGGCAATAGTTGGCGCACAAAAGCGACAACATAGGACGCTTTCGGCATTTAGATGACTGATTTTTTTTTTAAATTGCTGACTTGATGAATGCGATGTGAGGTTGTGGGAATTTTGTCGCGCTATAATATGGTAAGAAGTTATTTAGACCTCAAACGGATGAGTAAATCATTTTGGGTTTATTTGCTTATACACATAAATGTACATATGTATATGTGTGTTTATGTGTGCGCAACACCTTGAAAGCGCAATTTAGCATACGCAAATAGTTGAAATTCAAATTTGAGAATTATTTGGTTGCTTGAGTGTAGGAACTGCAGTTTTTACTACGCAATTTTGCTGCCCCTTAACTAAATGCAAAATGAGTTTTTAATTGTCAATAAAATTTAGCTAGTTAGTGGGGCATGTGATGAATATATATATTTTTCTATTATTATTCATTTTCATTCACCTCATATTATTGTTGTTTCTTTGTGCAGCTCCTGCGGCAGGGCACGAGTCAGACGGAACTCGATAAGATCGCCTCGTACTACTTCGACGGCCAGGGCAAAGCGCTGCGGCCAATGGTTACCATGCTGATGGCCAGAGCGATCAACTACCATTTGAATAAGGAATCAAGGTAAGCGCGCACATAAAGCGTACTTTATGCGGCAGTGTACTTGTGGCATAGCAGAGCGGAACAAATTAAATGAAAATATAGTAAATTAAAAGCGCTCAAGCGATTGAATATAATAAAGGCACAAATTTTAAAAGAGTTTCACTGAATATATGATAAAATGTTATAAAACCGCAAAAAGGAAAAAAATTAGCAACAACAAATAATTGAATTAAATTAAAATTACTTGAAAATGTGCAGAAAATAAATAATTTCAATTTATTTCGATGAAATGCGCAATTAATGCGCTTTGCAATTCATTTTGGCGCGTTTAGTACCATAAATACACATTTAAAAATTTCATTCATTTTGAAATTTCAAGACTTGTATTAATAAGCAGTTTGTTGTTGCATTTTTGCACCCACCAGCACAGCAACAGCACTGAAAAGCTACATAAAGCCTCATTCGATTGAGTTTGGTGCGCGGGGCGTATGAGTGATCTGCCGAAAAATTCATGCTGTTAATGGGTAGCATTTATTTGCTTTGCTGTTAGTTAACATTTACATGTTTGTTGTTGTTAACAAAGAAAAACTACAACGTGTGCAACATTGCGTAAATGCGCATCGGCCAATAAATCCGGCTATAATAGCGCCTGTTGAAGGTGTTTGCGAAAGGTTACACGGTCGCCTCGAAGCCGCCAATGGCACCAACACCACCATTACTAACGATTTTTACCACCATTGCACACTTGCACGTGTAAGTGTGTTCGTGCGCTGGCTGCGGCTTTGTTTGTTTGTTGTGCGCGATTTCGCTTTTAGTTTGGCCTAAGCGTAACGGTGCTAATTAAACAGAAATTATTTCATTCATTTCACTGTTGCCTGGCAGCTGCCGCTGCTGTGTGCCTCTCTGCTACCTTGCGGCTCTCCGCCATTGTTTGTTGCCTTTTATTTATTATTTTATTATTTAATGTCTTTTTTTTTAGCAATTTAGTGAACAAACAACGTTTCATCTCGCTCTTCTCGGAAATGGTCCACTCGGCAAGTCTGGTGCATGACGATGTCATCGATCAATCGGATATTCGTCGCGGCAAGCCAAGCGTGAACGCGCTGTGGAATCACAAAAAGGTGAGTCGCTAATGTCAGTCAGCATTTGTTTGTCTATTTATTTTGCAGCAGGGGAATATTTTTGCGTGGATTTGCTTTGCCCTTTAGTGAAGGTCATTGGTATAATGGTATGCCTTTTCAAGGCTTGGCAAATTAAAAAGACATACACTAAATTTTGTTGTGGCTTTGTGGTATTTCTAAAGTATTTTTAATATTTTTGCGTAGAATAAAAGCAACAATTTGTTGGAAAATCTTTTGTATAGGCGGTATTACATCACACGCTGAGATTTGGAGTACTACCTTATTTAAAACTAATTTAGAGGTCTAAAACCGTCGAAATATGGCTATAAGCTTCGCAGTTTCGTAGAACTCTGAACAGCACACTTTAGTATAACTACTATTTTGCTTAAGTTAGCTATAAAAATTAAGTAGTTGGGTACCAAAGTTGGACTTTAATGGTTACTCACAGCTCAGCACACCCGCTAGACGGGAATGAAAAAGAGGTTTAGTAGTGCACGGAGATACTATCGCTGTCTTTATTACGGGCCCAAAATGGACTGCAGAGTAGAGACGGGGCTATGGCATAGTATTTTGATATCTCTCACTTTATTTGCATACCAAACTCAGCTGGCATCTTCCAAGCGGAAGTATAAAGCATGGAGAAGTCCTGAGGAGTGCTACTGAATAACCACGGAAGTATTCAAAAAGCTATCAAAGGCACAGCTGGCGAGATAGCTTTGCTAGCCTTGTCGTCGTCAAAGATTATTAGCAGCGTAGTCAAAAAATATAGGAAGGCTATAAGCTCACTAACAGGTTAACTCCACGTGTCCACAATCTGAGTTCTCGGCCACAGGAACATTTTCGGCAAAAAAAAAAAAATACAGATATGTTCGCTCAATCAGGAACCTCTCTAGATGAATTCGAGGCAGATATAATATTATGTATGTCCGCGGAACCGATCAAGAGGGACACAGCTCAGAACAGATGGTAATCAATAGTCAAATGCCAGATAACGTAGCTGATATTTTTGAATTGGAACAATTTTGAATATATTTGTTACATATCTTAAAAAAATTTCTGAAAAGAAAGATGTTGTATCAACCATGAAGTACTTGAAAAATCATTTCAAAAAGTATCAAATTAGACATATTTCGAAACAGAGTTACCAACTATCCAGCAAAGTAATTGTGGACAGAAAGAATTCAAAATATTAGTAAAGCAATGTCTTGAAATGAAATATATATTTGTACAGGGTTGCCACCTATAAAATGGGGTATAAAGTTTAGTCAAGCACAAGATGTTGAAAAATAATATTTGGAAGTTAAGTTTTTAAATGACTTTCCATATACATGTTTTGGAATGGCGTTGCCATCTATTAAAGCATGTAAGACTGAAAAATTAACATCAGATACATACATACCAAACATTTTAATTAAGCCTTTTGGAAAGTCTTTAATTGGCATACAAATTCTAGGTAGGATTGCCATCTATCGCAAACAGTAAAAAAGAGAAAAATAAAGCATAAAAAATGTAAGAAAATATTCGAAAATTCT
Organism: Bactrocera neohumeralis; assembly: GCF_024586455.1. Taxonomy (NCBI): domain Eukaryota; kingdom Metazoa; phylum Arthropoda; class Insecta; order Diptera; family Tephritidae; genus Bactrocera; species Bactrocera neohumeralis. Next base: position 49,926,332 of record NC_065919.1, read on the forward strand.
TCAAATTAGATATATTTTTGCACAGGGTTGCCACACGTTGAAAAAAATACTCGATCGATATGTAGATCAATGCTGCCATCTATAGAAAAAAAGTAAGTTCGAAGCATTACGAAAGTTTAATCAGTTATACGATATTTAGCGATATCGTTTAGAAAGTATTCAGATGACCTTCTATTAAAAAAATTTTTGAAATAGAGTTGCCATATATTCAAGCTAGTAATATTGAAAAAGTAGCACAAAGTGTATCGGTATTTATTTTAAGAAAGCCTTCGAAAAGTCTTGAATTCGCAAAAAAATCGCCATAGCGTTGCCACCTATCGAAAATAGTGGCACATGAAAAAAATTACATTGTGTAAAATATAAAAGAAATTGCAAAACATTCCGAAAAGCCTTCAAATTTAAATTTTTTTGGCGCAGAGTTGCCACCCATCGATAAAAATAAAACTGAAAACATATTAAAGTATGCCCATCTATGCTGCCATCTATCAGAAAAGGTAAGAAAAGTCCGAAAACATTACGAAAGCTTAATCAAACATACGATATTTAAAAATATGCTTCAGAAAGTACTGAGATGAGCTTCTACTTAAAAGTTTTTTAGAAGAGTGTTGCCATATATCCAAGCATGTAATATTGTACATGCAAAGTAAAATGTAAAGTAGCACAAAATGTTGGTATACATAGGGATTTTAAGAAAGCTTTCGAAAAGTCCTGAATTTACAATAAAATCTACATAGCGTTGCCATCTGTTGAGAACAGTAAAAATAGATAAAAATTTTATTTTTTATACATATAAGGGAATTTAAGAAAATATTCCGAAAAATTATCAAATTAGATATCTTTTGGCACAGAGTTGCCACCTATTGTTACAGGTAAAACTGAAAAAAATTATTACAGTATGCCAAGCATGAGAAATTTAAGAAAAGCTTCCCAATAGTCTTAATTTACAATATTTTTTAAAATAGCGTTGCCACCTATTCAGAAAGTGAATCTGTGAAAAATACTACAGATTGCCCAACATAACGAGTTACCGGAAATTTTTCAATTTAGTTTTATTTTGGCCTTGCCACCTGATGTAAGTAGAAAAACTAAAAATAATAAGAACTCTTGCTAGATTTCTTTCGGAAAGAGTAAGCACAATTTAGTTGTATACGTTCCTCTCTATCTTCAAGCAAACACTTGATACTTCGTTTAAGTTGTTATCCTCAATTTGCTATTTTAGCTGACATAACCTCCTAGATATGAACTGATTTTCGGAAAGTCGAACGGAAATTCATTAAAACGTTGCAAAGACATTATCATGGTCATCATGGTATCTAAATACTACCATTATTGATGGAATCCACATCGCCATTTCGGCAGACAGTAACAAAATTTACATCTTGATAGTCTGAGTGGGCTATAACCCGATTTCAAACCTTCTATATTACCGTTATTAACACCATTCCAAACAAAGTGCATATTATTACTCAATTCAAGGAGACAATTGACAGCCAATCAAAAAGCGATTGTCTAAAATACCGTTTCAGCGCTCGTGTTAATTGCTGTTAATAAAAGTGCAGTTATTTTCGTAATTGTTTAATAGTGTAAGATTATACGAGCATTTACGTCCCATTTGCAAACCAACAATTTTTCTAAATTCTCAATTTACTTTGGACTGGTTTTGCTTATTGGTTTTTTTTTGCGCGAAACGTTTTCATTACTCCACGTCGCTTTTGGTTGCAACATCGAAATTAGCCAAGTGTTGTGGTATTGACCGCCTGAAAATCAACGTCAAAATGGGCAAACTCGTTGTCACTGCCAGCAACAAGCTGAGTTAACTGACTAACTGTCAGCCAATTGCGTGGTCAAGCAACTGGCGTTTAAGGCCTTTCAACGATTTATTTATTATTTACTTTAATTCGTCCGATCTTTGCTGGATTTGGCCGCAAGTATCCATTTTCGGTTGGCAGAAATTTCCTAAACGTTCGCTGAAGGTCCCTGGCCGAGCTGAGCTGCTGCGTCGAGTCGAGCCGTGCCGATATGGGAAATGAGAACAAGTTTACGTCGATGTTGCAACAAATTGTCGGTAGCCGCTGGTGTCACCATGCCCCTACCCACGGCGGTACTGATAGCAAGTCTTCGATTGGCGGGGCCATATGTGGACCGACTCGCTTTGGAATAATTGCACTCATTTTTGGCAAGTCGATTATTTAGCTGTTTTATTGCTGCCGCCAAACGTTGCATGTGTAAGCGTTTTGTTGCACTTGCTGCAGTTGTTGTTGTTGTTGGTACATGTGCCACAAATCGAAAATGTGCAATTTAGCCGCCTAAAAACGGGTTCGTGTTCAACTCGGTGTTCATGTTCGCCTGAATTTGCCAAAAAGCGGAAAGCAGTGGGTATGTACATACATACATACATGTATTCATACATACATATACATATACATATGTACTTACTTTGATATATACTCATAGCCATAGACATATTTATAAATTTGGCTGTCTTGTCAATTCCATGGCTATCGCAAGCGATTACGAAATTCGGCTATGCATAATACTGATGGCATTAAATAGTGTGCTTAAGCAGGTTATACTCTAGGAGTGGTGGACCATATACCTAAAAGTGATTTGTTTTGGTTGGAGCTCTACAGAAAAGTTGCCTACCTTGTTGCAGCTGAAAAGTGTCTGGTGTTAGGTAATGGAAATTAAGGTTTTACTGTGCTGTTTGTCTCTCTGCCACGCGAAAGATGCATAATGTTTCTTACATCTAAAAAATTATTAAAAAAAAACTATGGTAATATAGTATGTTTAGTAGCAGGGTGGAAAAATAATAACAATGTTTATTAGGTACTATTGAATTTTCTGTATTATTGTTGTTATACATTGTGACAAAAATGCATCCGGAAATTTGAAGTGAGAGATGGCAAGAGAGCTCGACATCTCTTGAGAGTCCGTTCGAATGATTTTGGTTGATTTTTTGACTGTTGAGAGTCCTTAACCGGATAAAAATCCGCGTCCGTTCCGGTTACGTAGACTCGACTGTACCTTTGGACATGCTTGATCGTGCGAATCTCGATCCCACATTCATGGAGAGCATTATAACTGCCGATGAGACATGGGCTTATGAGTTTGACATGCAAACAAGTCAACAATCATGGGAATGGAGGGGAAAAAACACAGTTATGCTCATGGTGATACCCATTGTTTTCTTCGATATTCGTAGTTTGGTGCATCATGAAATTGTTCTGGAGAGACAGACGGTCAATAAGCGGTATATTTTGGTCGTATTAAAGCATTTGTGTGAGAACATCCGTCGAAAAGGGTAGGAATTGTGGAAGAAATATTCATGGACTTTACACGATGATAATGCATCAGGGCATTGAGGCTCGGTTGTGACCGAATTTAAAACCAAAAACCCAATGAATACCATCTATTAACCACCGTATTCACCAGATTTGGCTCCGTGTGATTCTTTCTTGTTCCCCAATCTGAAATTGTCGCACCGTGGAACTCGTTTCCAATCGATCGAAGACATCAAAATTCGCTGAAGGAACTGAAGGCCATCACAAAAAGTGTTTAAGAAACGTGCTTCGAAGACTGAAAAAATCGTTGGCGTATGTTTATTACATCAGCTGGGGAATACTTTGAAGGCGGCAAAATAAATATTGACTAATAATTAAATATTTGCCGTCTTATTTACAATTTCCGAGTACTTTTTTGTTATAATGTAAAAAAATTCCGAAACGAAAAACTCAAAACTCAAACTTAATTCATTTAAAATACTGTGTTTTGAAAAGATGTCCATTGAAACAAAATTTCGGTTCACATTTTTTCAATTTTTTGTGTAGTCAGCAGACGACTTTTTACTGCTTCCATCATTTTTGGCATACTATTTATAAGGTTCTCTATAATTGGATAACAGGCTAGGAGGTCTCGTTTCCACAATTCATTTATAGTCTTTGAATTTTTCCTTTCGGCTAAAATTTTCCATTTTTAAATGACCCATAGGTACTGAATGGTGTTAAAATATGTGGGGTGGGGAGGGGCAAGTCGAGCAGCTTAATCTCAATATCCCAAAACCACGATTTGATAATTTTTGCGGTATGTTTCGGATCGTTATTCTGAATGAAAATATATCCTTGTCTACGTTTGAGTCCGAAAAATCCAGGCTTAGTAGATATGAGTTCTCCAGAATATTAATGAAAGTTGTGACGCGCATTATACCAGCGATCCGCCGAAGTAAATCCAACTCATTTCCGCGAAAACATTCAGAATCCTTCAGTGACTCACCTCCAAATTTCATGGTTGGGCATATGTTGCGACCTGTACACCAAATGTTTATCAGTAAATATCTATGCGAGCCCATTTAATCTTATTCGATTAATATTGGTTTTAACGGAGCCAGTAATTTTGTTGCAATAATCTCGATGATGAAATGCTCAAATTTTTTGACGAGCTCCTATCGAGCCTTACGGTGTTTATCACTTAGAAGTGTTTTTTACCATTAGAAATTTAAAGCTTTTTAATGTATGATATGACATGCGATCAAATTTGACCCGGACTGAGGGAAAAAATACTTCTTGAAAAATTAACCAACATGTGTTGAGTTGATCCATAAGAGATGTGGTTTTTGGATAAGCCCCTGGTTATACTCCATAAAATCTATTAAAATCCATATTTCGAATATTTAGCGGCTATTTCGTAACGTCTGTGTCATTCAGTTTTAATAATAATAACTTAGAATCTATGATAAAAACAGTGACTGCCAAGTCAAAAGCTAATTAATTTTTAGGTAGTGTTGCATGTACGAGGGTTGGTTATTAATTAATGAGTTTTCTTAAAAAAATTCCATAAACTCCATTTTATAATTGTGTGTTTATGAATTATTGACAAGTATTCATTTTTCGATGTACAAAAGATGCGGTTAACAAATTTTTGTATCGTAAACTCCAAGTTTTTTAATGGTGTTTAACAATCATGAGTCAATAAACTCGAGTTAAATATATGGAGTTTATAAACAATCAACAACTTTTCCTTTTGGGTGTTTAGTTAAAGCTAGTTAATATTTTATATATTGCAGACTCTGAGTTTAATAGTAGTGTTTAATATTCAAAAGTCAATAAACTCGAGTTAATCATTTTGTGTTTATTAACAACTAACATGTTCTGTTTGGATGTTTGAGAAACTCTAATTGAAGTGAGTTTAATAATTATTCTAAAAAAACTATGAGTTTAATAGTAGTGAGTTTAATAGTAGTGTTTAATATTTAAAAGTCAATAAACTCGAGTTAAACATTTTGTCTTTATTACGATTATTAAGTGTTTCTTTGGCTCATAAAATGTTAACCAAAATATGGTTAACTCCAATTTTCTTAGTAGTGTTTAACACTTGAGAGTCAAAACTCGACTTTTTAGCTAAAGGTAGCTAGGTTAAAATATGATTAAAAACGCTTTATATTTTATAGAAAAAAGAAATTTTCTAGTTAATAATCTAATTAGAATTATTTCGAAGTACACTTTCAAGAAACCACGACTTTAGATATAATGTTTTCTTAAACTGCAAATATTCAATGAATTTAGGGCTGCGTATTGCCACATTCTGAAATCTGGGCTGCAACCGCATTACCTACAAGCCACACCTCGTATAACTGTAGTACATAATGTTTACAAAACCATTGGTTTACTGTTAAATTTTTTTCACCAAAACCGATAAAGCCGTCGAACACTTGACATGAAAACCAAATATTTTTCCGCAATTTTCAATTTATGTTCAACTTGCTTAACACTTTAAATGAGTGTTGAACTTAAATCCGATATAGCTTAACCTCAAATAGTCGAAGACACAGTAAAAAATAGACAGATATCAATTATGTGCAAAATATTTAACGAAAATGGCCTAACACCGCGCAAAGATAAATCGAGAAGAAAAAGAAGATAAAGAAAAAACACGTTGAGTTTGCACTTTGCATAGCAAAATCGCAAATTACGCAATGCGTGTAAACAACACAGCCAGCGTTATCCATACCAAAATCGAATTAGCGGCGAGCGCACAGGGCGGAATAGCGGTAGCTGACGGCCTGACAACCAGCAGACAGCAGGCGGCAGACAGTGACCAACAGCAGCATTCGTTCAGCATGATTACGTTTAGCATTACGTGAATACTGACAAATTTATGTGTTTAGGCGCTTAAAAGCTGGCGTGTCTTATGACGGCTTAGTTAGCTCGAAATTTTTGGTATTTACAATAAGAGAAAAAAATAAATAAAATAAGCTAGTAAAGCGTTGAAAACATTATAATGAATTTCACACTTGCATACTTGTCATTGCTTATTTCCTTTTTATAAATAAATCCTCTATTATCATAAGTTATGTTCATGGCGCCGAAATGTATGCAACTTTTTCGTCGATAATTTGATAGAAACCTTTTTGACATAAATACATAATAAGCCAATTGAAGACTTCCGGCCTACGGTAATCAAACGCATATTTTTGGCAAAATTCGTTTTGGTTTTAATCAACGTAGCTCCCTTCAAGAGTGATACGTCCATTGCGTTCACCGTCTTCGATACTCCTTTCACCACGTCTAAACTTAGCATACCAATTCTTGCTGGTTGATTTCCCTGTGGCATTGTCCGGAAACTCATCATCAAGTCATAGTGTGTTTTATACCCAACTCTAAGGCTTATACAATCTTTCAGATTAAGATCCAACAACGAGTTGAAATTATTAAAATTTGCTACCGAAATTCGGAGTCAGTGGCCTCAACTTTAAGAGCGCTACGTCCAATTTGGACAAAGAAGTGCCCGTAGTGTCGAGAATTTTGCTGCCGCTGGCGCATCGATTGCGGAAGACCCAAATCAGTCTCTCACACGTCGTTCCTAACATCATCTCGTCGTGGCGAATTTTGCGAAAAGATCTTGGCCTGAGCAACAACTTGAAAAAGATCCGGATTTTTCCCGAAAAATCATATTCAGAGATGATGCTCATTTCTGGCTGAATGGCTTTGTCAATTAGCAAAATATGCGTTATTGGTCAGGCGGCAATCCACACGTACTCCATGAGTCACTATTGCATCCTGAAAAAATTACGGTTTATAGGCCGGCGACGTCATTGGGCCGTACTTCTTCCATGATGATCAAGACCAGCATGTTACTGTGAATGGAAATCGCTTCCACTCAATGATAACTGAATATTTTTGGCCTGAATTAGATGATATGAACTTGGACAATGAGTGGTTCCAACAGGATGACGCCACAAGTCACACAGCGAATGTCACAATCGATTTATTGAAAACCAAGTTTGGCGAACGTGCTATCCTACGAAATGACCCAGTCAATTAGCCGCCCCGGTCGTGCGATTTGACGCCGTTAGACTATTTCCTGTGGAGCTACGTCAAGTCTATGGTTTAGACCAACAAGCCAGCGACGATTGATGAACTTCGTACGAATATCGAAAGTGAAATTGCCGCAGTATCGGCCAATTTATGCTTGAAAACCATCTAAAATTTCGTTCAGCATCTGGACTTCTGTAAGCGTGCTCGTGGTGGTCATGCAAAAGAAATCGATTTCCATGCATAATGGCATCGAAAGTACTTTCACAGGAATAAAGAATTTCAGTGATATCCCAAACTGTTTTTGTTTTATTTAGTAGCGCTCTTATTGATAAACCCGTTATAAAAAAAAACCTAACCTATTCTATCTATTCTCATCTAACCTCACAATTTTGTTCTTTGAAAAATAACGTAGTAGATATATAGTATATGATATGATATATGTTCTATGATCTATTGCACGGTTGCATATGTTAAACTTCAGCCATTTTGGTCTCTGACATTGGATATTGGTATACAGGATATTATTTCATGAAACCCGTCAACTAACTTCGTAAATTTAAACTTATTCTGATTGCCAAAATGATTGATTATTTTACCGACATGACAGTGGAAATGCATTCTATCATATTTTTTCTTTTTGTTATTGTTTTTTACTAATTCATTTACTATTATTCATTACAGGTTACAATGGCTGGTGATTATGTACTTTCCATAGCTTCGATTATGATTGCTCGTCTCAAGAGCGATGATGTGACAATTATTCTAAGTCAGGTGAGCAAAAAATAACAATGAGTAAAGAAAAATAGCGATAATGTCGTCATTGAAGGGAGTGTGTGTTTCCTGCAGTAATTTGCTTAACAAATATTTGTTTCCAGTCATTTAATTCGATTGAAGAGTTCTAAACCAATAAAGTGGATACAGATGTTACAGTCTGGTTCACTTGATTAGAGGCAACAATTTTTGTGAAAGAAAATGTTGATTAAAGTTTCTATATTTGATCTTTCAACAAATAGTTTTCTGCTAACTCAAGCTAAGACTGTACTGGTTTAAAAATACAAACACATCGAAATATTATTTCAGCTAACGGTATTTCGTAGCGGTAAAAGTTCGGCAGCTGCAATATTCTGCTTGATTTATTGGTTCACTTGAATAGAGGCACTTACAAATTTAAAAAAATTTATTAAAAGATACAAGAACAAAGTTTTTTAACCATTATTTTTTAAATATTAATATTTTGTGCTGCCACCTTGTTTGTAAATTACTTCATAAACACGTTGGGGAATGGATTTGAACAAACTCTCGAGATAGACTACCGAAATTTCAGACCAGGCCGCTTTAATGCTTCGAATTAAACCATTTTTGTATTCAAATTGTTGTCCGTTCTCATAAACCTTACGAGTTAGCCATCCCCATACATTTTCTATAATGTTGAGATCTGGGGAATACGGGGGCCATGCTAAGGTTTCAATGTTTTGGGACGCCATCCAAGCTTTGACCAATCTTGCAGTGTGAACAGGAGCATTATCTTGTTGAAAGATCCATGGAATTGGTCCAAATGTTTCCCGAATCTCTGGAAAAGATGATTCCAATATCGTTTTATAGCTGTTTTCCGTAATTCTGGAGTCTACAATTCTCAGCTCGAACGCGCTATAGTACGATATTGCTCCCCATACCATAACTCCATCTTTACGGCTGTGATGGCGACTCAAGTACTTCTTCTCCTTTCTTAAATCATGGAAATAGTAATTGTATCCATCCGGCCCATCCAGATTAAATTTCTTTTCGTCATTAAATACAACTTTTTTCCATTCACCAGGGTCGTTATTTGTGACAGAATTCTAAGCCATGTGGTCTCTTGCAAAATCGAGGCGACCTTGCTTGCGAAGTTTATTCAAAGGCGGTTTTTTTTGTAATTTTTTATATTTCAGATGTGGTGCTTTCAGAATAGCCCTTCTAACTGTGGATTTGCTAGCTGCAACATCAGCTAATTTTATAATTTTTGATGTTGAAAGTGCGGAATTGGATGCAATCCTAAGGACTTTCCGGGTTTCCTTTGGTGTTAAAGCCATCGCAGTCCTACCTTTGTAGTTCTTACCGTAGGAGGCACTCTTTTTCACATAATGATCAACAACATTTGGACTTCGACCAATCTTTTTGGCAATTTGGCGATTCGAAAGTCCTTCAGAGGTCAATATATCAATTTGTCCTTTTTCTCGCTCTGATAAACTTTTCCGCTTTCCCATTTTATTCGAATTTACAAGTTTACGACTTAACACAATAAATGCTTAAAAAAATATTTAGCTTCACACCTTTATTGCGCAAATGATGTAAGCAAACTAAGTGCCTCTATTCAAGTGAACCAATAAATCAAGCAGAGAATTGCAGCTGCCGAACTTTTACCGCTACGAAATACCGTTAGCTGAAATAATATTTCGATGTGTTTGTATTTTCAAACCAGTACAGTCTTAGCTTGAGTTAGCAGAAAACTATTTGATGAAAGATCAAATATAGAAACTTTAGTCAACATTTTCTTTCACAAAAATTGTTGCCTCTAATCAAGTGAACCAGACTGTATGTATGAAAAATGACTTATGACTGTAGTATGAAAAACAAAAATTTATTGTAGGTTTTTTGCTTTTTAAGCGGATTTTATTATAAAACTCATAACATTTTTTTCTTGACAACATTATTTTTTTCGATATAAAGATATCGAACTTTTAGTATTTTCGATTATTTTCACCGCATACAATTTTTTACTTATGTATATCTTTTTTTTGTGACAAAAAAATATGTTTTTCGATAAAAAATTATCAATTTATCGATTTTTTGTACTATATTTCGATAAATTTTTAAGTTTCGTTAGTTGTTTTTATTTGCTTAACCTAACCGTAAAAGTAAGTCAAATTATTTTACTAATTTTCGGTGAAAAATATCGTTTTTTAATTTTTTTTCGATTATTTCTTATCGCAAAAGCTTAAAAATATTTTATCATTCTCTTTTCTCGACGCAATAATTTTCTGCTTCAAAATTATATCGATTTATTTTCCTGATTTTCGCTTAAAAATTATCTATTTTTTCTATATTTCGATGATTTTTCATCGCATAAGTTAAAAATTATTGAATTTTTTTTACAATACTTCGATATTCTTTCACTATATTTCGATGGTTTTTTATTTATTTTCTTTACGCAATAATTTTATTCTTTAAATTTCGTTTAAAAAGTATTGATATTTTCTATACTTCGATGATCTTTTATCGCATAAACTTAAAAAGTCTCTTTTGTCTACTTTTTCTTCACGCAAATTTTGTATTCTTTATTTATATTTGATTAATTTTCTATTATTAATCTATCGAAAATAAACTTAAATTTTTTTCGATTACAAAATATCAATTTTTTTTACTATTTGCTGTTGTTTTTATTGCAAAGCATTAAAAAAAATGTTCTCCGTCAGTCTTGTTTTTGGCTCAGCAGTTCGTTAAAAGTATATTGATTTCTTTGTCTTTACTAATTTTCGATTATTCATAATTTTTTCTTCATCTTTTTATGTATAAAAATTATATTATCTTTACTAAACGATAATACAAAAATACTTTGCAATTAACTACGTTGCCAGCACTTCTACATTTCATCATATTTTATGAAATTAAATACACCTTTGTATTTATACTTGTATGTGTAAGATTATAATCATTACATATGCTCCTGCCTCACAAGATCGCCGATAAATTTTCTGCGAATTAAACATCTTGCAGAAAGGCTATCTGTGATTCCTTTTTGCTTGTGATTCCCTTTGTACTATAAATATATATTTTTTATTTCTTCACTATTAAAATGATACTTTATGCTTGTTTTCTGTAAGACAATAGCATCAAGTGCATTACGCGCCATTTATCTGTCTCGACGATTGCGATCTAAAAACCTGAAATGCCGCCTGCTTGCTGCATTACTTCCGCAGTGTTGAATTCTACGTCTTTTTCTTCGCTCACACTTCAGTGATTCTGTCCTGTGTAAACCCGAAAATGCAGTTGTCCTCTCAGCCTTCAATATTGCTTTATCAACTGCACCTTGCAAGCGTAGACACATGAGTAAACATAGACTTTAGAATTATTCCTTCAATAATATATGTATATATTTTTTATTTATTTTTTTTTTTGTAAAAAAAAGACACATTGTTGCCGGACATGCCTTAAAAATATCTTAAAGGGTTACGAGTTCATTGTTATTGAACTTTTTGGAGGCCATTCATGGGTGGGTTACCTGATTGACAACTATTCGACTGCTCGTCATTGTGTTTTCTTTAAAGTATTCCTTTGGCATTATTTGTGCCTGTGATCCTTTATTTTTTATTCCTCGGTGTTCTCACAGCATTTTGTTTGCTATTATTTTCGTTTTGTTGGCGCACCTTATGAATGCGTTCCTCAGTCAAGCTGCAGTCGGAGTGCAATAAAATACAAAAACTTTATGCATATATAATTAAATCATCTCTTGATTTACAATTTGTGTGTTCGAACGATAAAAGACATTTTGCCGATCAGTTTCTACTTATACGTTATATGTTCTCGTTTACTGCTGTTGTCTCGATTCATTAATCTTACGACTACTCGATGTCATTTGTGCGTTTTGCCTGATTTTACCTGAAGTGTTTGTGTAATGCATGTTTTATTGCGATTGCGAAAAGTTGAATATCAAATATATTACTACAAATGAATTCAGAAGAACATATGTAGTAATGCATATTTCTTGTAGCACATTAACTCTTGTTTTCTCAACTGAGTTGGTCATTTGGATCCTTCTTCTTCGTATTGAAAATAATTGTTTAAAGCTAGAATTTTCTAAAAAACAAAAATTTAAGACATTTTATATATACATTTATTTTTTAGCTAAAATTTTTTTGATAAGTTTCGATAAGTAAATTTATCAATAATTGTTTAAAGCTAGAATTTTCCAAAAAAAAAAAATTAGAAAAATTTCTATAAAAGGGTATTTGTGCGCTAAAAAGTTGTCGATACGTTTCGATAAGTAAATTTATCGATAAATAAGTTAATAATAATTCCAAATTTTCGTGTCATATATGGTCAATTTCGTTTTAATTAGAAACGGTGGTGTATTATGTTATTCTAACTCATAAAATGAAACAAATTGATAATAAGTAGCTTCCACTATTTCTCTATCTATTTAAAAAGTATCGATTTTTGAACAGCTATTAATTTTTATCGATGTATTTTGAACGGTTTTTGAATTCAAGCACATTTTGTAAGAAATTATCGATACTTTTTACCAATTTTTTATCGATAAAAATAATATAATTTTTATATCGATTAATTTTTATTGATATATATATATATATATATATATATTTTATCGTTTTTTGAATGTAAGTATATTTTTTATCAAGCTAACAACACTTTTAGCAATATTCTTTATCGATAAAAATAATATAATTTTTATATCGATTAATTTTTATTGATATATATATTTTTATCATGTTTTTAATGTAAGTATATTTTTTATGAAGCTAACGACACTTTTAGCAATATTTTTTATCGATAAAAATAATATAATATTATTAATATTGATTCTTTTGTATCGATATAATTGTAACGTTTTTGTATTTAAGTATGTTTTGTATGAAGTTATCGATATTTTTAACCATTTTTTTATCGATAAAAATAATATAATTTTTATATCGATTAATTTTTATTGATATATATATTTTTATCGTGTTTTGAATGCAAGTATATTTTTATGAAGCTAACGATACTTTTAACAATATTTTTTATCGATAAAAATAATTAATATTATTAATATTGATTCTTTTGTATCGATATATTTGTAACGTTTTTTGAATTTAGATATGTTTTGTATGAAGTTATCGATACTTTTAACAATTTATTTATCGATAAAAATAATATAATTTTAATATCGATTAATTTTTATCGATACATTTTGAACATTTTTTGAATGTGAGCATATTTTGTATAAGTTATCGTTAGTCTTGACAATTTTTTATTGATAAAAATAATATAATTTTAATACAGATTAATTTTTTTCGATATATTTTAAACGTTTTTTTGAATTTAAGTATATTTTGTTCAGATCTGCCTAATAATTAATTCTTTTTTTATTCAAATAATAAAATTCATATTGATTTTAAGAAACACTTGTCTCTCATTGCAATGTAGTATAATATTTACTCTTGCATTTTGTTTTTGCACCTTCACATTTTTCCTTTAGTCAAAGCGTAATATACATATGTAAATATTGAATGTATGTATGTATAATTATTGGTAGTATGAGTGGCTTATGCATATTTGTAAATAAATGCAAGCAAATAACTATCAGCGCAATCAGCACTCGCACATGCCTATTAATGAGCGCGAATAATATATTTCTAATAAATTTGCTCTTAATTTGTCAAGCACGTAACAGCGTCAAATTACATAAGCACCGCGGCAATGAATTACAAAAAAAAAAATATTCCACTCACAAATAAAATCGAATGCAAATAATAGTAATTGTTATCAGCAGCGTGTCAATATTAGAAATTAGTACAAATATGCTTGCGTGTGTGTGTGTGTGTGTGATATGCATGCAGTTTTGTTGTTAAGTAGCATAGCAGTAAATTTTCAAATTTAATAAAATCCAAATATAAAAATGAAAATGAAATTATTTTAGTGCCGAAAATCGCTTCCGTGCGTTTGAAATCGTTCAAAATGCCTTACATACATACATACATATATACTGAATGCATATACATTTGTATGTATGTTTATCTATGTGCGTGCGCGTGTGCGTGTGTTTCTATTGTTTGCTTAAAACATCGAAAATCCCATCAAATTTGAATGACACTCGGCCGCTATGAAATTTTGCATGTGTAGACAATTTACGAATGTAAACAAACAAAGCGCAACGCAACGAAATGAAATTAAATGAAATAAAATGTAATGAAATGGCTTGTGGCTGCAGCTGTAAATTGGTGGCGGCGGTGGCTGCGGCGGCGCTGGCGACTTGGTCAATGTTTAAAGCGCAGCCAAGCGCTTCGCAAAACAACACACGAATACATGCATGTGTGCCCGTATGTGTGTGTGCGTTTGAGGTTTTTGGGGCCATGCTGGTTACACCGTTTGATGTCTGCCCTACTCACCCAATTTGTTATTACTGTTTGTAAGCACACACATATATATATATAGTACATCATATGTAAATATCGCGGCGCACACTCATCGCTGCGAACATGTGTAGTGTCATGTGTTTAAGTGACTCTGGCTGTCGCCGCGTTTTGTAAATCCCATTAAAATTGTCGATTTTACAGTTTTCTGCCAGTTGTTGACCACAAATACCGATGGCGCGCTGCTGCTCCTATGATTTGTCGTATTTATTTGTATTTATTTACCTTGCAAGCGGCGCGTTAATACAGTTGTTGGGCCTGTAGTTGTTGTTTTTAGTGCAGTAGTAGTCGTTGTTGTTGTAGGTGCAGTTATTCATTCCCTGCTAGCTGACAGTTTGAGCTTTAGCCTCATATCCATATACATATGTACATATGTGTACGCATATTTGTCTACAACATAATCCCTGTTGGCGTTGTTGTTGGAATGCCATGCGCGTTTAGTGCAAAGGGTGTGCCAAAATTAAGTTTACATATTTTACGTCTTACAAATCGGCGCTTGCTTGTCCCCATACATTCATTTGCATGCACAAATTACCGACAACACCGTTAAAACCACTCATCTTCGGCGCACAAACACAGACATACACATACACAAACTCTTGTGAACTTAGTAGCGCTGTCTATTGGTTTTTTCACAGTTTTAAGCTATTAACCACGCGCTAACACCGCTTAGCAGCGCCTCAGAAGCATTGCTCACTAAATTATTGCAAAATTTTCCAAATATTCATTAAGCTTTGCTCAGTTATTGCCCACGTGTGTTTGTGTATTGGTTTCTTCATCGCATTTCTTACGCAGTTTCGTTGTCTCGTCATTTGTTTCCGCATATTTACATAAAGATTTTGGCATCACAAATGCGATTTGCTTGGTTGGTCATAACAAATTTGGTTTCTTAATCAAGTTTTTGGCCAAAACACTTTTTGTGTTCGGTAAAAGTTGCGTTGGAAGGGTGTCAACATTGTTGTTTTTGTAAGGGTTGGGTAGACAGACTTTTCTTTTTGGAATATTATGGCGGAAAAAAGTTTATATGCGTAAGCGTTATTAAATTTAAACTACAAATAAGTAAAGTGGTGTATCAATACGAATTTTCTGATAGCTGTTTGTTAGGAATGCGTCATTGCGTATACGTAACATTCGGCATTGCGCATTCATTGCAGGTAATTGATTGTAGTAATTAGTAAGATTAGAAGCAGATTAGTAAGCATCGGCCTTCATAGAATCTTCAAAATTGCGTTATAAATGAAACAGAAATATTTTTAATTTATAATTAAATAAAAAAAAATTATTATTATTCTCAAATGATCTTTGTTAATTTTTTTTTTTTAATTTTTCACAAACTGTTCTAAAAATAGTTGCTTATATTGTGGTTAAAGAAAAAAAAGCGTATTTTACCAATTTTTTTTCGATAAATTATAAAATCGAGAATCGGTAATTAGTAGCTCGTTTCTTTTTTGATTAACTTTTTTTTGGAAAATCAAAATTTTTAATAAAGTTTTTTTTTTAATATTTACATTGTGGTTAAACTAAAAAAATCGTACTTTATCGATCTTTTATTATGAAAAATTATAAAATCGGGAATTGTTAAATAGTACTTTTCGTTTTCTTTCATGTTTTGAGAGTGAGGGTGGGGCTTAATTAAAATTTTTTTACAAATTTAAATTTTTACACTGTTGTAAAGATAATAGATAACTGAATATTTGTCATTGGTTTACACTGGGGTTAAAATAAAAAAGACGAATTTTCGATATATTATTCGATAAATTTTATAATCGAAAAAATCGATCAATGAACTGTTAAAATGTTTGCAATAAACTGTCGTCAAAATAATTGAATTTTTGTAATTGATTTAAAAAAAATCGTATTTTATCGATATTTTAGTTGATGAATTGTAAAATCGTTAATTGATGAATTATAGCTCTGTTCTTCTTTGATTTGTTTTGTTTTTCAGAATTTAAAAATGCATCAATAAGCTGTTGTAAAAAAAAAATATAAATAATAGTTATAAAGTAAGATAAATATCGATATATCATTCGATAAATTTTAAAATCGATATTTGATAAATTGTAGCTCGTTTTCGTTTTATCTACTACATTGTGGTTCAAGTAAAAATATCGAATTATCGATATATTATTCGGTAAATTTTAAAACCGACACAAGAACAAAAACATAATGGTAAAAGCAAAAATATCGAATTATTTTAATTATGGGAAAAATAAAATTATCGAATTATCGATAATTTATAAAATCGATAACCGATTAATTTCAACAGAATTACTGTTTAGCTCCAAATGTTCTCATGCAGCCATCTGTTAAAATTATAATAATAAACAATATTCGCATTGTATAGAGTTACACATATATATGTACATACATAGTATATAGTACATATGTATAACACAAAGAAAAATAATAAATAAGTTCTGTACTAACAATAGCTGGCTTTATTTACTAACACAAAAAATGCCAAATTCCTAAACAATAGTTTTCTTTGAACTAAATTGTTTAAGGTAATTGTTCTCAAGAAATCTACTATATAAAATAAGGCTGAGTTAGCGATGTCAAGATTAATCCAATATACGCATGATTATCGCGGTACTATTCGTATTGGTAAAAACAAAAGAATACTAATTGAAAGAAACATTGAAATATACAGAATATTAAAATTAGGCTTCAATGCTTTTGACTTTGTTGATTTTGTTACAGCTAGCAGTTATCGATCGACTCACTTAAAGCGAAAAATTAAGATCGAAATATATCGACATGTTTATCGATGTTATCGAAAAATATCAATTTATGGATACGTTTACAAATTATTTTTCAAATAAGTATTTAAAAATAAAATTTATATCTGGAACTGATCATATCATTTCACTCCCATTAATGAATAATGCTACGTGTACTTATTCCTTTCCTTAACGAAAACAATACGAGCAATACGCCAGGAGAAATCACACTTCAAATATACTTTTCTCGAAAATCGCAATTTTATCGATAGTCGTATTATTAGTAATTTAAAAACTATCGATAAATATAATGCCATTGATAAACATAAATTTATCGATTAATCTAAAGATTTACTTAAATATGCTGTTATCGATATATATAAAATTATCGATAAATATCGGACGAAATTTATATATGTATGTGTATACGTTTTTCTAAGCATGACCTTAAGGAATTAAAATAAATTTCTTGAAAAAATCACAAAGTGTTATCGATAATTCGGTAATCAATATTTTTATATCGATAACAAAATATTGCTTTCATACTTTATTGTTTCTGTTTCATAGCTGCTGATTGGAACCTAACTTTATATAGAACATAGTCTGCAAAGATGTTCATTAATACATTGGTTAAGTTGTCACTAAAAATTAGGCAAATCCAAAGGTCACCATACATCTGTTGCTGACTAAGCTATGCTTTCAATCACCAAGCGGAAAACAAAATTTTGTTATGAATGAATTGATTTGTTCCAAAAACTTAGGCATCACTAGAATTCGGAAATTTTAACTAATTAACACCTTAAGTTCGAAATACTTCGATTTAGTGAAGTAGTTAAGCGTTAAATATACACAACAGCGAATTGATGAATAGAGTAAATAAAAGTTTTTAAAAATAAAATAAAAATACTAATGATCAAATATTTGAATTTTAGAGCTTGTTACTTGTTATTATTCTTACTCGCACTAGCAATCAAACGTTTTATTTATTTCGTAAGCTTAAATAACTTAGGTTTACAAAATTTATTCAAAATAAGAATCGCCAAATTTATTGTGTAAATATAATTAAGTTTTGCAATTAAAATAAATTACTTAAAATTCATTGTTTTATTTTTGTAAAATTATACATTCAAGCGAATTTGAAAACGCCAAAGGTATAAAAGTACTAGTAACAGGTTCCTTAGTTCACTGCGTACGTTGACCATCATTTCACTTATGTATACATCACATGACCTTTTGGAATGCTTTAGCGCAGAAACAGGTTTTCTTTTATGATTCCATTTTTCCCATTTCGAGTATAAGAGTTTAACTAGAATTTCCGGCTGATTCCCGATAATCAAATTCATGCTTAGGTTATTGTCAAAGTCGTTTCGGTTATTTTCCTTAAATTAGAATTTATGCAAATAAGGCTTCTGACCAACAAGTTCTCAAACCACAAGATTTTATGTTAAAAAATGCCTAAAAATAATTCCTTTACAAAATTACAACAAATTTGAATTCTTTGTTGTGAAGAAAAACCCAAATTAGCGCATTCATATTGTGGGTTTCGGGGATTTTTCTCGCTGTCGCTTGGAGCATTATTAAAAAAAAAAATTATCTGAGAAAGGCGCGAGAACATACATAAGTGTGGTGTTTGCTGTGCCTGTGGGTTGTATGATTGTGTTCTAGAAGTCGATAAACGTGATTCAAATGCAAACATTATGTAATACCGGCTTGATGATTTACGTTGAGTGTTCGTGTATTTACATACATATATTTATTGTTTGTGGGCGTGTGCGAGCAGCGCTTAGCATCTTCACAAATGAGTGCGAACTTTTGCGAATTTTCGCAATTTTTTTTTGAAATGTGTGTAAAAGCTATTTTATTCAGCCATAATGAAATATTTGACTTGTTTCTAGTTTGGAAAATTTTCATATGCCTACGAGTGGTATTATTATCGCATAAAATAAATTGTTTTCTTGTTTGGGGCGATTTAAAAAACACTAAAATTATGGTTTTCGCATAACACGTGTCGAATATAAATAATGTATAACTTAGGCTTGTATATATGTATGTATATACATGTATATGTACATATGTGAACCTACCATACAAGCAAATATTAAGTAAAAATTTAAAACTGAAGCTCATTATATTAAATGCTGCCCTGCGGTGACACTCTGCTACAACAAATATGTTTTTTGTAACCGTGTAATAACTGAAAAGAAATTTATGGTTTGTGGTTGCAGTTCAAAGCGAGCGGTGCTGCTAGTTATTAATAAAATTTTTCAGCTACCCGCTCACAAAACTCTCAAAAGTGTAAAAAAAGGGTAGAAAAAATTTCGTCAAAAGTATAAAAACTACGAATTTTATTAAAATAAAATATGAATTGGATATTCAATAATTTTAGTTATTAAACTACATTTATTTTTAGATTTTATGTATCGATAGATATAATATTATTGATAAATATATTATTGGTAATTATAAAGTTATCGATAAATATAATATTAATGATAATTACGATGAAAAAAGTTATCGATAACTATGGTGTTATCGATAAATATAAAATTATCGAAAAATATAGGTATATCGATACACGGACATTATACAAAATTAAACTCAAAGTTTTGCCCAAATACTCGGTGTTATAAAACAAGAAATTCGGACCACTATTTCACAAGCCCTGGTCTATTAAACATCGGTTAAATGTTATATTACCGACAAACGTTGTATTATTGTTAAATGTAATGCGCTAGGTCAATATAGTTTTATCGAAAATCGCATTGTTATCGATAGTTACATATATGTATTATTGGTAATTGTAAATTTATCGATAAATATAATTTTATCGATTAATCTAAAGTTATCGACAAATACAAATTTATCGGTTAATCTAAAGTTTGCGATAAATATGATGTTATCGATATATATAAAATTATCGATAAATATCGGAAAAAATTTATATTATTTATTTATTTTATTTTTATTTAATTATTTATACTTTAAACAAATTTAAACCCAAAGTTTTTTCAAATACATAGATATGTTACAAGAAAATAGGACCACTTTATCTTGGCCCTGGTCTATCAAATAGTATCGGTTATAGGCTAATTTTTCAATATTTACGGAAAAAATTGAGTGAGACACGTGCGCTGAAATTAATTATAGACTCATAAATGTTGAAAATGTGATACTTGTTGTTTTTGTAGTGGCATAAATAATTTTTGATAGTCTTGGTCGAATGCTGTCGAGTTCAAAGTTCATGTTTGGATAAACATCACAATTCATTCATAAATAAAACCCTAAATTATGTTCATAAACGATGTATTACGATTAAATTTTTGACAATAATTGATTATTTAAAAAAAATATTTAAATTTTAGTATTTGTGGGCTATTTTCTGATAGGTCTCATTAAAGCACTATACCATGAAAGATTTTCAGCGTCAATAATTTGTATGATTTTAGGGATCATTTCGAGCACTTAAGGGGTTAGTATGTTATAGTTCCTTTCCTAGTGGTGATGCTTTTTATTGGGCTTTCCAAACTAAGTTAAACTAAAATATTTTGATTTTTGAATATTCATTAGTGTTGCCCTATTCGACATTATTCCAGCATTCGAGTAGTATCCCAAAGTTCTGTACGTCTTGTTCTCAAACTTTACAAATTTATTCGTCATCATAATAGTGAAATATAAAAAAAAGATAGACAGAAGAAAAAAATGATCTGAATCCATAAGAAACATCTCTTAAATGAAATCTGATGTCTCTAAATTAATTTCCGAATCATATTTCTTGTTTTTTCTTCTAAATCAGTCATATGACAAGTAACAGTCTTCGATTTTGGAAAAATTAGCATTTGCTATTTTTGTATCCAGTTTGCAAGCTTACGCACTAAATTCAATCTTCGTTAACTGACGAGTTAAGTAAATATGACAACCCTTTTGACTTTAAAGTTCATTCTCTCAAAGTGATCTTTCTACTTCTTATATAACCGTCTACGTAGAAATTATGGATATGTGTCTCCAACACAGCTGCGTGTAGGCTTTTATTTTTTCTTTGCTTGTACATACCTAGAACAGCATAAATTAAATTGGTAAATCCCCAGCCAAAGTACCCAGAGTTGTTTATATCTTCTGCAAACAAGTATATGAGCGTCTGCGCTTATATATTTGGGTATGCTTGTATATGCATACATATATGATTTGACTATTAAAAGGTGTTAAATGTAATTTAAATCTTCATTTTATTTGCATAACTATCCCAGAAATTGTCCACGCAAAAAATAAACATTCTTATTTCATATCTAAACGGAAATTCGTAGAAGCAGCGCGGGAATTTTGTTATTAGGTACGCAAATCCTAACATTTTTTTAACTCAATACAAATTTGTGGAAATAAATATGTTTTGCACGTATAAGAATTACGTACCACCTTTTGTCCGGGATAAACTCCTAAACTACTAAACTGATTGTAACCAAAATTAGCATACTGTGTTCAGTTTGATCCAACTTAGAATATAGGTTTGTTTATAACTCAATATTTATGTTGAAAGTCAAAACAATTCATAAATAAAAATAATATTTTTCTGTGCATGTGTTAATAACAATTATATTTTTGAATGAATAGCCAAATAGAAAACTAATCAATAATGTTCAAAATTACAGCTCAAGTACATTGACTTCGATTCATATACCGATAATAACATTTTCGCTTTTATTTACAAGTAATATTTTCACTTTATTAATCATTTTATTATAATAATATTTATTGCATATCATATCAGCAACCGGAACTGCTGGTGAATATTTTACAAATATTTTTCAGTATATTTTTTGCTTTCATATCTCGTAAAATATTTTTCACAAAAGGTGCTCTCTGCTTGCAACTTTTACGGAATTCAAATTTCTTCTAAATGCTTTCTGCTCTCATAATTTTGATTAATAACATTTTTATTTCCCATTATTATTTTTTTTTAATTTGAATATTGTAGGTAAGAAACCTTTTTGCTTTTTGACAAATAAATTTCTAATTTCTTCGCTACTTTAGATTATGGCCAGACATCTAAGGCGTGGTTATGCTCGCATTGACAACGGAAAGCGACATTGTTGGCATGTTAATTGAGAAACGGACTTTCCAAAAAAATCACTTAAATAACTTATGATTTCTTATTTGTTTACAATTTTTAATTTTATTTGTAGTTTTCGCTATTTAACTGTTTAGTTTTCGCATTTTTTTCGCAGTTGTTTTCGTTTTTGTTTTTTAAGAAATATACATCTATTGCTATATTTGTTCATGGTATAACGGCGCTCATATACACATTTATTTGTGTATATTTCAGCATATATCTAATAAAAACAGCTCACCCTCCTCAAAAGAGTAGCAAAAGATATTTGCTTGATTGATTTCATGCTGCTCACGTAAAGCTTAGAATGCTACTGTTTAACTTACGCTTGATCGCTTTCTGTGATTTAAAGGGTATTTGCTCTGTGAAGCCGTGCTATCATATAATATATATTATATATACATATATATATAAATTATTTAAATAGGTTCATATGTATGTTTATCTGCAAATAGTTGCACAGCTATAAACAAGCTGCAAGCTATTAAAATGCTGTGTGAATTGCCTGTGATTTGTTTATGATATAAATTCCATGTGCGGCAAATGTTAAGATAAGCGCTTTATTTATAAAGGAAGCGTTTTGTAAAAGAGCAAAAAGTAGTCTACAGAAACACGTAGGAAAATACATTTAATTGACAGTTGTTGTGTTTAATAAATAATTCATTACTTTTTTTTTATTTTCTTTTAATTTGTTTTCTTAATGCTGTGCCAGTTTATTAATGAATAAATCGAATTAAGGAAAAAAATCCACATAAAATAAACTGATAGGTATATATACATATTTTTTCAGTTATTTCATTGTAATCAATACTTTAAAAAGTTTAGACGCTTTTTTAATATTTAAAATAACGCACAAGACTTTTATTATAAAGATATTTTTTATAAAGATATTTATTCAACTCCTATATACCAATTATCAATCAATTATGAAATGGAATTATTTTAATATTTTTTTAATTAAGTGACAACATCACCAATTCAGGTTTAAAATAATTTAAAACGTATTTTATATACCATAAATATATATTTTTTTATAGGCTTATTAAATAAATGTCTCTACAAATAAAAATTCGCAATAAACGTGGTTTGTCGGGCTCGCTACTGCATATAAATCCTTAAAAGCTTAGTATTTAGCATACTAAAACTTTGAAGTTTTAAGCATCCGCTTTCCTAATTATTTGAACCTAAAAATATCTTAGAAATACACACCTACACCTCTTAATGTGTGCAAAGCATTCGGGTTAAGTTCAAAACATTGCCTACATTTTGGCGCCGTAGTTTTCATTTTATATGCCACCTGTTTTAAGCGGACTTTTACAACATGACAATTAATTTTTTAGCACATATTATACAAAAAAAAATATATTATCAATTGCCTACACCTCTTGATGTATGTAATTATTCGGCATGAGTTCAATATGTTGCCTACATTTTGGCGCCGTAGTTTTATTTTGTACCTCATCTAGTGTAAAAAAAACTTTCTAAACATGACAATAATCATTATATAGTAGAGAAAATCCCTGGTAGGCAGAAAAAACCAACTGATGGTCTAATACTGGCAACACGAAAATAATACACACATCCCAGAGAAGACCCTGGTGTTAAAAGTTGTGCATTTATTCCATGAAAAAACTTCAGACAGAGAAGAATAGACAGACAAACAAGGATGAATAAACAAATTTTGTTGACTTTATTAATATGTTTCGTTGGAGAATTTGAACTCTTATCATTTAAAATCGTTAAATTTCATTTCTCTGTTATGCGTTTTTTTTTTGTCTAGAATTTAATTTCATTAAGCGTTATTTTTTGCGCTCAAATTTAGTGTTAGTACCTCCCCTAAAAATAATAAAAAAAAATCGATCCACTTATTCTTGTACGCTCCCTAACGTGTTCTCTCCACTCGTGGGTGACAGCTAGCTATGTTTTTGTCAGAACTTACAGCGAAGTGGTGCGAACTTTTGCATTTAAAACTTACAGTGGCATCTAAAAGTTTGTAAACAGCATTGAAATGCATTGCTGGCAAATAAAATACTTAGCATATTAAAACTTTGAATACACATACAGTCATTTAAGTAGGCACAATGCCACGATATTCAAAATTTGTTAAACAAATATTAATCAAAAAAGTTATTGCGTTGAGCAAACAGACGAAGCTTAGGCTGCTTTTCATTCCACATGAACTTGAAGCGGTCAATTACACCTACTAGTTGTGTACTTGAAGCGGTCAATTACACCTACTAGTTGTGTGGTGTCCATTGCAATGACCATGTCTGTACATGCGTGCAAGTTTATGCCCCGTTGAACCTTGTTCTTCCACCAATTGCAGGAGAACCCAGCTACTTAAGTGTTTTTGCGTGCGTTGCGTTTTGTCTTCGAACTTTTTCTATTTCAAGGCGAAGACAATAAAAATTGATTGCAGCCTAAGCGCTCTTGCTGCATTTTGGCGTGTGCATGCAACACTTACGCCTGTAGTAATGTGCAAATAATCTTGCTTACATGCACTTGTAATACTTTTGTAAGTATATATTTACAAATTTAGATTTATGATGGTTTGGCATTAAAGTTTCTACGCACTCGCCTCCAAGTGGGTAGTAGCCGCCACGCCCTTGCTCAGTTGGCGTGTGGCTTGGCGAATTCGGACACGTTGTAATGAGTTTGTGCTTGTTAATTTGTTATTGTTGTTGTTGTGCACTTTTGTTGTACCGCATATAATGAAGTTATAGTTTTAATTACTCTGCTAATTGCTTAATTCTACACACACAGCTACACAAATATTCAAATATTTGTTGTAATGTGACTCATTGGATTTCTATGTACTTGTAAATATGCTAATAAACAGTTAATTTGTGCTCATTAACCCACTTCCACTCGTTGAGTGGAGTATATTGCAATTTTGAATCTTCGAATTAATTGTAAGTATGTATGCACTACAGTGGCAATGAAACTGTTGTAGATTTTTATGTAATTGTTAATAATGCCTTTGAATTTTGTGGTTATTTCAGTCGTTAATGCAATATAAATGAGAACTCCTTTCATTAATGTTGTTAGTATGTTAATAAAATTATCATTTATTTGAATACGTTGACCACACGTTCATACTGTTTTCAACATGTAGAACTTTGGGAATTAAATTTTTTTAATATTTTATTTTAAATATCCAAGAAAAATTATTTTTTTTTTAATATTTATTACCTTAAAACAATTTAAAAAAATTTAAAAAAATTAAAGAAAATTAAAGAAAAAATTACAAACAAAAAATTAAAATAATATTTTTATTTAAACAGTTTTTTTTTAATATTTAATTTTAAATATCAAAGAAAATTAGTATTTTTTTTAAATAAAACTATTTTTTATTGCAAATTAAAAAAATTTGTTATAATACATTTCTTTATTATATTTTTTTAATAATTTTTTTTTTTTATATTTTTATATTCTTTTTAAACAATTATTTAAAAAATTAAAAAAATTTTATTTTTGTATAAATTAATTATATTTTTTTATATTGTATTTTACAGTATTTAAGAAATAAAAGCATTTTTTAAATAAAAATAAACATATTTTTTATTTAAATACAATATTAAAAAATATTTTTGTATAAATAAGAACAACAATATTTTTTTAATATCCAAGAAAGCAATATTCCTTTATAAATTATATTATTTTTTGACATTTTTTTATATTTATAAAATTAAAAAAAATTCTATTTGAACATGAATTATTTTTTTACTATTTTATTTTAATATCCAAGAAATAACAATATCTTTTAAAGCAAAATAAAAATAAAAAAATGTTTTATTATAAATTATTTTTATTATATTTTTTACATAAAAATAAAAATATTTTTTATTTAAAATGAAGTACTGAAATATATATTTTTTTGTAAATTTATTTTATTATTTTATTTTAAATATCCAAGAAATAACAATATTTTTTAAATAAAAATAAAAATATGTTAAATTGTAATATTTTAAGTTTATTAAAACAGAATATTTATTCTTTAAATAATTTTTTTTTTTGTAAATTTGTTTTATTATTATTTTATAATATCCAAGAAATAACAATATGTTTTAAATAATAAATAATAATAAAATAAAAGTAAAAATAAAAATATGTTTTATTATAATTTTTTATTATTTTATTAAATAAGAAAATTGTTTTTTTAAAATAAAATATTAAAAAGAATTTTTTTCTTTAAATAAAAATAGATGTTTGAAAATATATATTAATATTTTTTTATGTCCCAGACAAAAGTTTTTTTATTATTATTTACATATTTTTTTAAAAGATTTATAAAATTAAAAAAAAAATATAATTAAACAAATTTCAAAATATTTTTACTTAAAGGATAGATTTTAATTATAAATTTAAGAAAAATGTATTTTTTATTTAACCAAGAAAATAGTTTTTTCAATATTTTATTTTAAATATCCAAGAAATAGCCATATTTTTTAAATAAAAACGAAATATTTTTTATTATAAAGTTTTTAATATTATATATTTATTTATTATATTCTTTAAATAAAAATAAAAATATGTTTATGGATATTTAAAGTACAATACTAAAGAAATATTTTTTTTTTAATAAAAATAGTTTATTTTTTTTTTAATTTTACTTAGTATCACAGAAAATAATATTTTGTTTTATTTATTATTATTGTTTTTTAATTAATATTAAATTAATATTATTATTTAAATATAATAATTTTTTTTCAATATCCAATATAACTAACTATTTTTAGTTAGTAAATATTTTTTTTCAATATCTAATATAACTATATTTCACTATCATACTAATAATTACTGCAAACACACCATCCTTTTTTTATATATTTTAAAATGTACATAATTTGCAAATATGTACAATCAAAAGCTACACACATTTTCACTTATTCACCTTGTTACCTTTCTGTAGATTTTAACCGATCTGGTTCAAGGCGAATTCATGCAACTTGGCTCAAAGGAAACTGAAAATGAACGATTCGCGCACTATTTAACGAAGACATACAGGAAGACGGCCTCGCTCATAGCGAACGCGCTGAAAGCGGTAAGTATATTGCAAGGGTCGCGGGCAAGCGGTAAACTCGGCGCTATAGCCACTAAAAAATTGCATGCAGAAGGCAACAAAGCGGTGATCACAAGTGCTTGCATACACATATATGTACATATGTATATACCGTACACATATTTACACTGCAGTTTGGTAAATCGTTGCTTGAACAAGCACTTGAAATGTAGCGAAACTAGTAACGAAAATACCGACGTTGCAGTCAAGCGTAGGCCATCATTGAAAAAAAAAAAATTTTTTGTAATAAACAACCGAATTTGCAGTTTATACTTGCTTTTTGTGCTGTGGTGAATTTTTTTATTTCATTTCATTTTTTTGTTTCATTTATTTAATATTTAATTAATTCTTTATTTATTTAAATAACTAATTAATGCTATTTTAATTTTTTGTTTATTTTAATAAATTATTAATATTGTTTTTATTTTAATATTTTTAGTTTTAATTTAAATATTTTTGAATTACTTTTATTTTTTTTTGGTTTTTTGGTTTTAATTTTAAAAATATGAAATTTTTGTTATCGAAATTCTCTGATTTTCATTTGCTTTCAAACATTTATTGTTTATATTTAATGTATTTAATGTTTAACTTCATGTATTTTTTTACCTACAGACGGCTGTAATCGCTGATGCAGATGAAAACATCGCCGAATTGGCATTCCAATATGGACGTAATGTGGGCTTAGCGTTTCAACTGGTCGACGATATGCTGGACTTTGTCTCAACCGCCGAAACAATGGGTAAACCAACGGCTGCCGATTTGAAGTTGGGCCTCGCCACAGCGCCGGTGCTCTTCGCATGCGAAAAGGTGAGCTTCTTATTAACTAGCAGATATTACTTTGATATAATTTTTTCAAAAGACATACACACATTTTTTCGAAGTGCACACCATCACGATTTTCGTAATGATCACAACCCCCGAGTAATTTCATTTGCTTAATTCGAAATTGCACAAACAACTAAAAAGCAAATATTTGAATGCACATCAATCTCAATGTCGCGCTATAAATGGCATTTCCTTATTTCTTATTTCTACGCGTTTTATATGCAAGAATTTTGACAACAACAAATCATGTTTATTGCGTGATAACATCAGAGCATTTATTCAGCTCCCGTTCCCTCAATACACTCTCTCGAAAGTGCATGCAACACGCCTTCGTTTTATGAGCCGCTACGCGTTGCATACAAGTGTCAAATAAATGACAGATTAATGCTGCTGCTAGTCAAATAAATCTCGACATAAACACTTAATTATGCACTTTTGCACGGTTGCATTCATGCTCGCCATAAGACAGTTCCTTATGTTCTCTAGCTCGGCTTGTCAGACGCATATTGATCGTTGAATTTTGCACTTTATTGCACTTAAATGCGTTTATTGTCTCATTGCACATATTTATACACATATGTATGTACCTAAATACAATGTTGCGGTGAGGGCTAAGATTTATGACGTTTAATTTGTACGCAATAAAATTTGTAGTGTGTAGAATGTAGTATGTAAGTATACGGGAGGTAGAGGAGGCTTAGTAGCCTCTATCGATCTTCATTTGCGAAGAAAAAAATTTTAAGATGATGTTAAGCTTGAGACAACCAATTACTAGCCTGTAGTTTATACTCGATCCAGTTATAAATATAAGTTAGAATATGTTTTGGTTGTTTAGTTGATGTACTGAACCAAAAATTGTATAATTTTCTTAATACCTTTCCAAATGCTTCATTGATTGATTACCATGATCTCCGGCATTTCAGCCGATTTTATACCATATATTTATATATATTAGTCAGTTTAGAAGATATCCTAATGAAATCTTGTCTTCCCATTTTCATTGGTATATTGTGTTTTGATACTAAAAATTGATGAAGATGTCAAAACCTGTCACACATTAAATTTTGGCCTCGTACTAAAAATGGGTGAACCTGAAATGTGACGATACGTTATACGAGAAAAAAAACAAATTTTTATCACCGAAAATGGCCAAATCCCGAAATATATAGGAAACTAAACGTTGCCAGTTATGGATGAAATCATTACATTCTTTACTCCTGCCTCCTCTTAAGTTATATCAATATATTGTAATTATATTAAAAAGGAATTCAGTATTGTGAAGGTTTCATTTATTATATTCAAACTATACAGATTTAGACATTTCATAGACGGAAACGGGTGGTAATCACTTTAAGCAAGGTTCGGTCTATGATTTGGATACATAAGAGCGTCACAACGAAGCTCGCTGAACTTCTTGTGATTACCTATCGATGTTTAATCCCTCTCCTAGTGGCCAAAGCTCGCCGCTTCTGGGCTATTGATTCCTTCATACAATCCAATTGTTGACAGCATAAGTGCGAGCTAAGAGTTTTGCAGTAGGGGAGCCGCTCATAGCAGATGATTGCCTGTCAATGCTAACAAACACATAGCAAGAGCTTCCTAATAGCATTGATAGACGGCAGTGTTAATCCGGATTAATTCAGGAGTTAGTGATCATAACTCCGTTGCTAACTCCCATTTAATCCTCAAAATTTTAGAGAGTTAGCTGCATTTTCGTTGGCAAAATTCTTAAAAATTGCCAATTTTTATCTATTGTGAATGAAAAACGAGCAACTCTGACAGCTCTTTTTCAAATTTTCAATAATAAAACAATAGGTTTTATGTTATGTTATGATGCAGTTTTAAAAATAATATTTTTTTGTAATAATTGTTTTAAAAATAATATGTTTTTATAATAAAAAATGGTTTTATAAAAATTGGTCGGCTAACAACCGCAATGTTTATCTTCTATCCATTTTCATTGAAAATATTACAAAAATGACAATCAGCTGTGTACGAGAGTTTCAAACTCGCATAGCTGCCGTCTGTCAACTACAAATTTAGATCTGACTAAGTACGCAGTTAATCCGGATTAACGCTGCTGTCTGTCAAGGCTATAACCGCCAGTCCTGGCTTAGGCACCGTTTGTGCCGCCTCACTGCGACTCAGTTATGATCCACTTTTCATTGCCTGTAACCAGTTTCCTGTTAGAAAATTTTAATTAAAAGAAAAATAATATAATAAAGAAGTGCAAACGGTATAGCTCTTACCTGTAATCAAATTAAAGTTCAGTTCTTTAACTAAAGTTCAGCTGAAACTGTTTAAGCATTTTTACAGTTCAGTGCAGAAAACTTTCGAAAAGAAAAAGGTCACATTAAATCTTTTATACATATTTTCTCACAATTTTGACTATTCGTGGTTAAAAGCTGTTAATAACAGTCAGTTAATCTGTGCTCAACATACAACTGTTAGTAAAATAATGATGTCATCTGTTACTAACGGCGATCAACATAACATAACCCAATCGTATGATATTCTCTCTCACACGCACAAAAAGAAATTCCTACAAGGCATTGCGGCACTTTAAATGCAATTCAAGTTGAAACAGATAATAAAGCATTAAAATAGCAATGACTCAAATTCAAATCAAATATGTGCATACCTATTTACTCGAAACAAAAAAACAAAAACCGATGCTACGCAAATCCAAAACCAGCAGTGCATCATAAAGCTACTTAGTTGGCATCATATGTACATATATTAAGGAATTTTGCAGCAACACCCCTTTAACACCGCCACAAAATCTGCCTTGCCTCCTTTGGCACTAATTACGGGGCTAACACTCTGCTGTGCCACTCACCACGCAACGCAATTAAATTGAATAGTTTTTCGAAAATTGATATGCGAAGCAATTTGTTTGGACGTGAGGCGGTTGTTAATCCGCAGCCGGTGAGCGCCGAATAGAAGCGAGGCAGTAGAGTGGCAGGAGCGACTTGTGTTATGCGTCAAACGAATTGCGCGCATGTGTGTGTGGGTATGTGTACGTGCCAACCGTTGACATTTGTGACGGTTGTGACAGGTGCGCTGTGACAGTTATAAAAATGGAATAACACCGGTAGCGCATCGCTCACAATGACAATGTCTGTTAGAGCATTGTAGGGTGTCACTCATTCGGCGTGAAATGGTTCAGTTTAATCTGTGATTTCTGTCTGTGCTTGGGGGCGCTCAATGGGTGTAGTTATACATTTGATCAGAGCGTCAATTATTGTGCACCTCAATATGCCTGTGAGTTTGTCGTGTTTTTGTGGTTAAGCGCCGCTTCCGGTCGTACCATTGTTTGCTTGATGGCTGCACTGCGCTTATTCATTGTTGTCGCTTTATCGAAATCGAGTCCTGCCACTGAATTGCCGCCAAAATTGTCTGCTTTTAGGCGCTTTAGGTATATCACTTATGTTTGTGGCGGATTACGGTGTGTTCTGTGGAAAATGTTATGACGCTTCGGGAGGATTTTATTCGCTGGTGTGAATATTACTTTAAATTTGAAATTGTTCTAATTTGGCGTTGGCTTAAGTTAAAATTAACTCTTTATTAAGGAACAAAAGGATTTTTTTGCCGCAAAACAGAGCCTATCTGTAAGCGAAGCATAAGTTGTAGCGAAGTTCCACGCCCTAAATCATGAAATTAGTATTTCTTGCATCTATGTAATAATTGTTTTGTGATTAAGATAGTCTGTACTATTTTTTTTTTTTTTTGGTTTTCAAATATCTTTTGATAAAAATGGGTGTATACTATTCTCTTAAATATTTATACCAGTTTATTTATTATTTATTATACCAGTTCAACTAGTTTATTAATTGTTAATTTTTATGCCAGTTAACGGTTATACTTCCTTATACCAAATTCTTCTTTTTCGTTACTGGCGTAGACACCGCTTACGCGATTATATACCAGTTTACTTTTGTGAAAATATTGATTTTTTACTTCTTGCATCTAACTGAAGCAGTAATAGTGGTAAATTTTGACTTATTCTGTAGTTTTGAAAATCATGTAAAAATGTTTTGCAATCATCTAGTAAGCGATCATATTCAATATTATAAAATAGCAGCATTTTATGACTGAAAATAGTAAAATCGTTGCCTACCTTTAGGCTAAACTTATATTTCCAAGTTTCCCACCCAATAGTTGATCAAGGAAATATGTTGTGGAAAATAAATTCATTATAGTTGACAAGGTGTTAAGTCATATTAAACATTTTTTTTATTTTTAATTTTTAAACCTAACCAAGTCCATATTAGTTATAAACTTCGGTCAATTCTAAAGTATTTAAAATGCTTTAAATAAGTTTTACGTTTTGGTGGTGAGTGATGATATTACGTTTTACAAAGTACAACCATTTTATTGCTGCAAATAATAAAAGTGGTTGCCTACCTTTAGGCGAATCTTGTATTTTGGCTGAAGTTTCCAAATTTGTTTCAGCAAAAAAATATGTTGTAGAGAACAAAATAAATTCATTATAGTTGACAAGGTCTTAAATCGTATTAAAAATACTTTTTTCTTTAATCTTTTAACTCATCAAGTCTATATTAGTAAGCTACTCGGCAAATTCTAGAGTATATAAAATATTTTAACTAAGTTTTACGATTTGCTAGTGATTGGTGGTATTCCGCTTTTCAAAGTACTGCTATCGTTTTATTCCTGAAAATAATAAAAATGTTGCCTACCTTTAGGCGAACCATTTAGCAAAGTTTCACACCCAATATGATAATAACATGTATGTAAACCCGCTGATATTACGCTCGTATGAGGGAAATAAAAGAAATATATATTAATTGACAGATGCTGACCGCATATACTGGGAAAAATATTGCTTTATTTTAGTTTTGTTGTTTTTTTTTGTTCTTCTAGTTACATGTAGTCTATAAAATTGGTGTTTTGCTTAATAGCCGCATAATAAAACATATACACTTCTAGTAATATCAATATAAACAGAAAATAGCAATTGTATTAAAATAAAATTTAACTCTCTTCTCTCCGACAGTATCCCGAACTCAATCCGATGATAATGCGCCGTTTCAGCGAACCCGGCGATGTTGAACGTGCCTTCGAACTAGTCCACAAATCGCACGGACTCGAACAGACGCGCTTCTTGGCCAAGAAGCACTGCATCGAAGCGATACGATTGGCGCAGGAGCTGACCGAGTCGCCATACCAGAAGGGTCTGCAAGTGGTCGCGGATTTAGTCATTAATCGTATGAAATAATAGCTTAAGTTACGGGTGCAGGGGGCAGCTGGTGCAACATATAATAGTGCAACATAACATAAAACACAAAAATTAAAAAAAAAAAAACAACATACGCAACTCAAAAAAAGAACATTTGTCAAAAAAAGAACAAATGTTAAATAATTGGAATATACTTATATACATTTTTATAAATATACACACACACACATATAATATATAATTTGTAACTATATAAAAATAATTATAAAACGATAAAAACAAGTCCAAAATAAATTATGTATAGATTTTATATGCACATATGCAGCAAATTGAAAAATATGTTATAAAAAAAAACAAAAAAAAATACTGTAAAATACACAAATTAAGTAAATAATTGTTGTTGTAGACACACTAAAGCGCAAAAAATGAGAAAAAAAATTGTATGCGTGTTATATAAAGATAACTGTGTATATTGCATGGATAACTGCAGACAAAACTACAGTTAACAACAAAGCGTAGCAAAAACTATGCTTCCATTGTTATTGTTGTTATTATTTTTTTCTTTTGCTTAACTTGTGTAAAGCATAAATATAGTCTAAACAAACAGAAATATTATTTAATAATTTTATGCATTAGTTTGTAAGTCTTGTTGACATTGTAAATAATTTATGGTAATGTAAAGAGGAGTTCGAAAAGCAGAAAAAATACAAATAAATATATACATATATGAATATATATTGAAACAAAATGTATGCGCAGGAAATAAGTTAAACCAAACGGAAAATATTTAATGTGTATATAACTAAATAAATAGTAATGTTTATATATTATATGCGAAAAAAAAACAAAACAACAAAAACAGCAACTGACATACTTAAAAGGCCAGCAAATAAACAAGCAAACAGACAAAACGGGAGAAAGGTTGGTGCAAACTGAATTTAGTTTGTATTAAAAGCAGCAAAAAAAAAAAGAAAATAAATAATTATATATGTAGAGAGACAAGAAATAACTGTACACACGCATGTACATAACTATTGTACAAATGAGCGAGTTGAAGCGGTCAACTTAGAAAGTATAATTATGCAAGCAAATATAACGAATGTGTTCTTGAAATACTAAAAAAAACTCACTAAAGATATTTGAGGAGGAATTTTGATAGATTTTTATATGTATATATAATGTTAACGAACTATATATATAGCATGCAACAAATTTCATGATTTCTTAAAGCGAAAAATATTTTTTTATTACTTGTTTGGAGCAAGAGGGCACAACAGGCCGAAGGTCGCGGTGCAATCCTCGTCTATTAGAGCAACTATCCCAAGTGTACGGTAAAATAAGTGAAACTTTGAGTTCAATTTTAATTAAATAAAATAAAAATCAGTAATGAAAGAAATGTGCGCACCAAAAAAAGAAAAAATCTTTGAAACTATTGAACAATAATAAAAAACTATTTACAACCAGAAACATTGGCTGAGAAGAAAAAATGGCAGACGGGAGAGATTTAGAGCCCACATGGAAAGCGAAATCACATATACGAAATTAAAAAATAAAATTCTAAATAAGTTTGAAATAAATTTTAATTTAATTTTTTAATTTTGTATGTACATATATTACACAAAATTAAAAAATTAAATTCTGAATAAATGTGAAATAAATTTTAGTTTTTAATTTTGTATCATCGATTTCACTTCAAAAAAAAAAAAAATATAAATCATACAAAATTGTGAATAAAACAAACATTAAATATTTAATAAAACATCAAATTTCGAAAAACCACATTCAAATACATAAATTTTTCCAACTGACCGCTTTTAAGCTACCTTTCGACATGCGCACATTACTGTAATTTAGTCAAAAATATAATTTGTTTTCTATTGTACTGCAATTAAATTGTTTAAAAATTAAATAAAATTGTATGTCCAAATAAAGTTTTGTTTAAGAAATATTGATATTCTTTGATATTTTGAAAAATTTACAATTATTAAATAATTACAAAACTAAATCAAATGTCTATATAAAAGTGTATTTAATTAAAGGAAAATTTTATAATTGCGCGTAAATTTATACAAGCACGTGACGTATGTATGTTTACACAAAATATTAAGATATCTAAATATATGTTTGTATGTATGCATGACAGGTGCAAAATACAAATAATTGTTTTTTACAAAATAAATAAAATGTACGAATTGTTATGCTGACTAAAGAATAATAAACTGTTTTTAAAACCAAAAGCAATTGTTTTTACTGATAGAAATGCGTGTATACTAGACTATTAAGTACTGAAAATATTTATACTAGTTTATTAATATTATTTTTACTCATAAAAGTAGGTGTATACTAGTCTATTAAATTTAGAAAATATTTATACCAGTCTATTCATTATTTATTATACCACTTTATACCAGTTTATTATTAATATTATTTACTGGTAAGAATGGGTGTATAGGGTTAATAGGTTATTAAATATTGAAATTATTTATACCAATTGATGAACTATTTATCATACCAATTTATACCAGTTTATTAATTGTTATTTATTTATTGCTATTTAACGGTTATACTTCTTTATATCAGATTACAAATTGTTAAAATTATTTATTATTATACTAGTTGATAGTTATGCACTTTTAGACCAGTTCAATTATTAAAAAAGTAATTCTGGGTATAATTGTTGAAATTTATTTCGGTTAACGATTCTATCTTTTACACCAGTTTATTAATTGTTAAACTTTACACCAATTTAAGGAAATTAATGTTTATACCAGTTTAATAATTGTTAAACTTCACACTAGGTGAAAGCAGTAAGTGTCCATACTAGTTCACTAGTTGCTTAATTTGTATCGCTTGCACGTTATGCACAATTATACCAGTTCACTAGTTGCCAAATTTGTACCAGTTGAAGGTTATACACATTTATGGCAGTATATTATTAGCAAATAATATAAAAATTTGTACCAATTGAAGTTTATACATTTTTATACCAGTTTATTAGTTGTTAAAATTTATAGCAGTTAATGGGTATTTAAATATAAAATTTGTACCAGTTAATATAGCCACTTATATGAGTTAATTATTTGTTCCAATTTATACCAGTTCAAGTTTTTAACAGTTTAAACTTATACCAGTTGAAGTCCTGTTGGCAGACTAGTGAAATGGCCTGTTAACAGTAACCAGTGGTTAGCTTTAAGTCGTCTCTACGAGTATTGTAATTTGATCTGCAAAAATCGAGTCTTGTAAGGTGACCTGAGTCATTTACTAATTTTGGTGGTGATTTGATCATCACAGCATCACTTAAAAAATACTGCATATACAAATATACATACATAGAGTCGACTATCACATCAATTTATGGAGTGATGGTGCTGACCTCTCTGTTTATTTTATGAGTAGGTTGTCTATCATCTGGAACTACCAGTGTACCGGTATGTAGTGAGCTTTAGGATACAAATGTGTTGGTAGGGAACATTTGTTGTGAACAGGCATTCGTTTTTTTTCGGTTTGGTTGGCATGACATCTGTTAAACATATTCAATGACATTACAGTCAATGAACAAACAGAAACATATTTTTTCATTGTGTTGAAAATGTCAAAAGAATATCATGGTTTACTCCGGAACAACCATCAAACTCGACAGCAAAAACAGATCGATTCGGTAAGAAGGCAATGCTCTGTGTTTGGTGGGATCAGAAGAGTGTGGTATATCATAAGCCAGGTGGTCTAAAACCTAGTGAAACTAATCGCTACAGACAACAAATGACCAAATTGAACCATGTATTGCAAAATGGGCCAGAAGACATGGCGAAGGAAGTATTAGACGACAGGACTTACAGAAAAATATGCAAGATAATTTCGACCAGATGCTGCCAAGCTGCGTTTGATCCGATAGAGCAGCTCCTTTACGGCCTCTGCTGTCCTGGTTTTCTGGTGTTTGGTTTATTCTTCGGACTTATGAATACTATGAAGTCGTTCATAGTCAGCCATGATGCAATCCAATAATCAATACAAATTTGTAATCTCAAATTGCAGGCTCTTGTCGGTGTCTCGGTGTCCACTTTAAACGTCAACTGCGGCGAGAAGTAATAGCAAAACGGGATTGCCTTATGTCGGCCAGTGCCCCTAAATGCCATTTAGTTGGACGTCATAAAATTACGTTGGCCGCTATTTTCACATCTGTTATCATTCTTGTTGAAAAACCACATATAGTTCAAGTATATTTTCCAAAGGATTAAAGATTATTGCAATGCGTAATTTGAAGCAAAAAGTGTTACAGAAAAGGGTCAAAATAAGTTGCGCATACTATTTACATTCAACGGCTGCCTGACCGCATGACTGATCTGTAAGTACATACGCCAGTGCCCCAGTTAATGTACAAAGCAGCAGTGTGAGAGGTCAAATACATTTCCTCCACGAAGCGCTTTCATCGCATGCCTGTGTGTGAGTGTATTAAAATGGTGGAAAGTGTCGATGAGTTGGCAGCAGCTGCCGTTTGTTCAACTGAATATTTCATATATTTAATCCTTTCCATAAAAGGCCACATCACTTAAGTGTGCTTATTGTTTTTGTTTAGTGCGATTCCGACAAAGAATGACATGCGTTGTTTGCTCTCAAAGCCCTGCAACGTAACGCTGAGACATGCATGTGTGCATGTGTGCTTGTATTACGAGTAAAGTGCCAAGTCCATCGCTGAAGCAGAGCAAATAATGGCAGCTGTTGTTTTAAGCAAGAGTCTAGAATGTAGCTGACGCCCTATCGCTTTTGTTGAGCATTGCGAATTCTTCAAACACAACTTCTTTGTTGTTGGCAAATAGCTCTAGGCTTCAGTAAAACGCGCAGAGGCAGCACTAGCAGCTCATTGGCACTCTATAAACTGAACGAGATGAATTTAAAAACAAACAGACTGCCGGTGTCGAGATTGAAAGGAATGACTCGTGATAGTGCATGGGCCTGCTATGTTGTTGTAAAAGAGAGCTATTTGATAAGTCAAGTTTTACAATGAGTTGTATTTTACAGACTTTCTTCTGTGACCGATAAATTCGGGAGGTGTGAATGACGAGAAGGAATCTTTGGCGGTATAGGAAAAATTCTCTTACGGCACCGCAATCCAACAAAACACAGCAAGCTGAACCTTGTTAGTAATAAATGGAACTAAATTCTTTCTGGATTCTGGAAATATACAGTTTTTGATACGCACATACCTTACCAGAACCCAATCCAACTCGGATCAACAACTTGCCGCACAGTTTTGCTTTTCTACATTAAAAAGCACTTGCCGAAATCGTCTTCTTCTTCTTTAATGACGTAGACACTGCGTACGCAGTTATAGCCGAGTTTACAATAGCGCGCCAGTCGTTCTACCTTTTCGCTAATTGGAGATTTCAAGTGTAGTCAAGTCCTTCTCCACCTGGTTTTCCAACGGAGTGGAGGTCTTCTTCTCCCTCTGCTTCCCCTGGCGGGTATTGCGTCAAATACTCTCAGAGCTGGACTGTTTTTATCCATACGGACGACATGACCTAGCCAACGTGACTCCTGTTCCAAGATAGGCGAAATTACCCAGACTTCAAAGTTATGACTGTCAACATTGAGGTGAGCTTCGCTTCTTTGTCCAATCCGGAGAAGGCAGAACTAACGGTTGTTGAGACCAATAATATCAATATCATCGGCGTACGCCAGCAGCTCTACACTCTTATAGAAGATGGTACCTACTCTATTTAGTTCCGCAGCACGAAATATATTCTCCAACCGAAGATTGAAGAAGTCGCACGATAGGGAGTCGCTTTGTCTGAAACTTCGTTTGATATCAAAAGGCTCGGAAAGGTCCTTCTCGATTCTGACGGAAGCTTTGGTAATGCTCAAAGTCAGTGGTTTGTAGCGATCCTCTTTTCACGAGTCTTTTCCAAGATTGGGCGCATTGTGAATATCTGATCAGCTGTTGATTTGCCAGACCTTAAGCACAACTGATGAGGTCCAATCAGTTGGCTGACGGTGTGATTTAATCTTTTACGCTCTATAGAAACTTATATGCGATGTTTAGGAGGCTTATCTCCTTTTGTGAATTGGTCAGAGCATACTTAAATTTCTATCGTTGTGCATGCTTTCGTCTGACCATATTGTACAAAGAAGCTGATGCATGCTCTTTACCAGTTCTTCGACGCCGTATTTGAATAGTTCGGCCGGCAATCTATCTGCTCTTGGCGGTTTGTTGTTCTACAGACGGGTAATTGCTATTCGAACTTCATTCACTGCCATAGAGCAGCCTGGAAAATGTTTCTTAGTTGTTGCAATTTTAGTATGAGCTGGTCATATATTACTCGTTTTTTTTCATCTCTGGGGAACAATAAAAACTGTACTTAGTCAATCATTAACTGTTTTGTCGGTTTTGAAATATATTATAAGGATTCTGTTATTCGCTCATTTTTTTTGGAAATACAAACTGAAAATGCATCTTTCCCCATTTGAGCATGAACAATATATCTTCAATAAATTTTTTACAGATTATCTCCTGTTGTCCAGCTTGTCAAGCTGCCTATCTCGTTTTTTTTGTCTGCAAATGCGTTTCGCTTCCCTCTTCAACTATCGGTATATATCCGGCTTATAGCAGACAAAAAAATCTTAACACCAGAAATAAAATATATGATGTTTTTACTCTCCTGCTCTCTGCGCCTACGGTTCAACATTCCCCGACGAGAATATACCTTCGTTGGAAATACAAATAGCAAAGAGGTTCAGCAGCTAAAAAAAGAAATATTTAAATGAAGGCGGTTAAAGAAAAGGAATATTTCGAATTTCGCTAGTAAAACCAAAAAAAGATATGAACTCGGAGTTTTCAATTGAATTGAATGCTTTTTTCAAGAATTCGTGTTTCAACAGTTTTAAGAAAATTAATATGTTGCAGAAGTCTCCAAGAAAAGATCTTATCTGTAAAAATTCACAAATATACATAGATGGGGAATGGGCAAGAAAAACAAGAATTTTTAATAAATTGAAATCATATTATGGAAACTAACCTATACTTTCTGTTGCTAAGTCTAACAAATCTCTGTCTCGGTTATATTATCTTATGAAACGGCCTTCTGTCGTCTCCTTGCATGTACCATATGTAAGAGTGTATATACAGTATTTTAAGAGTAAAAAAGCTTTAAGCCATTCGAAAACTCCCCGAGTCATTTTTTACATTCTCGCCAAAGGCAGCAGTAGGAACAAGTCAGGCAGCTAAGAGCCTGTGTGGATGGTTGGAAATGTGGGTCAACGCTTCAGCGCACAAGCGCGCAATAGTTCAACTCATTATCCCCCAATCCCCCTACCATCTTCATTTCTTAGTACAGGATGTTGTAGTTATTGACTCGTGAGCATTGATGGATGAGCACAACGCGCCGGAAGTCCTACTTACTGTCCGCACTCGCTGCTTAATGCCGGCTTAGAGTGCTTAACTCGTCATGCATACATTCACATATGCACTCGTAGATGTGTGCGTGTGTGCGGGTAATTATTGAAATGTGCCAAGATATGTGCGTGTGTGGCTGTGTGCACTCTAAATATCAACAAGTACTGTTTATCTTGCAGCTAACTAAGTAGATGGCCAGTTGTTCAAGTGTGTGTCGATGGCGTGATTCAATTAAGTGCTCGGGGCAATAAAATGTTGCGGATATATAAAATGAAGCAATCGGAAGTAGAGCAATCGCAGGACTAGCTGAAGGCGAGGAAACGTTTCAAAGAGGAAAAATATTGGACAC
Organism: Bactrocera neohumeralis; assembly: GCF_024586455.1. Lineage (NCBI taxonomy): Eukaryota > Metazoa > Arthropoda > Insecta > Diptera > Tephritidae > Bactrocera > Bactrocera neohumeralis. The sequence goes on from NC_065919.1 coordinate 49,967,455, forward strand.
AAGGGTATATGAATGGGGTTTATGATTTTAGTATTTAAATAGAAAATAGAAGATTCTGTCTTGAATTTAGTAAATATTAACTAACTTAACAGAATATGAGTAAGGACCCTCAAAAGGGGGAGTTCACTTTACTGGATCATGGTTGTCAACGATCCTCTCAAAAAGCTTGAGGAAACCGACTTTCGGGTGGTAACCTTCCTCGTTTGAGCTAATTCAGGGGTACTTTTGCATTATAAGCAACTGGGCACCTAAAAACGTTCTCTCCATGAATCCCAGCATAACCGAACTGGTTTTATTCACTAGACAGTACAAAATGCCGGAGGCGAGTATATCATTCATGAGAGGAACCCGAGTTAGGTATGCTGACAGCGTTGACTTCCTAGAGCTCATCCTAGACAGAAATCTCTCTTGTAAACCCAACATCGAGGAAGGGGTAAGGATGGGATCAGTTGCTCTGTATGGCTGCAGTGTATCCATTGCTAAAAGGTCGGCAATATAACTAAAGAAAACCTATATCCTTCTATAGTGAAGGGTGTTGGAAAAACTCCATGCACGTTCCCACTGTAGGCAGGTATAAGTAACAGGAACGATTTCGGATTTTTATCCGTAATTGCTTCAGAAATGTTTTTTTCCTCTACAACAAAAACAACCATATGCACGACAATATTGACCCGTTGCTCTTATCAATATTTGTGGCACATTATGAATCGCACCAACTATAGCGCCGCTCAAAGCGCGTGGCGTGTATGGCCGCAAACCCTCTGACTTGGCAAATCTGCGAGCCTGGGCATTCTGGAATCCTCGCACACTTTAATTTAATTCCAAAATACTAGGATTATCAGGTAACCGAGCCAAGCACTGACTATCGTTTCTCTGCTCACATACCTTCGGAGAGGCATGGGACGAAATGACACCCTGGAGGTGCGGAATTGTGAGAAGGGTTGTTGGGGAAGTATAAAAGGTCAAATGAGAAATGAGCAGAGAAGACGTTGAACCCAAAAGAAGTTGATACCGACGAAAATATCGAAAAAGTCAACAAATTATTTTTGGATGTTCAATATAGCAGCTGAATGTGTACTTTTATAAAATTATTCACGAATATTTGGGTATGACTGAGCTCTATGCAAAGTGGGTGCCGCGCGAGCTCACTTTTGACCAAAAACAACGACGAGTTGATGAGTCGGAACAGTGTTCGGAGATGTTCAAGCGTAATAAACCCGAGTTTTCGCATAGATATGTGACAACGAATGAAACGTGGCTCCATAATTTCACTCCGAGGTTCAATCGACAGTCATCCGAGTGGACTGCACACGATGCAACCGCTACAAAGCGTGGAAAAACGCAACAATCGGCTAGGAAGGTTTTGGATTCTGCATTTTTGGAATACGCATGGAATAATTTTTATGGACTACCTTGAAAAAGGAAGAAAATCAATACCTACTGTATATTATATAGTGTTAATGGACCATGTAAACGACGAAATCGTCGAAAAACGGCATCCACTATATTCTTCATTTTTCGTTCTCAGATCTCAAAAGAATAATCGCTTGGAAAAATTTTGATCGAATGAAAAGGTGGCCTAGTTTATCACCCTTGAAGAAAACTAATTTGAATAAAGGAAAAATTTAGCCAAAAACTGAGTTTTTGCAGGCCGGGCCTTTTCAGTTGAACTGTAATGCTTTAATAGCCTGATCTATGGCTCCGCCAAATGAACTGCTTATTGAAGAGCAATGGACGTGTGCAAATCTACTCAGATTGACATTTTGAAAATTGAGGAACTAGTTCGTATATACCATGTACAGATTTATATACACACTTTATAGGGTCTGCGAAGTTTCCTGGTGGGTGTTACAAACTTCGTGGCAAACAAATAAAAACAACACCACTTAGAAAAATATGATTATTTAAAATAAGAGAAATGAGGATCCACGAGATTTTTGAAGAAACATAAGGTTGTGAAATATCTCCCTTCCGCGTTTTTGCTCTTCATTCAATGTTTTATAAAAAGTGTTACAGTGATCGGATTTAGTTTAAATATGCGTCGTTTCATTCGATAATCTGTTTCCATCTAGACGGCAACTTCATAATACCCCCTTCGCAGAAGCCCCCTCCTTATTTGTGAAGAACTCGGACAGCCACTTTTCACAAGCCTCTTTTGAGTTCAACTTTACACCAACAAGGGTGTTCGCCATGGACAGGTGGTAATCACTTGGCACTATGTCCGAGCTATGCGATAAAACCTCCCATCCGAGCTCCAGCAGCTTCTGACGAGTCATCAACAAAGTGTGTAGTTTGGCGTTGGTGGAACACTTCTTCTTCTTCTTAATTGGCGTTGAAACCGCTTACGCGATTCTAGCCGAGTTAACAAGTCAGTCGTTTCTTCTTTTCGCTACGTGGCGCCAATTGGATATTCCAAGCGTAGCCAGGTCTTTTTCCACCTGGTCCTTCCAACGGAGTGAAGGTCTTCCTCTTCCTCTGCTTCCCCCGGCGGGTACTGCGTTGAATACTTTCAGAGCTGGAGTGTTTTCGTCCATTCGGGCAACAAGACGACATCTTTTAATTCGGTGAACTATGTCAATGTCGTCATATATCTCATACAGCTCATCGTTCCATCGAATGCGATATTCGCCGTGGCCAACTCGCAAAGGACCATAAATCTTTCGCAGCACTTTTCTCCCGAAAACTCGCAATGTCGACTCATCAGGTGTTGTCATCTTCCAAGCTCCTGCACCATATAGCAGAATGGGAATTATGAGTGACTTATAGAGTTTGGTTTTTGTTCGTCGAGAGAGGACTTTACTTCTCAATTGCCTACTCATTCCGAAGTAGCACCTGTTGGCAAGAGCAATCCTGCGTTGGATTTCCAGGCTGACATTGTTGGTGGTGTTAATACTTGTTTCTAAAGAGACGAAATTATCTACAACTTCAAAGTTGTGAGTGTCAACAGTGACGTGAGAGCCAAGTCGCGACTGCGACGACTGTTTGAAGACAGGAGAACACTACATCCTTCTTATTGGCCAATTTTAAACGCATCTGGTCGATCGCCTGCAAGCGGTCCAGTTATTCGCAAGATGGTAGAATTAAGCGACTGGCTTATAATTTCTTTCCAATCCCACCAAACACACAGCAAAATCTTCCTGGCCGTCAATCCCGGCTTGGCCACTGTTTGGGACGATTCACCGGCCTTCGACCACGACCGTTTTCGCTTGATATTGTCGTATGTGATCCATTTTTCGTCGCTAGTCACAATCCGCATCAAAAATGTGTCGAGTTCGATTTTTGCGTCAAATCATACGGCATCCAAACATCAAACTTTTTTGTGTTTCCAGCCTTCTGCAGATGGTTTAAAAAGGTTTGGTGACTAACTCCCATCTTCTGGGCGATGTCACGAGATGCCACATGCCGGTCTAACTCGATGTTTTCCATGATTTGACCGTTATTCGTCGCCACAGGTCTTCCGCTGGCTGGCTTAGCCATGGTGTCACTTTAACCCGCTCTGAATCGTCGAAGTGATAGAGTACCACCCCCAAAACACCATTAGACCTTTCAAAGATGTATAGTATTGCCAGATACGAGCTCTGTAGCGCTTTATACATAGCCGCGAAATTCAAAAGAAAAAAGGGCGGAAGAAGGATATTTGACAACCTTATATTTCTTCAAAAAATCTCGTGGATTCTCATTTCTCTTATTTTAAATAATCATATTTTTCAAAGTGGTATTGTTTTTATTTGTTTGCCAGGAAGTTTTTAACACCCTCCAGGAAATTTCGTTAAGAGTACGAGTACGAGCTATACGACGAGCTATATATTTATACAGATTATAATTACCGGGCGAAAGTGGGGATCTTAAAGCTTTTGAAATCTTCAAATCGAAAATAGATTTTAAACATGAAGAAGAAGAAATACACCCGAGAGTTACTTCGCCAGACGAGATTCACTCATTCACTCTTTGGATGAATAGCGAGCACAGGTGGATGATTATTAGGACCATAAAATAGCAAAAGCCCACGAAAAGTTGCAATTGCAAAACGATTATTTTGATAATTTCTCAAAATTTTGTTGTAATCATTTTTGTCGAACTAATTTCGATTACTCCAAGAGAGAAGCTGATTTGGTAATCTGTGATTCCGAAAATCATTAGTACCTGGTTAATAATAATATTCGTTGGGGCTCAATACACACGAATATAATTCTAGCTTCTGTATGTTTTCGATAAGTTTTGCTCACCTTTATACGAGTTTACAGTAAATGGGAATACCCCCTACGAAAGCGCTCATATTTCCGAGGAAGGTGAAGTTGGCGGTTTTCAACTACACATACACAAATTAAACACTTTAAAATTTTACTTTCAAAATTGTAAACAATAACACAGCAGAATGCACGAGCGTGTGCAAAGTCGAATGGGAAAATATTTATCTGGCCCGATAACCCAGAGCTTTTAGTGCAGCCAGTTTGCAGTGCAAACGCACGAACAATAAGGCAAACACACGAGTGCGATGTGTTGCGATGCGGTGTAAGCGAAGTGGCAAACAAAAATGTGTATCTCAGCGGAGCAAAAAACAAGTGCCCTCAAGGACGCTTGCCAAACGCGCACGGAAGTCGAAACTTGAGCAAAAGTACACTGCAGCAACAACAAGAATAAGCGCCGATGAGTGTGTGTATAGGGGCGCTTCGTGTAATGTCAATATATGCCAATTTGCTGTGTAAGCGAGCGCGCGCGCGCCCAAAACGCCACTATAAATAGGCGAGTGCCGTAGGGCCACGAGTGGAGTTGTTGTCGCAGGAGCTGCACCTGCAGCAGTGAAGCGCCGTACCGAACGCTAAACCGCTTTCAGCGCCAAGACAACGCGCGCCGCATTCGAAAACTCCGTTAGCACCTAAATAACCGTAAATAGGTGGTGCGCCTACGGGTAGGTATTGATTTCAGGCGCGCACACGGTGCGCTTTTTTAACGTAAGTGTGAGTGTGTGTGTATTAGCGCTCGATTATAAATGGCATGGTAAGCGCCGTGCCAGGCACCAGGCAGCGCATTCATGTTTGGCTTCTGACTGCTGACTTTTTCCACGGAATTTCCTAGTTTGTCTGGTTGGCGGCGCGCAATTTTGCCTGCGAAGCGCCAGTTGTTGTTTGGCAACACTTGAGCAAAGCATTCATTTCCGGCAGATTTATTTGTTTCCTGCGAACGTCGTAAGCGCAGCGTAAGCCCTTCAGCCAGCCATTCGTTCCACACGAAATTCGCATCTCGCATCGTCACACACGGTTTGAATTGAGGGTTTCCGCTGCATTTAATGTGCAATAATCCTTTAGTGTGGAAGTGTCATAGATTCAAGTGTTGCAGCACCAGCTGCGTCCTAGTGTGCCGCAGTAGTCTCTAGACTCTGTGTGCACTTGTGTGTGTGTGTGTTGTTGTGTGTATGTGAGCGCAGTTGGCAAAATGACTACCAGTGATGAATTTTGCCGCGATCATTATGAGCATCCATTATTGTGGTGTGACGACAAGAAACGTTTGGTGGAGCGTAAAAACGCGGAGGAGAGTATGCGTATGTGGCGGCGTCGCAAGGCTGAGGAAGTGGCGCGCAAAGAGAAGGACAAAGCTGAGGTGAGTAATTTATTACCTAAGTTTGTGAATTTGTAGTGGTAATTTTTTTTTGTGTCAAAATTTTGAAGATGAAAATTTGAAAGAAAGCGAGAAAATCGTTGAAAATTTTGGACACCTTTTAAATTTTCAATAATTAGCTTCCGATTATGGTTATTAAAGCAAAAAAACGTATTTTATGCCACTTTCAAAATAAATGTTTTGAAAATTGTCTCAGAAAGTGCTTTAATTGAGTCAATTAGCAATTTTTTTTTAAGAATAAAGCGCAGTCATTTCGTTAAATGACTGAATTAGTAAAATATTGCTTCAAAGTTAATTTGAGAGGCTGATTTACAGATCCATTACATCTTAAAAAACAGAGTGGTATAAGGATCTACTCAGATAATTTGTCTGTGTTCCTTAAATCATAAGCTTAATTAAACATTTCCAGAAAAAAAATATTCTCTCGTATTAATTTCTTTCCATTTGGAAGAAATATGAATATTGCCATTAAATGAATTAGTACTCATTAACATTTTTCAATAAAGTCAAGACTTCTGTAAATGAAATTCATATAATTTAAGGTTTTTTACTCAATTAAATATCTTTGAGTAATAAAAATAGAGGGTCATAAATAAACTTCATCTGGCCTCCAATTTTTCGATACGTTTTTCATGATACCAAAAATAACTCAAGTTTATATTTAAATTTTGAAACGTGCATTGAAATCTATAAAAAATTTGCAGTATTAAAAAATAAATTCATTCTCTTTCAATTTCACCTTTGCAGGTTTGTAGGTAGAGCGGCTGTCTGAGAATATACCTAGGTCTTTTGTAACCTCATTGTGAAACTTCCGGCACTAAAATATCCTCACTCTACTATGCGTGCTTCTGCTGAAGTTCATTAGTACAAAAGTTTTTATGTGTGAAACCTCCGAAATAACACCAAGAAACCCTCGACCTCTAGTTAAAATGATTTTTCTCTGAAAAGAATTGTATTCACATAGAAGAGGTTTTATAGTCTCCTCTTCTGTTACCTTCAGACAGCTTCTAGAATAGTCATTGTGTACCGACATGTATGCCTATTAGACAGTGACCTGCTAGCACTCCTAGTATAGTTCTCACTGTCATTCCTTTTCAATTTTAATAGTCGGTCTGTACGGGTAGTATTTCACTCATGACACGTTTGCGCGCTTCTTGAGCAAGTTAGTGATTGACTTCAACGAGGCTATATGTATAACTAAGATGTTTGCCTTTTTAATTTAAATTTCGCGAAAAAATCTAATCTTTGAAAAATATTTTTTCTGGATCTGGATAATCGTTAGTGTTTAGTATACGCATGTCTTTCTGAAGCACATATAGTGTATTCGAAGATTTTTACGATGAGTGAAATTATTCATCAAAGAAGTTCAATTAAATTTTGTGTGCGGAATCAAATTTCTGGCGCCGAAAAGTTCAAGCTGTTGGAACAGGCCTTCGATGGCAAGTGTTTTTGATGGTACAAATTATTAAAAAAGGGTCGGGAACGCGTTGACGATGAACCATTAACAGTTCGAGATCTTCTAAAATAATTAAATTTTTTCGAAAAACAGCTTCGCTATAACGTCTGTGAAACAATGCTTTTCGACTGTCAGGATTTCATGAAACCTTTTTGAGTCACTTGAAGACATTAAACGTGAATCGCTAAGCGCATTGAAAGTTATTTCGAAAATAAACTTTAATAATTGTTTAGAGGATTGGCAAAAATGTTGGCACAAATGTATTTAGGCCAATGGAGATTATTTTGAAGGGAACGACATAGCTTTTGTAGAATAAATTAGGAATTTTAAAATTATGAACAAAGTCTTACTATTTTTTGCCCACAAAATGGTTGTGATTGGTGAGATTTGAATAGCGACTAGAGACCAGGTCGCCCAGAAGCTAGTAATCGTGCTGAATTCATGAAAAAAGGTTTTGAAGTTTTTACCATCAATGCGATTTTTACTACGAGAATGTTTACTGAAGGATTATAAACAAGTAAAAAATACTATTTGAAGAATAAAAGAAAAGAAAGATCTCTGTGTTTTGTTCCACATTAAATAAATGAAGACTAAAAACGTGATAATACCCCAGCCATGCAGCTACTGTAACCGAGGTGCTGAAGAACATGCCTATAAATCACCTAAGAAATCTATACTTGCGCTGGTTAATCATTCCAAGCTTTGTATTGAGTCTAATGAAACCTATTTTGTATCAATAATAATTTTCAAAGATAACATAATGTAGATTTGATTATATATCCAAAAAAATCGGATATTTTAAGGGCACACTGTGTACGATTACCATATGTGTCTTTGCTTCTAAATAGAGCTGAGTTTCGTTTGATGATTACATTTTCAAGATGACCAATTTCTCAAAATGCAGGGAGTGTCAAGATTACTTATGGCCGAATACGAATGATACAGAAATATTATCTCGATAGACCAACATTAAAATTATTGTGTTTTGTTTCAGAAGGGGTAGTTTTTTCAACGACAGTTGGCTGTGGTTTGAAGATATTCAATGAAAATTATACAAATGCTTTGCTCGCGGACCGGCGGATTGTTCCTTCCTGTGTTATTCTACTGCTTGTATTCGGTTCAATGGGAATTGTGGTATGAACTTCGTATTGAAATGATGGATCCATTTTCATATATAAAACTTGCCAAAGTAATCAATTTGTTAGTCGATTTCAAATCGATTTCAAATTTCCAGCCGATGGCTTGGGCACATACCTTTTTCATATCCAAATATTCTTAAACGCTGTGTCCAACAGGCTCTTTGTAGTATTAGCTACCTTGATTAGTCTTAATTTATAGTTTTCCAAAATTATTCTGATTATTTTCATTTTGTTTCTAACAGCTTTTTTTGAATAATCAATAAGTCCTTGTATTCGGAGCATATATGGTCAATAGGGAATTTAGTAAACCGCTTTTGAATGGTTATTTCGTCTGGCACAAAGCCCGTGCAATATGGGTTCAGCCACTTTTTGGTGTCAGTTATGTTTTTTTTTCAACAAAACATTTTGATAAAAATAGTCTATTGAAAGACCGAGTGCCAGTGGCGCTTTTGGTAGGTGTCCTCGCTAAGTCTACCCACAATATAGTGAGTCCATGCACCCTTTGTATATTTATTTAAATATTTATATATGTATTTATTAACAGTTAATGTCATTTGCATATAACGAAGCAACAATCTGTCTCAGTAAATGAGGTTAACGACCCAATATGATTAGAAACCCCAATCCAAATGAAAATTAATATACAAGTAATATAAAAGCATGTAAATAATTGGAAATCCAAGCGCTTCAGCGAATTCAGCAATGAAATATTGCCATGCAATTTGCAAGCAATAAAACCAGGAAGTCAGTGGCTGCCAAGTCAGTGGCTGACAATGTGATTTCACTTGACTTGTCTCGGCATTGCTGATTGGAATAGTTTAGCATAAATAGCGGCGCGCAAACGTACAAATTACCCAAATATGAAAGTCGGCAGAAATCGTAGGCCAAGAGCCAAGCGCGAGCAGCCTACCACAAGAAAGGCGAGCAACGAACTCAGGCAAATATCGCGTGACTACGAATTGCGCGCTACTTCCTAGTTGTTTGTTAGAGACGGTGTTTGTAACGGTTGTTGATAATGAAGTTGCGGAGCGGCATGCTAAAGGCAAATCAGTGACGAACTGACTGGTGGCAAGTATACATAATATTTTTTGTATAAAGGTAGGCAAAAAAAAACAAAAAATAAAAATATTAGTTTCAATGTTGTTGTTGTTGTGCTGTTATTTATTTGCAACTATAACAACAACCTACAAACGAAGCCAATTTTGGCATTTCATTTTGGGCAAAATAGAATAAACAAAGTCAGCAAGAAAGTATGCGAAAAGTAGCAGAGCTGGATGAGGGTGGAGAAAGCACGTGCTTGTGATACTAACGGTATGTGGTAGTTAAATATGGCGCGCGTTGCAAAAGACAGTTGCCGTGCCTGAAAACAGACAATAACTTTGCGCTTGTGCCCATATTTCCTCATTAAAGTCGCGACGTTGGAGTGTGAGAGTGTCTGGCAGAGAGCTTTCCGACTTTGCCTGTGCCACAAAAGAGTTGTGCAGACTTTTGCGCGTTTTCGTGAATGTTGTGTTGTAGTATGTATGTATGGGTGTGTGTTTGGGATCTTGTTGTGGTGGTAAGAACTTTGCGCACGCTGTAAATGCAGAAAATAAAATAAATAATAAAATAAACAACAACAAATTGTGTATCACTGACCTAGTTAAGCTATTTCGCATAGTTACACGCACACATACACACACAGTTACTAAAAATGGAACTTTTCTCTCAACGCAGTACTACGAACTGTTTGTTAAGCATTATCCCTGGGGTCGTCCTGGTGGCGGCGCGCCTAATTTGGATATCAGACGCAAGGACATCACAGCTGTTGGCCTGCATTCCACGCCTACTATTGTAAATATAAATTTTTTTAAATAATAAAATAGATAAAATATAAATATATTTTCCTACTTCGTTCCAGAGCACCATGCATCGCCTGAACTGTTGGCAACCCTGTCGCTACAATGACTACTTCTCGCAACGTAAAAAATGCCATGACCCCGCCACCTGCTATCATCATCATCTACATCATCACATACCACCATTGCCGCCTGCACCTCCACCGCCAGCACCGCACGTCACCACCCATACACACACGGTGCAAACCACCAGCGATGCTTGTCATCCCGGCGCCGGCGGCGTGCTGACCGTTTGCGAGCGTAGCGTTGGCGATGTTGGCGTTGGCGCAAAATTTGTTGGTGGTGCCACCAAGAGCAATGTGACCGGCAGCAGCAGCGTTGGTGGCATTGGTGTTGGTCTGGGCGCCACAAAAAACGGTGAGACTTTGCATATAACGCTCAAAGATCACCCATCTATGTCGTTTCGCAATAAAGGACATCTCGACATTGAGGTACGCTACAAACCCGGTGCCGCCGCTGCGGGTGGTAAGGGTAAGCCATTGCTAGAAAAGATTGTGGTATCGGATAGCGATAAGTGCCCGTTGGCGCAAGGTGTACAGACGCAGCCGTTGTTAAAGGGTTCGCCACGCAAGAAGAGGCTCGTCGCCAAGCTGGAAAAGCCGGTGAGCTGCAGATACTAAACTTACAATGCAATGATATTATTGGTTGGTTTTCTTGTGTGTGTGTTTCTATCTCATTTCAGCTGAGTAAAGATCCCTGGGGTAAGGCAGGACCTGGCGGTAAACCGTGGCGCAGTCCGAAAGCGGCGGGTAGCACTTTTATGAAATCGCTGGTAAGCTTATTTATGAAAACGACATTCATAATATTCCAGTTAACAGGATAGGCAAATTACTTAAGACTTCAGAGCTCGAAAATACGTAGGCAGATAAAAGCTCGTCTTTGTTCCATCAAAATTCGACATTTTTTTCGAGAAACTTTCGAAAATCTTATGCAAAACTTTTTTCTTAAAAAGCTCTAAGCTCTTAAACTTTGGAGTGAATATGTGTGCCTATCTAAGAGTAGGAAATGAAGGAATTTGACGACTCAACAAACCACCAAAATGGTTTTTTAGAAGCTTTCGAAGCTTTTATATACAACATTTATCTAAAAATGCTGTGAGTATATTTTTCTGAGAAGCTTTCGAAGCTTTTGTTTAAACTTTTTTCTTAAAAATTATTTCAAATTTTCTAAACTTTAGAGAGTGCATTTGAAGATCTTTAACCGAAGAAGGAGGATAGAAACTCGTCTTTGCTTCAACAAAACAAGTTTATTGTAAAAGCTTTCAGTTTTTTTACGCTTTAAGTATTTTTCTAAAAAACTTTCGAAGCTTTCTTGTTAAACTTTTTTCTTAAAACTTATCTAATTTTTTTTAAGCTTTAGTGAGTGAATCTGGATCTATTTAACATAAGAAGGAAGATGAAAGGTCGTCTTTGCTTCATCAAAACAACTTTTTCTTTAAAAGTTCTTAGTTTTTCTAAACTTTAGAGAGTATTTTTCCGAGAAGCTTTCGAAGCTTTTATGCACATTTTTTTCTTAAAAAGCTCTTAGGTTTTGAAAATGTTAAATAGTGAATTTGGACCGATGCAGACGTGGAATAGTTGGCAACTCTTGATTGATTGAGATAGTCTCTATCCAGCTTATCCATTTAGTGGTACAAAAGCTCTGTTAAACTGAAATTTAAGAGTTTTTCACTGTGACATTTTTGCTTCCGAATTTTGAAGCATTCATGAAAAACAGCTGAAGTCATATGAAGTAATATATGTACGATACGATAGACGTAACAACCGATTCCGTCATAATTTTTTTTAGAAATTTAAAACAAATATACATAGAACTCGGTTAGCAAAAGTTCTTAAGGCTCTCAAGCTTGTATTTCAATTGATTAAAAGTGATTAAAAAGCCCATAATTTCACCAAAATCTCCTCTCTGCAGGGTTGGACGAACAAGGAAATGCTGAAAGATCTCGATCAGGATAATCCCGTTACGCCAGCTGAGAAGCCAACATTCCGTAAAGTGCGCACCAACAAAAAGGTGCAACGTTGCTGTGAGCTCTGCATTTGCACCTGCCCCGGCATGGTTACCAATAAGGGGTGTGGTGGTGGCGCCGTTGCCATGCCAGCGTTGAAAAAACCACATCAAAGCTCATCTAACAAAGGCCAAAGCCATGCTACTGCAATAAATCCACAAACTACAACAACAACTGCCGCTATAAAACAAAAACACTGCCCACGCTTTGTACGCCATTGTGAAGCGCCAACTTTGGGCACGAGCAACACGAACAATACCGAGCCGACCAGTGCCAATACGGGTGGTGAGGGGGTGGAATTGGTGCCGTTGTTGGCACGTCGACGCGCCAATGCACGCCCCGTTAGCCTTTCCAGCACGGATGTGACCAAGCGCACCGCCTCCAAAGATAGGTACGCATGCAACATGATTAGTCGTAGCAAATATTTGCAACATTTGCAACAACTACACTGCAACAATAGCAATAATATCAATATCAACAATATGAATAACAGCAACAACAATAATAATAAGACTAGCAGCAGCATTAGCAAATGCAAAATCAAACGCAATATTGCCAACAAAATTTGTAACCTTAGCAATGCGCTCAGCCACAACAACAACAGCAATGACATTAATATCATCAATAGTAATGAAAATAGTAGCAGCGACACTTCATGTTGCTTAAAGAAATTCACTTTGCATATACGCTAAGCTTTTTAATAACATCGGAGTTATGCTTGAGCTTTCGCTAAGATTTTTAACGCTATGAAGGCAATGTTTATGCTTTGGCTTAACCTGTTTTCGGGGTATTATCATAGCCGTAATAGGGACTAAATTTTTGGGCGTAGTTGAATTACGTATGGAATGGAAGTTATCGAAAACGGCTTCCATTCTTTTTTCGTATAGAGTTCCAGGGTTAAAGCTATATAAGCTTATAGTAAGCTTTTATACTTTCAATTAAATATTTAGTGAAATAATAAACTTTTAAAGTATATTTATTAGTTAGTCGAGCATTAAATTAATTTCATATATAATTGTTTTTAAGAAAGAACGAGTAAGCTTTTATTAAAAAAGTTTTTTATATTGAATTTTCACAACCCCTTTCGGCTTCTTTACTTCTCAGCTTGCAAATAATACTTCCACCTAAACAAGGGTTAAAAGCTTTTACGATTGTGATCAAAACTTTTGACTAAATGTAAAAAAAATAAAAGTTTTTTGAAATTTTTTTCACTTAGAACCTTGAAGTTGCTTGGCTAAGCAAGTTAGTTAATTTTTGAAGTTATATTTTTAAATACATAAGTGGTCAGCTGATAGCTTTAAAGCTTTACTTATACCCTTTCCAAGTCTTGTTTGTATATTGCGAGCAGACTGAGTGCATTCAAGCTTATAATTATCCACTTTAGTAAGACTTGTGTAATAAATATGCAAAAGCTTTTGCCGATCAGAGCTTACATTAAGCGTTTTCAAAGCTTTTTATCACATAATAATTAAAAGCTCTCTAAAGCTAAATATTATAATAATCAGTATTGATAATGAGATAAGAATTGTCGCAGGCTTTTATCACTGAAAAGTTCTATAAATAATATTAGTAGAGCTTTTCCCTATCAAAGCTTATTTTAATTTTTTTTTAAAGCTATTCAAGCAATTATAATTAAAGTCAAGGTAAAATTAACTTAGTTTCGATAATTAATAGAGATTTTGACATACTACATGTCAGACCAGTTGGTTAAAAAAAAAGCTCTGCATCCTCTCAAGTCTTGTTTGCTTAAGGTGAACAGACTAATAGCATTCAGGCTTATAATTATCCATTTCGATCAAGCTTTTATAATAAATATGCAAAGCTTTTGCCGACCAGAGCTTCAATTGAGCTTTTTTAAAGTTTATTACTATATAATAATTAAAAACCTAAAAACTCTCTATAATAGTAATTATTATTGAAAGTGAGATTACAATTGTTGCATAAGTTCTATAATTAATAAAATGTCAGGTTTTGCCGATCAGAGCTTTTTTAAGCTTTTCAAACTATGAAAATTAAAACCAAGTTAAAATGAATTTAGTTCTGCTATATAATAGAGATTTTGCCATATATTGCTGACAAGCATATTACAAAAAAAGCTTTGTAGCTTTACTAATACTCTCTTCAAGTCTTGCTTGCATATGGTCAGCAGACTTAGCGCATAAAGGCTTATAATTATTCACTTCGATTACGCTTGCGTAATAAATAAGAAAATGCTTTTGCCTTACAGTGCTTTTTTTTTAGAGCTTTTCAAGCATTTGTAATTAAAACCCGTCTAAATCTATATATTATAAAAAGATATAATTGCAAATTATATTACAATTGACGCAGACTCTTGTCTATGGAAATTCCTATAATTACTAATAGTAGAGCTTTTGCCTTGAACGCTTATTTTAAGCTTTTCAAGCAGTGGATGTTAATGAAGGAGAACAGTTAAAAGAGTTAAAAAATATTGTAGCCATTATAATAAGAAATCTCTTCTATCATACTTTTACATTAACCCATCACTTTTATATATATTATCATACATATACTATACTTAAAAGCATATACCCAACTCATGTAGCTCAACACATAACCAAATATTTGCACAGAAAAAACTTGACTTATGAATTTTCTTAATATTCAAAACTAGCGTTGCTTATTGGTTTGTTTTTTCATTTGTTTAATTTTTCGTAAAATTACAACAACAAAAACAAAACAGAACAATTTCAATTGTAATCAATGTGAAAGTATAAAATAATATAGAACAATTAATTTAGCTGCAATGAAAACTTTAAATGGTAGCAAATAAAATTAGAATAACTAAGCAAAAGCAAACAAAAAATGCAAAAACAAAGCAAAGAATGCAAAAAAAATAAAACAAAAACAAAACTAAAAGCTAGACACAGCCAAAGCACTGATGCAAACTACATATATACCGTCTTCTCTGTACTCGCCAACGCCAAACGCCAACAAATACCAAAACAACACCAAATAACTACCAACAACAACACAACGATTCGAATGAACTCAATCGATTTCCGATGACTTCCTTTTTGGCCAAAATCACTGCCGCGCCGACATGTGTTTCCCTGTATGTACGTGTGGCATGTGTTCGCCGTGTATATGGTATGGGTGTACGTGTGTGTGAGCAGACTTGCCACCGCACAAGACATTCGCTATCTGCACGACTTGAACACACAAATGTCCGTGAAGCGGCAGACTACGTGCGCGGAGCAGCAAAACGAGCGCGAACTCTGTAGCAAACACTTCGAAACCTTCGACACCTTCTGGGGGCGCCCAGGGCACGGCGCGCCCGTTGAGGTAACGGCAAAGCAGAAATTGGACAATTTGCTTTACGGCGCCAGCAACGAATGCTGGAATTGAGTAGCGTTGCCACAGCGTTGCCGGCATAAAAAGCAAATCTAGTGCAATGACCGCTTTCGCGGTGACGCGCGGAGAGGAGGAAGGAATAAGCACACGAAGAAGAGAGAGGCGAAAGAACACTGAAACACTTTAAATTGACTTTTGTTCGAAAGATTTGGTTACTTAGCAAAAGTTATGCAATTTCAATCAGACTTTATCTTGCATAAGCAGACACATACATATACACATGCATATGTACAGAAGTATGTGTATGTGTGTGAGTATGCATTATTTTTTTTTTACCGAAACGAAAGCGAAATGTCGTGGCGCGCGAAATTTTGTCGATTTGCCAGGTTGCAAGTTGCACAAAGTTGAAACGAAAATGTGTAGACGAGCAGGAGAATGGAAATTTTGAGGTTAAGAAAATTTTATTTAACACTTCAATTGCTTAAAATGTTATTTAAATTATATGTTTTAACTTAAGCATCCTTTTTTATTCCAAAATATTGTTTTACTACGCAAATTACTTGTAGTTGTTGTAAATTTCAAAGCTGGCTTTCGCTGCATTATGTAAGTCAAACGGTTGGAATTTCTAGAAAATTAGCTCAAATCTTAAATAAATTATTTTAAATTTTATAAAATTATTAGTAAAATGTTGGAAATTGTATTATTTTTACTTATTGACGCATGCGCATAGATTAAAGGAAAAATATATTTCAAATAAAATAATAGCATAACAAAATCTAATGTAAATTGTAAATATACATATACTAATTTATCAATAAACTAATATTGAAGTATTCTCACATTTTTCCGAATTTATAATCTTTATCGGTTCTTTTAAGTAAACGTCTGATTGTGTTTAACGTGGGATCCTGCTGTCGACAGCTTAACTCCACGGTGCTCAAAAGCACAACGGATCAATACAATGCGTCGATCAGCGCCTTGAAAACTGGGTAAACATTTTCAGTACCAATTGGCAGTGTGGCATGGACACACTAACCACCTTGGTAGGGCTCGAGGCCCATCTAAAACCTCTGCCGTACTTTGGGTCCGGCACCCGGTTGCAATGCAACTCCACATTCGACTGACAAAGTCAGTTCTTCCCGCGATTTGGGTTTTAACCACAGCCACCACGAATCTCCACCAATGAGCAGACTGGAGCGAACTCCAGGGGCTACTGCTCCCCGTGTTACCAGGTTAAAGTCTTTGGTATGACCTTGTAGCCGAAGCTACGACCAGTTGAGCTTCCATACAGCCCTGGACTGGTGGCCAGGATCTTAGTCGCCTCTTACGACAGGCATGCCTTACCGCGGGTATATTCGGTTTCCCCCCGAACCCTGAGGGGGTCCCCCGTACCCGCAGGGGGAGATTAGGTCAGTGGCAAAGGTATGAACTAGGTTGTATGAAATCACAACCACGCCCACAAAATGCCGTTGCTCGAAAAATTTTGCAGTACTATAGCTTAGCTCCAAATTAGTTTTGACAGCGACATCTGTGGCAAATGTCATATCCAAATAAACATTAGGGTTTAATATACGCTTGTCTTCCTGAAGTACATAAAGTGCATTCGGCGATTCTTACGATAAGTAAAATTATTCAACAAAGAAATTCAATAAAATTTTTTTGTGCGAAATCAAATGTATGGTGCCGAAACGTTCAGGATGTTGGAAAAGGCCTTCGATGATAATCGTTTGTCGCGCGCAAGTGTTTATGATTGGTAAAAATTATTCAAAGAGGGTCGAGACCGCATGATAGTCGATGATTAATGGTCAGAGATCTTACTGGTATCGTGGAATATCGGAAGTATCAGTGAAAACCATTTGTAAGGATCATTAGAACCTAAGAAAAGTGGAAACACGATTGGCTCCAAAATCACTAAATTTTTTCGAAAAACAGCGGCGCGTCAACGTCTGTGAAATATTTCTTTCCGACTACCGGGATGTCATGAAACGTTTTATTACAGTGATGAGTCTTGGAGCTATGCTTACGACCCATAAACAGACGATTAATCGACCGAATACCGTGGCAAAGGTGAGCCGAATCCGGAAACACCACGTCAAAGAAGGTCGAAAGTCAAGGCAATGGGGACATTTTTCTTCGATTATTGAGGTGTGCTGTACTCCGAATTCTTCCGACTGGCCAAACTATCAACAATGAATACTATTTGAGAGTTATGCGTCGTTTGCGCGAAGCTATTCGTAAAAAGAGGCCCGAAATATGGGCTGACAACTATTGATTTTTTCACTGCGATAATACATTTACGGTTTTCACAAGTCTCATAAAGTTATAAGTTATAACGATTCGAAAACATAGCATTGAGAATTGTAAATGTGTAAGCTCATTTTTGTATGAAATTCAACAACAATTTTTTTAAACAAGTGTAAAAATTTATAATTTTTACGACGAGGTGTGAGTAACCCAATTGATTTTTGTGATTTATATTTGAAATTCGGAGGGAAACTTTTTTTAAAAGTTTTTTTGTGTCAAAAGTTTATATAATCGAGTCAATACTTCCTTTAGTTCTCATACCATACACATATATCTTGTATAAAGAGTTTCAAACTTGAGATTGACTTTCAACCACCTATTTCGGTCAATATGTTGGTTATCTTAGAAAAATTAGGTACAAGTATAATATTGGATATTTTATTAATATAATATTTAATGGCGATATTTGGTCCACGAATTGCCGCAGGACCCATATACCGCATATAGTAGGTATTATATAATGATTTTCGTTATTCAAGAAGACCTTATGCCGAGAATGTCGGTAAGCGCGATAGCTACTTCATGAAATGGAAACATGTTCTCGAGTAAGCTTAAGTAATTTCAAAATTTAATGCAATCAGTTCAGACTTGTCATTGGCCTAGATATACCCCATAATATTTTCGACACACATACAGTTAGTATATCGTCATTTAAGATGCAAAATAATGAAACATCACTGCTCATAAGTTTACAGGCGATTGAAAAACGGTATAATATAAACCATCTTATTGAAAAAAAAAAAAAATAGTTTTGGTTATAAAATGGTTAGTGTTGTATTACAGTGGAAACTGAAAATTTGATGCTAGATGTACAAGTGTAATACGCTTAAAGTTTTAAGGGACTATATAGCTGACCTCAAGTTTTTAAGGCTCTCCAAAACTACTACAATTTAGGACAATATTCTAGAGAAAATTATTTTTTGAAGCCGTGAAACCCATATAATCCAGTTAAAAGTAATTTTCAAACTCACTCAGTTTTGATTTCTAAATTTGCATCCAAAATATAGCTTTAAGTCATTTTAGATTTTGTTTTTAATATCCTCTGTGTGCACACGCATAAATAACAAATTAGCCCATACGCCCATCTAGGGGTTAACGCACCGAATGTTTTCGTGTATTAAACTGTTATACAGCTGCTTTCGTCATCACCAGTAACAGTTTGGTAGCCACTTTCACTGCTATTCCAAACCACTGTGATTCAAACTGGAAAGGCAATGTTAACTGGAACGTGTAATATGTGGAAGGTAAGTTGAACAACGCAGGCAGCGAATGTGGAACATGTTTTACTTTCGGCAAGCCGTTTGTCGGTCATGTCTTAGTTTTTCCAGCGCTGGCATTGCAGATGGCAAAATGGTTGAAATGCCAACGCAGCTGACGTCTGTAGTTAAAGTATGTGGAAAACGTGGTACAAATACATAGACATACTGATGTACCATATATTGGTTACATCTACATCGACCTTGCATATACATATATATATATACATATGCATTGAAATCAATGTGAAAATGCTATAGTAGTACATTGAGTTGAAATTTTGAAATAATTGAAAGTGCAAAAGAAGAAATTTGAAAGTTGGCAAAGTAAAGAAGTACTAAAATGCCAAAATTTAGAATTTATTATAAAATTCATTTTAAAAATATGAAAGAAATAGATAATGATAAGTAAAATTTCCTTTTAGTTACAAAAATTAAAAGAGTTGTCATTAGATTAAGTACATACATACAAACATATGTGAGTAGTGAAGCGAGCATATGGCCTCTCCTATGGAACTCACAGCCGCACCTACTATCTGGCTTCCTTGTTAACGAAGTTCTGTCGACCGAGACCAGGTGGGAGAATCTTCCATCGAAATTACAAGACTCAACCCTTGACTTGTAACCTTTCCATGGGGCTCCTACTCTCTTACTATCAAAAAATGAGTTCAAATGAATAATGAATGTCACCAAGTTGCTTGCCAATCCTTTCAAGGAATCCACCTGCCCTGGAAGCAGGCACATCGGAATTGGTTTTGAAAAACTCACGTTCAATTGGAAATGATCTTAGTATACATAGCAATAAATTTGCTACCGTGGCCCTATGCTAAGAGCCAGAGGAACTAAAAAGAGATGAAGATGATGTATATGTATGCAAACTGTTACAACGAAACTAATTGATTACTCATTGAACCGTTAGGTAAAAGCAAGAAAGGTAAAGAAATTTCTATAAACTGAAGCAAAACACTAAAAAGTATACCCTAACTTAGGACTTACACACATATGTACATAGAGCGCTTTGCAATAAAAGCATGGACGGCTAAAATGTATCTAAGCATTATATTAGATGACTTGCATTAGCAGCGTTCAAGCATAGTGTGAGCTTGATTTGCCAACTATCAGATGGGGATGACTTTAAATTTTTATGAAGAGCGAAAACCTTTATTAATGTCTTCAAAATGACCCAATTTTAAGTCAATAGCCGCATGTCAATGATTAATGTAATTTTGTGTACACTTTTAAAGGGTGCGGATGGGTTTTTGCTTTGTCAACATATTTACTAGTGAAACTACCATAAACTCATGATGACTTTTCTGAAGCGAATAATAATAGTTTTCGAAAGTAAATTTGGCGTATAAGAATTAATAATTAATAACCAACATTTACTTGGGCGCAACAAAACAACTTTAAATGTTTTTGCTCAGATACTTGATGATACTAAAATATCAGCTGAAATGATGAAAAATATTTAATTCTCTATTGCAAATGGGTCCATACTTTTTTTAATAATTTAATTAGACCACGAACAAGCAGCTGATATAAATAAAAAAACTGGCATAAATTATTAATACTAATATAATGAAAAAGTGAGTAAGCAAAGAGGCTTTAGATTCATTGAAAACAAAAGTAGCGAACCGAACATTAACTGGTATAACCCACAAAATGTGATATAATATAAGGCTGTAAAGTGGTATACCATACATTTCTTTTCAATTCTTTCTTAGCCAATCGAACAAGCAACTGGTATAAAAAACTGGCATAAATTATAAAGACTGGTATAATGAAAATGTGATATAATATAAGGTTGTAAAGTGGTATACACAGTTCTCTACCGGAAAAGGGTTTATAATTTTTTTCCTTATCTTATCAAACTGGTATAGAAAAACTGGGATAAATTAGAAAGACTGATATAATGAAAAGGCGATGAAGCGAAGAGACTTTAAATCCATTGGAAACAAAACTAGTGAACCGAACATGAACTGGCATAAGCCACAAAATTTGATATTATATAAGGAAGTAAGGTGGTATAGATAATTCTATAAATATATACATTAACAGGTGGAATATTGTGATTTTGGATTTGGTTGAAAGCTCACTACATATAAATAAATTATTTTACAGTAAAAAAAAAAAAAATTGTTGAAAATTTAGTGATTTACAAAAATTGTATGATTTGCCTTTTTACTAAGTCGACTCATTCAAAATTTAAAGGTTATTCGAACTCAAAGTCCAATCTTAAATCATGAAGGTTAATTTTTACACTGTTTTATATTTTTAATAAAATAATGCCTCAAAATCATAAAATAAATATTATCTTCACGGTATTTAAGAAAAACATATTAAAAATTTTTTTTGGCCCACCCTAATATTTATAGTCAGATAACATTTATTAAACAAAATATACAAAACATATAAACTTTTAAGAAGATTTTATTTTAAAGAAAAGATTTAGCGAAGAAAAATTAAAATTTTTTTGGCTCACCCTAATATGTATGCTAATATAATCTATATTTATTAAAAACATACAAAACATATACACTTTTCAGAAAATCTTATTTTAAACGGAAGATTTAGCGAGGAAAAAAATTTAAAAAAAAATTTTGGCTCACCCTAATATTTATGCTAATATAATATATATTTAAACAAAATATACAAAGTATATACATTTTTCAGAAAATTATATTTTAAACAAAAGATTTAGCGACGAAAAAAATTAAAATTTTTTGGCTCACCCTAATATTTATGCTAATAAATTCTATATTTAAACAAAATATAGAAAACATATACACTTTTCAGAAAATCTTATTTTAAACAAAAGATTTAGTGAGGAAAAAAAATATTTTTTTTTGCCTCACCCTAATATTTATGCTAATAAATTCTATATTTAAACAAAATTCACAAGCAACGGATTTAGCGAGCTTTCAGCGATCTCACGACAATAAAGTTAGCTTTAGCCATTGTGATAAAAGAGTTGGTACGAATATCAAAAATTAGTGCAATTAATTCACTCAGCAACACAGTTCAGCAAAACAATTTCTATAAGAATTTTAACACAAGACTAAATATGTTTCATTGCGGCCTCTCAAATTTATAAACTACAAACAAACATATATATGTACGATAACCAAATTTTATTCCTGCTTGGAAAGCCACTTCGGCTTAGAAGTCACGTTTTCGCCATTTTTTCTTAAAGTCGCTTGATAAATTTGCAACTAAGGATGGCGCTTGCAGTGAGTAATGGCAGGCTTTCACAGAAGTGTATGTATGCGAAATGTTTTTCGGAAGTTGCACAAATTTGGCATGAAACAAAGCCTGTGACACACCTGCATATGCACAATTGTGTGTACGTTTATAGGGCAGGTATTTATCTTAGGCAGCAAATTTGCATAAAGGACGCTCGCAGATATTTTTCATACGTTAACAAACATTTCAGCATATTTATCGGCATGTATTTATATGATATACGTACGTATATGTACTTATTTGTATGTTTATAGGTATTTTGCATATGATCTGTTTAAATTTCAATACTCACCTGCGACGATATAAATATGTGTTTACGTTTTTCACATGTTTTTAGGCTAATGTATGTATGTATAAAAAACAAAATTATATGATAAACACCAGATGCTGTGCTTCAGTTTCGTTTAGATTGATATATATATATGACTTTGATACTAAACAGGTCAATTGAAAAGACCTCGGCCTGCCATAGAAACAGACTTTTTGGAAAATTCGTTTTTTATTCAAATTCGTTCCCTTCAAGAGTAATACAATGATTACACTGGCCTACAAAAAAAATTTTTTGGTTTGGTGCAGCTCTGTGCGCATAGTTTGGTATAGTAGGTAGGATGAACCACATTCCCGCTACTAGATGTCAGCTGACAGCTCTAGTTTACCTACAATTATCATTTTAATTTCCCCGTATACTAAGTATGCAAGCACTTGCCAGCCACCGCATCGCGCATCACTCATACGCCCTGGCATACACTAAGTACATAATGTAAGCTTGTATGGTACTGCCCTGCATGAGGTCAGCTTCTTCTTCTTAATTGGCTTCTGAAATTTATGTGAATAAACCAATTAACAACAGCGCGCCAGTCGTTTTGGTTTTTCGCTACGTGTGCGCATTAGTAGTATTCCATAATAGGTAGGATGAACCACATTCCCGCTACTAGATGTTTTTTCTTCTGCTTCCCCCGGCGGGTATCGAACAAGAGCTGATATGGAAAATGTGACTTGTTTTCTCGTATGAACCATGTCAATGTCGTCGTAAATCAGGTACATCATTGTTCCATCGAATGCGAAATTTGCCGTGGCCAATGCGCAACGGACCATGAATATTTCGCAGAACTTTTCTCTCGAAAACTCGTAACGTCGACTCATCAGTTGATGTCATCGTCCAGGCCTCTACACTATATAGCAGGACGGGAATTATGAGTAACTTATACGAGTTTGGTTTTTGTTTGTCGAAAGAGGACTTTGCTTCTCAACCTTATTTCGTTTGCCATGGTCGTCATCAAAAGGGGGGTTTCTCGTCCGAGGCTGTTGGTAGTTTTTTATCGGGGTGAGCGTTTTACGTGGCGGGTCCCAAACCCAGCGCACAACCCTTGGGGATGTTTCGCCTTCTCACTCTAGCTCGCCTTCGAACGGATGTTCTTAGGCTACCCAGAGGATACTTGGTCAAAGACCGGAAGTCGTGAGCTGCTTGATTCATATGTAAAAGAATTGTTTCTGGCCACTCCCAAGTGAATGGCGATCAGAGAACTTTCCTCACTTGCGTGAACTTCTTGATCTGTAAAGTATAGTGAATGCGAAAGCAATTCGAAGCCCAATTCATGCATTTTTACCATCGTTTTCACTGGCTTGTGAAACGGTTTTTGTCTTGGTGAAACAGCACTAGCTTTTTCTTCAGATGTCGCCCCTTTTCGGCGATTTCATCCTTTAAACGGTTCAATAATGCTAAGTAAGGTCAGCTAATGATGGTCTTCCTTTTTCAAGGTAGTCAATAAAAATTATTCCAGGCGCATTCCAAAATATAGACGCCATAACCTTGCCATTCGTAACAATCACTTTTGCGCGTTTACCGTCTTCGGTGCTCATTTCATCACGTCTAAAATTACCACACCAATCCTTGAATTTCCAGGGGCACTGTTCGGAAACTCGTCATCAAGCCAATTTTTTATTTCAACTGTATTTTTTCCCTTCAAAAATCAATTATCCAATGCTTGCACGATGTCTTAAGTTGCTTCACTCAAAATGATGTAATTCACAAATCAATAATACGTAAGCGGTCAAATATATACACGCGCTAACTAGAAATCATATGGATTTAAGTCTAATAGCGAAATCTATGTCTCAGAACGGGGACTGTTCAATTGACCTGTCCAGATGCTGAGTGAGCTGAATGTGATGAGAACGACAGAGAGTCAAAATTAGGTGTCATTAATCTGGAGCATGACGTACAAAGCTGAGGAGCTCCACGGTAAACAAACTCTTTAAGAAAATGAAGTACATTTAAGAAAAATTTATGGAAATATTTTTTAATATTTTTATATAAGTAACTTTTATACATGCATCTACATATATGAAAAATGCTTACTAAGTTTTTCCCAGAAATATTTTAATAAAATTAATCGACTCAGGGCACACCGCCTAAAAACTTGAAAAATACTTGAAAAACTTTCCGAAACCGTACATAAAAATTCACGGGGCCACTGTCACTCTCATGTTTTGGAAGGGTAGAAAATGTTGCACATGTTGGAAGACAACACTTAAAGAAACGAACAATCTGAACTGAAAGTATGTTGAGAAAGGAAAACGAGCCATCACCTAAAGTGAAAAATAACGTAACATCACTTTTCATAAGTTTACAGACAAAACGTTATAATAGAAACCACTCATAGTGAAACAAAATATGAGTTTTGGTTATAAAATGGTTATATATGAGTTGTATCTGACGGCGGAAGCTGAAAATTTTATGCTAAATATATTTAATACTAGCTGACTACTGCTGGCCGTTGTCCTGCGTGAAATTATGTGTTTTGAAATGAAAAGAAAGTTGAATTTATCATTTCATTTTTTTTTTCAATGTAACGCAGCTTGATAAACAACATTTTTGATTTCTGTTCCGGTGTACAGAAAAGATGGGTTTTCCAACTCGTGAGCACGCCACGTATAGCTGGCCATGTGAAAAACATAACATTTCCAAATTTATGTCACACACTATGCGCCTATCCTTGTGTCCTGTCGATTGTCATTTCAAATGCAATTTTCACTGGAAACGGAATACGTTTGAACTGAAATGGCAAATCGTTAGAACTCAAAGGAATTCGTAGAATCAAGCATTCTGCACCCCTTGTATTCAATAGGTGTGTCACAATCAGACACAGTTTCGGCGCATGAAGATTGCGAAACATAATAACGACAGATCCAACCAGACGTAAATGATGCGGTGGCATACCAAGCCTCTCCAAAAAATTTAGAAACTCCACTCGATAATTCACGGCGTCGTTTTCATTGTCAAGTCGATCGATCGATTTGTGTGAGCGCAAGTCTCCGGGAATTCGACTTTGAATCTTGCAGTTTGGATCAACAACATCGGTATTTTTGGCAGCAAACATTGCGCGTGCACTGTCCGAATATTCGTGATGAGTTCGTCTTTCGCGAATTGATAAACGGCAGATGGAATTGATATCAAACCATCGGAAGTATCAACCGGAATTGACCCATTTCCAATTCTTAGCGAATACGATGTAAAAAGTCTTCGGCAATGTAATTTTTGTTCGTATCCCATAATTGACGCGGATTTGAAGGCTGATATGTCAAAATGATCATCGCGAAAAGTATGCGAATTTCAATGACATGCGAAGTAGCCATCGAATCGTCTATCGTTTGATTCCATTGATTATCATGTTCCAGCAAATGTCATTGCTGGCTTGCTTCTCCAAAATGTGCACACACCATACCATTCGCAGTACGCAATGACTCAAATGAAGTTGAACCGCGTACATTAATCAATAGCAACCGAAGGTAGAAGCAATCGCCGTTTTTCGGGTGAATTGTGTAAATTCGTGCTAATGCATTAGTTGTCCATCTACTGGTTGGCCTTGCTTTCTGCGTAACTATTTCTTGGTACGATGCATTCCATGTATAATATCAAGGTATTTCCGTATAGGGCAGTGTTCTCGCAAACGGATCACTGACGAAAGTTGAGAAAAAAACTCGTAAATGTTAATTTTGTTGCTGGCAATGTTTCCACCGACTGTACTGTATTCTCTGGGTTGAAATACAAGTACACTCTTTGGCCATTCTTTAAATTAACTGCGAGACGCACAACAGTCGATAAACGTTCATGAATTGCAAAAGTAAAAATCCTAAAAACCCTTTATTGCAGTTCACGTATCGACCATATCGTTCAAGACCAATAACCGCCATGTTGCTTCCTTTGGTGACGTACTTGCAAACATTGGTATGAGTTTTGAATGTGAATTAGACAATAATGGTGAATATAGTACGATCCATGAGTTGTCAACTTCGATATTCACTCTTCTAAATTGAATGCTGAAAGTTCAGTCATTCTCGTCTGGTGAGCAACGCCTATAGAGTGGATATGCATCATTTCTTGTTTGTGTTTCCGAAAGAAAAGCACGTGGATAGTGTTTCGTGCGTTTATTGTCAGACATACATACAAACCGAAGTGAGATTGTGGTGTCCTCAAGATCCATGAACCATATTGGATTTCATCACTTCGCATAATACTGGATCTTTCTTTCGATGCATCAGGAATTTCCGCAGAAATGGTTTCATCAATTTGATCTGGTGTAACCATAATCCAAAGAAGAATCTGTGCGTGCGGCAAACCTTGTTTAAAAAGTCGTGCTGTGACAACGTGACAAACGCTTGCTGATTGACCGCGATCCATAATACCGTACGTATGTCATCGCTTCCTGGGAGTACTCGGTCATGTGCCTTGGGCTGCCAATGTATGGCACTGTATGTAAGGCAATGTATGATCACTTTGTGTGAAATACACATAACGTTTTCACTGAATAATTTTCAATATTTTTTTTTTTTAATAAAGAAAGCAAACGACAAATTTAAACGATTCAAATAATTGAAAAACAAAACAAAAAACTTGAAAAAAAAAATTGTATGAAAAAGAGTTAATTTTTGGAATTATCCAATTTTCCGACCTTTTCCACGAAAAACAACCTGTGAAAATTTCATTAAGATTGGTTCAGCCGTTCTCGAGCATTACCTTTACTAAGAAACAAGCATTCATTCGTTTGTATGGGAAACAGAAAATGGCTGTTTTTAGGGGTTGTCTGGCAATTATTCGAATTTTTCTTGCCATAAAAACCATCTTTGAACCTCAACGAATATTTAGAACAAAGAATTGGCCAAATTATTCCAGGCGTTGTTGAGTTATGCGCTTAGCAACACAGTTTGCGATTTATTTTTATATACAAGGTCTGTCACAAAACAAACAGAACTTTTTAAATATGTATACATACATATGTAACTGTTTCTAGTGGCACCACCTATTGGTGGGTACATGAAATAAAAAGTTTGATCTCTTGTTGGCATTTCGTAAAAATTTTAAGACAATTGGATAACTACAATCGATGTTATCGATCAAAAAGTGACAGCAGCTTTTGGTCATCGGTCGTAAAATGCTTTTTGAACAAAGAGCAAATATTAAATTTTGTTTTAAACTTGGGAAAACGTTTACTGAAACATTTCAAATGATTGAAAAAGTTTATGGTGATCAGTGCCTATCCCGTAGTAATGTGCATGAGTGGTTTAAGCGATTCCAAGAAGGTCGTGAGGACCTCTGTGACGATCAGAAGTCGGACCGGCCAAAATCAGTGATTACCCAAAACAATATTGAAAAAGTGCAGGAATTTATTAAGAATGAGCCGAAATCTTCTTTGCGTTACATGGAAATGGAGTTAAATATCACCAAAGACTCCATTCATCGCATTTTGATAGATAAATTGGGTCTACGGAAGGTGTGCTCCAAGTTTGTTCCGCACAAATTGACTGAAGAGCAAAAATTGCTACGAGTCCAACATTGTAAGGATTTGATTAAGGAGTCGAGAAAGGACATAAACTACAAATATTCGATTGTGACTGGTGATGAAACGTCGTGCTTTCAATATGATCCCGAAAGCAAACGTCAAAGTGCCGAATGAAAGCATCCAGATGAGCCATCATCGAAAAAAAGTCGTCTTCAGAAGTCAAAAATAAAGACAATGCTGATTTGTTTTTACGATTCCGAGGGTATTGTACACCGAAAGTTCGTCCCACCTGACCAAACGATTAATGTCGTGTTTTACCTTGGTGTTATGAAGGGTCTTTTGTCACGCATTCGTCGTGCTCGACCACAATACCGTGAGGCAGGGTCCTGGCGCCTGTTGCACGATAATGCGCCGTGTCATCGGTCGACGCTTGTCACTGATTTTTTTTACAAAAAACTCCATATTAACCATTAATCACTCACCCTACTCACCTGATCTGGCACCCTGTGATTTTTACCTATTTGGAAATCTTCATTTGCCCATGGTTTGAGGACATTTCATCTATCCAAAAGGTGACGACCGATATTCTCAATAACATTCCGAAAAATGACCTTAAACACTCATTGGAAATACTAATTGACCGGGCTAAAAGCTGTATCGAAGCACAAGGTAACTACTTTGAATAAAAGAATATAACTTTTGAAAAATATTAATATTTTGTTGTTTTTTTTTTAAAGTCCTGTTTCTTTTGCGACAGACCTTGTATAAGAAGATGATGCATTGAATTGCAAGCAATAAAAAACTCAATGTCGATTTTTTTGATGATACGTAGTTTTGCATTTTGGGTGACGATATGTATGCATATCTACTATACCATACATCGTAATATAACAGTTTTTATCGGTCGAAAGTTTTACGATAAAGATGGGCTTATCAAGCGTCATTTGAAATCTTGTTTTTTTTATCATATCTTCAAGTAATTCTTTAATATATCCTTCTAGCGAGGAACTCCATCCTTTTTCATTTCAAAATTAGACACTTTGTGAGCGCTATAGTTGGGTCTATCTACAAAAAGGAAAAATTTATTCCCATCATAGCATATTTTTTATGAAATCTACATTAGTCACTAAGCCAACAGTGACGCATTATAATTCAGTTCTCTACAATTCAGCACTCTTGTGCAACCGAAAGAACAAAAACTCAATAAAAAGTTCTTAGAATCCTTTTCCAATACATTAAATTTACCTGTAACTTTCAAAGTTGATTGACAGCTGAAGGCAAAGGCTGGCATGAAAAGGGTGAAATCAAGGTGGTGGCAACAAAATGATTGACTACAAGATAGCTTATACTTTTGACAAGGGTACAAATAATGATATGTTCAGCAGTTTACTCATAACTTTAAATTGGCATCAATCATGACGAAAATAAAACATAAATATAAACCACATTAGACAAGGGAAGGAGAAAGCTGCGATCATTACTGGCAAGTACATATAAAAGTATATTGTTTAAGAAAAGAGATTACTGAAAATATGCTGGTATAGAAAGTTGTATAAGTTATTACGTTGAGTTGCTGTTTTGAATGCTATTTTTGGATGAATTTTCAGTTGCAATATAATTGTATTGGCGACATTAGTTTTTGGTTGGCTGTCTTTAATATTTGTGTTGATAAATACAAGAAAATAGTTTTATTGAAACTTATTAGACCAAAATAGATGAAACGTGGAATTATTGCTTTTATTTGCATGTAAGAAAATTTTGAATCATATGCCATCACTGCGTATACGTAACATTTTTAAATACATTTGGTTGCTCTTAATAAAAAGGAAAGCACTAAAATAATATACAATATTATTGATTAATTTGAGAAATTATGCAATTATTAAAATTTTTGTATTACGGTTTGTGGTATTTATTTTCGAAGTGCCCTTAAGCTAAATTATTGCTTTTGAAGTCATCTCTCGACTGGTTTGCTTTGGCTATTGAGAATATTATGAATTTCTGATATTTTTTTGCATAATATTTTTTTGTTGTTGTTGTAGCATCTTTATGAGCCCTTACAAAAATTATATTGTTATGAAATCTCCAAGATTGAGGGCTTTTATAAAATGATTGCTGTATTTGATGATAAAAATTTAATTTATAGTATTTCAAAACACCTTTCATAATCCAAGATCGCTTATCCTCTTACCTACTATCTTTTGTAAAGAAAAAGAAACAAGAAAAAACCTTAATTTCGGCCGCAACGAAGCATTGTGTTATAGTATAAAGAAGTAGGCGAAGGTCTTTATCTTGATTTTGATTGGTCAATTTGCTAGGAAGCTGTATGCTCTAGTAGTACGATCTGAACAATCAATATGTTATGAAATTATAGTGTTATCTTGCACAATAATCCCTACCATATTTTGTGAAGATATCTCGTCAAATGAAAAAGTTTTCCATACAAGCACTTGATACCGATCGTTCAGTTTGTATGGTAGCTATACGCTATAGTGATGCGATATCGGTCGTTCCAACAAATGAGCTAGTTTTTGGTAAGAAAAAGGTGTATGCAAAATTTCAGTTCGATATCTCAAAAACTAGGCGACTAATTCGAATAGACACTGAATTCCTTCGCCTCAGAGAAACACGCAAAACAAAGGTACATATTAAGACTTTTAATCAGTTGTTATGAATTAAGCAGAAGCCTCTATGAACTGCCTATAACGTAAAGGAAATGTCCAATCCATGCACAGCACCCATTTATAAATGTAGCCGGAACAGCCGAGCAGCTTCACTGCTGTGTTGCTCCTTGAATGTTGCCAACTAGCGTAATTACAACCCCATTAAGTTCATGTGTTTGTGGCTACTCAACACTTCTGCACTTACTCGTATTCCCCATTCTTTGCGCTCCCTATTTTTTGCCGTTACTGCTGTATATTTAATGTGGTGTAATTTGCGGTTAAACGGTAATGGAATATGATTACCCAATGTTAAATGTTTAATGAAATTTCCGCGGCACTTCCGACATTTCTATTGTGCGCTCCCCTTTTTTGTGGCTCACACATACAATTGCAAGCATTTTCATCCGAGTTTATGCATAAAGTTATGTGTCGACTTGTTTGCGCTTTTGTAAGTGCCTGAGCTGTTTTTGACACTGATTGTGAGTTGATGATTGCCGTCAAAAAAGTTGCCATATGTAAAAGCTAATTACCAAACATTTGTAACAATGGCACTAACCGACAAGCTGAGCACGGCATAAGTTCACCCAAATGTGTATAACGTGTGTATTTAGAAATACTTTTACGGTTTTCTTGCAGCAGAAGTCCACTGTTGTTGAGCTGCTTGAAATGTCTGAGGAAACTGCGGCGCTTTATACAAAAGTATACGGCGCATAAAAGTATCAAAACCATTTCTTCATAATAAGTTTAAATGTTTGTGCAAATGCCATGAAAAAATTCAACCCCATTTAGCGATGTAAGCTTCCTGTGAAAAGGTCGCCGCTGCGTATAAGTAACCTTTTTGGCACTTTAATTACATGCAACGGTTTGCACAGCTTTTTATAATATTTTTTATGCTCACTTAATGGTGTTTATGTTTTTAAGTCGTACTCTAACACGCATACATACGAAAATAAATGTTTTTGTGTGTGTGTTTTTCAAAAGATATCTCCACACAATTTTGGGCGAAGGGCAAGCAAAAAGCGCTTGAAGTTGTCAAATATAAGCAAAAAGTGCTTAACGATTGCGCAAATGAAATAAGTGAGTCGGTGTATATGATGAAAATAAATGGCTTATAAACAAGCGAAGAGGGGTAGTAAGTGGAGAAAGATGTCAGAAAATCCAAACAAGAAATATGCTGCTATTTTCAGTTCAGTCGTTCTGTTCTGCAATAAGAGTATTTAAGTATATTTAAAATTATAACAAGAAGATTCCATCATTAGGCTTGTTATGAAAGATAAAAAAAATAACGACATTTCAAGTCAATACGTGTTGGTGACCGAAATTATTTCAAAGGAGTTTTCAACAAATGAAGGATTGCGAGTAGAAGAAGTAGTTGAAGTTGAATTAAACCTCTCTCGTAGATATAACGATAATTACTTAAATTATTAATTGAAAGTATTTTTGGATTTCATAAACTCCTGAGGTGTCGCAGTCTTATTCCAAACCAAAGACAGGAAAATGAATGTCAGCTGTAATGAGCTCAAACTAGTGGCCTGTTATAGCAGCTTATCACCCTATGAGAGTGATTTGAGATTTTTCATGATGAGATTTACGATTACGAGGGTTGCCTTCAATACTCCCGGATTACAAAACAAAAACAAATATTAATAATAGAAAAACGCTTTATTGTTTTTCAAAATATTAACCTAAAAGATGTATACATTTTACATGCCTTTGTCTAAGCGTTTTTGATACTTTGCTGGAAATACCTCCAAATCATGC
The DNA here is from genome assembly GCF_024586455.1 of Bactrocera neohumeralis. Taxonomy (NCBI): domain Eukaryota; kingdom Metazoa; phylum Arthropoda; class Insecta; order Diptera; family Tephritidae; genus Bactrocera; species Bactrocera neohumeralis. The sequence continues at coordinate 49,999,888 of NC_065919.1, forward strand.
GTTCTGAATGTCCCAACCGTCTCTGAAGGTACCTAAAACCGTTTACCTCTAAATTTATTTTTTAAGTACGGAAATGAAAAGAAGTAATTTAGTGCAAAGTCAGGACTATACGATAGTAGATTCATCAAAGCGATGCTTTGAGTGCTCAAATCCGCCTTCGGGGTTGGGTGTTACTTATTTTTTGAAAGACAACTGGCAAACAAATGGTTGTATACCATTCAGCGTTTGATATTATGCGTCGTTTCAATAGTGTGGTTGCAACGTGTTCAAATTTTTCCAAAAACATGTTTTTAACTGAGATGAATATTTTAAGATAGTGTAAACCACACAAATAGCGATTATATGTTAAAACGTTCTTAGTATCAATAATGTAAAACTTTTTTGGTGGTCGAAAAAGTCTTTTCGTATGTTTTTTTACTTCCCCGAATTTAATTGTTTTTGGTTGAATGAAGTTTGAAATCTCACCTTTCCAACACTATATAGTACGATACAATGTCATAGGTAGTACTAGAGATATACGACTGCAAAGACCTCTATTGACAAAATACGAAAAGACTTTTTCGCCTACCCAATGTAAAAAGCATGGACTCATGTGTAGAAGTTCACGCTAGTGAGGAAAGTTCTCTGATCGCCATTCACTTGGGAGTGGCCAGAAACGATTCTTTTACACATGGCTCAAGCAGCATCCGGTCTTTGACCAAGTATTTTCTGGGTAGCCTAAGAACATTCGTTCGAAGGCGAGCTAAAGTGAGAAGGCGAAACATCCCCTACATAGGGTTGTGCGCTGGGTTTGGGACCCGCCACGTAAAAAAACACCCCCAATGAAAGGAAGCAACAAGCCTTGGATGAGAGGCCCCCCTTTTGATGACGACCATGGCAAACGAAATAAGGACTACGATTTGAGGGCATGCACCTGGAATGCCCGGACCCTTAATTGGGAAGGTGCCGCTGCCCAGCTGGTTGATGTCCTCGCGAAAATAAAGGCTGACATCACCGCCGTCCAAGAAATGCGATGGACGGGGCAAGGACAGAGACGAATAGGTCCTTGTGACATTTACTACAGTGGCCATATAAAGGAGCGCAAGTTTGGTGTAGGATTCGTGGTGGGAGAGAGACTCCGTCGCCGAGTACTATCATTCACTGCGGTGAATGAACGTCTAGCCACAATCCGCATCAAAGCGAGGTTCTTCAACATATCGCTGATCTGCGCCCACGCCCCGACGGAAGAGAAGGACGATGTGACCAAAGATGCCTTCTATGAGCGCTTGGAGCGCGCTTATGAGAGCTGCCCCCGCCACGATGTCAAAATCGTGCTTGGCGACTTTAACGCCAGGGTGGGCAAAGAAGGTATATTTGGCACTACGGTCGGTAAATTCAGCCTCCACGACGAAACATCCCCAAATGGGTTGAGGCTGATTGACTTCGCCGGGGCCCGAAATATGGTTATCTGTAGTACTAGATTCCAGCATAAGAAGATTCATCAAGCTACCTGGCTGTCTCCGGATCGAAAACCTACCAACCAGATCGATCATGTTGTGATAGACGGAAAACACGTCTCCAGTGTTTTAGATGTGCGTGAGCTCCGAGGTCCTAACATCGACTCGGACCACTGTCTTGTTGCAGCCCGGATTCGCACCCGCCTCTGTGCAGCAAAAAACGCACGCCAAGAAACACAAGGAAGGTTCGACGTCGAGAAGCTGCAATCACAACAGACAGCCGAACGATTTTCTACTCGGCTTGCACTAACTCGTCAACAACTCGGTATAAGGGAACTGTGGGATGGCATTTCAAATTCCTTAGTACAGCTGCAACCGAAGCCGTAGGTTTTCGGAAAGTGCAAAAGAACAGCTGGTACGACGAGGAGTGCCGTGTCGCAGCGGAGAGAAAACAGGCTGCCTACCTCGGAACGTTACGATCGACCACTACACGTGCGGGATGGGATAGATACCGGGAGTTGAAGAGGGAAGCGAGACGCATTTGCAGACAGAAGAAGAAAGAGGCTGAAATGCTGCTGAATGGCAGTGAACGCACAACGCCAAGAGAAGGCGAACCCGATTCCCCAATCGATGACGATGGAGCAGACGTTCCATTGCCCGACCATGAAGAAGTTCGAATAGCAATTGCCCGCCTCAAGAACAACAAAGCGGCAGGGGCCGACGGACTACCGGCCGAGCTATTCAAACACGGCGGCGAAGAACTAATAGGGAGCATGCATCAGCTTCTTTCTAAAATATGGTCGGACGAAAGCATGCCCAACGATTGGAATTTAAGTGTGCTATGCCCAATCCATAAAAAAGGAGACCCCACAATCTGCGCCAACTACCGTGGGATTAGCCTCCTGAACATCGCATATAAGGTTCTATCGAGCGTATTGTGTGAAAGATTAAAGCCCACCGTCAACAAACTGATTGGACCTTATCAGTGTGACTTCAGACCTGGAACAACCGACCAGATATTCACCATACGCCAAATCTTGGAAAAGACCCGTGAAAGAAGAATCGACACACACCACCTCTTCGTCGATTTCAAAGCTGCTTTCGACAGCACGAAAAGGAGCTGCCTTTATGCCGCGATGTCTGAATTTGGTATCCCCGCAAAACTAATACGGATGTGTAAACTGACGTTGAGTAACACCAAAAGCTCCGTCAGGATCGGGAAGGACCTCTCCGAGCCGTTCGATACCAAACGAGGTTTCAGACAAGGCGACTCCCTATCGTGCGACTTCTTCAACCTGTTTCTGGAGAAAATAGTTCGAGCTGCAGAACTAAATAGAGAAAGTACCATCTTCCATAAGAGTGTACAGCTGCTGGCGTATGCCGATGATATCGATATCATCGGTCTCAACAACCGCGCCGTTAGTTCTGCTTTCTCCAGGCTAGACAAGGAAGCACAGAAAATGGGTCTGGCAGTGAACGAGGGCAAAACGAAATATCTCCTGTCATCAAACAAACAGTCGTCGCACTCGCGACTTGGCTCTCACGTCACTGTTGACAGTCATAACTTTGAAGTTGTAGATAATTTCGTCTATTTAGGAACCAGTATTAACACCACCAACAATGTCAGCCTGGAAATCCAACGCAGGATTGCTCTTGCAACAGGTATCGACGCAGTACCCGCCGGGGGAAGCAGAGGAAGAGGAAGACCTCCACTCCATTGGGACCTGCCTTCGCTTGGAATTTCCAATTGGCGCCACGTAGCGAAAAGGAGAAACGACTGGCGCGCTGCTGTTAACTCGGCTATAATCGCGTAAACGGTGTCTACGCCCATTAAGAAGAAGAAGAATATAGAAAGCAAGCTATGTATGTATGTGTCTACAATTTAACTTCAATATATTTAATATGTTTTACCGTTTGACTCCTCCAAGAAAATATAGCATACCTCTGAAGACCACCTATTTTAAGATTTTAACAACGGCTGCACCTAATATTTAATACCCTTCTCATGTGTATTTATTCTAGGTTATTATCTTGATTTTGATCGGTTAGTTTAAATGACAGTTATATGCTATAGTTATCCGATCTTATAGTTATCTTATCAAAGAAAAAAGTTTTCCATACAAGAACTTGATTTTGACAGTTCAGTTTCTATGGCAGCTACATATATGCTATAGTCGTCCAACGAACGAAACGACGTGTGCAGACAGAAAGCCATGGGCAAATAGGCTCAGCTCGCCACGCTGATCATTTATATTGAGTAGACGAAAAAGTCTTTTCGTATTTCTTCAGTGCTACCAATTACATTGAGTTAATGTCTCTAGCGAAAAAGTGCTAAAAAATGGTGGACAAAAATGGTACATATATGTTTATTTAGTTATTAGTATAAATATAAAAAAAAAAAATAAGTTGAAGTTTGATTAAAAATACGAAAATACTTTTTTGACTACCCAATATTATTTACAATATAGGCAGTACGATCTTTGCTTCCGAGTGCTATATACTTCATGGCAAACTTTATTGCATTTATTAAAGCATCATCCATACATATATTCAGCCAAATGCGGTAAAACTTAAGCCACGTTAAGGAATCACAAAAACACTCAATGGAAAATTTGCCATTCTATGAATATTTACTTACATTCTGTAGTCAGCTCCACCTCTTTGTACCCAGAAATAAATAGAAGAAAATGCCTTTTTACTTTGTTTCTTAACATCTCCAAATATTTACGTAACTAATGCTTCTACAGCGTCGCTGTATCTCCCTCTCTTTGCTTTTCTTGAGTTCACTGCTGAATTTCACAGTTATTCGCATCCTTCTGCGCTGCTTACAGTGCGTGCCTGACGCGCCTCCTTTCAGTAATTGTAAACTGGCAACGAGTCAAGTGTCTTCTACTCATCACTAACAACAACAACAGCGCTGCAACAATTAAACTCAAGCACTTGCTCGTGCTTTGAAATTATGTTTTCATGTGCTCACAGTGCTGTTCGTGTGCTGCGGGCATCTTCAGTTGCAGCTGCAGTTAACTACACACTTGCTCCAGCATTAAAATTGAGCCCACAGGCATGTTAGCGGTGCGTACGGTAAAATAGCAGGACTTTAACTACTTTATACTTTGTATTTGCTATTGAAATGAGTTATGAAATGACAAGTTTATTAATGTAATTAATGAGTAATGACCTACGTTAGTTACTTAGAGCTTTTCTAGGTGAACTTTTAAAGGTTTATGACAGAAAGATTCTGAACTGGGAATACTTCAGCCATAATTACAGAAATAATAATACGTTGAGCGCTATTAACAGCTTTGTCAGAATAAAGAAACACATCTCCGAGTCGTTCGATACCAAACAAGGGTTCAAACAAGGCGAACACATATCGAGCGATCTCTTTAATCTATTGCTTGAGATAATAATTCGCTGTGCAGACGAACACTTTCTTTTTCAAGAGTCACTAGTTATTGGCCTATGACGACGTTATCGACAGAGTCGGCTTTAAGAACAGGATCGTGTGTGTAGCATTCTCAAGCTTAGAGAAAGGAGTTAAGCAGATGGGTCTGGTGGTGAAAGAGGACAATACAAAGCACCTTCTGCCAGCGAAGAAAGATCTGACAAAACCACTACCATACTACTACTAAGTACTACTACTACCATACTTCGTCTACATATATAGGGTCCTGTTTAAATACCCATATCAACGTCAGCCTCGACATCTAGCTGAGATTCCAACAAGTAATGTCATGAGCTCAGCAGGGAGCTGAAAAGTAATCCTCTCTCACAAAACCATACTAATAATCAATAAGTCAATCATAATACACGTTCTTCTATATGGTGCGAAACCGTGGACGAAATCGCACAGCGAGGAGTTTTGGCACCCCACGGAAACGACTAGAATCTACGATATTGCGCTACTATAAGCCGTATGTAGCCCGATTGAAGGATAACAATCCGGCTCGGAAATTCGATTGCCACTAATGGCAAAGATCAAGTGAGTGAAGGTGAAGAGTTATCGATGAAGATAAGACCGATATCTGGTAATCAGATAGACCAATGAGTCACGCATAAACCAGTTATGGTTCTTTGCGAATCCAGATAGAGTTCAGTTACTAGGTCCATGAGGATAGGCAACTTTTAGGAAGCCTGCGCTAGACGCCAGCTTTAACAGACTCTGTCGCCTCACTATCGATACCTCCTCCAGTGTATCATACCGTGGTGACATCAGATGCTTACAGCGTTGTCCAATGTGGGACAAGTGCGCAAGAGATACTCCAGTGTTTTCCTTCTCGATCTGCCAGCTCCATTATGCGGGCATGGGTCACCAGTGACCAGTTAGTATTCCGAACATGTTCCCACAGTCTCTTCTATCGAGTGTCAATAGAAAATTTGGGTACCTCGGATCTATCGTTTTACACATGACTTTTGCAATTTTGCACCAATATAGCTCGTTCCATCGAGTTTTGATTTTTTACCATGCTTCTCTCCAGAGGTTTTGTATAGACAATGCATGGGTTTTCCCAAAGTTGATTACGTTTTCGGATGTTAGTCGTACACCATTCTTGGTATTCTCGTCAACTATTTCATTGCCCTCGATTCCTTTTGTGGCCTGACACCCAGTACAAGTGAAGTTGCTTGCTCTGGCAACACTTTCCATTGCAGCCCCGCTTCCCAAGATACTTCTGTCCAATATGCGATACGAGCTTACTGCCTTACTGCCTCGATTGAATTACCTGCAGGTGCATTAGAGCAGCATACTGCAGTTGTCCGGCAACTTAAAAGTTGCCTTATGCCTAAGTCCGCCATCCGTAAAGATGTTTAGAGTGTTGCGGATAGCTTACATACCTTTGCGCCAGCTATCGTTTTTTATGTTTACTTTGAACCTTTTTATAGCATTTTTTGCACAGAAGAATATAATGTGTTATAGATTATTGGTATTCAATCAGTATTCTGGCTAGCTGGAAATGTATGAACCAGCGATGAGGGGCACCTTTACCCCACTCACAACGGAATGAGCAAGAGTCGGATCTCCGTTGTGCTCTTGCGTGCTACCACTGGACCTGTGGATCAAACGCATGCTTAGCAGATGTGAGACGAGACTAAAGTGGAAAGCAGAAGCACTTGGCAATGTTCATCTTGTCGCAATTGTTGGAGTTATTCCAAGACATTGTCCAATAGGCTAAGCTAACTTATTGGATGCAACTTGTAAAAGGTTTATGAAAGAAGTTAAAATTGAAACATCCAGTAATTTTTTCCTCCATTGCCTAGCATGAACTGAGTGACTGTATGACCGAGGTTGCAACATTTCGGCTTTCATAATTTCAGCGAACCAGATACACAGCCTAAACTGAGGGTCTCTATGATCACTATATAGCAGTTTTAGGTACCAAAACAGATCGGTGTTTCTAAGCCGGCCAAATGAGATTTCTGCTGACGCATGTAACAAGATCGATTTTTTTTACCTAACTTAATCCGGTATCCATCCGGAGGATGGGGTATGTGTAGAAGTTCGCAAGTGAGGAAAGTTCTCCGATTGCCATTCACTTGGAAGTGACCAGAAATTCTTTTACATATGGCTTAAGCAGCTCACGACTTCCGGTCCTAGACCAAGTATCCTCTGGGTAGCCAAAGAACATCCGTCCATCCATCTAAAGTGAGAAGGCGAAACATCCCCCCACAGGGTTGTGCGCAGGGTCCATTGAAAAATTACAAACAGCCTCGGATGAGAGTGAGTCGACGTTACGAGTTTTCGGGAGAAAGGTTTTGCCGAATATATAGAGTCCTTTGCGCATTGGGAATGGCGAGTACCGCAGTCGATGGAACAATGAGCTCTACGAGTTCTACGATAACATTGAAATAGTTCAGCGAATTAAAAGACAGCGGCTACGATGGCTAGGTCATGTCGTCCGAATGTAGTAAAACACTCCAGCTCTGGAAGTGTTCGACGCAGTACCCACCGGAAGAAGTAAAGGAAGAGTAGGACCTTCGCTCCGTTGGAGGGACCAAGTGGAGAAGGACCTGTCCTCGCTTGGAATCTTCAATTCGCGCCAAGCAGCGAAAAGGAAGAACGACTGGCTCGTTGTCCATTATCAATTAAGAACAGCTTAGACACTAAAATTCGCAGTTGCTCGAAATTAGTTTTCGAAATTCTTTCAACAATAATTTTTTCATTACCAGCATACTTTATTGTCATTTGTGTGATCTTTATTTATTTATTTAACCTTTTTTTTGTGGCAGCACAACAAGAACTGCTGCCAGTAAGACAACTAAGGCACTAGTGAACTAGAGCTTGTGCCCTGAAGAAACCGAGAACAAAAGCAGCATAAAATAATGACACTCGACTTAAAAATAACTGAGCAGTGAACTGAGTAGAAAAAGGCGGAGCGCATTGTCCACACACACACATACGCTCACTCACACACATTCAAGCCACGTGACATAATATGGCCAGCGAAGGAAGCGCAATGAAGAAAGCAGCAACTTGATGTACGAGCAGTGTATCTGAAAGCACAACAACACTAACAATAACAAACAGCAACACCAGAAAACACCAACAACAATAGTTTGTCTTCACTCACCGCCACATATTGTAATGCTGTCAGTTGCAAGTCTATGACCCGAATGAAGTCAAGAAAAAGTGTCAGCGTCGAGTGGCGGAACACTTGTAAATCACAAAAGTGGCGAACAAACCCCATTTTAAAGCACTCACATGTGGGCTGTTTGTGTGTGCGTGAGTGCGCAAAATTCAATTGTATGCAAAGTTGTGAGTACGCAAGCAATTGAGGTTAGAGTGCAGAACTTTACTGTGAAAGATGTCATACAAATCATAATTTGAGTATCTCTCGGCTCATACGAGTGTTCGTAAGTAACCGTCGCACCGCTTCCGCTTGTTCATTACATTCACATATACTTGTAGATCCATACACATTAGGGTATTCCGGCCAGAGTGTTCTGTCCTTTTGAATTTTGGCTCTCTAGCCGGGCTCTAAGCTACCGGTAAGGTCGGCAGTTCGCGGATTGCCGAACTGCCTGTAGTAGCAGGTCAGTAGCGAAATAAGTTTAAAAGAATAATCAATCACCGACGTTGAATGGCAGAAGTGGAGTATGCGGCAAAAAGCCAGCAGATCCGCTGAAGCTCTTGTGGCTGTGGCGAATAGACACCGTCTCATAGAAATATGTGTCTCCCTTAACACGGCCGAGTGACCTACGAGTACATTCGGGACGCTGGGTTCGTTTAGGATAACCCAGACTTCAGATTTTGTTTGAGTCTGGGTTTTCTGCTTACGGGGCATGGACCTCTGAATGCATTTTTGCATCAGAGGCACCTATCTGATAGGTCGGATTGTTTTTGTTTGGCGGGAGTAGAGGACTGATTGCGTATAATTGCAGAATGTCCGATGTACTCGGACATTAAAGATTTGGGTGGTGTGGCGATCAACTGGACTGATAGACGCTTAGATGTTAGCGGTGTGATATTCATTCAGAATGCCGAACAATTAGGGTCATTTTGAGTGAGTTGTTTAAGCGGCGAAGGCGTTTAGCTGGGAACTAGGGTTAGATTTTGTGTGACAGTTGTGTGTATGTGATGTGTGTATGGGGTCCAAACCGTGGCCACCAGTCCAGAGCTGTATGGAAGCTCAACTGGTAGTAGCTTCGGCTACGAGGTCTGACCGGAGACTTAACTCTGGTACCACGGGGAGCAGGAGCCCTTGGAGTTTGCTCCAACCTGCTCATGCGGACTGGCCACTCGGGGAGTATCGTGGTGGTTGTGGTTAAAACCCAAATGCGGGAAGAACTGACTTTGTCAGTTGAATGTGGAGTTGCATTGCAACCGGGTGCCGGACCCAAAGCACTCCAGAATTTTTATATGGGCCTCGAACCCGACTAAGGTGGTTAGTGTGTCCATTCCACACTGCCAATTGGTACTGAAAATGCCTAGCATTCTCAGGGCGCTGATCAATGCATTGATTTGATCCGCTGTGCTTTTGAGCGCCGTGGGGTAAGGCTGTCGTCAGCAGGTACCCACGTTAAACACACTGGACGTTGTCACCCTTAACAACATGTATGGACATGATGAATAATAAAAATGCTGGTGCGTTGGATCCACAATGGGTGTCTTCCTGGTCAGCGTCTCTTCACCATGTTAGGTGCGGGTGTCATCAAGAACTGGGAGTCTCTAAAAGTGTCGACAGCGACCTCTCTGCTGGCGGAATGGAGAGAGTGATGTAAGCATGCTCTGCCAATGTGTCCGCTGCGGTGTATATCAGGAACCAGCTGCTTCGGGTCCTGGTCAAGGAGTGTGCATTGGACGCAGGAGCAGTAGCATACGCTTCCCCGGGTGGTAGCCGATCCGTTCGGGTTTTCCGGGACTAGTAAAGCGAAGGAAAGGCCTCAGAGAACTGAGGTAGGGGCAGTGTCTCCACCGTACCTGTCTATTTCGGCCCGTCCCTGCAAACGATGCGCTGGTAAAAACAAATATATGTGAAACAAAAATAATAACAACAACAGCAGCAACATTTTTGATATCATAGGAAGCAGCAGCACTGGAAACTTGAGCGATGATGCTAATAAAGTGCAAAAATCTTCCCAAAAGACGGAAACAGTACCCTTTAAGAGGACACCAAAACTGGGTAGGTCCCCGATGAAAAACCTTGGTGTTGACAAACCGAGAGAAATCATCACCACCAATTTTGGACGACACTACTCCCCTGGCAAAGGTGATACAATCTCGTGGAGACTGTATAACTGAACTAGAAGATGCGACTTAGAAGCTGATCGAAACTATGCGCTCACACCAGCGGTCTTTCGACAACACCATTAGAGATCTTCTCGGTGTGCTAGCACATTGCAAATAAGGAAGCACGGCCTCGCGATGAAGTACAGCCAAAGAGAATAACACTGCCGAAGAAAAATAAAATTACCCATTAGGACTGAGCTGGTATGACTGAAATTCCCTTGAACAAGGAAGTAAAATGCCATAACCCCGTCAAAGGTATTGAGAAAGATATAGCGAAACAAGATGATTGGATTAAGGTCAAAAGTAAGCCGCCAAAAAAGACACTGCTTAAGCCGCCACCTCGACCCAATGTTATAGCAATAGGAGAAACTGGTGACATGTCATATAGCGATATTCTAAGGACTGTTAGTAAAAATGATACTCTGTAGAAACTAGGGAAAAATGTGTGAAAGTTCAAGAAGACGTTCAAAGGACAAATTCTGTTATAGCTGAAAGAGGCACAGATGAAGAACACGGGGATCTTGAAGACCGAAATAGGCAAAGTGCTGGGAGAAAATGCGCAGATAAAGGCTTTAACTCACGAGGTTATGCAAGAAAAACGTGATCTCGAAGAAATCACAAGTGAAGAGCACGTTGCCGAGGTTATACGTCTATAAGTAAATGAGTTCAGCATTTTAGATGAAAATTCGATTAAGAATCATTACATCAGAGCGACTTACTTAGGAACCTAAACTGCTGTGGTAAACCCATCCGCGTTGGAGGCAAGGTTACTACTTGATGCAGACAAGTTTAAAATATGTTGGATAGTGTGCAGAATAAGGGCGAAGCAAAATCTCGGGAGTTGTTTCAGGTGTCTTGAATACGAACAACTGGCGGAAACAATGAAGATAAAAGGAGCCAGTGCTGTGTCAAGTGTGTGGATACTGTTTAGATCCGAGTACTATAGCATATAGCTGCCATACAAACTACCCGAACAAAGTCAATATAAGGATATATTTATACTCTTTTATGCTATAAGGAATGTAGCTACGAAGGCTATAATAGCTTAGGTGCAGCGCAGGATAATCTTTTTTTCGAAGCAAGCCGTGTCTAAATCATATTTCTTTTCACAAGTAAATAACATGAGTTTTTTTAATAGCTTGTATCAAAGAAGTCAGGAGTCAAGTACAAAATTGTCTGCTCTACAAAAAAGGTCTCAATATTTTTTCCCATAAAACCCTTTCTTTAACAATTATACACAGTTAAAATTATATAGCAAGTGCATAGAGCATGCCTAAGGTACCATGGCGTATGAGCAACATGAATGCTTAGTATAACTTTAACTACGTTTAAGCTTTAATACAATGTTTTTATGGAAAAAATCATTGAGACATGCTCGGTAGAGCAGAAAATTTTGTATGACAAAAATATTTTTTCAAAGTTGAATATTTATTTGCTTTGGAGTTAAAAAAATTATTGCAAGGGATTAAGAAGGGGATGAACTATATGAGAATGATTAAAGTGCAGTTTGAAATGAAAACAAAGAGTTTGTTGATGTATTTTTTCAGTGCAAAAACAACAAGTCAATTTGAAAAATAATGCACACCCTAATACACACGCACACACACACATATATACATATATTCAGCTAACCAAATAAAGCTCGCAAAAAGTTAACGTTGAAGTCTAACTGCGCTGGCCTGGATAATAAAGAATTTGCAGCTTTATTGTTGTTGTTTTACTACAACACGTTCGTTTGCATGCGTCGCAGGTGTGTTGAAACGATATTTTGCGAGTCCTCCATACCAATTTGCATGCTCAGTGGTATGTGTGGCACTGAAAATAGAAAATAAATAAATGTACATATAAGTATATGTATATATAAATGTATATTATGCATATACTATATATATTATATGTATTTGTGGTTAGATTTGGTACTGCAAATAAACAAAGCTTGCATGCAAATTATTTTGTGGATTTGCGTCTTTAAGTTAAGCCAACTGCGGTGGCATATTTACAAGCATATCCGTCGCTTATAAATTACATATTTATATATATTGTTTAAGTGCTTATACAGTTACATACGTATAAAACTAGCTGTTCACGGATGTGCGTCACGAAATGCGCTCAACTGCTTCTTACTGTGCTTCTTATTCCCACTCGTAGCTTCCTGCATTCGTTAAGGCAACACAGCTGTGTTGTTGCTATTTTTTTACCGGCAATTTTCGGCTGTGCAAGCGAATGGGAAGAACACCTAGCTGCTTGCAACGTTTTGCTTTGTGAACTTCGTAGTAATTTGTAAAATTCTGGCAACACACTTTATCTGGTCACATTGCTCGTCTGCTCGTGTTGCATTCATTTGCTGTCGAAATACAAGAATATAAATATGGATATTTTGCATATGGCATGTTGCACGCGTGGCATTGCTGTTGTTGCGCTTTAAGCTAGAGTAGATTTTCATAAATTTATTTTGGACTTTCAAACAAAATTGCTTTTGATTCTTTATTATTATTATTATTTTTGCTCTGAGGCCTCTTTTCATTGAAGTCAGGGATTTCGGAACATTTGCTTCAGTTGGAGCATATCAATATTAGGCGGGTTGAGAAGATTGCCAATGGCTAACCGATTTACTACCTTTACTTGTGTTTTCCAGTTAGCCATTTGGCATCTTCTTCTTTTTTGTTGGCGTAGACACCGCTAACGCGGTTATAGCCCAGTTTACAACATCACGCCAATCGTTCTTCCTTTTCGATGTTTGGCGCCAATTGCAAATTCCAAGTGCGGTCTCCCTCTTCCTCTGCTTCGCCCGGCGGGTACTGCGTCGAATACTTTCAGAGCTGGAGGATTTTCATCTATTCGGACAACATGACCAAGCCAGCGTAACCGCTGTCTCTTAATTCGCTGAACTATGTCAATGTCGTCGTATATCTCGTACAGCTCATCTTTTCATCGAATGTGATATTCGCCGTGGCCAACTCGCAAGCGACCATAAGTCTTTCGCAGATCCTTTCTCTCGAAAACTCGTAATGTCGACTCATCATTTGTTGTCATCTTCCATGCCTCTGCACCATATATGAAGATAGGTATATATAGTGACTTATAGAGTTTGGTGTTTGTTTGTGGACGCGAGTGCGACGACTGCTTGTTTGATGATAGGAGATATTAGGTTGTTCCGCCGTTTTATCTTCGGAACTTTGCGGCTAAGTTTAAAGCGCTACAGAACTCGTGTCTGGCAATTCTATACATCTTTGAAAGGTCTTGACTTAACCTACTAAACGACGTTATGCATGATTAGTCTGGATATTTTGTTCAACAGTTATAGACGTGTAAACATGGAGTTCACTAACGCCAAAATTTGCGCGTATTCTAAAATTTTCCTTCGTTCTTGTCAAATCCGCTAGAGAAACGTTCCGTGAGATTAATGGTGTTTTGGGGGATGGTACTCCATCACTTCGAACTGCGCTGGAATGGTTTCGACGATTCAGAGCGGCTGAAAACGACAGCATGGATAAGCCAGCCGGCGGAAAACCTGTGACGACGAATACCGATCAAATCATGAAAAACATCGAGTTAGCCCGGCATTTGGAATCTCGTGACATCGCCCAGAAGATGGGAGTTAGTCACCAAACCATTTTAAGCCATCTGCAGAAAGCTGGATACACAAAAAATCTTGACGTTTGAGTGCCGCATTATTTGAAGCAAAAAATCCTTCTGGACCGAATCAACGCTTGCGATATGCTGCTGAAACGGAACGAACTCAACCCATTTTGAAGCGGATGGTGACTGGCGACGAAAAATGGATCACATACGGCAATATCAAGTGAAAACGGAACGAACTCAACCCATTTTGGCCCGTGAATCGTCCCAAACAGTGGCCAAGACGAGATTGACGGCCAGAAAGGTTTTGCTGTGTGTTTGTGGATTGGAAGGGAATCATCCACTATGAGCTGCTCCCATTTGGCCAGACGCTTAATTCTACCATCTACTGCGAACAACTGGATCGCTTGAAGCAGGCGATGGACCAGAAGCGTTCAGAATTGGCCAACAGGAAAGTTGTAGTGTTCCATCGGGACAACGCCAGACCACACACTTCTTTGATGACTCTCCAGAAGCTACGGGAGCTCGGATAGAAGCCCCATATAGCCCGGACATAGCGCCAAGTGATTACCACCTGTTCCTGTCCATGGTGAACGCCCTTGTTGGTATAAAATTGAACTCAAAAGAGGCTTGTGAAAAGTGGCGAAGAGCGTTATTTGACAACCTAGTATTTCGTTCCAGACCTATACGCTTTGTTTTTTTATCCAGTCTGCAGTAAGCAGAACTGACGGTGCGGTTGTTGAGGCCAACGATATCAACATCATCGGCGTACATTTTTGTATAAAACCTCGCTTGGTATCGAATGGCTCAGAGGGGTTTTTCCCGATCGCTCAACGTTAGGTTACACAGCCGTATAAGTTTTGCGGGGATACCAAGTGCAGACATATGGACATGAAGATAGTTATTTTCGTGCTGTCGAAGGCGGCTTTGGTGTATGTCGATTTTCCTTTCACGGGCTTTTTCCAAGATTTGGCGCATGGTGAAAATCTGGCCCATTTCTGCTCCATCGTCGTCGATATGGGAATCACGTTCACTTTCTTCTGGCGTTATACTTTCACTGCCATTCAGTAGGCTGGAGAAGTGTTCCTTCCATAATTTCTGTATGCTCTGGGCATTAGTCACTAGATTACCTCTGGGGTTCTACAAGAATATGCTCCAGTCTTGAAACCTTCTGTTGGTTGCCGCAATTTTTCGCAGAATTTTCGAGCATTACCCCTGTCGGCCAGCTTATCAAGCTCTTCATACTCACGCATTTCGGCCTCTTTCGTGTTTTGCCTGCAAATGCGTCTCGCATTCCACTTCAACTTTCGGTTTCTATGCCATGCCGCTTTTCCTTACATGTTATAGTATTCACTTCTTCAAATTAGCTAGCAATATAATTTGTAAGGGTCAGAATGAATGAGAAATTGAAGTGTTTCACAAGTTCACTAATATTCAGAACAGCAATTGCTTGTCAATCTTCTGTAAAAAAGCAAAATTCTTGTTAAGAAATGTCAAATGAAAAAAGTATCTGAACCAAATTCATATAAATTGGTGAGTGTTTAGTTAGAAAATGATGACACGAGATATGGGGCGCCTTAACACATAAGAGATCGTAGTTGTTGATGTGAGGGTTCAGATGGTCAACGTTTCAACGTTTCATAATACAATATTTTTCTTTTTAAATTGAGCGCACAACCCTGTGGAGGGAATGTTTCGCCTTCTCACTTTAGCTCGCCTTCAAACGGATATTTTTTAGGGCTACCTAGAGAATACTTGGTCTAAGACCAGAAGTCGTGAGCTGCTTGAGCCATATATAAAAGAATTGTTTCTGGCCCCTTCCAAGTGTATGGTGCTTGGAAAACTTTCCTCACTTGCGTGAACTTCATGCGTCTATCCTCAATACCATCACATCAATAATAAAGAGTGGGAAAAAATACTTCCTTTACAAGCTACTAAAAGTCAATTAATAAACAACAAAAATAAATTCTTCTTATTAAAAATGTACCAAATCGAAATCCTCCACACAAAAGGAAAGGCAACCTTTTATTTTTGTAAAAAAAATGACTGATCAAACGGCTAAGTGGCAGAGCGACCACAAAGCTCTGAAAGTCATGCAGCCAACCTATACAAATACTGGCACATATCGCTATATTTATATTTCCGCACACAAACACATATGCACATACATATACGTAAATGGGAAAAGCATGTTGTTGTCGAAATAACTGTTGCATTGAATTTTTGATAACTCGCTTGGATTGTTGAAAGCTTTTGCAGTTCATGAAAAATAAATGTTGGTCAGTTTTCGACAGCTTTGAATATGCCGCGTACAAAGTTTTATAAATGTATATATATACATATGTGGATATATCTATGAACATGTGGCAGTGGTTAACAGTTGATGGCTTCTACGAAAAAAGTTCCTAAAAATATAATATTTGTGAAAAGGGTCAGCATGTCTAACTAAATGGAATGTGTACATGGTCTATGTGTGTGTGGATTGACTTTGTAGCCACCTGCATAACAGTACTTTTTGGGTTGCTCGCCGCTAAAAGATAGGTGTGAATTTGAAAAAAAAAAGTTTCAGAATTTTAGAAACTGTCGAATATTCACGAAAGTCAATTTCCTATTTGAATTGCGCAGCGTGAATGTTGGCTTCAGCCTTTCGACATTTTTGTGAAGTCTGAACACGGGTTAAGTCAAGCTATGCAATATATTAACAATTTGCTTTATGCATATGTAAAGCTGTTATAGTATTTGATTAAGTTTTGAGCAGTAAAGGCTTAATTTCAATAAATCAATCACTCACTTCTATATAAAAAGGCTTTGAGATTACTCAAAAACTTAGCGAAAGATCTTAATTTATCTGTACATAAAGGATTTGTTGAATCGTAAGACTAGGGTTAGATTTCGAGATAATAAAAAAACTCCTGTAGAGAGTCAGACCTTAAGATTCATAAGGAAAGATCTGAGAACAGAAAATAGACGCTGCGAGCCAGATCTGGAGAATATAGTGGGTGCGGAAGCAGTTTGAAGCGCAATTTTGCCCTCGTGACTTGTGACAAGGTGCTTTGTCTTGGTGAAACAGCACTGCCTTTTTCTTCAAAAGCGGCTGTTTTTCGGAGATTTCGTTCTTCAAATGAACCAACATTGCTATTTATTGGTCGTTGTTGATGGTTCTTCCTTTTTGAAAGTAGTCAATAAAATTTTTAAAGTAAGCTTGCGCGACAACCACTTTGCACAGAGATTTCTCATACCCATTTATTCGTGAATGATATGATATACAGGGTTTGTCCGGAAAGTAATAGCACTGAGTCAATTTTAAAAATTTATTGAACCAATCGTTACAATTATTTAAAAAACAAAAAATAGGCTCCTTCTGCGTCGATGCAGCGCTGTCAGCGCTATTTCCAAGCATTGAAGGCCTTACGGAAGTCTTTCTCCGGAATAGTCTTGAAAGCCGAGGTGGATGCTGCTTGGTTCCCCTCTGTCATCTCGAAATGCTTGCCATTCATCGGCATTTTCAAGCAAGGAATGCGTTGAGATGTCAGCCTTTTTTAGGTAGCTGTTCACATGAAAGGCGGTGTGAGCCGGGGTATTGTCGTGGAGCAAACTTCCAATCACCTGCGATGTCTTTTAGGACCCGATTGACTTTTCGTTTGAGTGTCTTCAGGACTTCCACGTAAAACTTGGCGTTGACGGTTTGTCCAGGAGGAACAAATTCATGGTGGACGATGCCTTTAATGTCAAAACAGACAATGGGCATCATTTTCACTTTGGATTTGCTTATTCTTCCGGCCTTCATCAGCGACATCTTCTCAGGCTTATTTTGTGAACTTTTTTGACATTTTCAACGGTAACAACCCGGTGTCGGCGTCCATTGCGCTCTCCGTCTTCGTCGCTCATTTTACCACGTCTAAAATTAGCATACCAACCCTTTATCAATCCTTGATGGTTGTTTTTCCTGGAGCAGTGTTGTTTAGCTGCTATATAAAGGCTTAGCGGTCTACTGTGTTCCTGAAGAGCTTCTGAGGATAACATATTACAGACGGTTTTTGTAAAAAAAGCAGAATACTGATTTATTGTAAGAATGATGAGGTTAGTTAGGATGAGCTCGAGACTATTTCTTAGGGAGTATTTAGCACTCGACCCATAGTAATGTGGATCAAAGAAGCATTATGCTTCGGGTTCCATTGTAGTTATTTTTACCTTCTAATAATTTCGTCTTTTCGTTCTTTAAAAGTATTCATTTATTTGTCATTCTTCCCAACAAATTAAACATTTTACTCTCGTTTAAATTACTGTATCCTAATTTGGCCGCCTACACATAACATAACCTATCAGTTGCGTAAAGAAGACACAGTCTAAACAAAATTTTAGGAATGTCTCAAGAGAATAGGTAAACAGTTAAACTCGACAGCACGGAAGCCTTTCACAGGGCAATTTTTTATAGCATAAATTAGTAAAAAAGTAATGTGAGCTGTCTTGGTCAACAATCTATACCGAATTTCGTGATGACATCTTGTCAAATAAAAATATGATCTTAATATTGAACGAAGTGAGCAGCTTCTTGGAGAGAAAAGAACATGTGAAGATTTCAGATCTATAAATGGCAAAAGTTATCGAGCAATCGCCAAAGCTGTTGGAAGACATCACTCCTTAGTCCAGAGAGTACTAAACAATTATAACAAACAAAATGTTTTGAATCCAAGGCACGTTCTGGACGTCTAAAAAACTAACTGAAAGTGAAGAGCGCAACATAATCATACTTGTGAAGTGTAATACCCGATTGGCAGCGAGCCAAATTTCAAAAGATATAGAGTTTAAATTCTAAAAGAAGTTATGTCCAGATACAGTACGAAAAACTCTGAAAAGCCTTAGATTTTGCGGTTGAGTGGTATTTAGAAAGCCCTTCATATCGGGAGTAAATCGACTTAAGAGAATTGAATTTGCAAAAGAACACTCATACAAGTCTCCAGAGTTTTGTAAAAGCGTTATCTTTTCAGATGATAGTAAGTTCTACATCTTTGATGTAAAAGGTGGTAAGATTGTTTGAAGGAAAAGTGGAACCGCACGGGATAAGCAAAATCCAGCTAAATTAGTTGCGTCCATTAGAAGTCATTAAAAGACTTGGATATTCAACTATTTTTTGATTTAATATATGTATGTATACTTTTTAACCTTTTCATCTCTTATTCTTGAAATGAAAGCAGACTTTTCCATTTTCCCTTGGTTTGAATGATCTTTTATTTTTGTGTGAAATCATTTTGAAATAGGTTACGTTATTGGTTCCTAATTATGTATAACAGTTTCTTTTTATTCATTTTGTATCATCTTTACTTATTTCGGTTTCGGTAATCGATAGATTTATGATGAGTAAGTGATTGGCTGCTGGTAATGTTTCTATTCCGGAAGGAACGTAGGAGTTCTCTCCTCGCTAATGACAAGATTAAACCGCCTACGCTTGAACGTCATAGCCTTGTTTGTTGTGCACAGGGCGAAGGTGTGATGAAGGATTGAAATACAATATGTTTGCCCATCAATAACCACATTTTCCTATTTTGGGCATTAGTTTATAGGCCCGTTTTACGGGGTGCAATAAAAGCCGTCCAACTTCTTTGCTCGCACACCAGAAATTATTGAATTAAATGTGTGTGTGCTGACTCAGCACTTTTCGGCAATTATGAAATTGAAGAAAACCTTGCATTGTTTAGAACTGCTACTTGCAGAGATCGCCTACCGGTTGTCCGAAATGCCGGTTTCAACAACACGATAACCGATAATTGGAAATGCGGCAAAACAAAGCAAAGTGAAATGGCTAAGGACGGGAGGAGAGAAAAGGGCTTCTTCAATTACCAGCAAAATGTTTTTTTTTTTTTTTGTTTAACTAAGGTACATACATAAGTGCTTATTCCTATACATATGTATGTATGTATGTGTTTATTTAGAAATAAGCAGCATAAGCTCAACTGTGAAAATAACGGAAGTGAAGGCGGTAGCTACTTGCAACAGAGCACAGGATACAAATGTTGGCAACATGCAGCGATATATCTGACAGGCGAGCGTTGAGCATGTGTGTGTGTGTAAGTTACATGTGTATATAACAGTTGTAGTCTTACTCGCAGGCTTTTGGGTAGCATACTTTCTGGCGTTGAGCCAAATAAAAGGAAAATTAAAATGAAGAAAATCGCTGCACATTGATGCGCAGTAATGGAGTTGCCGAAAAATACAGGCCGGCAGTAAGGCTAGCAGTCAACCTACTAGCACCCGCTGCTACCCTTTGGGCTGCTGTGCGTATAGAGAGAGAGAGAGGGGTATTGCACCCCACTTACATATATCGTTGTTGGCTGCTGAAGAGCTACACTCTTGCTGCACTCGCTTTCATATTAGTTTATTTGGGTCATGTTTTTATGCCTGACTGCTTGTCGGCGCACCGTTACAGCCACATACATAGCTGCAGGCACAAACCCATGCCCACAAACGAACATATGCCGCATACGTAGCATAGCATATAAGTAAGTATGTATGTGTTGAAAGTAACTAAGTATGGCTGTTGGTATGTTGAGCGCCGGCGTTCAGCGAGAAAAATGCTGCCATGCTTGTGTGGCTCGGCATATTTTCTGTTGCATTTTGGTTTGTGGCATGTGGTGCATGCAGTTTATATATTTCAGCTTTGTACATTTTTCGTTTACTTGCTGGCGTCTTTATGAGAAAGCCAAGGCGCTGTTTAGTGTGCGCTCTCGATTTCCAACTGTTTTCGATATTTCTGTCAAGCGATCATAAATATTGAAATCTGCTGACAGGCGATAAATTTGTAACTTTTCTTCTTAATTATTTGTTTTGCCTTTACTGCATCGACAATAATGATTGCGTGGCAATTTTAAAGACCAACTAAATTTTTTATGAAGATACTAACACAATATTTACACAGGACGAGGATAACCATTAACTAATTGTACTGCAAACAAGGCATATATGTAAGTTCACCACGAAGTTAGTAACACTGAGAAGAAAACTTCGGATTCCATATAAAGTATATATGTATATAAATGAACAGCGGACGAGCTGAGTAGATTTTTTTATCTACCTATCTATATATACGCGAACCAGTTGCTCAGTTTGTGAGATATAAGTCTGAAAAGTGGCAAATGTCTATTTCTCTCTCAAAATTGCTAATTTGTCAAACCATCGGAGCCGCTGATGTCAGATTATGATAGCATATAGTTGACTTTTCTATATATTTTAAAGCGTACAAACTCAAGAATATAATTTTCGGAAACCAAACTTGTTTATATGGGTGTTTGAGGCTAGTTGAATGAAGCTCTGCGTGAAAAAATCATATTATAGAAAATTATCCACGTATTTTCGGCACTGAGCACTTTTGAAACCAGTTGTCATTTCAATCTGGTTCATGCGATTCTCAATCACTCCGCCTTTAACCTAATAATAATTATTTTTTATTATCATTGGCTTAAAAGGCACCACGTCACTGTTATGTGTGGTAATATATAATAATTTAAAAAAATAAAGTTTGATGTTGCTTTTAGTTAACAAAACTTCAGTTATTTTGCCACTTCTAAATGTTTTTATAAATTTGAATATTCGTCATCAATAATGTTGCTGGTGAGGAATATGGGATTCTTAGTTACATTGTCGAGCATCGTTTTTGCGATCTGTACTCGACATAATTGTTAAAAAAGATTCGTGTCTTTTGTTACGAGTCTAGAGTTGACGCGATTCATATCAAAAACATTAACCAAAATGTATTGAGTCATTTCGTAAGAGATTTTGAAATCCTGTGTTATCTCTCTGATGTCAACGCGACGATATTCAAGTATTGTTTCTTAAACTTTTAAGATGTCAGCGTCATTAACAGAGATATTTTTCTTCGTATGAGGCAAATTTTCGATGACATCTCGACCTTCACTCAATGCTTTATGCCACTCAAATACTTGTGATCGTGATAAACTACCAAATGTTATGACTCTTCAAAACACTTATGCTATATTTTCAACGATTTCATAGTCGTGATTCCATTGGAAACTCAAATTTTCAAGCAAACTCGCTATTAAATAATTCTATGGTAAAATCGTCAGAGAAACTGTTCACGTCGTAAGCAGACAGCTGCTGAACACACATTAATTGATATTTGGCGTATGAACATAAAAATTCAAGTGAACATATATGTAAGTAAATCTAGTGAAAAACTTGTAATGCTTACAGATGGCATACCGAAATTAATGATTGATTGGAGTAGCACAATATTCTATTACTAGAACGTGCCAGCTCTTAACAAGGTTGACATGGCCGCAACGATAGGTGACTTCACTGGATACTGTTCTATTGCCACTTACACGATGATGCTTTGTTTTTAGTTTTTGCAGACGCAACTTGTCAAAGTTGCAATGAAAAAGATGATGTGAAAACTGTTTCTTATCAGCTTTCGTCAGACCAAGGTTGAAGCTTCTCGGTTGCCGTATATTCTTTAAATAAGCTCGAGGTGTTTCGATCCGTATTCTGTAACTGTAAGCAACTCAACCGACAGGCGTCTCTAACTTAACCAAATCTTGTGTGGGGTGCGATGGGGTATAATCCTGCTTCTGAGTAAGCAGTTGCGTTCGTAGGGCTATATCCAATTTCTCTCTTGCGTCCTCGCCGCGCACTCTGGAAATGTAAACAACGCTTATGTAAGATGCGGTTGCCAACCGGTGTGGACCCCGGGGTCACGGCTAAAAGAGAGGAAGCCTCAGCGAGGTCACTTTCACACATTCGGCTTAAGGTTTAAGGGTTCACTGAAGTCTAAATTCGGCATCTGTTCACCAGAGGTGCGGGTGCGAGCGGGTGTCGTTCATTAGACAAGCGGCTCGCTATATAAATGTGTAAAAAACTTAAAACTTAGTGAGGTTGTAAGCTGGGTTTTAGACCCGTCACGTAGAAACCACTCCCAATGAAATATAAACAAAACCCCCAGACCCCACTTTTAATGAGGACCATAGTAAACGTATAGAAGATAATAATTTAAAGGCATGCACCTGGAATGTCCGGTCTCGGACGGAACAAGGACGAAGACGAGTAAGTCCTCTGTGACGTTTATTACAGCGGCCACATAAAAAAGAGCAAATTCGGTGTTGAAATCGTGGTGGGTGAAAGACTCAGTCGTCGAGTTTTGGCATTCTCTCCGGTGGATGAGCGTCTAGTCACAATCCGCATCAGAACTAGATCGAGTATGTTGTGATAGATGGACGACATGTCTCCAGTGTTCCTGATTTTCTTACGCTCCGAGGACCTAATATCGGACCACTATCTTGTTGTAACAAAGGTACGCGCCCGCTTCTGTACAGCGAATCATGCCCGTCAACAAACATACGTACGAGAAACTGCTATCACAACCGACAGCTAAACGGTTTTCTACTCAACTTGCACTCCTGCTCTCTGGGAGCACTCATTAGCAACTCGGTATAAGTGAGTTGTGGGACGGGACGAGACGTGAGAAAAAACGGACAGCCTACCTCGCACGGTTACGGTTGGCCACAAAACGAGCGGAATGGGATAGATATCGAGAGTTAAAGAGGCAAGCGAGTCGCATATGCAGACAAAAAAGAGAGAGGCCGAAATGCGTGAATATGAAGAGTATGAGAAGCTGGCCGATAGGGGTAATGCTCGAAAAGATGCGGCGACTAACAGAAGGTTTCAATGCCGGAGTATATTTTTGTAGGGCTCAAAGTTCAGTATGCTCTGAACATCACACACTAGGTTCAGAGCATACTGAAGTTTTGGGGGTAACACTTCTCCATCCTGCTGATGCGAATCCTATTATCCAATCGATAACGATAGAGCGGACGTTCCATTGCCCGACTATGAAGAAGTTCGAATAGCAATTACCAGTGTGAAGTACAACAAAGCGTCGGGGGGCAATGGCATACTCGACGATTGGAACCTAAGTGTGATCTGCCCAATCCACAAAAAGGGAGATCGGACCGACCGATTTCGACTTAATTTAGCACGTAGCATTCCTATGTAACAATCAAAAATGGACTTAATCGAACTGCAAGTTATCTCAATGAAATTTACACAACGTTTTTTACTCATAACGTTGTATCTTTGTGTCTAAGCTAGATAAAATTGGGCGAAAACTTGACCTAGAAGAGGGAAATAGTAATCCTTTAAGAGAGAATATAATTAGTATATTTCTTGTAAAAATAAAATGAGTAAAATGATGGATTGTTGCCATATTTATGCATTTTTAATTATTTATTCTGAAATTTAATTAATTCCTCTTAATTCACATAAGCATAATGATATATAGTATAGTATGTACATAAGTAGAAACACATAAATAAAACACTTTGTACAAGCAATAAACGCTTGCAGCCTTTAAAGCGAACGACTTTCATTACAGCCGAAAGAGTAAATCAAATATTTACAAATATAAATACGCAGCGCAATAAATTCAGACTTGACGACCGAAGGCAAACAGCTGTAGACTCGTGGGTAGCCATATGTGCATGGCGAAATTTATATAGTAGCTGTATCAACTGTGGTGGTGTGTGGTGCGAATGAAATATATAGTCGTGTTGAAGGCTGCAAGTAGTAGAAGTAAAAATCGCAGAAAATGCTATGAAAAATATTTATGTGTTTACACAATACATATACATATGTATATATGAAATGTACGTGGGTATGTAAACATATTTACATACTTAGGTGCGCTTGCTTGTAGGTGTTTCTCTGAGTTATACTTTAATCCAGTTGTGGGTATTCCCTGGTTAAACAGATATTTCATCACCGCTCCGGAATGTGGGGGACTGTTTTCTATTAGGTAGTAAAGCTCAAAATTGCTGAGCAATGTAGGTAATGATACATATATTTTATGATGATTTTCTAATATTGTTATTATAGTTATGCATAGATTTGATAATACAATACTTTTAGCAAATTATTATACTACTTTGCCCAAAAAGGTGACATTATATTTATTTTGAAAATTCTTTATTTATTCTTCCAAATCAATTTCATCCCCTTCAAAGTAATCAGTAATCCCCTCCCGATGCAATGCACTTATGCCAGCGGATTTTCCAATCTTCGAAACACTGGTTGTAGTCACTTTCCGGGATGGCCTTCAGTTCCGTCTTCGCTGCGGCTTGAATCTCCTCTATCGTATAAAAACGGTGTCCCCGGAGCGGTCTTTTGAGTTTGGTGAACAGCCAGAAGTCGCACGGCGCCAGATCAGGTGAATACGGTGGTTGCGGAACGATATGGGTTGAGTTTTTGGCGAAATGATCACGAATTACGAGGGCAGTTTGGGATGGTGCATTATCGTGGTGTAAAAACCAAGAATTGTCTTTCCACAATTCCGGCCTTTTTAGGCGGATAGCGTTACGCAAACGACGCATAACGTTCAAATAAAATTCCTTGTTGACTGTTTGACCGGTTGGAAGGAATTCATCATGCACAACACCACGATAATCGAAGAAAACAGTCAACATGACCTTGATTTTTGAGCGACTTTGGCGCGATTTTTTTGGTCTCGGCTCTCTTTTGGTACGATATTCGCTCGATTGATCGGTTGTTTCGGGGTCGTAAGCATAGATCCAAGTCTCATCGCCAGTTATAATGCGTTTCATGACACCCTGGTAGTCGGAAAGCATCGTTTCACACACTTCAACGCGACGCCTTTTTCCAAAAAATTCAATGTTTTCGGTACCAGTCGAGATTTGACGCGCTTGAGGCCCAAAACATCCTTCAAAATGGTATTGGCTGAGCCTTTCGATATGCCAACTTCATCAGCAAGGTCTCTAATTGTTAATCGACGGTTTTTCAACACCAAATCTTTGATTTGTTGAACGTGAGCTTCGTCGGTTGAGATTGATGGTCGCCCTGGACGCTCTTCGTCTTCGACACGTTCACGGCCGGCTTGGAACTCACTATACCACTTGTAAACATTTTTTTTAGACATAGCCTCATCACCAAAGGCTTTTTGCACCATCCTCAACGTATCCGCATTGATTCCGTGAACAAAATTTAATGCAAATTCTTTGCTCAACAAATTTCGACATCGCAAAAAACGAAAAACTCACTTTTAGCAGCTCACAAAATGACACGTATCTCAAACACTAATGAATATTTTGACATGAAATTTGACATAAATGTGACTGACAGTACTACCAACCTAAAAAAAAAAAATAATTCTCCAAATCCTTCGACGCGCGCAGTTTAAATTCAAATGTCACCTTATTTTTTGGGCACAGTAGTATTTACATTCTTTCAAAGAGTACAAAATATATTTATATACTGTATCCTTAACCAAACGATTGTTGAAAGTTATTTCTGTCATGTATTCAGTAAAAAAGGGAAAATCGATTTTTATACATCAATACTGTTCTGATTAAAGTTTAATATATAACTTAAATTTTAGTAACATTCGGGTAGAAGTCCTAAAAATATCGATAATTTTAAACGACTTATTTCCAATCCATCGATTTCGTTGAATCGATAAATTTTATGCCAACAGTATGCTAATAATTTTATGGCGAAATTACAAAATATTAAATTTGTAGAAATTTTCGGTAAAAAATACAAATATATCGACAGTTTTTAAGGTATTTTCTAAATAATCGATTTCGATATATCGATACATTTCACATTAATAGTACGGTAATAATTTTTTGAGCAAAAAATAATAATTTGATAGTTGTTTTGTCTCGTGGACCTAATGGTTGCTTGTACGTAATCAATAAAACAATAATCGATATTTTTAAATCGACACTTTTTCCGTTTCACTTCTAAATTACATTTCAAATAAAAAAAAATTGCAAATATATCGATAGTTTTTTAAGTATTTTCTAAATAATCGAATTAGATATATCGATATCTTTTATATTATTAGTACGGTAATAATTTCTAAACAAAAAAATATTTTGATAGTTGTCGTTGCTTGTAAATAATTATTAAAAAGAAAACAAATAAGCATATTTCAATATTTTGAAATCGATATTTCTTCTATTTCACTTTCAAATAACATTTCAAATTTAAAATCGATAAATTTTATATTATTTTTACGGTAATAATTTTTTGGTAGTTGTTTTGTACCTTGGCCCTAATGGTTGCTTGTAAATAATCAATAAAGTAAACAAATAAACGCATATCGATATACTTAAATCGATACTTTTTATATTTCATTTTCAAATAACATTTAAAATTTTAGTGAAATAGAAAATATCGCAAAAATATCGATAATTTCTTCAATATTTTTAAACTACCTATCCTTTTCCTAATTGTTCGACTAAAAACAATTAAGTCGATAAATTTTAAATTAATAATATGATAATGATATAATGGCAGTAAAATTTAATATAATTTCTGTTGATGATAATCAATGATCGGCTTCCATAAATTGATAAATTTGATGTTAAAGTGTTGTCATTGCAATAAATCGATAACTTTGTGCTTGATTACTATGAAACTAAGAAAAAAATATATCCTATATATATACTTTTTAAACTGGAATAATATTAATATATGGTAACACGATAAATCGATAACTTTTTTACCAGATTAACGAATAGTGCACATGACACATCGACAATTATATAGTCTGTGTGTCGATATAATAAACCGATCATTTTAAACTAGATTACTCTAAAGTCAGCGTCGTAACCAAGTATGTAATTATGTAAAAAATAAAGCAAGACTTGATGCTTGATCGATAACTTTGAAAAATGCCCAACATTGAAACGAATATGTTTTGAGTGGACTCAGAAAATATTACCAAAATTTGATTTTGATTGCGAAGCATAATTTTAACCTTTCAGTTATAAATATCTGAGACCTATTGACAATCTGTCAAAGAATATATCGATATCGAAAAATTCATTCACACATCTCTATATAACGCTTATCATATGCCATCGCAGCTATCTAAAGCTAACTTAATCCCACATACAGTTAATTTCAATTAATTTTCTTATACCAAACAACCAGCTTTTGCCTGAATAATCATTCATTATAATCGATAAATTTGTAAAATAAATATACAAATTGATGAAGGTGACTTATTTGGAGTTTCCTCTAAATCCTTTATAAGCAAAATTATACAAATAAAAAATTTGTTTGGCAAATTGTAAGAAATTTATCACAAATTTTGCAATAAAAATGTCAACGGCCAACTGAACGATAACTTAAAGGCAAACAAATTTGAATAGAATGTGAATAGAAGGAATATAAAATAACGGTTGTCCCTTTTTTATGCTTTTCATTAGTCGTGCATTGAGGTTGTGCGGCGCAATGGCATAAAATTGGGACCCTATTTTTTATTAGACGCATTTGACTCCATCAATCACGCGTCCCAGCCGCAACCGGGAACAAGTGACGTCAGCGAAAACCGTTTATTTACGCCGAGCCGTGTGCTGAGCTGACAACATTGACGGCCTCAGTGGTGGCCCGAACAGGCATAACAACAGCTAAAGCCAATGGAGAGAGCAATCATGGCGAAAATGTCCACTGTCAGTGACAGTAGCGACGTCTGCTGCTGACGGTGAGTGTGACAGTGACATGACATACTAAAAGCTTTGCCAGACACACAGACAGACACTTACGCAAGCGCTTTTGTTTTTTAGTGCCTTCTGTTTTTGCTAAAAATTGCACATGTTGCCCTTTGTTTGCAGCGTGATTTATTCTAACGCTAAATTAATAAAATCCGCTTCACCCCTCTATTCTAAGCATTGCGTTGCTATTATGTTGGCATGTGTGAAAGTTAACTGCAATTTATTTGAATTTCAAATATTGATAACCATTTATTTTTACCTTTTCCATATGATGTCCAATTAATTTTGAGCAGTATTTATGATTTGATTTTTAGGCAAGTACTCAATCAAAAAAAAAAAACAAAAATAGTATAAAACAAGAAAAAACGTTAACTTCGGTTGCACCGAAGCTAATATACCCTTCACAGGTGCATTTATTTTAGTAACTATGTGTTCAATTTGTATGGAAGCTATATGCTATAGTAATCCGTTCTAAACAAGTTTTTTAGAGATTACATTGTTGCCTTAGAAAATAATCTATACTAAATTTCGTGGATATATCTTATCAAATGCAAAAGTTTTCCATACAAGAACTTGATTCCGATCGTTTAGTTTATATGTTATAGTGGTCCGATATCGGCCGTTCCGACAAATGAGCAGCTTCTTGAAGAGAAAATGACGTTTGCAAAATTTCAAAAAGATATCTTAAAAACTGAGGGCCTGCTTCATATATATATACAGACAGATAGACGGACATGGCTAAATCGACTCAGCTCAACATACTGATCATTTATATATATACATATATACTTTATAGGGTATTAAGGGGACGCTTCCTTCTGGGTCTTACAAACTTCGTGACAAACTTAATATGCCCTGTTCAGGGTATAATCATAAATAAAAAAATACCTGGTTTTATCTGAATACTCGTTTATATTTCTTGGATGTTCGAAGACGCTACCTTTAAATGATTAAATCTGATTCATTCATTGCGAATTCATTCATCCCGAAGGGAGTGCCAAAAGGAAGCGTCTTGTGTCCACTTCTCTTTGTGCTGTTTATCAATGACATTTCCTGTTGCTTCTCTTTCGCAAACTTTCTGTTATATGCAGATGACTTAAAAATTTTTGCAATAATCAAAAACTCACAAGATGTATTCAAACTTCAATGTGATATTGATACTTTTCATGATTGGTGCCTGAAATCGAAGCTTTTTCTGAATCTAGATAAATGCTCTCAGATCTCTTATGCTAGGGGACGTAACATCTTAGCTTCAAGTTACAATATTTCTAATTGGTCCTAAAATGCGTTACTGAAATCAAAGATCTTTGGGTAATCTTTGACAACAGATTTTCTTTCAGTAATCACATCAACTACATCGCTCCTAAATCATTCTCTGTGCTCGGCTTTGTCCGTCGAAATGCTTTAAATTTTTCCGAACCCTACACGTTAAAATTACTGTATACTTGTTTTGTTCGGCCCATTTTGGAGTACGCAGTGTTCATTTGGAGACCATATTGCAAATCGTCAATTAATTGGATCGAGCGTGTTCAAAAGATTTTTCTTAAATTTGCTCTCCGCTCCTTAAAGTTTGTTGACCCAATACCATCGTATACATTTCGTTTAATGGAAAATCGACGGTCCGTACTCTGCCTTTCATTTGTTTTCAATGTAATTAATGGATATATTGACTGTTCCTATTTATTAGGAAAATTAACTTCAATACTCCTCAGCGTTGTCTCAGATCTATTTCCCCATTTTATTATAAAAAGGAAAGTACTAATTTTGCTGAATATGCTCCTCTCAAGCGTGCTATGCGTGAGTTTAACTCGATTTCCGAGAAAGTTCTTCTAGATTTTTCTCACTCAAGGGTATCCTTCAATAATACTCTCAATTCTGTTTTTTAGTTTAAGTTATCTACTTATGTAATTGTAATTGAATTGTTTTAGAATTCTAATTTGCATCCGAATTCTTCATTAGTCTGTAAGACTTAATGTTCATAGACTTAACTAAATAAATAAATAAATAAATGTGTATTGCCTACATTTAGGCACGCTGTTGATAATTTATCCGAGTCATACACCTTTTCATATAAGGTGACGAAGCAAACGTACTGGGTTGGAACGGGTGATGATAACTGTTGTAAAATTAATTTCTAAAATTTCCAAAATCACATTTATCTTGCGATTTGCGCAACAATTCAAGCATTTTTTTAATACCAGGCAGTTATATAAGAACTCTGGTTTTTATTTGAGGTGTTGGACGAAAGTTAAAAATACCGTTCAGAGTGTGTATAAATATACCAAATATATACAGAAATTAATTACTGTTTGCGCGAGGCCATATCGCTCATTCTGTTTTTGTCTAAATATCGCATACATTTAGGAGGATGTTTAAACTAATTAATTAATTACAAATTTGGAATATATTTTGTAAAAAACCTACCTTACAATAAGCTGTTCTCAACATCTTTTAGTGTCTAATATAACAACATGGAAAGGCTGTTACCGACGAAAACATCAAAAAGTCCATAAAATAATTTGGATGGCCGTAAAGTGAAGTTGTTCGAGAAAGCAGGCACTCTAAAGATATCAACTGAGCGTGTACATCATGCCATCTCTGTGCCGCAGGAGCTCACCTTTAAATAAAAAACAACGTCGAGTTTATGATTCGGAGCAGTGTTTGGAGATGTTCAAGTACAATAAACCCACGTTTTGCATCGGTATGTGAAAATGGATGAAACATGGCTCCACCATTTCACTCCGAAGTTCAATCGATAGTATCCGACTGCACACGTTGAACCCGCTTTAAAGCGTGGAAAAACGCAACAGTTGGCTGGCAAGCTTATGGCGTCTCTATTTTGGGATGCACATGTAAGAATTTTTAATGGCTACCTTGAAAAAGGAAGGACCATTAACAGCGATTAATAAATAGTGTTATTGGAACGTTTGAAGGACGAAATTGCCGAAAAACAGAAAAATTTTAAAAAACGAAAAAGTGCTGTTTCACCAAGACAATGCACTGTGTCACAGGTCAGTGAAAACCATTACAAAAAAAACGTGAATGAAGCTTTGAATTACTACCGCATTTACAGTATTCTCCAGATTGGGCATCTAACGACTATTTTCTGTCTCAAAAGAATGCTTGCTGGTAAGCAATTCGCGTCGAATGAAGAGGTAATCGCCGAAACTGAGGCCTATTGGGAAGCAAAGATCAAATGGTTCTACAACCATTGTATCGAAAAGTTGGAGGGCAGCTAGAATCAGCGTATCACTATTGAAGATAACTGTGTTGAACAAACAAAAACAAAAAATCGATTTAAAAAAAAAAAATGTGTTTTACTATTGTAAGGCGGGGATTTTTCAATTGACTTGTTAAGTACACCCACTGAGTACATTAAATTGGCCGCAACGTTTATAACACACAGAAATTAGGGATCAGCATGACAAGCTGAGATTTTTTAGATAAAACGACGATGTAGCTGTCTGTTCATTTGTGTTTATATATGCGAACTACTCAATCAGTTTTCGAAATATCTATCTGTAATACGCCACATTTTCTCTCCAAGAAGCCGCTAAACTCTCAGAATCGCCGATAGTGAACCACTATAGCATATAACTGCCGTACAAATGGATCGCTGAAAACACTGGTCTACATCAAAATTGCCTTATATATGAAAATATACTATATTGATTGTATTTCACTAATTGAACATAAATATACAAGTTAAAATTCATAATTAGCTCTTATTGTGCATTTATTCCTTATAAATATAATAGAGGGTAGCGCGACAGATTTATCACATTAATGATGATAACTCAAAATATTTAGTGATTACCCGCGGAAATTTTATTATTTCACATTTGTTTGTTGTGTTTAACGTTGACTGTGTTTTGTTCAACAGTAAAAACGTGAAATTGTTACCGTCTTTTTGTAATTTTTAGTGAAAAATCTACAGTTTTCGTTATGTCGCGTAAATGTGTTAATAGTGCAGACAATTTTTTCTACATTTGTGGTAAGGTGACCCTTACTAACCAAAGATGCTCAATAACACAACGTTTAGAAACTGCTTACTTCCATTATTTCGGAATTAAAATTAAAAACCAACACAAATCGTGGGAACCACATTTTAGTTGCACAACTTGCTCCACAAATCTGATTAAGTGGCTAAACAAAAAGAAACGTTCATTGCCTTTTGGTGTACCAATGATGTGGAGGGAACCTACCAATCATGCGAATGACTGTTACTTTTGCTTGACTCCACCCATCCAGCACGGTATATCACGAAAAAGAAACGAAGCTGTACTACATGGAATCGATTTACCTGTTCCTCGACCTCCCGAAGAATACCAGCAAGATTCTGAAGAAGCGATTAATTCAATGGAAGTTGACTACAATGAGCCTACAACCTCACAATCGCCACAGTTTGTGGGTGACAATAATTTTTGTGACGAACCTCATAGAATTTCGCAAGATGAACTCAGCGACCTTATACGAGATTTAAATTTGCCAAAAGATAAAGCGGAATTACTAGGATCGAGACTTAAGCAATGGAATTTGCTTCAACCGGATGTCAAAATCAGTTTATACAGATATCGTCAGAAGAACTTGATGCCCTATTTCAAATCCGAAAACCAGCTTGCATTCTGTAATAACGTAAATGGCTTGATGAACGCTTTGAACATTGAATACCATCCACAGGAATGGCGGTTGTTCATAGACTCCTCAAAATTAAGTTTAAAAGCTGTTCTTCTCCATAATGGTAACACACAACCATCGATTTCGTACTACTAAAGAAAAATACGAAAATATGAAATTAATTTTAGATGCTATATCATACTCAGATCACGAATGGCAGATTTGTGGTGATCTAAAAGTCATAGCAATGGTGTTGGGTTTACAAATGGGCTATATCAAGTACTGTTGTTTTTTGTGTGAGTGGGATAGTCGGGCTAGATCTTTACATTACATAAAAAAAGATTGGAATGCTAGACTAAGCCTGAATGCTGGAGAAAAGAACGTCCAGCACCTTCCTCTACAACAAGGATGGACTAGCATTCAAATACCATCTTTATCGGACCTCAAATAAGAGAGATTCTAAAGGACCAAAACTTTGTTTTAGTTTTACAGGGATTTAAAAAAGAAGCATGGGAATGTTTCAGAGCAGTCGTTCATGGTTTTTTGGGTAATAAGAGAAAAAAACCATGAAAATTATGTTGAACTTGTGAACAATCTCCTTCAAAAGTATCAACAGTTGGGTTGCAATATGTCCCTAAAAATTCATTTTCTTCACTCTCATCTTGATTTTTTCCCTTCTAACTGCGGTGATGTAAGTGACGAACAAGAAGAGAAAATCTTAATCAAATACTTTATTTTTTTTTTTAAATTGTAATATTTCCAATTTTATATAAGTAAAAAGCAAAAAAATAATAGTAAATAATTATTATAGTTTTTTTTTTATAAAATGTTTGTACTTTAACGTGTTACTAAAAGCCAAATTTTGTATATTAGGTATATTTCCAAAATAAGAGCTAATTCAAAAAACATATTCTTGTTTTCCTATTAAGTAACCTCAAAGCAATATAAAAATAAAGCATTCAATTGAAAGGCACACAAAAAGTTACATTTTGTAGACCAGTGAAATCAAGTTCTTGTAAGGAAGCATTTTTATTTGTGAAGAGTTATAATAGCTTCGGTGCTGCCGAATTTAACGTTTCTAGGGTATAATTAGTTTGTCACGAAGTTTGTAACACCCAGAAGGAAGCGCCGGAGACCCTATAAAGTATATATATAAATGATCAGTATGTTGAGCTGAGTCGATTTAACCATGTCCGTCTGTCTGTCTGTATATATACGAACTAGTTCCTCAGTTTTTAAGATATCGTTTTGAAATTTTGTAAACGTCATTTTCTTTTCAAGAGTCTGCTCATTTATCGAAACTGGCGATATCGAACCACTTTAACATATAGCTGCCATACAAACTGTACGATCGGAATCAAGTGTTTGCATGTGAAACGTTCTCATTTAACGATATATCTTCACGAAATTGGGTATGAGCTATCGTTTATAGAAATAATATAACATCGGAAGAAATTGTTCAGATCGCCTCACTGTAGCATATAGTTGCTATACAAACCGAACGATTGGCATCAAGAGCTTGTATGGAAAACTTTCGCATTTGACGTGGTATCTTCACGAAATTTGATATGGATTACTGCTTAAGGTAATAACATAATCTCCGAAAAAATTGTTCAGATCGGATTACTATAGCATAAAGCTTCCATACAAACTGGACACATAGTTACTAAAATAAATGCACCTGTGAAGGGTATATTAGCTTCGGTGCAGCCGAAGTTAACATTTTTTCTTGTTTTTTTTTTTTTTTTGTTTTTCAGTACCTTCGTGCTGTGTCTTAGCGTCCATTTTGAAATGACTTTAATCTCTCAAACCACTTTAAATTGCATTAAAAGGCCTCAACTTGCTCAACTAAAACGCGCAAATCTAACCCGCTAAGTCAATATTGTGCACCAAATGTATTTTTTTACTGCGCCGCAACTACTTATATAATACACACAAATGCACATGCTTTTATGGTAAATAAGTAAAGTCAAATAAATGTTGCGCATACCACCTGTGGTACCCTTATGTTTTATGTGTCTTTTGCTACGAACAAAAGCAAAGAGCAAAACGGTAAACATTTTAACATATTTAACAACGGCGAGCGAAACAAACAGTGTCAACAAACATTAACTTTTACAACTGACTTACTTAGGCTTTTCAAAACGGTTGACTGTGGCATATGCACAGCAAGTTGAAAGCGTTATGGCAGCGTGGGTATGAGCGAGCATAGCGAGTTGGGTGCCAAATTGCACGAAGGCGAATGGAAATCGTTGATTTTTGAATAGGTGAGAAATAAAATATATTTTTCGTGTTTAGATATTTTATTTTTTTAACTTGGAAATACGATTTTAGTAAATCGAAAAATATTTCAAGAGTTTCTGTTAATTTTTTTAAATGTGCTCAATAATTTTTTATTCAAATTTAAAATGTGACTAAAATTTCTTTTATATTTTTTAAATCCCATGTTCGCACAGGCACGTTGCAGCCACATATACATATGTATTTGCGCCACTGAAAGTTTACACCGTGTTCTCGCAACCCTTGCTGTGCCATTTTGTTTATCCGGTTATTTTGTTGCAGATTTAACCGTAGATTATATAGCTGCAGAGACCACAGCCGAAACCTTCGTGGCTTCAGCAAACGCAGCTGCAATGGCAAATGGAAATTTGTATGAGCGCATATGGATGCAGTGAGTCACATTACAAACACACAAAAATAAGTTATGGATGCGTATGCACTAGTCCGAGACTTACTTTGTTAAATGTACATGCTTCGTTCTATTTTTTACTCAAATACATATGTTTACTCGTATTTTGTGAAAAAGTCACCGCATTACAGAATATATAAGCATAGCTGGCACCCTAATGTTTTTGCTTGGCTAAGTATATTTCCCCGTTGTTTTGACCTTCTTTTGCTAGTTTTAGGCAGTGAAATTGCTAAATTTTATGTTATTCATGTTTCCATAATAATTTATATTTTTTCTTTTTAAGTATTTTTTGGTTGAAATCATATTGTGAAAATATTATTGTTTTAAACCACATGCTGCCTTTTTGCCATATGTTTATTAAATATTTAATAATCGCAATTTGTGTTTTGAGTGGTCACTTTACAACTACAAAAAAACAACTGTAAGCAACTAACCAAATTTCTGCTATACAATTGAGCCTTAGACCACTTCTTCTCATCGTCATAATAGTATTTCCATTTTGCACATTGGTTAATGCATTAATATGTGCCATTTGATATGGTGCGAGCACATTTTTTAGAGTATCTATAATCGTTAATTATGAATAAGAAAAGTAAATGTTAGATCGTCTTCTACTTTATTGACGTAGACACCGCTTACGCGGTTATAGTCGAGTTTACAACAGCGCGCCAATCGTTTCTTCTTTTCGCAACGTGGCGCCAATAGGAAGATTTCAAGCGAAACCAGGTCCTTCTCCACCTGGTCTTTCCAACGGAGTGGAAGTCTTCCTTTTCCTCTCTTTCCCCCGGCGGATACTGCGTCGAAAAGTTTCAGAACTGGTAGCCGCTGTCTTTTAATTCGTGGCACTATGTCAATGTCGTCATATATCTCATACAGCTCATCTTTCCATCGAATGCGATATTCGCCGTGGCCAACGCGCAAAGGACCATAAATCTTTCGCAGAACATTTCTCTCGAAAACTCGCAACGTCGACTCATCAGATGTTGTCATCGTCCATGCCTCTGCACCACATAGCAAGATAAGAATATTGAGTGACTTATAGAGTTTGGTGTTTGTTCGTGGACGCGAGTGCGACGACTTGTTTGTTTGATGACAGGAAATATTATATTTCGTCTTGCTCTCGTTCACTGCCAGACGCCTCTGCTTCGCTTCCTTATCAAGTTTGGAGAAAGCAGAACTGGCGCGGTTGTTGAGAGCAATGATATCGATGTCAACGGCGAACGCCAGCAGTTGTACACTCTTGTAGAATATTATATATTCCACATTTAGTTCGGCAGCTCGAATTATTTTCTCCAAGAGCAGATTGAAGTAGGGAGTCGCCTTGTCTGAAACCTCGTACCAAACGGCTCAGAGAGGTGCTTCTTTCAATTTACACAGCCGTATTAGTGTTGCGGGGATACCAAATTCAGACATCACGGCATAAAGGCAGCTATTTTTCCTGCTGTCATGTAGATTTTCAAGGCCTAAATCAACACTAATAAAGTCCAATCAGTAATAAAGCATTAATATATTGTAAATAAAAGAGGAAAAAATACTCGAATTTATTTTTGAGAAGAGTTCTCACAAAAAACTGATCAAATAAAATATATGTATATACCGGCCTGAGGTTAAACAAGTGGCACTTGAGAAATGTTTCATACAACATTTTCGTTAGAATGGCCTTCAATCTTAAGTTTTGATGTCAGTTATAGACTACGAAAATCGAAATAGTGAATGAAACCTATATTGGGTTGTTAAAAATCCCTATTATAAAAGGTATGTTCCACAGTAAACAGGACTTTTTGAATCTAGCGCCCCCTGGTGGCGCCATCTATATGTCGACTGGTGCGTTAGAATCTGTTATCTTTATCGATTGTTCAGTGAAAATTTCATAATATTTCATTGATTGGAAGAGAAGTTATTGCGTTTTTGGTGTCAGTATGTTTGTGTTATCGGTGCGCAAATAAGCTTCGAACAAAGAGCCAACATTAAATTTTGTTTTAAAGCAACTGAAACAAGTTTATGGCGATGATTGTCTATCCCGTAGCAGAGTGCACGAGTGGTTTTAACGTTTTCAAAGTGGTCGTGAGGACATAAATGACGATCAACATGTGGGCCAATCAGAATCCGTGATCACCGGAAATTCCATCGAAACTGTGCGTAAATTCATCAAAAATCAGCCGAAATCATCATTGAAATTCATGGAAATGGAATTGAACATCTCCAAAACATCGATTTATCGCATTTTGACCGAACATTTGGGCTTACGAAAGGTGCGTGCACGGTTTGTTCCGCACAAATTGACTGACGATCAAAAATTGCGACCGATTATTTGACCAAAAATCTCATTTTAACCATTAACCACTCCCCGAATTCATCTAATATGGCACCGTGCGACGTCTTTCTTTTCGGAAAAATGTATTTCACCATGAAAGCAAAGCGTTATGCAGACGTAGAGGCTATTCAAAAGGCTTGCACCGGCATACTGGTGGCCATACCGGCCAACGAGCTAAAACACTCGTTCGACATGCTTTTGGACCGTGCAAAAAGCTGCATTGAAGCAGAAGGAGACTATGAATAAAATCAATTGATTTTGCCAACGATCTGTTTTTTTAAAGTCCTAAAACACACTGTGTTTCATACATGAACTTATGCCCGGTTTCACAGATACTTAAGTTGTGCAAAACAGCTGCTTCACTTGATATATGCAGAATGGGCAGACTATTTTGTTTGAAATAAAATTATAACAACAATTGATTTTATATCAAAAATTGATGAAAACAACGAAAAACCCCATTTCATTCTGGAGCACCTATGGGAACTGAAGGAAAAGTATCTATAAGCTGTTATTTGCAAACGTCCTGTTTACTTTGGTTAACACTGCTTAAGTCTGTGTAAGTTACATAAGTATACTATATATCCTGTTTTATCTTAAGTTCAACATAAGTATTGAACTTAATGTTTTCCACATACCAAGGGAACCTACATACTCTCACGCGTAGTTCTACGAACACTATTAAAGAACAAACTCTATTGGAGCCGAAAGCTGAAAATATAAACCCGAACTTTTGTACATTTGGCTCTCAGCCTTCATTCAGCTTTAAGTAATGATAGCTGAATAAAAAACTGAACACGAAAGAAGAATCGACATCAAGGTTTTCTATGTTTTGGTTTGTAGTGCACATAATAGTAGCGGAATGAAGCGCTGAATACCAAATTTAGAAATTAATACCAGGTTTTTCAGTCAATTGGCCTCCAGTCCTTATTCAACTTCAGAAAATGTTATGTGAATAAAACGCTGAATGGCCTAGTTGAAAATTTACATAGCAGTAGTTTTCCCTTTAGCTTTCGGTTCTTATTCAGCTTCAGAGAATGATAGCTGAATGAGGCGCTGAATACCGAAATTGGAAATCGATACCAGATTTTTTGATCTTTTGGCTTTCAGTCCTTATTCAGCTTCAGATAATGTTAGCTGAATGAAGAGCTGCATGAAAAAGTCAGATTGAGTTACAGCCAAACAGTGTCTTCCTTGGTTGATTCGAGCTTAAGTGGACGTATTATCAATTAGTCTCGTCAAAGTTAGACAAAAATATGTAATATTTCACATGTGGGATATTAATAAAGACAGAAAAGTTGCTGTTATGTTTGTTACTCTTTCATCTAAACTGATATTCATTTTATAACCATTATGTTTTTTGTAACATTTGTCATACTTAACCTGATTATTAGTTTTAACTTAAGATCTAATAACTGGCAGTTGTTTGTATATCTCATTCGGTTAGTTGCAGCAATTTCTTTAAAAAGCGGTTATGAAAATGCAAGTGTAAACCAGATTTCTTTAGTTTCAACTAGTTGATCTTAAGATAACATAGAAATCAACAGATAGATATGTAAGTTGTATACTCGAGTCTGATATAAATAGATAAACACACCCTTCCTATTCGAATCAAAGATATGGAAAAGGCAGTCTGGTTTATTTAAATATAATTTTTGGTTTAGCTGGGGTACAGCATAATTTTAGATTTCAAAGATGGCAGTAAACATGAGGGAAAAGTCCAAAATCAAAACTTCAATCGACTTGTGGTGAATAGTGAAAGCATAGACAGATGTTAAAATAATAAAATATATAAAAATTCTTGGATGTAAGAAATTGCAAGGATATTATTATTAATATTATATATTTTTAGTATTTATTGTACATTATGTGAATTATAGTCAAGTATTCAGTATTTGCAAGCAAACTAATGTCAAGTGTCTCAATCAGTCTTAACTTTTTCAAAAAATTCTTCAATTCTTAAATTGCTGCGCTTTGCAGATTTTCACTTTCCATCATCACCATCATTCGCAACTGGCTCTCCCTGCGGCTTGAGTTTATTCAACAGCTCCCAATAGAGCGCCGATTGCACCGAGGACTCCAGCACTCTGCGTTTTTGACGCAGAACAACGCTTCGATTACCCTTCGCCTGCAGCGCGCGATAATTGTTCTCCAATGTAGCGCCATGACCATCGGACAGCCGGCGGAAGCGCTCCATTTGGCTGGGCGTAATTGTGATGGGATGCGAGAACACCACCCAAGTGACGGCCTGCGAGCAAGGCGGCGTAGTCAGCGAGCCAGCGTAAGTGTAAAACTCATCAACATCCATGTCGCCTAGTAAAACGGAGAGCAGAAAATTGTCAATTTCTGTGGAGCGATTGAATTCGGAAATGGATTCCAAAACATTTATGACTTCATTTAAGCCGACGAAATCCTCTGTGACATTTTCCTGCAGTGGAACATTTGCTTTATGTTTTTTTGTTTTTAGTTTTGGAATTTTATATATACATATATTTTACAAACTTACATTCACCGCGTACAGCACGGCCAGCACAGCCAAGCCGTCTTCGTGTTCGCGCGCCTCCTCCACTGTCGCATATTTGATATTCCGATGCAGCAGATGCATTTCCATCGAGTAGCGTTCACTGTCGAGCACATGCTCGGAGCCATGCGTGTCGATGGAGCCCCAATGAAAGTGCAAACTCTCCATTATGTAAGTCGTGCCGTTCTGCAGCGGCCCGCCAACGATGTAAGCGCTATCGAGTCTCGTCGTGGGCAATTGTATATTCGCCGTGTGTCCGTTATTCTCACTTCGCACCGCTTTCTTGTAGGGCACGTCATAGTGTATGAATTTCAACGACGGTAGGTCATATGATATAACGGCCTGTGTATAAATAAAAAAAAACTTCAAATTTATAGCAAGTCAAATATAATTTATAGCAAGACAATACTTGTGTCACGTATTGTTTGTCATTAGTGCTTGACTTCCGGTTTGAAATTCTTTAAAGTCATTTTATGGTTTTACTGTGTTAAATGTCTAAGTGATACAAAGAAGTTTTTTTTTAAGAAATAAAATCATGCATTTTTGCTCGCTTCGTTTATGAACATTTTATTACCCATTGACAAACTAAGATTTACACTGAGTGTTGTCTGTGGTCAAGATTTGGCTAATTCGCGATAAAAACCACTAATTTGGTGCGCTTATCTCATGCTATAAGTCTTCTGAGAAACCTGGTCTTATCGATTTAGCTTTTAAGTCGGTCATAAAAGAATAATATCATTAGTTATATACATAGATGGCAATCATAAAAAACAACAACAGTTCGTAGAATATGAGTTTAGAAGAACTATTGCGTAGAGACAGAAATGCGGGCGAAAAAGATTCTTTGCATTTCACATCAATGTGGTTTACCCTAAAAGGCTTCTACTTTGCTTGACACACATTTCTTATATCTTGTATTTATGTATATGTTTTTTTGGAAATTTAAGTCAAACAGAAGCACAAGTGACAGTGCCAAGCGCCTCACCTCATTAGAGTTTAGTTCAATCGGTGATTGACGATTAAAGCTGCATTGCCGAAAATCGTCGTACCATTTGGATTGATGCTCATAGTCGAACTCACTGCCTGAAAAAAAACAAGAAGATAGTTATAATAATGCTTGTTATATATCTGTGAAAAGTGAAGCTTTTACAATGTTTTCGTATCTAAAATTATTTTAATAAATAATTTTTATGCATTTATGGTTGGTTTGAATTATGTTTTACTTGATAGCTGCTCCAGTAATCACACTTAGACAGTCAAGAAAGAAGTGCTGAAATAACTCCACTTCGTTTATACAGCGTTTGCAGCTGAGGCGCCAATAAGGTCCCCACAATTAGAAAAAAGCAAGCCTTGCTGATGGCAAAGAGCTCACTGGATCGTATGCGATCGATTTTTGGATCTTGCGACAGCGCAAGAACCGAAACGCATGTACAGATGGTGACTCAGCTATGGTCAAGTTCACGCAAATCCCAGCTATACTGTAGTAGAAGACACGAGGAGAGAGAAGCGTCGATCCGTTCGATTTCTACTGATCTTGCTTGCCAGCTGATCAACTTTACAGTTGCTTGTGGTTCTGCTGTGACCTGGCACTTATTGAAGCCTTATTACAATGTTATTCCTCCCCTTAATAACGAGGTCAGGTATTTCCTAACAAGACTTGAATGGAGCGTTAGTGAGCTTAAGACTGTATTGCCGCCCTGCTTTCAAAGTGGATAGTTATACTCTCATTCCGAGCTGTAAATCTAGCGCTACCTTAATGGCAGCAACCTCGGCTTGAAAAATACTGCAATGGTCAAGAAGTATGAAACTGTAGATGATAGAGAGCATCCGATAATATACCCCTTTACCTCCAAGCTTTGAATCATTCGCAATTAAGCTTACTGTCCCTCTTCTACTACGGCTTCTACCCTATAACAGTTTCCTCGCAGTTATGTGGTCAGAGAAAAAGCCGGTAGAATTTGGTTTGGCGACTCCATGATCCAAGAGATATTTGTTTAGAAACCCAGATTATTTAAGTCTGATAACAACTCTCGTCAATATTGATATCATCGGCCTCAAACCCGCGCCGTTAGTTCTGCTTTCTCCAGGCTAGACAAGGAAGCAAAGCAGATGGGTCTGGTAGTGAACGAGGGCAAGACGAAATATTTCCTGTCATCAAACAAACAGTCGTCGCACTCGCGACTTAGCTCTCACGTCACTGTTGACAGTCATAACTTTGAAGTTGTAGATGGTTTCGTATATTTGGAAACCACCAAAAACACCACCAACAATGTCAGCCTGGAAATCCAACGCAGGATAACTCTTGCCAACAGGTGCTACTTCGGACTGAGTAGGCAATTGAAAAGTAAAGTCCTCTCTCGACGAACAAAAACCAAACTCTATAAGTCACTCATAACTCCCGCCCAGATATATGGTGCAGAACGACGTTGCGAGTTTTCGAGAGAAAAGTTCTGCGAAAGATTTATGGTCCTTTGCGCGTTGGCCACGGCGAATATCGCATTCGATGGAACGATGAGCTGTACGAGATATACGACGACATTGACATAGTTCAGCGAATTAAAAGACAGCGGCTACGCTGGCTAGGTCATGTTGTCCGGATGGACGAAAACACTCCAGCTCTGAAAGTATTCGACGCAGTACCCGCCGGGGAAGCAGAGGAAGAGGAAGACCTCCACTCCGTTGGAAGGACCAAGTGGAGAAGGACCTGGCTTCGCTTGGAATATCCAATTGGCGCCACGTAACGAAAAGAACAAACGACTGGCGCGCTGTTGTTAACTCGGCTATAATCGCGTAAGCGGTGTCTTCGCCAAATAAGAAGGAGAACAACTCTCGCGGTCCTACACCTTCCGGTAATATATGTGGGCACTACATGCTAAATGGCATTAATGCCCATGATTGGAGTAGCAAGTATTGCTCTCGTGCTCCTTTGCAAGTATGGTGTTTTCTAAGGTTCTCTACCACACAATGACTCCATAGCATATAATGGGCTCGACTAAGGTGTCGCAGAGTCAGAGGACTACTTTCGGTGAGAAACCTCACATTTTACCGATGGCTGCTAAGCAGCAGTACAAGGCAAGCAAAGCCTTATATACTATCTCTACGATATTCGGCTTACATGAAAAATTCCTGTCTAAAACGAGCGCTAAATTCTTCACTATATACACAGGTGGAAGCCAAACAAATTTGCTTCGAGTTATTTTTTTGAAAACACAGAATGATTACACTGCACACAAGAACACAGTAAATAATTTTGAAGTGTATTTTACATTTTTTGTGCAGTTAATATTTTCTTTACATGAACACTAACATAACTCACGCACCATTAACAGCTGTATGCGCCACTGAAATGCAGAAAACAAGGAATATGTGGCATTTTCTGTGCATCTTCACTGAGTATAACTTTACTTTTATTTCGTAAAGTGAATTTCAATTGATATTTTTTAACGAAAAACCACGAAATTCTCATATGAAAAATATGTTCTTCCTCAATTCACTTTCAGCACTGAACTATGAATGACAAGGCCAAATCGCTGCTTAGAGAAATTTATACCAGTCACTAGCGCTCAATCAAGCGCGCATTTCACCAACTCATTGTCTGGACATTTGTTGCTCTTTTTTTATCAAAATATCAATGGAGATATCAGCGTCATTCTGAAATCCGCGCAATCAAAGGTGTGTAGCGTGTAACGGTATCTAAGGCAACCACAATAATAATAAAGTTATAAAATTTATCCAAATAGCAAAAAAGGTAAATATATAACTGAAGTGTGCTTGTCAGCCAGGTGATAAAACAAACATAGACATCATCATAACTACAAACGCATGACTTCCAGCCGCTGATTTTATTAGATTTTTATTAATTTGGGGAAAAAATTCCACTCAATAAAGATATACATATAAAGCATGTGTGTAAGTATGTCTTGCATAGAAAGAAGAAATGAGAAAGCAAAAGCAAAATGTTCAGCCACGAGTTTGTTGTACCTATCTATATCTAGTTAAGACACAAATAGCTACATATAAACGTAAAATAACTTGTATGTTAATACAGTTAGCTAATTTTTGTTTAACCGTTATTATATGTATTATATTAAGAGGTGTGTCTCTAATGTTTCATTGACTTCAACAGCGCAAAAAGCTTGGTTAGCCAAAATGAGCTGTGAGATAAAGATATCTACATACATATATAGTACATTGTTACATAAATAATTATATTTTTTAATAATTTTATTTCATTCTTGGTAAATAACGCTAATAATGCTTTTAAGATTTACTTCTTTGAATTGTTTAAGCTATTTCTGCTGAAACTAGTCGCTTGTTTTTTCATAAGCTGTCGCTCTTTCGATTGTAACGGGTCAGCCAAATAGAGGTACTTTTATCAATAGCCTTTTTTTGACAGATAAAGCGTGAGTCGTGTCAAGCTGTCATAATATTTAAGCTCAGTACTGTTTGGCATTTCATCATGGAAAGATTTACGCCTAAACAACGTTTACGTTCAAATTTATTTCGAAAATTCACTTTCTGTAAAAAATGAATCCGCGCGCTTCGTTCAACTTATGGTCAATATAACCGG
The DNA here is from genome assembly GCF_024586455.1 of Bactrocera neohumeralis. Classification (NCBI taxonomy): domain Eukaryota; kingdom Metazoa; phylum Arthropoda; class Insecta; order Diptera; family Tephritidae; genus Bactrocera; species Bactrocera neohumeralis. Next base: position 50,044,864 of record NC_065919.1, read on the forward strand.
CCTACTGAGCCTACTATTTGCAACAACATCACCCAGTTTGAGACCAAACATTTATTATTGGATAATATGTATACAGGAAGACCCTGGAGAGTCGATTCGGCGCCGTTCGCAGCAATTCGCTTTGACGTATGGAATGGCTTGGCGCATTTTATGTGGAGATCTTAAATTGAAAGCGTACAAAAAACAGGTTGGGCAAGAACTGAAGGCGCTCGACCTTTCCCAACGTTTTCGAGCCAAATTTTGTTCAGCGATGAGGCTAATTTCTGGCTCAGTGGATATGTAAAAAAGCAAAATTGTAGCACTTGGGGGGAAGTGCAATCTGAAAAGATTCCATTTTATCTAGCAAAAACAAATTTTTCTTCAGAAATGATGCCAATCAGAACGTAACCGTTAATCGCGCCATGATAACCGAATATTTGATGCCTGAAATTGACATTTGGTTTGAACGAGACGGCGTCATTTCCCATACATCGCATCAATCAATGAATTTATTGAGAGAACATTTCGGTTAGCAGATAATTTCACATTTCGAGTCGGTCGATTGGCCACTAAGAACGAGCGGTACCACACCGTTAGAGTTTTTATTATGGGTATAAGTATGTAAAGTCTGAAGTCTATGCGGACAATCCCACTTCGATTCAGGCCTTGGAGCAAAACATCATGCATGTCATTCGCCAGTTACCAGTGAAAGGCTCAAACGAGTCATTGAAAATTGAACTCAAGGGATGGACCATCTGAGACGAAGCCGCGGTCAAGATTTGGAAAAGATAATCTTCAAAAATTTATGCTAAAAAATGTTCTTTTGAATTATGATAAACATTCCCCATTAAATTGGAAATTTCTGTATTTTGCTTTTAAAAAGTAGGGAAGCTCGCAATGGATCACCCTTTATAAATAATTACATTTTTTGCTAAATTTTATTACATTCTTGATAAATAATACTTTCTTAAATAAATAAGTTAGGTTCTAAGATTTACTTCTTCGAAAGACTTAAGCTATTTCCGCGGAAACTAGTCGATAGTTGTTTGTCATGAACTGTCAACAACTTTTTGAGAGCTATATTCTATAGAAATAGTGCTGGCAATTGTCATTCAGTTTGTAGAGTACAATGTATTAACCGGCTTCAATATATGTTTTGTGGTAACAGTGGCATTAAACTATAAATAAGCTTGAGTTCCGATTATGTAAATATAGCATATACTATGGACTTAGATGTTGCTTTTGCCCTAGAAATGCTATCGGTAGAATGGGTGCGGGTCGGTGCTCCTGTATCCTCTTGTATTCTACTGCTAGCTGGCTAGGCTCCGTAGAGTATTGTTCAGCGCTGGGCCACCATCGGTACATGCGCTGTCGCAAAAGCCTTTTGGCCCAAGAATGATCGCAAGAGATCTAGTGATCTCCTTGTCCTCAGTAAGGCTAGTCTTTCCCTAATTGTGAGGCTTTTAACTGGCCATTGCTCTATTGGCGTCCATGCTGCAAGGTTGGAAATCTTACCAGAGGTCATTTGCAGAAGCTGTATAGAAGAAGATGATGTGGAAAAAACTCAACACTTCCTTCTAGACTGTCCCGGTTTGGGAGGTCAAGACTTAAACACTTGGGAGCGCATACCTTCAGACATCACACCGAACTGGCGGAAATAATATCTATAATATTTTTATCGAGGAATCTTTAAAACACACCCAAAAAACTATATTTCTAAGTGAGCTTAATATTTTAAATGAAATAAAGAACGGAATCACGGTAAAGCTTTCGAAAAATGCGAAGGAAATATGCAGATTTCATCAAGAACAAGCTAAGGTAAGCATTCGACAAGTTTTAAATCGCAAGTATTGCGTAATCTATTTTATGCATTACTTGATTTATTGGCTGAGAACATAATGTATGCCTAAATTGAATGGAGCTTACTAGAAAATGGAAACTATGATTGCAGTTATAGCCTCAAAAATCACATCAATTCTATTATTGATTAGAGGGAACAAGAAAGAGGGGAGGGAAAGTGCACACGGAGTGAAGAAATTATTAATTTTTAGAATTTAATGTAAGCATTCCTGGAAATTTTCCATTTGTGGTAATACTTATTACATGTATCTTGCAAAATTAATAAAAATTCTCATATTTTATGACATATCATGTCGGCCACTGCTTTCGCCATAAAATTTATAATATATGCTTTTATATTAATATTCATCGCCGTGTGCTACTGCTTTGGAATATGAATAAAGGAATTCATTTGAACTGCAGCACTTGCCGCGCTTGTAAGTACATGAAGCATATGTCAAGATATATGGCCACATCAGCTGCTACAAAATGCTATTAAGGCAGTCATGAGCAGCCTCACATGCGTTCAAACTGTTTATTTCGCACGTAATGTGGATACATGCAATAACATTGATGGGGATACATTATGATATATGTGTGCGTGCAGCTGGCTGCGTTGCCACTGAAGAGTGCAAAGCGACTAAAGTCACACACACACATATGGCAATGTTGGTAATAGGTACCCCGTATATACATAGGAGTGCACAAATCTGGCTTACTACCATATTTATCGCTCAAAGCGCTTTGCTTCACCATTGAATAAATTTGCAGTTGCAGTAGTAGCTTCAGTTGCTGTCGCAAATTGCAATTTTGTTGCATAAAAATCAAATTTGAGCTGCTGCTCAATGCTAATCAGTTTCTTCTATGCGCTTGATCTAGGTTACTCTCCTTTTATTCTACCAACAAGGCCAACTAGTTGTTCTAATAGATTTAATCGGCCCCTCTTTCGCGATAGAAATGCGCTTAGTATTGTTTCTATTATCACCAAGTCTCCGGGTTCGTAAAATACCTCTACAAGTTATTAATGAAGAAGACCTTATACACAAAATGCTTAGAGCCTGCCACAAATTTATTGAGGCGGCTAATATCAATCCCCTCAAGTCTCCGGGTTCGCAAAAAATGTGTCAACCGAGATGTCTCAACTTTAGTCTGGCGAAAGCTGAACAGTGGAGGAGAAAGTGTCTCGATGTTTTCACCTCATCTTCCTCATTGAAACTTTGATAACTGGCGACCTCCAAAATCTTTACCCTCACCGAGTGGGTGTCAATGGAATAGTGACTAGTAAAAATTCAAATCATTGCGGCGATGTGAGCCTTGCTAAAAGCTATCAATGCACCTTTTACGTTCCACTCTGAGCCAAAAGTCTTTTCATTGGAGAATTTGCTGAGCTCGAGTGAAGCTTGAGTATGCGAAGAAAGGGTAAGCTCAGCTCGTGGTCATCCTGATGGATTTTACGTATGGGCACTTTTTCTTGCGAGCTCATCGGATTAACATTTCCTACGATTCCGCTGTGCCCAGGCATCCGAACAATTTGAAAGTAGCTTGACGCTAGATACTGAAGGATGGGGTCATGTGTAGAAGTTCACGCAAGTGAGGAAAGGTGCCATTCATTTGGAAGTGGCCAGAAGCGACTCAAGCAGTTCAGGACTTCAGGTATTAGTCCGAGTATTCTCTGGGTAGTCAAAAACATCCGTGTGAAGGCGAGCTAAAGTGAGAAGGTGAACCAACTCTCCGCAGGATTGTGGACTGGGTTAAGGATTTGCCACGTAAAAAACGCCCCCAATGAAAAGAAGACGCTTGATGCTGCTGATAGTGAGGTCAACATTCCTTAACTAGCTTCGAGCTTACAGTTAGCAAGCTTAAAGCCCTTACAGCTGTGTAGTGACTTTGCAATCAAAGTGGATGCATACCTCTCGAAAGAAAGGACTGCTGTTACCTTGATGGCTGCCACTCCTGCTTGAAAGTCATTACAATGGTCTATTGGTCTGAAGGAAAAGTTGATTGAGAGCTCCCGGCAGAAGACTCCACCTCCAACCGTTCCCTTGAGCTTCGATTTATCCATGAAAAGGCTCACCGCACCTCTACTCCAGCAACTCCACCTCATCCACTTATCTCTCGGAGATATGTAAGCGGCGAATTTGCCGCTAGTAGTAGGTTCCGTGGTGCAGTGGTCGTAGTTATCAGGGATGCAATTGAAGTGAGGGGTTTTCCAAATGCTCCTCTCGGGGAGCCCAATTGGAGTGCCAATGAAGACCGCTCTTTAACCCATTTTAGGTGTTTAGCGAATGAGGCTTTATCGACCGCCATTCGCCAGACATCATAGGTCAGTATTGGCTTAACTACGGCTTCGTAAAGTCGAAGCACAACTTTCAGTGAGAGACCCTAAAACTTCCAAACAGCACCTTTAACAGAATGTAAGGCAAGCAATTTACCCTCTCCCCAGCATTAGGCTTCCGTGCTAGTTTTCTATCAAGAGAGCCAAGTACTTCACCTTATCGACAGGCTGAATTCGAGAGTAAGAAAGAAAAAAGAAGAAGAAACTACTTCGTAAAGCGCATATATATTTTCGAAATTCTCAGGGCTTCTGCATTTTAATGTTCATTCAGTACTATGTTCAAGTACTAAAAGTGAAAGTAATTTCTGTTTTTCATTTGCACCATTTCGCGCCCATAAATAACAGTTCAATATAATGGCCCGTCCTCACTATCCTCCTCTTTTGCATCTGACACATCCGCGGCGTCATCGAATTTCTTCATATCAAAATCTTCTACTAGGCTAGGTAACGAGATAGATTTCGTTCTCTGAAATTCTATCTTTTCGAGTTCGGCCTTCTGTTCGGCTGACAAATGCTTCATCTTGAGCAGTAGTGCAAACTTCTCTTTTCGGCTGCGTTGTTTCGCTTGCGAACGCTTCAAGCGATAGAAATCTTCACGTTCATATTCCTCCAGCTCGTCGCGTATATAGTTGACGGTATTGTGAAAACGCGGCAGCACCACATATTCCAAGCCGTTGACCCGCATATTATTGTGACGCACACCATCGCGCAACGTATTCACCGAGTACTCGAGCGAAGCGAGTGTGACGAGTGTACGTACGGCGTCTTGAAAGTTCTCACGCACGACTTCCACTTGTTCACCGCCACGCGACAAGCCGGTTAAAGGAAAACTGGCCGGATTATCGACGAACAGCTGGAATTGTGGCAGCAGTATGCCTGCTACCCTGGCATTTCTTATACGCATATAAATGTCCGCTTTGTCGATCTGCATGAGTTCGCAGGCCCGCATGTCGGCGTCGAGGAAGTTCGCTTTTGCCATCGAAAATATTGCTTCGGCCATCACCTTATCCACTACTTCGCGAGCGGCTTCCAAATCAGCTATCAGTTCGCGTAGTTTCATTTCGAGTGCATCGCGTCTCCGCTTGAGCAAATTCAGGCCTCTTGACGCGGCTACAATGCGCTGTTTCATAAGCACGAGATTGGCGCGCGAGGGAAAGATGTTGACGCGATCTTGCATTTTTTGGTTTCTCTTGTGCGGTGACTTCTTTCAGTTTTCTGCTTTCTTCTGTTTTTATTTCGTCGAGTCTTAGAAAATATAAATGTGATGAAATGAAATTTGTTTTCTTAGGTAAATTGTTTCAATATTTTACGAAGTTGAGTGGTTTTTATTTTCTCACTCTGCATCGTTAGTAAATGAAGTCGAGTTTCTTACAACATCCGCAAACGCAGGTAAATTAACTTTCGCTAAGACATTGTTATATTTGTTCTCTTATCTCTTATCATAAAATGTTGGTTTCGGAATAAATATTTACTTTATTAAGAGCACTTAAATGTTCAATATGATCCATCATCAATATGGATGGAGTAGCTTCAAGAAAACGAAACCATTGGTATTCGGAAAAGACAAAAAAACAGCTGGTATAATGAGGAGTACCGTATCACTGTGGAGAGAAAACAGACTGTCCACCTCGGAACATAACATCAGGAGATGGTGAACCCGAATCCACAATCGATGACGATGGAGCGAACGTTCCATTGCCCGACCATAAATAAGTACAACAAAGCTGTGGAGGCCAATGGGTTGCCGGCCGAGCTATTCAAATACGGCGGCGAAAAATTGATAAGGAGCATTGATATCAAAGCTGCTCGATATCAAAGCACCTCGACAGCATGAAAAGGAGCTGCCTTTATTCCGCGATGTCTGAATTTGGCATCTCGGGTAATACGGCTATGAAAACTGACGTTGAGCAATATCAAAAGCTCCGTCAGGATCGGGAAAGATCTATCCAAGCTTGGAACCAGCATTAACACCAACATCCACGTCAGCTTAGAAATCAATCGCAGAATAACTCTTACCAATAGGAATTCATTTTTCATGTTTTCAAAAAGTTGTCACAGTTTTATTAAAATATAAAGAGTCGTTTTCAAGCTCCAGTGGTCACCAGTTCAAATACCTGGTGTTAGACGTTCCAGAGCGCCCGAAAATGCATTGCTAATTACTTAATCTGCCGGATTTATTTAAAATTTTCCGAGAATATTTCCAAAAATTTATTCGTCGTTGTCAATTGCTCATCAGATGTTGCCATCGTCTATATCTCTACACCATATAGAGGTCGGAGATGATGAGTGGCTTGTAGAATTTGGTCTTTGTACACCCAGCGAGGACCTTATTTCTCAATTGCATAGTCAGTTCAAAGACTTATTCTGCGACGGATTTCGAGGCTGACATTTTCGTTGCTGTTAATGCTGGTTCCAAGAGAGACGAAATTATCTACGACTTCGAAGTTCGGTTGCTATGGCCACTGATATTGATATCATGGCATAAGACAGCAGTTGGACACTTTTGTAGAAGATTGTACCTTCTCTATGCAGCTCTGCAACTCGAATTATTTGCTTCAGCAGTGATTAAAGAAGTTTCACGATAGGAAGTCGCCTTGTCTGAAACCTCATTTGGTATCAAACGGCTTGGAAAGGTCCTTACCGATCTTGACGGAGCTTTTGGTATTGCTCAACGTCAGTTAACACAGCCGTATTAGTTTTGAGGGTATGAATTAACTGAAAAAATATGTTACTTAGTAAAGGGCGTGTGCTCTTTAGAATTTAAATTAAATTTGTTTTTGATATCGCTTTATCACTCCCTACAATTAGTTCCGAAATATAGTAAACAAAGTTTTTATATAAAATAGAAAGAGAGAGAGAGAGCAAAAGAGGAATATACACCAATACTACTTCTAGCATATTTACAGCTTCATGCCCTGTAGAAAAGTATAGGTGCTAGAAAGGCTGTTTATTATTTTCCCTTATGTACATAAAATTTTTGTAAATCTATGTTATGAAAATCTCAAAAGTATTAATATTAAATTCTTTTCTCTAAACCAGTGACTTTGAAATTGGATATGTATATATAAAGCACTGTCGCATTCCCTGCCGACAATTACTCATATGTATGTAGTTTCACCGGCTCACTGCTGACGTCGCAAAAGTGGGTTGCCGCCAGTCTTAATATATTATTTACGACAATTTAATGGAGAAAAATGTTTAGACTCATAAAATATATGAGGTGAAAAAGCGGTTTTTCTTAGGGCAATGCACAGCATGAGCAAATGAAACAAATGGCGAGAAAAGACAGCGCAGCCAACAAAGCAATTATTCTTTTGCGCCAGAGGAAGCAGCGTAAGTGAATAGGCCAGATTGTGGGAAATTTAATGAAATATGGCACAGAGCCATACAAATGCACTTAATTATGTTTGAATATGTAAATATAACTATTCAGGTAATGGGTAAAAATGGCGTAACAACATAAATATAATACATTGAAACTTGTTGATTGCTTGCGACTCACCCTATACTTTAAGAGCACAATAAAGTATTGTTGATAATTATTTTCTTTGACCTTTTCCAGAAAATTTGAGGCAACATATTTTTATAAAGAATACATTTCCAAGGAACTTTTTGCAATTTTCACACAAAAATCATCTGTCGAGGTTACCGACAGTTCGTCGCAGCCTCAGTGCAAGTATACGGAACTCTTTACATTACAGTTTCATCGGATTGCAGATCTGATTTTGCTACATCTACAACAACAGCATCACATTCTTCATTGCTCAGGTACTCGTATAGATATGTACATTTATTTTATTTCATTCCTTCAAATGCCTAACAACAGTAAAGTCAATGTATCTAACATGGCTGATGAGGTACAATCGCCTTTGTACTCGCTAATGCAAACGCGTTCGAAGATTCTTCGCAACCTACACAGTATAAAGCAATGTATTGCTTGTGTAGAAGTCGATAGTGAAACGCATGTTCTCCAATTTCGATTACAAATTGTTGAGTCCTATTTTCAACATATTTGTGACATCTAGAATAATATTGAAGCTCTTTCTAGGTCGGACAAATCGAGAGTAGAAATCCAAAGGGCCAACCTTTAGTATCATAGCACCCTTTCAGGTAACCGAAGAAAACTACCCGAAGCATATACAGCGGCTAAAGGAAAGTTACGACAACAACGAAGTGATTTTTCAAGATCATATTACATCGCTTTTAAACACTCCGTTTATGAAAAGATCTGACGCAGCAAGTCTACGTAATATTATCAGCGCTGTTGCAGGGTTTTGCGGTTCATTACTCTCGTTGGGCTCAGAAAGTGCTATGCTAATTCATATCGTTCTAACCAAAATTGATTCTGAATACAAATCATCTCGTCTTCATTTCGCTACCGTTGGAACTACAATTTATACATATGCACAAATGATAGAACTTAAATTCATCTCATCAGTCAGCAGTTCATCGGTTTCACTCATCGCATAAACACGTACAGGATTTGTCTGGAAAGTAATAGGAATCGATTTAAAAAAACATCTGGGCTGTAGGGCGGCTGCGGAAGCGTTGGGATGCCGGCCTTGGTTAGGTAGCTGTTCACAAGAAAGGCGGTGTGAGCCGGGGCGTTGTCGTGGTGCAACTTCCAATCGGCTGCGATGTCTTGTCGGACCCGATTGACCTCCGTCACAATATCATGAACCACAGATTTTGATAAATTTGTCATCTGGGTAATTAAACGAATACTTAGTCGACGGTCTGAGTTCAAAAGTTTACGCACACGAGTCACATTGTCGATGTTTGTCGAAGTCGCAGGTCCCCCAGCACGGTCTTCATCAGCGACACTTTTCTGGTCCTCCTTCTTCGGTGGTGGTACCACCGAAACACATCACTTCTTGATAAATTAACATCTGGGTAAGCCTGTTTGGTCATATCAAACGTCTCTGTAGCAGATTTACCGAGTTTCGCACAGAATTTAATCACGTACCTTTATTTTAACGAACGCTGCATTTTCGGCTTGCACCACTCACAGAAACATGTCGCGCGAAAATTTTGTCCTGACTCTCCAGGTGCTCGGAGACAACTGACTAGCCGCTCGTTCGTTAGCTAGGAACGCCCTCTATCGAATCCAGTCAGTGCGCGCACGCTCTGAAGTACAGTCGCAGCGGAAGAAAATCAGTCCTATTACTTTTCGGACTAACCCTCTATGTCAAAAATGTATCGGCAATTTTATCAACTCATTTTGTGGAGAAACGAACCTCATGAGCCAGTTGTTTCAACTTAAAACTGTAACTTACGATTTGGGTTCTGAACAATTCCTAGCCATTGACAGTTTATTTCATATTGCTGACGTCAATAAAGCTGACTTTTTTTTCAGAAACGTTTCGTAATGCGATAACTACACCTGCACTCTTCACGGATTACGCATAAATTTTCATTTTAAGTCACGGAAAGGATTTATATCCTCCACACCAGGACAAGCCATTGTTTCATCAGTCTCTACTTTGCCGACCTGCAGTTTTTTTAAATTTAATTTTTTTTCTTATATTATTTCTGTTTTGTATTCTTAGAATATCAATAAAAAGCATGTAAAAAATGGATAGTCAAAATAATTTTTGATTTTTTTTATCGCGTCAAAAATAAAATACCTAAAATTTGGGCTTCTAAACCAGAATACCCCCTTATGTCAATGTTGTCGTATATCTCATACAGTTCATCGTTGGATCGAATCCGGTATTCGTCGTGGCCCACACGCAAAGGACCATAAATCTTCCGCAAAACCTTTCCATTGAAAACTCATCATCAGATGTAGTCTTCATCCATATCTCTGCACCATATAGCAGAGCGGCCATAATACGTTTGTATTGCTTGTCATCCTAGGCTGTGTGACCTTTTCATTGGAGGTGTTTTTGTCACGTGGCGTGGAGGATTGTTCGCCTTCTCAAGTTAGCTTGCCTTCAGACGTATGTTTTTTGGCTATCCAAAGGATACTTGGTCCAAGACCGGAAGTCGTGAGCTGCTTGAGCCATTTGTAAAGGAACTCTCCCAAGTGAATAGTGCTTTCTTTCCTCACTCCCGTGAACTTCTACACATGGCTTCATTCTTTCTGATAATTTTTTATACAGATCTGAGAATTTCGAAATGTGAAGAAATCTTACAGATTTTTCAAGTTGTTCCAGTGTAACGTACAAAAGCGTAACTGCCAAATAAAATAACTCATTTTAACAACTACATAAATTGACAATTATAAATCCTGTTAACATACACCTCTACATATAAAACACCCTTTATATATATACATGTTTGTATTATTGTCTGTGGTTTTTTCGGTTTTCGTTGTCTCCTGCTTCCAATTTCATTCCATTTTGCTGTTTTATGGACTGCTGTTCATGACCTTAGCCAACCGAGTTCTGCTATGTACACCTCCATAGACATACTATATGAACAAAGTTCTTCAATACCTAGATATGTATGTAGTTAGCTGCTAAGAGTTTGCAAATAATTGCAAACACATCCTTTTACATATGTATATTCTTTCATATATACATATGTACTCGCGTGGGTCGTATACAAATCTGACCTTAACTTACGCGACAACCGATTTTTGTACTTTTCGCTGTACTGCTCCTACTATTCGCTGTTTGACAAAAGAAAATATTTGCCACTCGCTAGCGAAGGCTGAGCTGAAATTTTTGAATTTCGACTACAAATTGAGGTCAAAGCTATGTTATATACATATGTACATATGTTCCGAAGCACTATGTGCATGTGTGTTGTTGCGCCGCGATGTATCGTAAAAGCATTGCGGTGTGCCCTTGACATCGGCAGCAATGCAACTTGAAGAACTTGTGAAGGTTTCCGCCATTATTCTAATATACCACGACACTCAAACTAGGTACATATTGCTTTGAGGTTTTGGTATGAAATACACTCGAAAATATATATAAATCACTTTCACTTTCATATAAATATATCCATACATTAGTTCAGCTTATAAGTATTCTAAAAGTAATATTTCTCATAGCAATTTTATTTTAAAGAGCAAAAATAAAACGGACTTATGAAAACGAAATGAAATCTTGCAGAATCTAGCCATTTCCCAAAGCTGCCAAGCAATTTCGCGCCAGCATTTCAACTCATCTACGCCTTCATATTTCTATCTTTCCTTAGACATTTCCTTCCAGTTCGCCATCCGAACGGCTGTCGGCAAAGCAAACGGAAAGTAACGTTAGAATAAGCTTTCAATGTCACTGCATATCAGGAGCGTTTCCTTGCCACATGTTAGCTTCCGTTTTATTATCAATTGGCGAATATGGCGAAGAGGCGCTCACATAAATAATTACACTGTATGGAAACAGTGGTCGAGATGTAATTAAAAAACCTAGACATGCCGATACTGCTAAGGCAACTTTGGAGAGAGAGTTGAGTGCTTGACAATGCAACCGAAAGCTCGTGGGCCCAAAACCCGGCTAACAACGTGAAAGTTGCAAGCTTACCAGTGTTCGGGTCCGAAATCATGAACCTTCCGTTTTCTGTTACCACCAATAGGTGCCATATGAAAGGCAAGTGAAGTTCATAAAGGTGTGCGCTTTTAAGAACCAAACAACTTAGATGAGATCTTCAGTTTCTTCATAGATTGCTAAGGCAGGCCTGGGTAGCTAGTGAAGTTCATAAAGGTATACTCTCTTAAGAAGGCACCAACTTAGATGAGATCTTCAGTTTCTTCATAAAAAGCTAAGAGAAGATGAGTTTCAACAATCAGAATTATAGTTTATCATCAAACTAAATCCGTCTTCTGCTTGAAAAACTGAGATCTCTGGGGACCTTATACTTGGAAAATACCTCAGCTAAAGGCATGATTGCAGAAATCTAATAACTAATCTTTTCAACAGTACTTACAGATGTTTTAACGAAAAGAAGTCGCCTCTACTTTCAAGCGCTGTGTGAAGAGGTCACTGTCGTTAGAACACTTGAGGCCGCTTTTAAAGTACGGAATGTATACAATGAAAACGAGATACTTTAGCTTTCGATCCTGCATTATTGTACATCATCAATTCCGGGCGTATAGACGTCTGCAGATAGTCTGATAGACAGATGCACACATGAAATCGGAAAATACTGGATCATCTGCAAAGAGTACGATTCCCTACTGGGTATCTTGGCATGTGCATTTGTATGCACGACGCACGGCGAACGCTTGTAAGCGAGACAGGTAACATGACATTTCAACCGTAAATGTTTCGCCTGAACTCGGTTGACGCATGGTGACGGGCATAGCGCAGCTCGTACTACCACAAACCAATATCTGGCTTAAGCGCCAGCACACGCCTGTCACTCTTTACCGCAATTCGTTTTCCCAGAAAGAGTTTGCCTTGCTAGTAATTGCATAACTCACCAGTTGCTCGGCGCTGTGCTTTCATCTCGGCGGTTGAGACGCAGCCTTACCTTGCCTTTGGCGCTCTTGCGCTAAATGTCAACAGGGGCATTCTTGCTGGCAGCCGCTTGCTACTTGTGGATGCAGCTATTCGTGTGTGCTGTTTACCTCGGCTTGCCTTTAAATGCGAATTGCGTTTGCTTGGAATTCAATGTTTGCATTCGCGTTGTCATCGCCGTGTTCCTCTTGTGAGTCAACAAATAACAGTTGCCTGCACATATGTGTGCACATTTATGCCTGTTTGTACACATGTAGCTCCTTGAGGTGCCCATTAGTCATTACTTCTTGATTGTTTGGCATTGCTCAGATTGTGTCTGCTTGTTAAAGATTAAGGTATACCAACTAACTGTTTGGTAAAGCAAATAGTATTTAATTTGTTAGAGAATGAGCACAAATATTCGTCGCTTTACCATCGTTAAGGAAAGAGTTATTAGTATATGTTATACTATATAATGTATATCCTGCTTTTATAGTTTTGTGAAAGTTTACCACTTGAGTATTGTGGTATTTTAGAATTGGCTATGCTTAAGGTTAACAAAACTGTTTCTCAACAGATCGTTGAGATATTTGTGGTTATTAGATAACTCTACGTTATGGAGTTATAATCAGTTGCAAGCTAAAAAATACGTGCCTTTCATGGATATATTTGTGAAGACGTGTTTAACTGAAAAATAAAGTGAATCAAGCAAGGAAGGGCTAAGTTCGGGTATAAATGAAAATTTCATACTATTGCAAATTGCAATGATTGCCGGGATAATACTTTCGGGTACATAAGGCTTGTTACTTATCTGGTGCCTTGGGCAAGTTTTCACTCGACTATTATACCCCGAATAGGGTTAAAACTGACGTTGAGCAACACCAAAAGCTCCGTCAGAATCGGGAAGGACCTCTCCGAGCCGTTCGATACCAAACGAGGTTTGTAAGGCGACTCCCTATCGTGCGACTTCTTCAACCTGCTTCTGGAGAAAATAGTTCGAGCTGCAGAACTAAATAGAGAAGGTACCATCTTCCATAAGAGTGTACAGCTGCTGGCTTATGCTGATGATATTGATATCATCGGCCTCAACACCCGCGCCGTTAGTTCTGCTTTCTCCAGGCTAGACAAGGAAGCACAGAAAATGGGTCTGGCAGTGAACGAGGGCAAGACGAAATATCTCCTGTCATCAAACAAACAGTCGTCGCACTCGCGACTTGGCTATCACGTCACTGTTGACAACTGTCAATGTGTTTAACGTTGGTATCTGCCTACGAAGGCTCAAATCCACGGTGCTATCTATTGCTAGTAGCACATAGATCAAATTAATGCGTTGATCAGCGCCCCAAAGTGTTGTTTGAAGTTGTAGATAATTTCGTCTATTTAGGAACCAGTGTTAACACCACCAACAATGTCAGCCTGGAAATCCAACGCAGAATAACTCTTGCCAACAGGTGCTACTTCGGACTGAGTAGGCAATTGAGAAGAAAAGTCCTCTCTCGACGAACAAAAACCAAACTCTATAAGTCACTCATAATTCCCGTCCTGCTATATAGTGCAGAGCCATGAACGATGACAACATCTAATGAGTCGACGTTGCGAGTTTTTGAGGGAAAAGTTCTGCGAAAGATTTATGGTTCTTTGCGCGTTGGTCACAGCGAATATCGCATTCGATGGAACGATGAGCTGTACGAGATATATGACGACATGGACATAGTTCAGCGAATTAAAAGACAGCGGCTACGCTGGCTAGGTCATGTTGTTCGAATGGACGAAAAAAATCTGAAAGTATTCGACGCTGTAATTTTTTAGAGGAAGAGGAAGGAATTGGACCTGGCTACGCTTGGAATATCCAATTGGCGCCACGTAGCGAAAAGAAGAAAGGACCGGCGCGCTGTTGTTAACTCGGCTATAATCGCGTAAGCGGTGTCTACGCCAGATAAGAAGAGAAGAAGAAGAACATGGTATATTAAGTTTGTCACGAAGTTTGTAACACCCAGAAAGAAGCGTCGGAAACCCTATAAAGTATATTAGCTATGTCTGTCTGTCTGTCTGTTCGTCTGTATATATACGAAGTCCCTCAATTTTTAAGATATCGTTTTGAAGTTTTGCCAACGTCATTTTCTCTTCAAGAAGCTGCTCATTTGTCGGAACTGCCGATACCGGACCACTATAACATATAGCTGCCATATAAACTGAACTATCAAAATCAAGTTCTTGTATGGAAAACTTTCACATTTGATAATGTATCTTCACCAAATTTGGTATAGATTATTTTCTGAGGCAACAATATAATCTCCGAAGAAATTGTTCAGATCGGTTAACTATAGCATATAGCTTCCATACAAACTGAACACATAGTTACAAAAGAAATGCACCTGTGAAGGGTATATTAGCTTGGGTGCAGCTGAAGTCAACGTTTTTTGTTTTGTTTTCATTTTAAAGACAAGACCGTTATTAGAAAAGTATGATCTCTTAATCTTATAAGGGTAACTCAAATATCGGCCGATATATGCGGTCACCCGAAAGTTCGAATATCTTTATATGAAGTATATAGGAGCTTAGGGAAATTTTGACCCAATTCATCCCACAGATTCTCTCTGAATTTCAATTGTATATCACATACATTGACCGATATTTTTTGGTAAAAAGTCAACTATAGACACTGGGATCCATAAATTTGGTACCAACGCGCTTGAACAGTTTTGGTTCAATTTGGGAAAATTTTTGTCATAATGTGGCACACTTTAAAGGCAGTATTCGAACAAAGTTTTATCCGGATATATTAATTGATACTTGATTATTCACTACAAAGTGAAGGAAACAAAATTGTGTTATATGGGAAGTAGGCGTGTCTGTAACCTAATTTCGCTAATTTAATTAATGATATACTATCGGGTGATTTTTTAAGAGCTTGATAACTTTTTAAAAAAAAAAAACGCATAAAATTTGCAAAATCTCATCGGTTCTTTATTTGAAACGTTAGATTGGTTCATGACATTTACTTTTTGAAGATAATTTTATTTAAATGTTGACCGCGGCTGCGTCTTAGGTGGTCCATTCGGAAAGTCCAATTTTGGGCAACTTTTTCGAGCATTTCGGCCGGAATAGCCCGAATTTCTTCGGAAATGTTGTCTTCCAAAGCTGGAATAGTTGCTGGCTTATTTCTGTAGACTTTAGACTTGACGTAGCCCCACAAAAAATAGTCTAAAGGCGTTAAATCGCATGATCTTGGTGGCCAACTTACGGGTCCATTTCTTGAGATGAATTGTTCTCCGAAGTTTTCCCTCAAAATGGCCATGGAATCGCGAGCTGTGTGGCATGTAGCGCCATCTTGTTGAAACCACATGTCAACCAAGTTCAGTTCTTCCATTTTTGGCAACAGAAATGTTTGTTAGCATCGAACGATAGCGATCGCCATTCACCGTAACGTTGCGTCCAACAGCATCTTTGAAAAAATACGGTCCAATGATTCCACCAGCGTACAAACCACACCAAACAGTGCATTTTTCGGGATGCATGGGCAGTTCTTGAACGGCTTCTGGTTGCTCTTCACCCCAAATGCGGCAATTTTGCTTATTTACGTAGCCATTCAACCAGAAATGAGCCTCATCGCTGAACAAAATTTGTCGATAAAAAAGCGGATTTTCTGCCAACTTTTCTAGGGCCCATTCACTGAAAATTCGACGTTGTGGCAGATCGTTCGGCTTCAGTTCTTGCACGAACTGTATTTTATACGGTTTTACACCAAGATCTTTGCGTAAAATCTTCCATGTGGTCGAATAACACAAACCCAATTGCTGCGAACGGCGACGAATCGACATTTCACGGTCTTCAGCCACACTCTCAGAAACAGACGCAATATTCTCTTCTGTACGCACTGTACGCATTCGTGTGGTTGGTTTAATGTCCAATAAAGTAAACTGAGTGCGAAACTTGGTCACAATCGCATTAATTGTTTGCTCACTTGGTCGATTATGTAGACCATAAATCGGACGTAAAGCGCGAAACACATTTCGAACCGAACACTGATTTTGGTAATAAAATTCAATGATTTGTAAGCGTTGCTCGTTAGTAAGTCTATTCATGATGAAATGTCAAAGCATACTGAGCATCTTTCTCTTTGACACCATGTCTGAAATCCCACGTGATCTGTCAAATACTAATGCATGAAAATCCTAACCTCAAAAAAATCACCCGATATATACCGAATTTAACTGAAATCGGTTGAGCAAGTCCCAAGATATGTGACTTCAATTAAACAATTTTTACCACACTTCCTTAAGTGGGTATTCTGGTCTAGAAATTAAAAAAAATCGAATTTTTTTTTTATATTTTCAAAGTTTAACTATTCAAAAATATGTGTACAAGAGGATTTTTCAAAATTCAAATTATTTTCGGAGATATAGGCATTTTTCTGACCCAGCATCCAAACTGGTTCGGCCGGAACTAATCGAACAAAAGATTTTACGTTAAACTTTAAACGCGTTTTTCTCAAAACTGACTTTTCGGAACGATACCCACGATTTCTCAGGTTCTACTGTACCGATTTACTGGAAATTTTTACAGAGTCTTCTTTATAAGCTTGTCTATGGTTAGAACTAGCCCCGTCCCCGAATTTGTATTATTATTATTTTTAAAAAATTCGAAATAGTCTGAAAAAGTGATCCAAAAAAACTTTTTTTTCAGGCAGTCGCCATTTTGTGAAAAAAATTGTTTCCCACTTTTCCGTAGTTCCGGCCATTGCGACATTATTCTATATTAATAATCTTTTTTTTTTTGGTTTCAGATAACTAGGAGGGTTGAAATCATGGGTATGGTCACGTGGAAATTTTTAGAGACCCCCCACTTCGTCAGCTCATAATTTTTGAAATTTTTTACTTTTTTAGTTTTTAATTTTTTTCTATACTCTTCTAAAATTAACAAATAACTAATAAAAAAATGGATGGTAAAAATATTAATTGCCTTTTTTTTACGACACTTTAAAAATTCCCTGAAATTCATCTTCTAGACCAGAATACCCCCTTAAAAAACCTTCTATATGATCTCGGTGGAAACAATTAATGCCTCTGGCGTATTTATTTATAGATTAGCGAATGGGCTTATCATCCGATTTCATGCATTTTCACACTGTCGGTACGCGTTTTCCCAATAACTATTTGCACTAGGTGAGTTCGGTAGTTATAGCTTTAGTATTTTAGGAGATATGTATATTAAACATATTAGAGGGCGGGGTCACACTCAGGTTTTAAAAATTTATAGCCCACAGGTGCTTTTTTGGGAGTACCAGTGGTCCGATAACCCGCAACCACTAACTCGTTCTCCATTTTCGCTGAGGACCGGGCTTACCAACATCACGATATTTTAATTTTTACTCAAATTGCAGCTTTCACGGACTCCGTTTGCTTATCCAGTCTGGAGAAAGCAGATCTCACCGCACGGTTGTTAAGACCAATGATATCAATATCATCAGCATACGCCAGCAGCTGTACGCTCTTATAGAAGATAGTACCTTCCCTAGTTAGTTCTGCAGCTCGAATTCTTTTCTTCAAGAACACATTGAAGAACTCGAACGAAAAGGAGTTGTATTTTTTGAAACCTCGTTGGTATCAAACGGCTCGCAGAGATCTTTCCTGATCCTGATGGAGCTTTCGGTTTTGCTGAAAGTCAGTTTACACAGCCGTATTAGTTTTTCGGGGATACCAAATTCAGACATCTCGTCATAAAGGCAGTTTTTTTGTGCTGTCAAAAGCAGCTTTGAAATCGACGAAGAGGTGATGCGTGACGATTTTCTTTTCACGGGTCTTTTACATTCCCTCAATGGGTATATAAACAAGCAAAATTGCCACATTTGGAACGAAGAGCAACCTGAGGAGATTCAAGAGCTGTCATTTCATGCAGGAAAGAAACCGGTTAGGTGTGGTTTGTTGGCCGGTGCAATCATCGATCCCTATTTCTTCAAAAATGTTGCCAGTGAAAACGTAAACGTCAGTGGCGACCGTTATCACTTCATGATAACCGTTTACTTCGTACCTGAAATTGTAGCTCGTATTTTCGATATCGCATCAATCAATGTATTTATTGAGAGAACACTTCAGTAAGCAGCTAATTTTACGTTTTGGTTCGGTCGAGTGGCCATCAAAATCGTGTGATAGCAGACCGTCATTTAATTTGCAGTTTCTGTGTTTTTTTTCTATAAAAGAGCAGGGAACCTTGAAATGCATTACCCTTTACATATAGTTGCTTATAGAATTGCACCTGAGAAGGCTTAGCTATTTTTGCTGTGTAAGAGCTGAAAGCAAAATTAAAATCACTTAATCAGAAACTTGGAAAAACAAATAGAGGAATTTTTTGTTTCGAAAGTGATTATTTATTGAATGTGTTATAATAAAAGAATCAAATATAAGCTTTGCGAAGTGTTATTTATGGAATATTCACTTTCATTTCGTTTGGGATTTATATGCAATTAATACTTGTAGCCAAGCTTATATATACACACACACACGTACGAGGGTCATGATGCAAGAAGTTTTTAATTAGTTTTTCTTGCAAACCCAAAAAAGCCTCAAACGGTACGGCTGACTGCGTAAATACTCGACCAAGTCTGCTTTTCTTTGTGTGTGTGAGTGCGTCTATGTGTGTGTGAGAGTGTGAAAAGTGTTCAACAATTGTGCAAGTGGAAAGTGATGATGCATTGAGTGAATGAATTTGCTGCAATTTATTACTGCTGCGGAAGAATAGTTCAAAACACCTGAAGTGAAGCTGAAGAAGAGCGGAATGAAGTACGAGGTGTGAAAGGGAGGTCAAACGGTGCGTCCAACTCATTCTGGGGCACATAAATCAGCGTTGTTGTTGTTATTTGTTGCTGGTTTTATTGCCTTACTTTCTGCAATCATAGCTTTGCTTATTTTTAGCTTGTGCTGTTGTTTGCTCCTATTGTTCATGCTTTTTGTTGTTGTTATTTTTTGATCGTGTTGGCTGTTGCTTTCACTGCCACCATTGTCGTTGCAGAACTTTATTGCTCTTTTCATTGTGGTGTTTAAGTATGTGTGAACTGAGTGATTGCTATTGTGCCAAATTACCTTCTTTCACTTGTATGTGTGCGTGTGTGTGTATATGGGCTCTATTGTAATTGGTTGTTGCGACTTTTTCAAACTGCTGCATTAGCTCATTTATAATTGCAAATTTGGAACTTTGATTTCCTTTGGAATTATCTTGAATGAATTTAAGCAAGCTGATATTCGTTTTGTAGAAGTCTTGTGTTTACTACCTGAAAGTAAGTCCATGGAGTACTCACAACTGTGTTTAGAAAATAGCTGAAAGGCAGGGTTTCGGAGCGTAAATAATTTGGTATCTTAGTGCTTAGAAGGGTAATATTCCAAAGAAAACTATCAGATGAAGCGGTTCAAGCTATCAAATGGCTTAGGCACGTAGATGCTCAAGCTTCTTGGCTCATCGGTAGTAAAATCCTCACCATAGTCTTCAACTCTTCGCTGACAACTACTGAATAAACTCGATATGTAAGAAAATTGAAAGAGGAGTCATACTACTGAAGTGTAGAAAACCCGCCAACCACAGCGAGTTATCACCCGCTGACTCTTCCTTCTCCAGCAGGAAAGACACTTGAGGCCTTTATACCCATGATTTTCACACATCAACTGAGCCTAGCTCTTTGCCACTACAGCACTTTGCGTCATAAACGATAACTCATGACCTCAATAAAAAAAATACAATATAAGAGGATATCGAAGTATCAGCGGACTTGAGAAAAGCTCTTGTTACCCTCACTCACCCAACGCAACTAGAAGACATTGAAAGACGCACTCTTGGTTCTTCATTAAAGAAGCTAAGAAGAATTACACAGGGTTTTCCGCAGTTTGGTGTTGCCTGCCCGTTATCGTTTAACAGCTACATCTCGAAACCACCTCCTCCACTAAAGGAAATTTCCATTAGCTCGTACGCTGATCATTGCACGATATTGACATTCTTCTTCTTCTTAATTGGCGCAGACACCGCTTACGCGATTATAGCCGAGTTAACATCAGCGCGCCAGTCGTTTCTTCTTTTCGCTACGTGGCGCCAATTGGATATTCCAAGCGTAGCCAGGTCCTTCTCCACCTGGTCCTTCCAACGGAGTGGAGGTCTTTCTCTTCCTCTGCTTCCCCCGGCGGGTACAGCGTCGAATACTTTCAGAGCTGGAGTGTTTCCGTCCATTCGGACAACATGACCTAGCCAGCGTAGCCATTGTCTTTTAATTCGCTGAACTATGTCAATGTCGTCATATATCTCGTACAGCTCATCGTTCCATCGAATGCGATATTCGCCGTGGCCAACGCGCAAAGGACCATAAATCTTTCGCAGAACTTTTCTCTCGAAAACTCGCAACGTCGACTCATCAGTTGTTGACATCGTCCAAGCCTCTGCACCATATAGCAGGACGGGAATTATGAGTGACTTAAAGAGTTTGGTTTTTGTTTGTCGAGAGAGGACTTTGCTTCTCAACCTTATTTCGTTTGCCATGGTCGTCATCAAAAGGGGGGTTTCTCATCCGAGGCTGTTGGTAGTTTTTCATTGGGGTGAGCTTTTTGCGTGGCGGGTCCCAAACCCAGCGCACAACCCTATGGGGATGTTTCGCCTTCTCACTTTAGCTCGTCTTCGAACGGATGTTCTTAGGCTACCCAGAGGATACTTGGTCAAAGACCGGAAGTCGTGAGCTGCTTGAGTCATATGTAAAAGAATTGTTTCTGGCCACTCCCAAGTGAATGGCGATCAGAGAACTTTCCTCACTTGCGTGAACTTCTACACATGACTCCATCCTCCTGATATTGACATTGGGCACTGAAAATGATGTCAAGTATTTCGTACGGGATCGCATATTTCCTCAACTCTTCTCACTTCTTCGTTGTAAGGAGCCTACAGCACTCTGATGCGGAGACCTAATTCACCAACTGGACGAAGCAATACATAGTAGACCTCAACATTTTTGTCACTAATGTTAAATCCGGACAGTGCACAACCCCAAATTTTGGAGTCTGTTGTCTCTCACTTCGCATACGACTGCATTCATCACCAAAGTATAGAGTCACAACAACATCCTCAAGTCACAGCAGATGACGGAAAGACAATTGTTTTAACGATCGGCCGGCCATTAATTACGCAACTCCAATGCAGTCGCCTGGGTGCAGCAGGATGCAGCTGAAGAAGATTTAGACTAAACGCGTCATCGCAGTCCACACTATAACAGGATGTATTGAACGCTTCCATAGTGATTACCGCATTTTGCTGGTTGGGGAACATAATTTACTTCTTTCCAAGTAGTTTCGACTGGGTTGGTTTTGCAGAAATCATCTGCTTGAATCAGAGTCGCCTCATAAGAATATCATGAGAGCATTCCTACAGTGTTTCGACGAACTTCAACAATATCCCGACGCGATTTCGAACGGGACTAAATGCAGACAAATACTTAACGCCATTTAACGCGGAGCCGTCTACATCTTCAATGACTCCCTGACATGGCTTCGTTGGAAACGAAACGCCACCCATAGTAGACCATGAACTACCGCGTTTTCGCGTGAAACTGACCCTCCGATTGCAGTGAAAGCTGGCGTCAGGACGTTCTCTCAAGAAGTTTGACGTATATGTACCCTTGATTACTTTATTGATGGGTCTCAAGCTGTACTATTTTATGTTCATATTTTCGAATATTTTCTTGTAATTTCCCAGTTTTCAAAAGTAGAAAATATAAATTTATTAAACATACTTTCCGAACATCATACATCTTCTGAACACCTCGCTGCCTCGAAAAAATTTTTAAGTGTTACCAATATGTATTTATAGCCTGCGAGTACTTCAAAACTGAAATACTCAAATCCAACACCAAAAAAAAACACCAACAGTCATCAATAACACTCGCGCAAGTTTTGCCAAAATCAACTAAGAAAATTGTTTGCTCTTATTGAGCGCACTAAGTTCGGACGAAAAAGTTACTTCAACAAAGTATCCACCGAAAAAATGCAACAACTGAAAACTGCAATATAAACACTCGAATCGACCTGAAGAAGTTGTTCAAACTGCGCGCTCAAATGCGGCAGCATTCGCTTGTATTAGAACGAATGTCGTTTACGAAAGTTGCAAGTTGGCAAGTTGCAACTAATTTTAGTGAGGTACATATGTACACCCTGCTCTGGACCAACTCGCAGCGAGCTGGTCAAATCGGAAAACTGAAAAAGAAGAAACAAAAATCATATCACTTCGGGCTGTGCGCTTTTTGGTGATATTCAATTTAAGTTAGCCAGCAATATTTGCGAATTGGCAACAAGCAGTCGAAGTCTTTGCTCCGAAAAAAACGAGAAGCAGCAATGGATTTAGAAGGAAAATCACTTGCAAGTGTGTGTGTTTACAAATCTATAAGTGACTTTCGATATTTGCACTTATGCAGGATTTCGCAGCAACCAAGTATAAACTAAAGTATTTACACAAATTGAGAGGAAAACCGTTAAACCAACTGCTCAGACAAGTATTGCAGTTTCAGTTTTCTTCCATTCCGCAATGGCTCTAGCGTGGAATTGCTTTTAGCATACTTTTATGCGCGCAGCCTTGTCATGAGTTAAGCGGGTGTAACTAGAACCGGGCGCTGCCTTGTCGAAAACTCATTTCGAGCGGTTTAAATCAATACCGTGTAAAACTGACCAAACGTAACGTAAACGAAACGGCAGCTGATAGCACACGCTCACACATAAATATATTTGTATATGCATGTGTTTCTAGTTGCGCATTGCTATCATTATTTCGCTACTTTTAGTGGCCACTAAAAGTGAAACTTAATCGTTGCATTTGCACAGCAGCCGATATTGATTGCACATCCTTGCTGCCGCACGCCATATATCCTCTCGTGCCATTACATCGCTCTGCCGCCGCGTTAGCTGGTGGCTGATGGAGTGTGGGTTGTACGGTATCAAATTGTGCACTTAACGGTGGCACGCAAAGTTTTATTTATATTTAAGTAGGTACTTGCTTTCTTGGAATACATTGCGGAGGAAGTAAGCGAAACTTTTGCGTGGTTTGACGCTGATGAGAAATTCATTGCAAAGCGCCGCAGAAATTAATTTGGCCAAGACTTACCGTGTGGTAGTAACTTGCACGCGAGTTCTTAACTGGATATTGCATTACTTTTGAAAGGTTAGAGAATTGCATGCAAGTGTGGACTATTTTGGGAGCGATGCTGGCAGCGCTTCTTAAGTGGAAATGCATTTCGTTTTATAGATTTCTTATACATTTTTGATAAAGGTGGAATAATTTTCGATTTTGGCTTGTGACGCATGAGAGCGTCGATTTTAAGCATCACTGTAGTATTCTTTAAAGAATAAGACAGAAACCATCTACTAACATAAATGACTTCAAGACCTCTGCAGCGTACTTCAAGCGGAGGTGGCTGCTTTTGAAATGGCGGCAGATCTACAACTTTGGAGTGAATACCGAATTCTCAGCCAGATGAAAGAGTTGGACATCAGGACGCGAATTAAGAATTGAGGTCTATGACCTTGAGCTCGTGATTAGTAAAGCATAAACTGGAGTGTGGCAAAGGAAATTCTGGCCAATGGGCAACAAGTTTCAAGACAAGAATATTGACATCGTATAGAACCAGATGAACTTGTAAAGAGAGTCTTGTCTCGTTAACGTCGGACTGAAAACAATGTTTCATTATCTTTTTACGGTTTTCTATTGGACGACCGGATTTCACGCGAGCTTGAAGTTTGCGGGTCAACCAGCAATACTTGTGTGGTCGTAAGTTCCTTCAGGCACGGTTAAAGTCGCAGAATGTACGGTTTGCAGCAAGGTTCGTCTTTCCTTTATTGTAGGGAAAAATCAAGTCGTCCCTTCCTTCTTAATTGTACTTCTTTAACGAAACTAAGACTAAATCATCGGTTTTACTATTTTTTGCCCACAGTTGTAACACTCGTTGGCATAGCTACTTTGGCGCGTGTGTTTGGGAACCAAACTCGGACGTCGATGGTTGGAAAATAACCAAAACTTACAAATAAATACGCTGAAGTAAACCCTGCTTTACATGAACTCGAAGATATTTTTTTATATTCTGTCACTAATTGCATCAAAATAGCAGCTCGCTTTTCAATTAATTAACTCGGGCAGAAAGAAAAATTGTGTTCACCAGAATTCGCTTGAACTGCTATAGACACTTGTCCGTTTTGATGCCTAGAACTCCTTGGCATGGATCAATGGTCGCATATCGACAAAACACCTAGAGCCTGCCACGCATTTATTGAGGCGGCTATTCTTGTCAATTTAGCGAGATGCCTCATCCTAAGCCTGGCAAAAGTTGAACAGTGACGAAGCAGGTATCTGGATGTTTCCACCTCAACTTGCTCATTACCTTGCTAAGAGCTAGCAGTTCAATGAACCTTTAACGTTTCATTCTAGGCTAGAAGGCTTTCGCAATCCCACAAGTGCAGGTTGCTGACCAACGCTTGCTAAGCTCGCGCAAAACCCATAGATCCAGCGCTCGAGTACACGAAGATAGCGGAACCTCTAATCGCTCACTGTCAGCGAGCTCAAGACGTGTTTTTCCAGTTCAAAAACAACAGAACAAATGGTTTTTTCGGCAAAATCAATTTAGTTTCCTTTCGTAAGCGCAAATGTTAGGTGAAAATGCTATAAATCGATGTTTTGGAGGTGTTCAATTCCATTTCCATGAATTTCAATGATGATTTTGATGAATTCATGCACAGTTTCGATCGAATTTCCGGTGATCACGGATTTTTATTGATCTATTGATCGTCATTTATGTCCTCACGACCACTTTGAAAATGTTGAAACCACTAGTTACCAACGTTTCGGTAAAAGATTACAAATTTTAAAACAAAATTTAATGTTCATTCTTTGTTCGAAGCTCATTTTCGCACCGATAACATAAACATACTGACACTTAAAACGCAATAACTTCACTTCCAATGTCTATGAAAGATCATGACTGGACAATCGATAAAGATAGCAGATTCTAACGCACCAGTCGACATATAGTTGGTGCCACCAGGGGGCGCTAATTTGAAAAAGTCCTGTTTACTTTGGAGCGCTACTTGTACAAGTATTACTCTGATAGATCCAGTGAAATAATTTTTGTTGAGACTAGATCCCAACATGCATAATAATTTTAACTTTTTTCCATGTATTTCAACCGATTTCCCAGTAAAATTTACTTAAGTTATTGTACTATTTTTTATGACGGTATATTACTTCCTTTCAGCCTCAGTGACTACAGTCAACGCTATCTCTGGCTTTAAGCTGCCGTACAAACACACACACTCTCAAAAACTATCCATGTGCATTAAGCACTATCCTCACTATTCTCAGCCACTGAGTGCTCTATTCAAGCGTAGAGAAGTTTTTAATTTCCAGCATTTGTTGACATTTCTTATCTCTCTGTTTGCCATCGCAGGCAAATGGGGGGTTGCACTTTTGCGGTGCACAGCTGAAATATCTATTTGTCAATTTTCATTAAACGGCAAATGGTTTAATAGACAGACATTTTAATGAAGACACAAAGCTTATGGGCGAGAGTGAGTGAGGGCGTGTGTGCTGACTGGATTAGTGCATATGCTTTCATTTCGCTATCTGTTTGTACTTCCATGAGAGGAGGGAAGAAGGCAATTCCACTACTTCCACGAAATGTGATATGGCAATGTGAGAGACTTTGATTAAATTTTGGGAGAAATTGCTCACAAATAAACTATGTATTTATCACAAAAATGGTGATTTTCAAGATATCTTCAACAGAGTAATTTTCAGACAATAAATACATATAACTTTTAAACTAGAAAAGTGAAATAACACACAAGTATCTATGTAAGACCATCTTTCATGCACCAAATATGTTAAAAACCAATATTATTTAAGGACTTTAGAACAATTATTTTATTTCAGTAACTGGTTTCCACGTCAGTAAAGCAGAAAAAGAAGATATTTTCAGAGTTGCCAGCCATTTTATAAAATTAAAAATCATTATTATAAATTTGTCGATAAGTAATTGGAAATTTGCATTCTAGTGTAGATATACATGTATATATTTTTTTCCTAAGTTTTAGTTTTATTGCCTGTTAGACTGTGGTTGCCACTTTTAATCAATTTTTTAATTTAATAATAAGCGAATGAAGTTCGAAATATACATTAGCTATAAAAAACAAGAAAAAACGTTAACTTCGGCTGCACCGAAGCTAATATACCCTTCACAGGTGCATTTCTTTTAGTAACTAAGTGTTCAGTTTGTATGGAAGCTATATGCTATAGTAATTCGATCTGAACAATTTCTTCGGAGATTACATTGTTGCCTTAGAAAATAACATATACCAAATTTCGTGAAGATACTTTGTCAAATGTGAAAGTTTTCCATACAAGAACTTGATTCCGATCGTTCAGTTTGTATGGTAGCTATATGCTATAGTTAACCGATATCGGCAGTTCCGACAAATGAGCAGCTTCTTGAAGAGAAAATGGCGTTTGCAAAATTTCAAAAGGATATCCTAAAAACTGAGGGACTAGTTCGTATAAATACAGACGGACAGACAGACAGACGGACATGGTTAAATCGACTCAGCTCAACATACTGATCATTTATATGTATACTTTATAGGGTCTCCGACGCTTCTTTCTGGGTGTTACAAACATCGTGACAAACTTAATATATCCTGTTCAGGGTATAATAATAATAATTACAATATAGAGATATTGCCACCCGTTGCATTTTATTTCATTCTTTGCAATTGAAATTTATTTTGAGATTTTCTAATCAATCCGATTAAAATTTTTTTAAAATTATTTGTAATATGAAATAAGGCTTAGTTAAAAATGCAAACTGAATGATCAGATCTTTTTAAAGGAAAATCTTTATCTGACAAGATGACACGATATCTTAACGAAACTTGGCATGAATAATTGTCCCAGGAAGTATTATTACCACCGTATATATTAGTCAGATCGGACCACTACACCATATAGCTACCATTTTATTTTCTATTTTATACTATCCAGCCATATCTATTGAAGGGGGTATTTTTGTATAGGATTTTGAAAAAAAATCGATTTTTTTTTGCATATCTTGAAAGTTTAGACTTTCAAAAATATGACCTTGGAAGGATTTTTAAAAATTCGATTTACATTATTTTCAGAGATACAGCCGATTTTGTGACGTGGCGTCCGTGTTCACTGGACTTGTCTCCTAAACTTTAAACGCGTTTTTCTCAAAACTGACTTTTTCGGAACGATACCCACGATTTCTCAGATTCTACTGGACCGATTTACTTGAAATTTTTACATAGTCTTCTTTATAGGCTAGTCTATGGTTGGATCGGGCCCCATCCCCAAATTTTTATTTTTATTATTTAAAAAAAATTCGAAATAGTCAGAAAAAGTGATCCGAAAAAACTTTTTTTTCAGGCAGTCGCCATTTTGTGAAAAGAATTTCTTCCCACTTTTCGGTAGTTCCGGCCATTGCGACATTATTCTATATTAATAATCTTTTTTTTTGGTTTCAGGTAACTAGGAGGGTTGAAATCATGGGTATGGTCACGTGGAAATTTTTAGAGACCCCCCACTTTGTCAGCTCATAATTTTTGAAATTTTTTACTTTTTTAGTTTTTAATTTTTTTCTGTACTCTTCTAAAATTAACAAATAACTAATAAAAAAATGGATGGTAAAAATATTAATTGCCTTTTTTTTACGACACTTTATAAATTACCTGAAATTCATGCTTCTAGACCAGAATACCCCCCGAAAGAAATATTTTTTCTTATTAAGTCGATCAATTATATAGTATTTAAAAAGCTAACAGATTCTAAAAGTCCTGTTCTAATTGCAAAGATTAAAATAATAAATACTAGAAAATATTTAATGTTAAGGAGACGGTAGGGTAATCTGGCCTGCTTTTTTGACATTTTTTTTTTCATATAAATTTTTATTCTACAATAGAACTTTTTCATATATTATGAGCTATATCGTGGAGTGAGATGCGTTTTTTCACAGGCGGACACGATTTCCTAGTTTGGATCAACTGAAACACAATAACCCAAATTATTCTTAAAAAGTACGTGAATGGTTATAGTCGCTACTAGAATCATGAAAAAATTTTGATAAATAAAAAAGTAATTAACGTTTTTGTTTTTTTTAATTTTTCCCCATGTGTTTTTACATAAATTTTGTCATAACATTGTCAATAAATCATAAAAAATTATGAAACTAGCAGGGAAGATAGCCAGGCGTTTTGTGATTGTTTAAAAAAAATTAAACAAATCGGTTGAGTAGTTTGACTGGAATCATGACCGCCAGTTTAAAAAAGTCTGTTTTGAGAAAAACGCGTTCAAAGCTTAAGGTGTGCACTCCGAGCGCTCTGAACGTCGAGCTGTATTATAATTTTTCGGCCTCTTTTGAAACCTTCCAAAGGTAAAGTGGGTTTCTACATTAATTCCAAGGGTATAACGGAACAGAAAATGCAAAACAAAAAAAATTGAAAAAACGATCACCCTACTGGCCCCTTAATTTTGCCAATACTTTCTGTTTGTCCGACATTACTAACTGATTAAACTTCCAGTTGCTCAACAAAACCTTTTTTATTATTTCTGCTCTCCACCAGCTTCGTAGCATTTTACAATTATTTTTATTCTCGAATTTCACAGAAAAATTCTTTCGCAATAAAAGCATTTGCAATCTGTAACTCAATTAATGTTTACATGTGAACGCCAACTAAGTTACATCAGAACTTTGTTTGCCTCTTTTCCATTGACAAACCGGCGCAAGAAATGCAGTGCGCTCTAAGAATTCATTTATCAATCAGCAAAGAAGCCAATACAATGTACCGGCTACATATGTAGAGCGCGGGGTGTGCGAGGGCCGTTATCCGATTAGATCCATTGAAGCGCAACGAGTGTTGTCAGCATCATTTGATGCTCGGTTTTTCACTCTCTTCACTTCCGCTTTCACCTTTGCTTTCGCTTCTATGCACTGTGCACCATTTCTGTTGCTGTTGTTGTTAATTTGTTGTCTCGGTCTCTGCCTGCTACTTGTTTATCAGATAATAGTTGTCGTCCATCACAGCTTTTTCGCACTGCTCCTGCCTCCGTCTAGCCACTAGCTGCATATACCGTTAACCTTGTGCTGTTTACCGGTTCGTGAGTATTCTTAACTCAACACAAGTACTTTATTTGTTCCGCATTGCCCTCAAAAGATTAATTACTACTTGGCACAACGGCAACAAATAACGGTGAGGGATAATAGAAAAAATGAGAGAATATCGCCACACAGTTAATCAATTTGATTGTTGTTGTCGATGTACGTTAGATCTTCTGTCAGCACAAATTATCTGCTGTTGCATAATAGACAAACAACAACAAATTCAGCATGGAAGTTTTCGATAATAACACGATTTTTGCCAGCGTCTACTTAATGATAAATCGATTATGTTGTGTAATTGCTTGGAAATGCGCTTTTGGAGTTTGCTTAGAACCGTTATATTTATAGCGTTAATTTTGTTGTGATTGTCATAATGATGTGATAATTACAAATAAATGTATATAGCTCAAAGGAAAATGAAAGAATTAATCAACCAAATGTTGCTGTACATAGGTTAATGCTCATATGGGAGCACATTGCGTATACGCAACATACTTGTGGTGTAAAAGAAAATCCATTCTATATGCAAAATGTAGTATAAATAGGTCTTGTTGTTGTTTTTTCATAATAAAAGATGCGGCTGTCGATATATTATCGATGCCATATGAGTAAAAGTTCGAACTACCGAGCAATCTCTATGAGAAACAAGTAATGAAGGGTTAAGTTGTGATATAACCGAACGTTTCATACTCTTGCAACTTGCAAGGATTAAAGCGCGGAAGTACCTTCAGGCACATAAGGCTTGTTAGTTATGTGGGGTCCGAGGCAAGTTTTCAGCCCTCACGCAGTAACCACTTCCAATGAAAAGCAAAGAACAGAGACTCCCATTTTGAGAGAACACACATTTTGATTTAATGGAACACACCTGGAATGTAATTGGGAAGGTGCTATGCCCAGTGATTAATGTCCACGTTAGAGTAAAGGCTGCCGTCCAAGAAATGTGATGGACGAGCCAAGGACGGAGACGAGTTGTAACACTTACTACAATTGCCATATAAAGGTGTGTGATTTGTGGAGGGAGAGAGACTACGTCACCGAGTACTGTCCGCATCAAAGCGATGACCTTCAACATATCAATGATTTGCGTTCAAGCTCCGACGGAAGAGAAGGACGATGTGACCAAAGATGTTTTCTACGAGCGCTTGGAGCGCACCTATTAGGCTGCCTCCGCCGCGATATCAAAATATCCTGCTTGACGACTTTTTCCCAGGGTGGTCGACGAAGGTATTTTTGGCACAACGGTCGGTAAATTTAGCCTCCATGATGAAACATCCCCAAATTGGTTGAGTATATGCACCCGCCTTCGTGCAGCAAAAACACTTACACAATCACCACAGGCAGCCGAACGGTTTTCGACTCGACTTGTCGTGGACTATTGTGTCGCTCCACATCCACCTCGTAAGGTTGCGGTCGTCCTCAACACTAGCGAAGGGCAATAGATACCGACAGTTGAAGGGGGAAGCAAGACGCATGTGCAGACAACAAAAGGAAGCGGTCAAAATGCTAAAGTATGAAGTCTTTAAGAAGCTGGCCGTCAGGGGTAACGTTCGAAAAGTCTATGAAAAATTGCCTGACTATGATGAGGTTCGAATAGCAATTAGCCGCCTGAAGAACAACAATGCGGCAAAGACCGATGGATTACCGGACAAGCTACTCAAATACGGCGCCCAAAAAGTGATAAGGATCATGCATCAGTTTCTTTGCAGGAAATGGTGGGATAAAAGCATGCCCGAAGATTGGAACCTAGTTGTGCTCTGCTTAGTCCACAAAACGGGGAACCTCACAATCTGCGCCAATTATATGTTGAATCAATATCGCATATAAGGTTCTACCTAGCGTAGTGTGTGAAAGATTAAAGGTCACAGTTAACAAACTGATTGGACCTTCTCAATGTAGCTCTAAGCCTGGAAAATCTACTATCGATCAGATATTCACCATACATCAAATCTTGGAAAAGACCCGTGAAAAGAGGATCCACACACACCACCTCTCCGTCGATTTCAAAGCTACTCTTGACAGTACGAATAGGAGCTGCCTTTATGCCGCGATGTCTGCTGTTTACGGCTGTGTAAACTTAAGTTGAGCAATAATACCAAAAGCTCCATCAGGAACGGGAAGCACCTCTCCGAGTCGTGCGACACCAAACGAGGTTTCAGACAAGAATATTCTCTGTCGTGTGACTTATTCAATCTATTTCTATAAAGAATATTTTATTTTGATTAACTTTTGTGCGTGAGCTACCCTTGTGATGTCCATAAAAGGTAAAATAAGTTACAAATAACTAAACTTCTAAAATATTGATTAACAAAAAAGTTACAACTAAAAACAAAAGTACAAAGTTAGACAAACCAAAAAGTTCTTTATTTATTTATTAATAAAAAAAAAATTTCGGAAACAAACATGGGGTCTACTTTTCATTAGTTATATTTAGTAATCGGATCAAGCTTTATGGCGCTGGAAAGACAAGATTTGGAACTAAAAAGTGTTCTTTGACAGTTTTGTATTTTCTAGACACAGCATTGCTTGAGGAAAACAACATATTTCACAGTTATTTTTCGATAAAGGCTAAAAATGTGCATAGTGTTTATGGCCCTGATACTATAGTCAACTATACGGAGTTTTAGTTTCGGTGATTTCGATTCGATAATTTTTTTGTCAAAGATGCATTACGCTCCGAAAGTCCAATAACTGAAAATATCGAAGAAATAATGGGAGTGGTTGAGTCCGATGTGCAGTCATGCAGGCACTCTTTTGTTGGCTTAGTAGCTAAACATTGCTCGAAAAACCGTTTGAACCCTACAAAAAAAGCGTTGCACTGTAGAAGAGAAAGTGCGTTTTATTACGGAGCTGGCTTGGGGGTTCTTATGCATCCACTTTATAGACAGAATCTGACATCAAATGATTACTAGTCGAGTCTTTGTTGAATGATTTTGTTGGTTAAAAATTCGCCGGAAAAGAAATTTGTGAAAATCGATATTTCCAAGTTTTTGCCAATAAGGTGAAGTACATATGTTTATGATCGTAGCATTATGAAATTAGCTTCTAAATGACTGAAAGTTGTCGAACAAGAAGGTAAATCTTTCACCTAATTCAGTAAATTTAAACTGTGCTAAATCAAACTTTCAATTCAATGCAAAACTACCCGTTATTCTTTCTACTATATTATTTATATTCTACATTATTTTGGAATATAGCAAAACTTTCGCAATTATTTAAAGAGAAATATATTCTTATTTGATTTTGGGAGTAGCTTATACAAAAACGATATTCCGCAATCCCTCCATTCCATAATAAGTTTGCGTTCTCACCGGTATTAACTGTTAAATTAAATTTTACTTCGACAGAAATGCACATCTTAACACCCTTGTACAGTTAGTAGTCACATTCAAATATTATGTTTCGATTAAAATTTATTAAAATTATTATTATTATTATTAGTAGTGCATAGTACGCCACAAACAAAGCCCCAAAATGTGCAGCAAGACTTAAGAGATGCTCAGAAGTTAAATACGAGTAACAGTGCTTGCAGCGCACCAATTGTCCAAGGCTACAACACTGAGAAAAGGTCGCTGCATTTAATGTTTTGCAAAAGTTAAGGCCAAGTAATATGAATTTAATATGCGGCAATATTCTAACACTGCAAATCTGTGTTCCATTAATGTAAATAGGGTTTAAAGGTGAACGATTATGCGCACGCACACCAGCACACAAGAGTATGAGTAATTGTGTGTCAAGTTGTCTGACATTGTTTGCGAACGTTTATGCCCAGAGTGTGCATTTGCTGTGCGTGTATGGGCGCACATTTACTAAATAAACACACAACGGGCCTAAATTGAATGTGCTTAAGAGGATGTACGAGGATGTGTGTTTAAGGATATTTTTCTGTGTGTGTGTGTGCCTGCCTGGCAAGCAGCTGCTCGGTGTTTAAGTGCAATTATAAGACCCCAGGTGACTTTGTGGCACTAAACTTCGATAATTACTACGCAGCAACAACACCATAGATGAACTTTCTGCTGTTTTATGCTTCCTAAATATGTAATTTTCTAAAAATTAATTTCTTCGGAAACAGGAATTCTATTAAAAATTGCAACACTTTTTGTCGGCAGGTGGGTTTGCACTGCTTAAGAGTGTACGTAGCGTGTTTTCAACGAAGCTGTCATAATCCAAATTAACTGCAAAGAACTGCAGGTGACATATGCACTAGTCTGAGTACTATGTAGTTGCAGATACCATGTACACATTCATTTCCATGTCAGAAAAAACTTATTATTTAATGTATTTTTTGAAGAGGCATTTTAAAAATCAATAAAACATACTTCGCATTTCAAAAATTTAACGTATTTTTAAAATCGGAGATATATTTTACATAACCACACCACACATCAGGACATATGGTTATTCCTCGCTCTAAATATCGAAAAATATCAATCAAATCGAGATGGGCCTCTTATGGTATTTCCCCTGGGACTAGGAGGGTATGACATCAGTCCGTTTTAAAAAATCGAAAATATAGTAAAATATTTTTTTTTTTTATTTTTTAAAATTATAATATTTTATTTAAAAGAGAAAAGTGCAAGTCAATATACCACCAAAAGCGGGCTGAAAAAAAATGAAATGAATGGCTTAAGAGATAAAAATTATTAACAAAATAATTTTCCTTCGATCGCTACCTAACAAAAAGGTATGAAAGTATTATATTTGCCGGCTCAATTCCACATTTTCTAAAAATATTCTCAAATATATACCCAATCAATATATATTATATGTAAAAAAATCGATGTTTCGAAATTCACAATTTGATGGAACCCCTTAAAACAAATATCTTTCTTCGATCATACCAATACACCATATAGCAGGACGGTAATAATGAGTGACTTATAGAGTTTTGTTTTTGTTCGTCGAGAGAAGACTTTACTTCTCAATTGCCTACTTAGTCCGAAGTAGCACCTGTTGGCAAGAGTTATTCTGCGTTGGATTTCCAGGCTGACATTGTTGTTGGTGTTGATGCTGGTTCCTAAATAGACGAAGTTATCTACAACTTCAAAGTTATGACTGTCAACAGTGACGTGAGCGCCAAGTCGCGACTGCGACGACTGTTTGTTTGATGACAGGAGATATTTCGTCTTGCCTTCGTTCACCACCAGACCCATTTGCTTCGCTTCCTTATCCAGTCTTAAGAAAGCAGAACTAACAGCGCGGTTGTTCAGGCCAATGATATTGATATCATCAGCATGCGCCAGCAGCTGTACACCCTTATAGAAAATTGTACCTGCTCGATTAAGTTCTGCAGCTGGAATTATTTTTTCCAAGAGCAGATTGAAGAAGTCGCACGAAAGGGAGTCGAATTGTCTGAAACCTCGTTTGGTATCGAACGGCTCGGAGAGGTGCTTCCTGATCCTGAAGGAGCTTTTGGTGTTGCTTTGTTGTTCTTCCGACGGGCGATTGCTATTTGAACTTCTTCATGGTCTGACGATGGAACAGACGTTCCCCATCTGGTTGGTGGCCTTTTGATCCGGAGACAGTCGGGTAGTTTGATGTATTTTCTTATGGAGAAATGTAGTACTACAGAAAACCATATTTCGGGCCCTGGCGAAGTCGATCAGCCTCCACTCATTTGGGAATGTTTCTTCGTGGAGGCTGAATTAACCGACCGTAGTGCCAGAGATACCTTCCTTGCAAAACCTGGCACGATTTTGGTATCATCGTAGGCAGCAGCTCTCATAGATGCGTTCCAAGCGCTCATAGAAGGCATCTTCGGTCACATCGTCCTTCTCTTCCGTCGGGGCGTGGGCGCAAATCAGCGATATCTTGAAGAACCTCGCTTTGATGTGGATTGGGGCTAGACGTTCATCCATCGGAGTGAATGACAGTACTCGGCGACGAAGTCTCTCTCCCACCACGAATCCCACACTGAATTTGCGCACCTTTATATGGCCTCTGTAGTTAATGTGTGGTGACGTCAGCCTTCACTCTAACGAGAACATCAATCAGCTGGGCAGCGGCACTTTCCCAATTAAGGGACCGGACATTCCAGGTGCATGTCTTCAATTCGTAGTCATTATTTCGTTTGCCAAGGTCGTTATCAAAAGGGGGGTCTCCCATCCGAGTCTTTTTTAACCGTTTTTACGTGGCGGGTCCCAAACGTAGCGCACAACCCTGTGAAGGGGATGTTTCGCCTTCTCACTGTAGCTCGCCTTCAAAAGGGTGTTCTTAGGCTATCCAGAGTATACTTGGACAAAAACCCGAAGTTGTGAGCTGCTTCAGCCATATGTAAAATAATCGTTTCTGGCCACTCTCAAGTGAAATGCGATCAGAGAACTTTCCTCACTTGCGTGAACTTCTACACATGACTCCATCCTCCAGCACGCAAAAGCAAACTTAACGATAAATAGAAAGAAGCTATAGACGTTTTCCATTGCCATTGCCCGGAATTAGGGAAGGGCGGTAAAAGTCATGTGTAAGTACGTAAGTAAGAAAAATTACTCTGATCAATTTCTCCACAGTTATCAAATAAAACGACGTCAATACGGAAAGTTAAAAAAGAAAACAAAATTTCTGGATCTGTTTCAACACTTTGGCATGCGACGAAACGAAATCCTAACATTTTGTGTCAGCAAATGCAGAAAGCGCCTCTCGTGAAACCACACCATAAAGTCTCTCGTCTTAGTTTGAATAATACGGTTGCGGCAAAGTAGACAATGCGCTTACAAATCTGCCCTACAAATCTGCTATACTTGTATACACAGTTATGCGCAAAAATCGTTCCCTTTTCAACAAGACAACGCAAGAATCCATACGAGCAGGTCAACGTAAATGTGGTTTCAACGTAAAAATATCGTTCTTTTGGAATGACTAGCTTATTCTTTTGATATAATATAAGTCCTATTAAGTTTGAGGATGGTTGGTAAGAAAAATATACGAAGATTATACATAGTTAATTTAATACGATTTCTTCGCTGAAAACCGCTATGTTGGATATGTGGGCTTTATTAACCCCAGAAATGCTTTCTCATTAAACCAACTCAATACCAAATGGAATATTCGCACTTATTAATAATAGTAGTAAACAAATTATTAGGAAACAAGAGACATTTTTTTCTTTCCTTTTCCATATCAATGAAACACCACTTTCAGTGCATTCCGCTTACTACCTGCAATAGTAGGAAAAGTAGCGTTAAAAAAATTGATTTTTTAGAATTTTTAGAGCCACGATAGAACTTTAAAATAACATCATTCGTTTTTGAAATGGGAAACATTTTTGGACAGTAATGGGAAAAATGTTTGCTGCCGCGCGAGCTTCAAACATATACTTGTAAAGGTGACGCCAGATGCCTGCACACAATTTTAAATATAGTATATTTCGTAGAAAAACTAAACAAAATGACTAACATTTGAGAAATAATTGCTATGCAAATTTTTAGTCACATCCATTTATATAAATAAATTATTCATTAGCCTTCTTTGACTATTCTACCAAAAAGCCATAAGACACTGTTAACTAGTGATGACCCTTCATGTTTGAACTATTAACTACACAAGTTTGCCTCAACTGCTTTTAATAGCTCCCTTGAATTGAGAAAA
Organism: Bactrocera neohumeralis; assembly: GCF_024586455.1. Taxonomy (NCBI): domain Eukaryota; kingdom Metazoa; phylum Arthropoda; class Insecta; order Diptera; family Tephritidae; genus Bactrocera; species Bactrocera neohumeralis. Next base: position 50,082,161 of record NC_065919.1, read on the forward strand.
TTTCATGGAAAAGATTAAATAGTCTTTTCAGTTCAATGAATATGCGCTTATAAATATGTAGGTATGTACTTATGTACTATCATTCATATGGAAAACTCATTTCAAATCTTGTATGCAAAAGGTGTGGTTTTTACATTTGAAAATAAGTGCAGCTAAAATGTAAGAATACCTGCTTGTAAGTTAAATTTCTGCCAATTTAACAATTTAACAAGAATTACTAATTTTGTCTAGCAAACTTCTTTGAACGTTTTTAATCTTTAAATAAAAAAAAAACCATTAACATTTATTAAAGTTAATTCACATACTGATATATGTATGTATAGTATATAACTGCTTTTGATTCTGAGAAAAATTGTGCGTAGGTGCTTCTCTTTGTCTTTAATTCTGATTTTTTTTTATGAACGATGAAATATTTTGTCTTAAGGTAGTGGTTATAAAATTAGAAAATATGAAGCAGCTACAGCTGGAAGAGAGCTTTCTTATAAATATCATTCGAACGATGTATACAGGTATTTGCTAGCTTGACTTTAATGGATTTCGATTTAAATTGAACATATGTATGTTATGAATATGGGAAAAGAAATAAAAAAAAATGTCCTGTCAATATTGTTGCCAATATCATTATATGGTATAGTCTTTGTAACAAATATACCATAGGTTAGATTCAAAGCTCGCTGTATATGCTTGAATTAGTTATTCAGTTTTAGGGGATCGTCTCAGTGCGAAATTTTCGAGAAATCGATTTTTTTTGTTGCTTTATCGGATATCATATACTGTAATAAACATTCTCTCAAATTTTGAAATCGCAATTCAAATTATTACGGTCGCTAAAGCGTTTCTTCTAGAAAGGGAACAGAGTGGGGAACATAGCGACACCAATCTTTAAACGCGTTTTTCTCAGAATGGTGTTTTTCGAAACGATTTCCACTCTCAAAAGAAGAACTTTGAAGATATCTAGATATATTTGGAGAGAACATTTTTAACGTCATTTTCTAGTATTTATTTTTTGTTGTTTGAAATCAACCTATTTTTCGGAGGATCACACTGAGACGATCCCTTAAGATATCGACCAGAATTTTGCACACGTTCTTTTCACTCCAAGGAGCCAATCATTTGTCGAAAAAGCTGATATCGAGCCATCATAGCATATAAAAAATACAATGCCGATATCCTCGCACTTCAAGAAATGCTGTGAACGAGCCATGGCAGCACGAAATATGCATGTGACATTTAATACACGATTTGTTGTCTACCTTCATCCCTATGATTGAAGAATAATTACAAGCTTAATTCCATCACATTAATCTAATATGGGCTCATGCCCCGACAGAGAAAAAGGGCGACGATACCAAGGAACAATTCTACGACCGCTTGGAAGAAATGTGTGAGAAATGCCGGCACCGCGATGTTAGATCGTGCTAGGCGATTTCTATGCCAAGTTAGCCAAATAAAGCATTTATAAATTGGCGGTTGGAAAATTTAGCCTTCACGACAGCACCTCCGACAATGGTAATAAACTATAAACATCTCCGAGGCGCGTAGCAGATACTTTGTAGCAGCAGGTTTTAGCATCTACAATCTACAATTAGTATCTACATCTACTTGTACCTGGCTGTCTCCTCGTCAAAACATGTCCCACGGAAGACAAGCTTCCAGTGTGCTCAACGTACGTTCGATACGGGTTAACTATTATTATTTCCAAGGTTAGCGCACGTCTCACTACAGCTAAGTCTGCTATAGCTGGACGTCAAAATGTTACAAGTGTAACAAACCACCAAAGATTATCGTACTCGTCTCTCAATCCTGCCTAACCAAAACAACTCACTTCGCAAAGGCGTATACGAAGGCAGGTCTCCAGGTGGTATGTCACTGCCGCCCTAGTAAAAATACTTAGTATGATGATGAGAAAAACGCTGCGTACGAATTGTGTTAGTAGCTGCGAAATAATGATACCATAAGAAACGTCTTCTTAACAAAAAGAAGAAAGAGAGAGGCAGAAACACGTGAGCGCAAAGCGCTTGAGATTCTGACTAAACAGTGTGGCTGGTAAATCCATTGAAGACAAAATTTTTATAAGACGTCATATCTTTGAAAAGACCTCTGACAAACAGATCGACACATATCACCTTTTTGTCAACTTCAAAGCCGCTTTCAAGAGCACTCCCTACAAATCTCACACGGTTATACAGATTGACGTCGAGTACAACCATCAGCTCCGTCAAATTCGGACGACGTTTTACACAGGGTCACTCCCTCTCGTGGGTCTTCTTCATTATAATGCTAGAGATAGTGATACGTGTCGCTAACCTAAACCGAAGCGAGACTATATATTCTAAACGTACAATGCTACTGCCGTCAGCTCAGCCTTTTTTAGCCTTGAAAAAGAAGCGAAAAAGATTTCGGCTAGTGAGAGGTTTGTTCTCAGCATGGTCCTTGGAGCTGTCCGCGGGAGAAATGAGTAACAAATCATACAGGCGGACAGCTACAAGAACCTTTCTGAGAAGAAATCTCTCATTAGCCAAAACCTCTTTCGCTGGTGGAACTATAAACTGTATGAGCGCCACAGCGACATATAGGATAGATATAGTTAAGCGCTTTAAAACATAAATGACGTTCGCATGGAAGATGATGCCGCAACCAAAAGCTCCTTCGATTCAAGACCCATGGCTGAATAAATCGATAGTTGCCTCTATCCTTGCCAATGGATGCGGCAGCACCAAGTGCATAGCGACCTGTCTGCAGTTGGGATGTACAATAGCCGAGACCGCGCAAAGGATAGAGGCAACTGTTGAAGTTTTGTGTTATCACCCCAAAGCGACCTACTGTTGAAATGCCAAAGAAGAAGCAGATAACATATAACTGCCATACAAACAAAGTGTTTTATAGCTTTGGTAAACGAATTAATAATTTTTTTTCCTTTTATTCTTAGTCAAACATAACTGGGGCCTTTGAAGCTCCGTAAACTAATTATTTTTAATGCAGAAACTTTATCTTAATATTTTAAATATGAAATATCTTATATTACATTCTATTTACTTAATCCTAAAAATTCCTAAACCTAATTAAATGAGACCGCGGCAGATGCAGATTTGCAACCAAGACCACAGAGCTGGCACCAAGCACCCGCGACATATTCCCCCACTTAGTGGGTGGACTCTTATACAAATGGTCATTTTGGCCACATCTCCGCAGAACCATTTCATTTGCCATTTCAGCTCAGAACGCTCATGACAATCTTACAAACAAGACCAGAACCAACTACTCACAACCACACACTACATACACACCCAAGCAACTACGAGATATATTTTGCCACAATATAGCGACGAGCAAATGCCGGCTGTGTCCTCAGCAGCTCTAGACCACGGCGTGTATGTATGTGTGTGAGTGGATGAGCGCAGTGGTATTTGCTGCATGAAAATTGCGCTATAAAACAAATACCATTGTTTATTCTAACGGCGAACTGCATAACGAGAAGATACAAGAACCCGAAATGGCAGTAGCAAAGTAACAAAAACAAAAAAGGTATAATGAACCAGCGCTGTGTCAACGTTTGCGGCTTGTAATCCCAGAGATATTGTGACCATTTGGCCAATGCCTCAGGTAACATAAAATTTCGTGTATTGTCCGCTCTAACAAGCCACACATACACACACCAATGCCCAGTTGCACTTGCGTGAGTTTGAGTGTGTGTTAGTGTAAGTAGCGGAGAGACTTCCTGCTTGCCTTGTCACTCTTGCTTATGTCCGGCTTTTTCTTTGTTTTATCTTTTTTTTTTGGTACAATGCTGGCTTTAAAAGCGTACTTTTAGGCGCTTGCAACAGATTGGCGGACTTGTGCGGCAATATGCGTTGACTCTGCGCCTCACGCAGTTGTTGAATGACCTGCAAATGTGCGAATTTCCTACGGAAGGGAAGCGAGTTCCTAAGGGAATCCGGCTTGGACTATTTTTGTAGTTTTTGTGTTCACTTTAGACTGTTGAAAGCAGAGAGAGTCATTGCACGAGGATAGCAGCGTGGCCTACACTTGGTAAACCAAAGAGTTATAGACACACACCAGTACACACATACCAGTACATACATATGGCAAATAGCAAATGATTACGCTTCTTTACTTTTTTGTTGATAGACTTGATTTGTTTTTTTTTTTTTAATTTGGTTTGCCATTTGGTTACCATTTCACTCGACTCTGCGTCGCTTCATGAATTTGCTTGGCCTTTGCTTTTATTTAGTGGGTTTCGTTGTCAACATTCTGTTTTGCCACTGCTATTCGTCGTCGGTGGTTATAATTTGTGCCATATTGTGTTTTTCTCTACATCTATTTTCTTTGGAGTAGTGAAAACTGTTTTTTGGTGTATATTTTTGGTACTTTTTTATATAACTGGTTCTAAACATTTTTCCATGTAGTGGCATTCCCCTTTTGTTGTTAAGAAAACATGCTTTTATGTTTTTGATTCGTTTTTTTGCTGCCACTTGAATTTGGTTTCTAGAAATCAGCGCTTATATTTGAACTAATGTGAAATAAGATTTCCAGATTTAAATAGTCAACGAAATTTGAATAATTTTAAGTCTACGAACTAATAATTACATTAAGATTTGGTTTATTTCTTAGTATTTACTCCGTCATATCTACTTATAAAGGGCGTTTCTTTTCGAGGCTTCTTACTTTTTTAAAGAAAACATACAAAACTGTAAATTTAATGGGGAATGTTCATTATCATTTGATGGAACATTCTTTGACATTTATTTTTTGAAGATTATCTCTTCCAAGTGTTGGCCGCAGCCACGTCTCAGATGGTCCATCCGTTGAGTACAAGTTTCAAAGACTAGTTCGAGCATTTGGAATGGTAACTGGCGAATGACGCGCGTGATGTTTTGTTCCAAGGCCTGAATCGAAACGGGATTGTCCCCATGGACTTCAGAGTTTATATATCCCCACAGGAAATAGTCTAACTGTTTGATATCACACGATCTTGGTGGCCAATCGACTGGCCCAAAACGAGAAATTATCTGCTCACCGAAGGGTTCTCTCAATAAATCCATTAATTGACGCAATGTGTGAGAAATGGCGCCCTTTTGTTGAAACCAAATGTCGCCGAGATTATAAGCTTCAATCTCAGCCATCAAATAGTCGGTTATCATAGCGCAATAACGGTCGTCGCCGTCTCACCACCATCATTTTTGAAGAAATATGAACCGATAATTCCAGCGGGCCACAAACTATATTAAATCGTTGTTGTTTCTATATGAAATGGCAGCTCTTGAATCTCTTCAGATTGCTTTTCGTCCCGAATCCGGCAATTTTGCTTGTTACATACCCACTGAGCCAGAAATGTGTCTCATCGCTGAAAAAAATTTTGCTTGAAATCGTGGGATCATCTTGTAACTTTTCAAGAGCCCATAGAGCGAAGCGATGTTGCTTGGGAAGTTCGAGCAGCTTTCAATTTAAGATCTCAACGTAAAATGCGCCAAATCCAAGTTGCTGGGAACGTCACCGAATCGACACTCCATGGTCTTCGTGTACACTCTCAGCAACGGCTTCTCTATTTTTTTCACATATTTTAGCAAGAAGTGGTATGTTTCAGTGGCACCAGGACTTTTTGGAGGGCTGGGAAAAGGTTGCTGATGAAGAACTTTCACGTTGAGAGACCTGAACAAAAATTCGACAAACACCAAGACAATGTGACTCTGTGTGCTATTGAAAAAATTTTGCACTCAGACCGTTGACTATATATTGTATTCGCTACATTAACGATTTTTTGTAACCCGATAATTTATCAAAATCTGATGATTCATAGCATTGTGACGGAGCACATGAAATCATGTCAAATTTGGTGTGAACAATGAGGGATCATTATGATTCCAAAAGTGTCTCACTGTTGACTGTATAGGAAGGTATCTCGTTATACCAAGTGGAAGGAATTTCGCCAAGAAAACATCTGTTGAAAGAATTCGAATTTTTTCAATAACGTATCTCACAGGTGAATATGAGACCATCAAAGTCGCTCTTTGAGTATGATTCTGAGACGGCATTGATATTATTGATATCTTCAGATATTTCCATTTCTGACAATAATTCTAAAACTAAGTGCAATACTAAGAACATATATTAAAAAATTGAAAAAATAATTTTGATACTCGAGGTTTGATGTGTGATTTGTCGAAACTAACAGATGTTAAAAACTTGGTTAACAATATTTTCAAGGATTTTTTTAAATTTCATCATTATCATCCTCGGGAACTCTTTCTTCGGACAAACTTTATACTCATGTGTTCGTGATAAAGTAGACTCCCCAAAATACTTCTACAAAATCATCAACAACTCCTAGTTGGGATTTTATTGGAAACACAAAATTTCGTGCAAACTCGATGTCGAAAGGCATTACAACTAAGTCCGAACTTACTAGACTGTATAAAAACTTATCTTCGGTCAACAGACCCATCCTTTATAGTGACGAACTGAATGCGAAAGCCTCCAGATTATACATATATCTGAAAGATAAATTGCCCTTACTCAGCGAGGCAAAAGTTAAAGAGGAAAAATTTGTAGACACACAAACACGGCAAACGATAGAGAATAAGAGCTTTGAAGTAAAACTGAATGATTAGAAATGAAAACTCAGTCCGAAATGTTTTGAGAACGTTGTCCAAAAATTAAAAATTCATATGCTATGTACTTGTGAATGACGAACAAGGCGAGAGGTTCCATCAAGACATTTCCTTATGGAGCAGCGCTTTTAAGGGAAACGGAGTGCAATAATGCCAGTACATTTGCGGAATACTTAAAAAAGACATTCCAGAAGCCAAATATTCACGAAATTCATAATTTCTCTAAATGTAAATAATATACATACACATACAATATAAATGATCAGCGTGACGAGTTTAATCGATTTGGAAACGTCCGTCTGTCTGGCCGCCCGCCCATCTGCCCATCTGTCTATATACGCGAACTTGTCTTCAATGTTTGAGATATCGATGTACACTTTTGCATTTGATCTTTTCTTCACAAGAAGCTGCTTATTTGTCGAAAATGCCGATATCGGACCACAAACTGACCGATCGGAATCAAGTTCTTGTATGGAAAACTTTTTTATTTTACAAGATATCTTCACCAAATTGGGCGTGGGTTATTAACTAAAGCAATCATATAAATTTCGAAGAAATTTTTCAGATCGGAACACTATAGCAGGTAGCTGCCATACAAACTGATCAATCAGAATCAAGATGTTAAAAGGTTTAGTTTGTAATTATCAAGGTTATTAAAGCTCAAAGTTCACGGTCAAAACTCTCATGTATTAAACAAAATTAATATTATTGCCATCAACTTTTCCATTAAACAAAGCAAATAATAATTTGAAATTTAACTTTTAATAGCAAATTACGTGTAATTATCTACTTTGCTGCTTAATGCATAACTTAGCTTCCTCCATCCTAATGATTAATTAAAATTTAATAATTTCTTGTCATAGAAATGCCACACTGAAATGCATACTTCTGCGTCGCAGCGCGTTTTGTGTCCTCAATATACATTTATATGTGTGTATTTATGGTACCCAAGAGATTGCCGCAGCGTGTCTTGTGACAAATCTTTGTGGCGTCCAAATGCATTGCTGAAATATGACAAATGGGGCGTTGGCAATTATGGCAACGCATTAAGTATTTAAAATAACGCCGTAACGGCAGCTACAAATCAATTTGGCGCAAACCGCAAGCCGCCGACCGCTGCGCCGACAAACCGGCTGCCAAGTGCGCGGGCGCCTGGCAACAGCTGCCTGGCAACTTTGTCAACGCGTCTGGGAGCTGCGATAGCAGGCGGGCGGACGACTGTAGTTAGGTAGGTATAAATGTGTGAGTGTGTTTGTGTATGTATCATACGCCTCAGTAAGCATATAGCTATATGTGCATGTGTGTGTTGGTATGCCCTTGGCTGTCTCAATAGCTGTCAACCACATATCCCCGCGGAATATCAGCTTGTAAACTTTTCATTATGCTCTCTCCACTCGCCACATGCACTCCGACTTTAATGCCACAAAAAAACAAAAACAAAAACAAAAACACTGCGACAAGTAAATATTTTCGGTTTCGATAATAATATGGCAGCGATGGATTAATTTGCTGCGACGGAAATTAATATGTTTTCCATTGTTGCTGCACGTGCTTGTGTGGCTGCTTTTTGTTTTTGTAGTTGTTGTTGTGTTTTATGGCTGAGTGCTGCGTTTGCTGGCTGGTTATTTTCGGTTTGGCTTAATATTGTTGCGTTGAGTAAAAGAAAATCACAACAACTACAGTATTTAAGCCGGCATTATGTGCTCGGCATACGAAAGCAGGCTTCACTGATGTGCTTTTGTCTGTATATGTGTGTGTGTGTTCATATTTTAGCTGCCTGAATTTTTTGAGTATCGCCAGATTTTCGCCTTGCAAATTTTTAAATCTTATCGATATGGCATTAATTGCACGTAACCTGCGCACATATCCTGCCAAACTGACTCAGATGTCGTCCTGCCGCCGTCTCTCGACCTGTTTTCACGCACTTAAGGACACATAAATTTGCATATGTCATCCAAGTTAATGCGCGTGCATATGTCTGTGTGTCTTTATAGCTGTAAAACACATTATTATTATGACTTCGCGGTTTGTGTTTGCATGCGGTTGTTGTTAATGTTGTTGTTGCTGTAACAACAACACTTTGTGATTAAGTACGTGCTCGGCAACGTGTTATTATCCTTGTGGCTTTTAAAGTTTCCCCTTTAATGTGTTTTTGTATGGCTTATTTATACCATATATAGATGAGCACTTAACACCGTGTTTCTCGATAAATTTGGACGGATAATTACATCTGATAATATGCATTTTCAGGCAAAATTACTCAGGAAAATCGTAAAATATCAAAGATGCATTCAAGGTGTCACGCGCATACATATTTATGCTGTTGAAAATTACTTGTTGGTGGAGAAAATTTTAATATTTATTTAACAGGGTTCTGTTCAATGGAATTTGCGAATATTAATATGGAAATATCTATACACATATGTATGTATATACAGTATGTAACACAATTGAGCAAATAATAACTTCGATTGGAGGATGGAGTCATGTGTAGAAGCTCACGCAAGTGAGGAAAGTTCTCTGAGCGCAATTCACTTGGAAGTGGCCAGAAATGACTCTTTTACATATGGCTCAAGCAGCTCACGACTTCCAGTCCTAGACCAAGTAACCTCTGGGTAGCCAAAGAATATCAGTTTGAAGGCGAGCTAAAATGAGAAGGCGAAGAATTCCCTCCACAGCAGTGTACGCTGGGATCCGCCACGTGAAAGCCACGCACAATGAAAAATCACCAACAGCCTCGGACGAGCGTATTGTGTGAAAGATTAAATAAATAAATAAATATTAAAACAAACTGATTGGGCCTTACCAGTGTGGATTTATTCCTGGAAAATCTACCACTGACCAGATATTCACCAAATCTTGGAAAAGACCAGTGAAAAGAGAACCGACACACGCCATCTCTTCGTCGATTTCAAAATTGCTTTTAACAGCACGAAAAAGAGCTGCCTTTATGCCGCGATGTCTGAATTTGGTATCCACGCAAAACTAATACGGCTGTGTAAACTGACGTTGAGCAATACCAAAAGCTCTGTCAGGATCGGGAAGAACCGATCCGAGCCGTTCGATACCAATCGAGTTTTCAGACAAGCCGCGTCCCTATCGTGCGACTGCTACTGCTGGAGAAAATTATTCGAACTGCAGAGCTTAAATGAGCAGGTACAATCTTCAATAAGAATGTATAGCTGTTGGCGTATGCCGATGATATTGATATCATTGTCCTTAACATCGGCGCTTACTTCTGCTTTCTTCAGACTGGATAAGGAAGCAAAGCAAATGGGTCTGGCAGTAAGCAAGGGCAAGTCGGAATATCTGCTGTCATCTAACAAACGGTGGTAGCACCCACGTCAAAAAAAACTCTACTCGTATAAGCAATTTATTATTCCATTATGATATATGGTGCAGAGGCTTGGACAATGGCAACATCTGATGAGTCGACGTTACGAGTTTGCGAAAGAAAGGTTCTGCGAAAGATGTATGGTCCTTTGCGTATTGGCTATGGTGAATATCGCATTCGATGGAACGATGAGCTGTATGAGATATATGACGACATTGACATAGTTCAGCGAATTAGAAGACAGCGAGTACGCTGGCTAGGTCATGTTGTCCGAATGGGCGAAAACACTCCAGCTCTGAAAGCATTCGACGCAGTTCCAGCCGGGGAAAGCAGAGGAAGAGGAAGATCTCCACTCCGTTAGAAAGACCAGGTGGAGAAGGACCTGGCTACACTTGAAATCTCCAATTGACGCTGAACAGCGAAAAGAACAAACGACTGGCGTCGTGTTGTTAACTCGGCTATAACCGTGTTAGCGGTATCTACGCCAGTAAAGAAGAAGAAAAAGAATTTCGATTCTGTGATGACTAACATGTATTTAGTTTTTGCGAATTGAGTTTCAGTCCATCTATAATATAAAACACCAAGAGAGTATTGTTATATGTTTATTTATTCAGTTTTTATAATAAGAATATATTTGAATGTTATTTTACAACTTTAATATACCGCATAGCCTCCTTTGGCCACAATCACCGCTTCAATCGGCTTGGAGTTCCATATTTTTACACATCTAGAAAATAATTCCGCCTTTGTTTTCGATGGACTGGCATAATTGTGTACTCTTTTTTTTACCCAAACCACAATTTCTCGATAGGTAGTTCAAAGTTTCAATTTGTTGACTTCTAAGATACTCCATAGTCTTCTTAACTTTGTGCTTGGGGTCGTTGTCTTGCATCGGAACGATTTTGCTACTGTCCAGACCCAATTTCTGCAACGAAGAAAAATATCCTTGCCTTAATACATATTCGTGTCCATATTTCACTCGATTAAAACTAGGTCCCCAACACCACTTATGCAAAAGCCAACCTTAACAAATATACTTTTCTGCCCCAAAATTTGGGTGTTTGCATGACATCACGACTGGTAATAGTCTTTGATGATTTCCTCCAAACGTAATATATTCCACTTGTCTCGTAAAGATTAAATTTGCTTTCGTCTGTTCAAAATACATTCGCCCACTCTTCTGGACGTAGTTCTTGATGACATTTAGTAAGCAATGGTTTTTTGAACTTGCGGTGTTCAGTCATGTGGGAAACTTGTTTTCCGTAAGTTCTCTGCAGTTCTTTTTAAATCTCAGTACCTGATTGTACTTGCTTGTCGTCTATTATGTTTTTTTTTAAATGGATTGTCAACCAGATCGATATTTTGGTACTGATATGTCATGAGAATTCCCAATATTTTTCACTGACCCATACGAAATTGCAACTAAATTTGCAACTTACCGATATGAGAGTCCTTCATTCAATCATTGAAGCACAGCTTTTTTAATAGAGTCAGCAATTTTCTTCATTTTTCTAAAAAAAAAAAACACAGAAAAACATTTTTCTAATTCTACTTACCGCTTATAAAATGAAAAATACTTCTGACAATGTTAGTTAAATGATAAATACAAGTAGAACTACAGGTATATAAAATACTCGAAAATTGTGTGTTTGGTTTTAGCTATGCTCACACGCCTGAACGCTTTATGAAGGGAAAACTTACTTTTCCAATCATTGGCAAAGATTTTCTGGCGTCTTTGAGATTTGCTGATAGCAACTTTTCACATGAAGTTTGATTTGCGATTGCCTGCTTGCATTGTACGATTTAAGTACGTGCAAAAAGTAGAAAAGCTGTTTACACTCACTTGCTTGATACTTGAACTTATATGCAATAAATAAATAAAACGTAGGAAAAATTGTATTTACAACTTTTTATACATATTTAGTAACACATACATATAGAAGATTGGAAAATGTTAGACATTTCAGATAAAACAAGTCGCGTATAAGAACCTGCAGGGTATTTGCAAACAAGTGACTTGAATTTTTAACCATTTACACCCTGTCCAGAAAGTATCGGGAATTTTTCATTTAAACCTCCCGCTTATGTGGAAGACAGGTAATTTTTCTTTAGGTTGGTACAACTGTCCTTAAGGGGGTATTCTCATGTAATCAGTTCGAAAAATCGACTTTTTTTTATGTTTTGACAGTAAAACCTATTGATAACATGCAGCTCATAGTCGCCGACGCACATAGGTTTCTGCTAGTGCATACTGCGGCTAAAAATATAAGGAGTTGTCGCAGGACAATGACATTTGGTACATCATTGTTTTGGATTCCAATCAAGAAAAAAGTCAAAAAATCAAAATCACGCCCCCCTTTTTACGCCCACCTCCCATATAAGGTGAAACTTAATTTTTGACCTACAGCACTGATTTTTGGTACATAGCATTTTTATGACATTATATATGTTGGTGTTAAATTTCAATAATATCCGCCCACTTTTACGCCCACCTCCCATACAAACTAAATTCTCTTTTATCAAGTCTCTTTTAGCAACTTTTTTACATCTTCGTGACATTCTCATTTTTTTAATTTTATTTTAATAGTAGAAAAATGTTTATGTACGGACCCAAAGACATTAATAAGTGATGCATCACATCTTCGTTAGTGGATATGCGTCCAATTCTTCTGGAATGATACATCCTATAGTTCCTGTAATCCTTGTTATATATATATTGCATACTTTTGGGCGGTAACTTGCCATTTTAGAGTATCTCATTGTTTTTTTTCAAGGGGGGCAATTTGGTGCAGCTGAATTTTTTTTTATCATTTAGCTGAGACTTCAGGCTTTAATTCGGTGTATGTATGTCGACAGCGGTAGACAGCGCTAAAAAGATGCACCACTTTGAATTTGAAGAACATTGAAATTTTGACGTCCAAATTATGTTGTTCCACAATATTTTTATGCATTATTTTTTTTAATGGATGCAATTTTTTGATGCAAATTTTTTTTTTGATACATATTATAAATGAAAAATAATAATAAAGTTGAATTTCAATAGTTGTTTTATTGTATCAATGATTTGACTTTTGAGTAAATTTTTTGCTAATTTTGATGTTTTCCACATTCACCAACTTTGGGCAGTTCTGGACAAAAAACTAATGCAGATAGAATCCTAATATTTTGGGAAAATAATTTATAGATAGTTGGTAACAAACTGTGAAATTTTCATTCAAATCAGACAACATGCCATTTTCGAATTTCAGCCACGGAAATACCAATGTGCGACGTGCCGTAAGCGACTGTCTACCAGGCGCCATGACAAGTCTGCAACTTTAAACGCATTTTTCTCGAATCATCATTTTCTGAAATTTCAAATTTCCAAATTTTGATCACGTAACTCACACTTTGACTGATATTTTCAGTAAAAACTCAACTAAAGGCACTACGGTTCACATATTTGCCACCTAGGGTGTTAAACAATTTTAGTTAGATTTGAAAGTTTTTGACCGTAAGTGATAAACATTAAAACAATATTCATGCAAAGTCTTATCTCGTTATATTAATTGGTATTTGATTTATGTACTAGAAGGTGATGGAGTCAAAAGGAATTTAAAATTTTTGTTTTATGGGAAGGAGGCGTGGCTATAGTCCGATTTAGCCCATTTTCACCTTTTAACATAATAATGTTTCACACCGAATTTGGTTGAAATTGGTTGAACACATCCTGAGATATGTGATTTCACCAAATGGTGGTTGGTGTCATTCCCATCGTCCCATTTTCACATCGGCTCTGATACCATCTCGGAGGTAAAATGTACTGTCTATGGCGTTATTAGTTATTGGTTTATTGCATTTTTAGTAGTTTTAAAAAGTATGGGGTCAGTGTTATTTTCCATTCCAATAATCTTTACAGTATCAGTAGGGATACTTAAGGGATATATCTTGAGTGATGGAAGGATGGACGGCCAGACAGATCGTCACTTGGATGTCAAATCATCCCATCATCCTGATCATTTATATATATACATATGTATATACATTACCTATATCTATCTCGATTAGTTTTAGGAGACACTTACAACTGTAAACAAAACTATTATACTCTGTAACAAAAGGTTGCAAGAGCTTAATGATATAAAACAAAGTAAGTGACATATTCTTCGTCTTCTTTTTCTTCTTTATTGGCAAAGACACCGCTTACGCGGTTATAATTGAGTTTACAACAGCGTGCCAGTCGTTCTTCCTCTTCGCTGTTTGACGCCAATTGGAGATTCCATGTATAACCAGGTTCATCTCCACCTGGTCTTTCCAACGGAGTGGAGGTTTTCCTTTTCCTTTGCTTCTGTTTTCATTCATGGCCTAGCCAGCGTAGCCGATGTCTCTTAATTCCCTGAACTATATCAATGCCATCGTATATCTCGATTTGGTATATCGCTTATGCTTTGACTGCCATTCAGCAGGTTGGAGGAGTGTTCCCTCCATAATTTCCGTTTGCTCTGCGCATCAATCACTATATCCCCTCTGGAGGTTCTACAACACATATTCTTATGTTGTTTAAAAGTATGCTATTCAATGCAGGCAGGCTGAGGAACTTATTTAGTTTCAATGAAAGAGATTCACTAGAATTGAACTCATAAGGTGCACAGTTATCGGACAATTAGTAGCATAGGGATTAATTTTTTGGACTAAATAAAAACAATTCGACGTCTTAATTCGAGCTTTGGTGAAAAAAATGCTATAAGCATCTTATCCACACACTGAAGCAACCTAAGCAATTTTCTAAATTTCATACAGTCTATATGAGCCAAAGATAATGAACGCAAAAGCTATTCTAAACTGGTTGTTGCCTCATCAATTTTTTTATTAAAAACATCAAAAAAATTTACGAGAAAATTTTCGATGACCGAAAAAAATGAAGTTATACGACAAAGTTGACACTCGATTTATGTACATCAAAGGAACATTTTGAACCTATCATATATGGCAAATTCGAATATTCGAAAATTCAAAGGCTTACAATGAAACTAATCCACGTGTTATAAATCAATAAATGTGAGTAGAAAATTACACAAATTCGGCATCGACCAGCGCTCCATGATTCTGTCCTCAAAAAATTGCTAACCGGAATTATATTTGGCTATCATACTCCCATACTGAAACCTAGTTTGAAGAAAAAATCGCTCTAATCGGTATATCGCCTTCGATGAAGACATGTTGAGAAAAAAGGTCGAGTCTTGTTGAAAAAACTGTAATTTTTCTTTTAGCAGCTTTATTTAGTTCTAGCGGAAATTGTTGTCTACGCCAATAAAGCAGAAGAAGTAGAAATTGGTATTCAGTTATGTAGGTGTATATATTTCTGTAGCTTAAGGCAATGAAATCAGATCAGCTTGGACAACGAAATTAATTAAATATGTAGTAAAATAAATAAAATATAAATATGTGGCTACACCACAAGATCAATTCGAGGGCGTTAGAAGTCTTCTGTTAATACAAGGTCTGTCGCAAAAGAAACAGGACTGTTAAAAAAAAACAACAAAAAATTAATATTTTTCAAAAGTTATATTTTTTTATTCAAATTAGTTTCCTTGTGCTTTGATACAGCGTTTAGCCCGGTCAATTAGCATTTCAAATGAGTGTTTAAGGTCATTTTTCGGAATGCTCTTGAGAATATCGGTCGTCGCCTTTTGGATAGCTGAAATGTCCTGAAACCAGTGCCCTTTCATGGGCAAATGAAGTTTTCCAAATAGGTAAAAATCACAGGGTGCCAGATCAGGTGAGTAGGGTTGAGTGATTAATGGTTAATATGGAGTTTTTTGTAAAAAAATCAGTGACAAGCGTCGACCGATGACACGGCGCATTATCGTGCAATAGGCGCGAGGACCCTGACTCACGGTATTGTGGTCGAGCAGCGAGAAGGTAAAACACAGCATTAGTCGTTTGGCCAGGTGGGACGAACTCTCGGTGTACAATACCCTCGGAATCGTAAAAACAAATCAGCATTGTCTTTATTTTTGACTTCTGAAGACGACTTTTTTCGGTGATGGCTCGTCTGAATGCTTCCATTCGGCACTTTGACGTTTGGTTTCGGGATTATATTGAAAGCACCACGTTTCATCACCAGTCACAATCGAATATTTGTAGTTTATGTCCTTTCTCGACTCCTTAATCAAATCCTTACAATGTTGGATTCGTAGCAATTTTTGCTCTTCAGTCAATTTTGTGCGGAACAAACTTGGAGCACACTTTCCGTAGACCCAATTTATCTATCAAAATGCGATGAATGGAGTCTTTGGTGATATTTAACTCCATTTCCATGTTACGCAAAAAGATTTCGGCTCATTCTTAATAAATTCCTTCACTTTTTCAATATTGTTTTGGGTAATCACTGATTTTGGCCGGCCCGACTTCTGATCGTCACAGAGGTCCTCACGACGGATACTACGGAATAGGCACTGATCACCATAAACTTTTTTCATCATTTGAAATGTTTCAGTAAACGTTTTCCCAAGTTTAAAACAAAATTTAATATTTGCTCTTTGTTCAAAATGCATTTTACGACCGATGACCAAAAGCTGCTGTCACTTTTTGATCGATAACATCGATTGTAGTTATCTAATTGTCTTAAAATGTTTACGAAATGTCAACAAGAGATCAAACTTTTTATTTCATATACCCACCAATAGGTGGCGCCACCAGAAACAGTTATATTTAAAAAGTTCTGTTTCTTTTGCGACAGACCTTGTAGAGTGCGTGTAACCTGTTCTTACATCTTATAGAAACAGAATTTGTAAAACTTTAATGAAATTCAGTAGAATATAATTAAAACAAAGATGACTGTTTGATTTTTGTACCATAGCTGCCCACAATGTACATATGCCTTCGCAATAACATTACGTATACGCGCTGCTGAACCCACACAAAGTTATATTAAGCAACATATTAAGTGAATAAAAATTACTTAGAATTCTTTATATTGAACAAAATTATATACTTTTGAATTCCGAGAGAGTTGTCTTACCGCTATTTTACAGTTAATTAACTGTTCTGATACCAAAAAAAAAACTTGAATGTATTTATACTAAATTTCTTAGAAATTTGCAAGTGTTTCGAAGCAATCGGAGCTATACTTGCAATCAGCTGTAACAATTTTCACTTACGAACCAATCAAATAAGTCAGCTAGCATTTCCGAGAAAACTGCGCAGCCTTGTATGAGTAGGTGTGGTACTACAATCGTTACAGTTGCTGATAGTCTTTAGCTAGCGCGCTGTTGGATATACTAAGTTTTTGCACTTAACGGAATAGATAAAATAACTTGAGATAATTAAATTAGTTGGAATCAAATCTAAAAACTTACGTTCACTTTCAACTTTACGCTACTCACAATTACACCAACACACACACATACAACTTATGAAGAAGAGATGCCGGCAGTGCAACTCAATGGAATAATGAAAATTTAACACAACGTCGCATCACATCAAAGTTATACGGCGCCAGCCAAGCGTGTAATTAGCCTGATACAGGTGCAAGCTGGCAAAGGTTAAAAGCGTTGATGAGCGCAATGGAAGCAATGAAAGCAGTGAATGCTCCGGCGCAAAGTTTGCGCTGATTGAATCAATGCCTGTGACTTTAATGAAACTCATTCATTGTTTAACAAATTGCAAATTGAATTTAATTGCTTTTCAGACACAATGCTGATTCTCGATAACATCTCATGTGATCAGCTGTTTGTGCAATAAAGTTGAGGCATAAAATGTGGCACAAACCCTGCACAAAAGCACAGTTTCGCTCCATTTTTGGGCATTTCATTGCTCAACCCACAATAAATTTCGTTAATAATTCCACACAATTATGCCGTTTCTTTTACAGCTTCCACCTTAGTGACCGCAAATATAATTCCAGCAACATTTTCGATAAAGTTTTGCAAACGAGAGTCGACGCTCGTGCAACTTTTGAAGCAATTTAATTGGAAATGTGCGCAAGTTTCCGGCGCTCGAGGTCCGCTTGCCAGCCGAAACAACTGAAGGGTTGCCATCGAGCACGCGGCTTTTGTATGTGTGTCTGTATACATATATACCGCTATATAACTGTGACTGAAGCGTGCCAAATAAGTGCACTTCGCCAGCTGGGAAACACAAAAGCACTTAAAAGTGCTTCAGAACTTTTCCAAGCATTTTGTCCAGGTAATTATGCTGCAAAGCAATACAATCTGCTCTACTAATAATAGCAACAACAACAACAATGCAAGCACATTGCTGAATTCCTGCTGCCTAATGATGGCCAATTATAGTGATTTTCATTTAGGACTGCAATATTGCGTTAGGGAATTTTGTTGGCATCAATGTTATTGCAAATTGTGCTGTTTTACGGCAATCGATTACAGGAAATTGATATGCGTTAAGAGTACTTACTATCGCTCTACAATTTATTCGAGTTTGATTTTACAAGTATTATTAGAAGTATTTATGTGGATAACATATATATAGGTTATTTATCGATATGAGGACAATGAAATTTCAAGTTAATGACGTTGAGAAGTTGGAAGGCTAATTATCGAAAAAAATCGATAAAATACCGAAAAATAACGAGTCCACCATATAAAAACCGTTTTAATTTCCGAGAATCGAAAAATTTTTTGTTTGGTCACCTACTAAGAACTGCTACCCGACGCTCAAATTTTTAATTCAAACATACACCGTCAACGATTGGAACGCTTAAAGCAAGAAATCGCATAGAAACGGCCGGCTTTGGCCATTAGGAGGGTGGAGATGGAAGTCTGTTCCATTAGGGCCTGTAGGAGCTCTGAAAACCTGGATTGTATATTGCCAAACATCGGCTGTAGTACTTAACGACTGACGAACTAACTTTCGTAAGCTTAAAAATCCATATAAAAATATGTGTACAATAAAACTAAAGACTTTTTAAATTTAACTGCTTGTTGCTTCCCCTTTAAACCAATCAATCAGAGAATTCGACACGCTATCTTCAGATTGAAATTTTCCAAAAATTGTTTGCGTCCGCTTTTGAGTAAGTGAAACATACAAACAGCGCAACTTAGAGAATATTTAATTTATTTAGAATATTTAAGGCAAGTTTTTTCCACATATTAATTGGATTAAAATTTGTCAGAAAATATATCAAAAGCACAAATATGTTAGAGGAGCTTATGTAGGTACATACGAGTATTGAATTTTCAAGGTCTGTCGCAAAAGAAACAGAACTTTTTAAATATAACTGTTTCTGGTGGCGCCACCTATTGGTGGGTATATGAAATAAAAAGTTTGATCTCTTGTTGACATTTCAAAAAAATTTTAAGACAATTGGACAACTACAATCGATGTTATCGATCAAAAAGTGACAGCAGCTTTTGGTCATCGGTCGTAAAATGCATTTTGAACAAAGAGCAAATATTAAATTTTGTTTTAAACTTGGGAAAACGTTTACTGAAACATTTCAAATGATGAAAAAGTTTATGGTGATCAGTGCCTATCCCGTAGTAATGTGCATGAGTGGTTTAAGCGATTCCAAGAAGGTCGTGAGGACCTCTGTGACGATCAGAAGTCGGGCCGGCCAAAATCAGTGATTACCCAAAACAATATTGAAAAAGTGCAGGAATTTATTAAGAACGAGCCGAAATCTTTTTTGCGTAACATGGAAATGGAGTTAAATATCACCAAAGACTCCATTCATCGCATTTTGATAGATAAATTGGGTCTACGGAAGGTGTGCTCCAAGTTTGTTCCGCACAAATTGACAGAAGAGCAAAAATTGCTACGAATCCAACATTGTAAGGATTTGATTAAGGAGTCGAGAAAGGACATAAACTACAAATATTCGATTGTGACTGGTGATGAAACGTGGTGCTTTCAATATGATCCCGAAACCAAACGTCAAAATGCCGAATGGAAGCATCCAGACGAGCCATCACCGAAAAAAAGTCGTCTTCAGAAGTCAAAAATAACGACAATGCTGATTTGTTTTTACGATTCCGAGGGTATTGTACACCGAGAGTTCGTCCCACCTGGCCAAACGATTAATGCTGTGTTTTACCTTGGTGTTATGAAGCGTCTTTTGTCACGCATTCGTCGTGCTCGACCACAATATCGTGAGGTAGGGTCTCTGCGCCTGTTGCATGATAATGCACCGTGTCATCGGTCGACGCTTGTCACTGATTTTTTTACAAAAAACTCCATATTAACCATTAATCACTCACCCTACTCACTTGATCTAGCACCCTGTGATTTTTACCTATTTGGAAAACTTCATTTGCCCAAAAGGACACTTTTCATTTCAGCTATCCAAAACGGCGACGACCGATATTCTCAAGAGCATTCCGAAAAATGACCTTAAACACTCATTTGAAATGCTAATTGACCGGGCTAAACGCCGTATCGAAGCACAAGGTAACTACTTTGAATAAAAAAATATAACTTTTGAAAAATATTAATTTTTTGTTGTTTTTTTAACAGTCCTGTTTCTTTCGCGACAGACCTTGTATATTTCGGCATTAGAGAAAACAAAAACAAATATTAATTAAAGAAGCTCTTTTTATTTTAATTTTCAAAGTATTCTCCATTAAGAATTATACACTTTTACATGCGTTTGAACTAATTGTCGAAGAACTTTTGCCAAAACATGCATTCTGAATGCATCAACCGTCTCTTCAGGTTGACTTCTTAGTTTATTTTTCAACTACGGGAATCAAAATATGTCATTCGGTACCAAGACAGTTCTTTACGGTGAATGTCTCATCAGATCGAAGTTTTTGAGTCCCAGCCGATGTGTGAGAGCTGGCCTTGTCATGGTAAAGTGTGATTCGTCTTCGGTGGTTGGTTTTTCTGATTTATTGAAAGAGAGTGGGCAAACAAATGCTTTTATACCACTCAGAATTTACTTTAATGTTCAGCATTATACTGGTGGTATGATTGCGATATGTTCCGTTTTTCTATAGAAAACAGGCTTGAAATTGCTTCATGCGCGAACAACTTTTGTTGGATTCGGCTTTTCGAGAAGCACCCATACAATCAACTATTGCTGTTTACTGTCGTGCTCATATGCTTAAGTCCATGTTTCATCACCAGCACGATGTCATAGACGTGTTCGAAATCGCTATCGTATTTTGTTAACATTTCTCTAGACCAATCGACACGAGCCTTTATTTGCGCGATTGACAATTTGTGTGCGATCCAATGTGAACACTTTACTTTTACAACTAAATATTCTTGCAATAATGAATGTGTGCTGGTTCCACAAATGTCTATAGTTGCCTCCATCTCACGATAAGTCACTTGATGATCTCGAAATGTCAGTTTGTGCACAGCATCAATAGTTTCCGGAACAACAACTGATTTTGGACAAACTTTTCGAAATTCGTTCCGGAGTGACCTACGACCTGGATTGAATTCACTATACCAACGATAAATATTGGTCCTTGATGGAGCTTCATCGGCGAAAGTCGCATAAAGTTCATTGATGTACTTTAATTTTTATACACCAACATTCTATCCCCAATGAGCACTATTTGAAACTGAATTTCCAAACACAATAATAAAATAGCGAGCAGACAAGAAGATGTGAAAGAAAACAGTCTCTATCGGCTCAACTAACCTTTCGCCAGTAACTTTGTCTCAATAAATATACAAATCTTCTAACTCTTAAGTTTAACTTTAGCCGCTGCGTCACACCTGAAGTCATCAAAGTTCGTGCAACATAAATTGAAAACAGACAATTTCACACAAATTCAAGTGAGTCAAGCGATAGATGAAAACAACAGCGCACACATACACCTACACAAGTGCGTATGTACAAAAGTGTCTATGTGTGTGTGCGTGTGTCAGTAGAAGATTCTATAGAAATGTGCAAAGGCATAAACCCGCTGTTGACACATACAAAGGTTGCAGCACAATGCGCGTCTCTTGGCTTGCTTGCAAGATGGCTAGCCTTGTTGCGGGGCAGACAAGCCGTGCGTGTTTGTTCGTCCTCGCTTACATTATTCATAACGGCATTCGACATTGCGAACTACAACAAGGCTTGCTTGTAACCACTAAACGAAACGAGACGAAACAAAGCAATCGACAACATGACATTTATGTGGCGATGTGTGTGCCTGTGTGTGTACCACCCGACGCATGCATATTTAAATTGTTACACATGTAAAGCCCCATTAAGTGTTAGAGATGGGTGACGTGCGATTTCGGGATTGCAAATGAAAGCTGCTATAGAAACTCAAAGGAATAGTAAGTTTTCTAAGTTAGAATTTTGAGTTGAGATTTGGAGAAAGACAGTTGCATTAAGCGACTAAACCGAAAGAGGAAATATTTGGAACACCGATACTTTTTCTTAAAGCCCACTTTAGAGTCCAAGGCATGAGCATGAGTTAGGGAAATCTGTCGTGGCTTTCAAAAAGGTAATTCATAAGCTCTAGTAGCCTCTATTGTACCAAAATTTGCAGCAACATTTGTATTACACTCAAAGTTTTGTTCAAAGAAACCTGAAAGAATGAAACTCGATACCTTTTTTCCATAAAAAATTATTGAAGCTTTGATTTTTTTTGAAGATTATGAACTAATCTAAGCAACAAAGCTTTTTTTTTGTCCATCCAAAATAAAAAAAAAAAAAACATAGCCTGACATGGAAGGGCAATGTTACTAAGGATTCTGCCCAAAAAATAAGGACATTTGAATTTAAACTGCGCGCGTCGAAGGATTTGGAGAATTATTAGGGCGACCATCAACCTCAACGGACGAAGCTCACGTTCAAGAAATCAAAGATATGGTGTTGAAAAACCATCGATTAACAATTAGAAACCTTGTTGATGAAGTTGGCATATCGAAAAGCTCAGCCAATACCATTTTGAAGGATGTTTTGGGCCTCAAACGCGTCAAATCTCGACTGGTACCGAAAACATTGATTTTTTTGGAAAAAAGGCGTCGCGTTGAAGTGTGTGAAACGATGCTTTCCGACTACCAGGGTGTCATGAAACGCATTATAACTGGCGATGAGACTTGGATCTATGCTTACGGCCCCGAAACAACCGATCAATCAAGCGAATATCGTGCCAAAAGAGAGCCGATACCAAAAAAATCGCTCCAAAGTCGCTCAAAAATCAAGGTCATGTCTGCTTGACTGTTTTCTTCGATTATCGTGGTGTTGTGCATGATGAATTCCTTCCAACCGGTCAAACAGTCAACAAGGAATATTATTTGAACGTTATGCGTCGTTTGCGTAACGCTATCCGCCTAAAAAGGCCAGAATTGTGGAAAGACAATTCTTTGTTTTTTACACCACGATAATGCACCATCCCATACTGCCCTCGTAATTCGTGATCATTTCGCCAAAAACTCAACCCATATCGTTCCGCAACCACCGTATTCACCTGATCTGGCGCCGTGCGACTTCTGGCTGTTCACCAGGCTCAAAAGACCGCTCCGAGGACACCGTTTTTATACGATAGAGGAGATTCAAGCCGCAGCGAAGACGGAACTGAAGGTCATCCCGGAAAGTGACTACAACCAGTGTTTCGAAGATTGGAAAATCCGTTGGCATAAGTGCATTGCATCGGGAGGGGATTACTTTGAAGGGAATGAAATTGATTTGGAAGAATAAATAAAGAATTTTCAAAATAAATACAATGTCACCTTATTTTTTTTTTTTGGGCACAGTAGTATATACATATATATATATAATAAATAGAGTACGATTTATATGATGGTTATGTTGAGACCCTCCAGAAAGAATCTGATCTAGTAAAGGGAGCCAGCGATTAACTTTAATTGAAGATTTAAACTTTGAGAAAGGTAGATTAGAAGCAAAATCTTTGTCAGACATAAGTATCATGATCAGGATCAGGATCGGGATCGTACTCGGGATCGGAATCGAAATCAAAAACGGGAATTAGGAGAAGACTATTTATCAGATGTAAGTACCAAGATAAGAAACGGGATCAGGATAAGGATCGGGATCGTACTCGGGGTTGAGATCGAAAACGGGACTTAGAAAGAAACGCTTTGTCAGATATAAGCATCATGATCAAAATCGAGAGCAGGATGAGGATCGGGATCGTACTCCGATTCGGGATCGAGGTCAAAAACGGGACTTAGAAGGAAACTCTTTATCAAATATATGTATCAGGATTAGAATCGGGATCAGGATCGTGATCGTATTCCGAATCGGGATCGAGATCAAAAACGGGATTCAGAAAGAAACTTTATGGCAGTATCAAAATCAGGATTAGATTCGGGATCGTGATCAAAGACGGGACTGAAATCCTACTATTCAAACTATCGCTCATCTCTAACGCTCGCATCAGGAAAAAGCAAGCAAATGAAAAAATTGACTGCTGAAGGATTTGCGGGTATTAATGGAAGACCTTGAAAACTACCACTGCACATGCTTGCAGAAGCAAATAAGTATCTTAACATACGCCAACAACTACACAAACGAAGCACGAAAACCAGCCGACTATTTGATAGCAGATAAACACACACATATAGGTAGTTTTCCACGGATGTTAGTGTGTGGCCATATAAGTTATTAACATACGCCACCAACCCAACAACAGTACGCATGGGTATTTTTATATGCATGTACAAGCACTTGGGTGAGTGTGCATGTATGTGTGTGCATTTAGTGAGTCGCGTCGCCCGAATGAGGCAAATGAGAAATTCAACTTGTTGACGTCTAACAAATAGCGTCACTGCTAGTCGGTCGACCGCTGTGTGCCTCGCATTTGTTACTTCCACTTTTTTCCTTCCTCTTTCACATTAATGTCACTGTGACAGTGACATATCAAAAGCAAGGCGAACTCTCTGCATGAATGTAAGCACTTGAAGCGTTTCGTAAGTGATGCATTGAAGGCACACTAAACAAGATCTGCCAAACAACTGTATTTATTTGCGATTTTCTTTAAATTTGTGCTTTGTTATGCATGGCGTGGTCCTTTCAAAACAACATCAAAACAAAAGCCCATGCGTTGTCCAATGAAATGCTAAAAAGTGTACAAAAAATATTCAAACTTTAGCTGCTATTTGCGTCACTGCGGGCAAAAAATAAAACTCAATTAAAGAAACTTTAACCAAAAGCCTCTAGGGCTCTTCAAAAATAAAACAAAGGTCAAGTATATATGTATTTCATATAATTTACTAGTTATTTTTAAGGCATATGTGAAAAATTTTATGCATACCTTGGATGAAATATTCAACTATCTAGACAAGATTTCAGTTTCTGACCTACTATATTTCAGTTTAATCTTCTTGAAAGCTTGTACTATTGTTTAGTAAAATGAATAAATGGCGCTTTGATATGAAAAAAATTGTATTCAGAGTTTCGAAATTTGGTAAACTTTACTTTTCTTAAAGCCAATAGAAGTTAATTATTATACTTAATCGCGTGTGAGTCGTATCAAGCTTCACTTCTATTCAGTATTACAGTTTGGTATTTCATCCAGGAATGATTTACACTTGAAATATGTTTACAAATCGTTCAACTTTATTCACAATCTGTAAAGAATGTGTCTCGCGTGCTTCACTCAACTTATTCGCAACATCATCACCCCCCTTGAGACGCTGTATTCATTATTGGCTAATATTAAATTGAAAGCATACAAAATACTGCTTGTGCAGGAACTGAAGCCGCTCGACGTTCCCAAGCAACATCGCTTTGCTCTATGGGCTCTTGAAAAGTTCCAAGAAGATCCGACGTTTTCGAAGGAAATTTTGTTCAGCGAAGAGGCTCATTTCTGGCTCAGTGGGTATGTAAATAAGCAAAATTGCCGAAATTGGAACGAAGAGCAACCTGAAAAGATTAAAGGCAGCCATTTTATATAGAAAAAATAACGGCTTGGAGTGGTTTTTGGGTCAGTGGAATCAGCGGTCCATATTTCTTCAAAAATAAAGCCAGTAAGTATGGCGACCGTTATCGCGCATTAATAACCGACTATTTGATGCCTGAATTGAAGCTCGTGATCTCGGCGACATTGGGTTTTAAAAAGCCGGCGGCATTTCCCACGTAGCACATCAATCAATGGGTTTATTGAGAGAACACTTTGGTGAGCAGATAATTTCACGTTTTGGGCCGGTCGATTGGGCACCAAGATCGTGTGATATCACACCGTTAGACTTTTTCTTGTAGGGATATGTAAAGTCGGAAGTCTCAGGTCTTGGAGCAAAAGATCATGCGTGTCCTTCGCCAATTACCAGTCGAAATGCTCGAAGGAGTCATCGAAAATTGAACTCAATGGATGAACCATCTGAAAAGTAGTCGCGGCCAACATTTGGAAAAGATAATCTCCAAAAAATAAATGCCAAAGAATGTTCTTTCGAATGAAAATAAATATTCCCGATTAAATTTGTAGTTTATTAGCTTTTTCTTTAAAAACTAGGGAACCTCGAAATTGATCACGCTTTATGTATTTGAACTTTTCATGTTGAATCGAAAGTCTTTTCGTTTCATTCTATTAATTCGATTAAGTTCCATAAATATGTATAAGAAAATAGCTTATTTATTTTCATTCACATTCTTTGCTATTTATATGCTTTCTACACTCCGCTTGCTAAACTCTATCCCACCCATATTCTTCAAACTTAAATCAACGAAGTTGTTCCTTTAGTTTCAACGAAGCTTATAATACTAGAAAACCCTAAGCTTAAGGATAGCTAAGGGAAAACATTAAATATTATTAAATTAACTTTTCAATACATTGAAAATATTATTTGGGAATAAAGCCGAAAACAGTACTGCCGTTGTAAGAACCCAAAGGATTGAATTTGGGGTCTAAATTTAGCAACGATTGATAAAAATTGTTACCCTTGACAAAAAAAATAATGAATTTCCAAAATATAATTCGAAAGCTTATGTGTTTTGCCTGTGTACTTATTTATGGATATGACAAAATGGAAAAACAAATGCCATTAGGCCAACTGTAGTCTTCTGAGTAGATTCTGACGGTGCCTTTGAAATATGCGTATAATAAAAATCATTTCTTCATTGAACTTTAAGTCAAAAAGTTCATCATTGTCATACAAATTTTGCATTGTTCGGCGCAATATTTGTGTTTTTCGCAACATTTCCACTATTTCGACAAATGGATTTTTTATTTTGTAAAATTTTATTCATAATTTAGACTTCTAAATTTACATATATTTAATTTATGTATTATGTTCTTTTTAATGATTCATGGAATTTTTAAAGCTTTTTATCACATACCATCTAGGAAAATTCTATAAAGCCTTACTTAAAAAACCGAATATCTCGAGAATTTTTAATGATATCGATTTTTACCTCGGACCTTTTTTGTAGCAAATAAACAAATTCTTACAACTTTGTCATATACATTTTTTCTATAGCTTCCGTCAGTTTCGAGATACATATATACAAAAAAATGCGAATTTCGTGGAAAAATCAGGTTTAGAGCTCCGTACTACCTCGCCGGTGTGAGTTTCGACTTTGTCGCAATGGGCACTTTTGTTAAGTGAACAATTCTGAGGAATATGTGTCTAAAGTCAAAGCGATGCCATAAAATGCCTCTGAGCTATAGAAATTTAAAGATAAAATATCACGAATGTCGTGTATTTTCAATGGAAATTTTTACATGCCTTGGTCCAGTCCTTAATGTTAATGGGGGCCTAGAAATTTAAAAAAATCGAAATTTTTTTGTTATATTTGCAAAGTTTAACTATTGAAGAATATGTGTACAAGAGGTTTTTTCTAAATTCAAATTTCGGAGATATAGGCATTTTTCTGACCCGCCATCCAAACTGGTTCGGCCGGAACTAATCGAACAAAAGACTTTACGCGAAACTTTAAACGCGTTTTTCTCAAAACTGACTTTTTCGGAACGATACCCACGATTTCTCAGGTTCTATTGTACCGATTTACTTGAAATTTTTATAGAGTCTTCTTTATAAGCTTGTCTATAGTTGGAACTAGCTCCATTGCCAAATTTTTATTTTTATTATTTGTAAAAACTACTTTTCCGTAGTTCTGGCCATTGCGACATTATTCTAGATTAATAATCTTTTTTTTTGGTTTCAGATAACTAGGAGGGTTGAAATCATGGGTAGGGTCACGTGGAAATTTTTAGAGACCCCCAATTTTTGAAATTTTTACTTTTTTTTTAGTTTTTAATTTTTTCTGTACTCTTCTAAAATTAACAAACAACTAATAAAAAAATGGATAGTAAAAATATTAATTGCCTTTTTTACGACACTTTAAAAATTACCTAAAATTCATGTTTCTAGACCAGAATACCCCCTTAATATTACGGGCTCCAATTTCCAGAGAATTTTTTTAGGGTATTTCCAAGGAAACTTCATGATGGGACTGAAAAAAATCAATAGTTCAAACACCCTAATATACATATGTCAGTTATGAGCAAATCCTTCTAAAAATCCATCAGCGTAACTATTCCGGACAGGTTTTACATACTCGTAGAAGCGTTAGTTATGCAAAGTTAGTATAACGTGTGTAGCAAGTGGAACGATAGACAAGTAAGTAACCAGCAAAGCGATCAGCAACACAGTGTTTGCTCATCTATGTGTAAATAAATATATGAAGTTAGTTTGTCTAGGTATGACAAACCAATACGACGATAAATATATGTATAGTACATACATATTTATATTTGTACAATATTTATAAATTCGCATACAAGGGCATACTCGCATGTGATTCCATTAAATTATGCCATAGCACGTATGCACTACAGCTTGTGGCTACGCATAAATGCACTAAATTAATTCGAATTTTTTTTGTTATACTCGAAGTAGCAAACAAATATTTTAGTACAGTACGATAAATGTGCTTTTAAATGAATGGATCACTTATAATTTCTATAACTACATTAACCTTTGAACGGTGAGTTGGGCACTCAGTGCCCATATCGAGTTCCTTAAGTATTTCTTCATGTATTATTGTACAAAATTTTAGAAGCGTAATATTCTAGCGTTTTTGGTGATCATTGTGCATTTCTAATTAGTTTCGCGTAAAATTTCAAATGAGCCGGTCATTTTTAGTTGTGACAAATATAATTTTTTGAAATAACTAAAGAATTGGCGATTTATTTGGCTAACTTACTTCATGAATTGACGGCAGAAGATGAGGAGAAATATCAAGCTGTTTGATCTCACTTACCCTATGTGGAACACCAATAAAAATTCCTGAATGGCGAACTCTCGTTGAGCTTTTATAATTCATTTACATTAGGTTGTCAAATATTTCCTTTCCGTCTTTTTGCCTTCTGAATTTTGTCCGAGTTATTCCTAAATAAGGAACGGGGCTTCTACGAGGCGGGTATTAGGAAGTTGCCGTCTAGATGAAAACAGATTATCGAACAAAACGGGGCATATTTGAACTAAATACGATCACTGTAACACTTTTTATAAGCGGAAGGGAGATATTTGATAACCTAATATTTTAAAATTAATTAATTTTCAAATATTTTTCATCATTTTCTTTTCTTGCCACAGATCAACAATTTGAAACGACGGTGTGAAACTGGTAAAACTGCTAAGATCGATACTAAAACAACTGCAGTTTGTGGCCATTGCCTTATTTCGACATGTGAAAAGTGCTATTTTACAAAATACAATGCCGAAGCTGAAACGGACTCAGACAATAATGAAGATGCGAACAATAGTCCAACAACGTCTACACCCAATCAAAATGCATAGAAAGACAGCGAAGAATTTCACCCATTTGAGCAGCTCGAAATTAAAAATTTATTTGAATTCATATTTTTCAATAAAAATACCTTTATTTCTAGCAATAAACACAAGTTTCATTGAATTATTTGCATAAACAAGCGAAATATTGTCGTTTCTACAAAAAAAACGTCTAGTCTAAAAACTTAAGTCTAAATTTCCATACCAAATACATTACTGGACACTGAGTGCCCAAGTCACGAGATTAAGTCGTTTAGCTTGTCACGATCTCAGTTTAAATACTACATTACATTGTAAGTACTCACCTGCGTTACTCATACGCCCCACCTTCCTATCCCAAATGAACCTTCTTTTACTTTGTTCTCATCTTAAGTCAGAAAAACTAAAAATTATATTAATATTATAATCGATTAATTTATAACAAATAAAGGGCAGTTAAATCGGGTGTAGCTGAAGATATCATACTTTTGCAACTTGCAAGGATCAAGGGCGGGAAATACATGATGGACCAAACCACAAATATCGAAAAAAACAATGACGTTTTGTCCTTCAATTTCATGTCTCATGTGAGACTGGAATTTGGAGGATCAAACATGCCCAAAGAGATCTGTTTACGGCACTATTTTTGGAAAAAAAGAGCTTTAATGATAAGAATCGAGCAAGAATGCGTTTCACACCCAAAATATCCACACAAAAAATTCGAACGGACTCGAGAGAGATATCAAGCTCTCTTATCATCCCCTTAAAACTTATCCGGCGATCTCTCAGCACTATATCCTTCAATTTTTTAATACTTTCAGCAGTTAAAAAGATCGAAGGTCGTCCAGAACGAGGCATGTCTTCAACGACCTCTTGCCCGTCTTTGAAGACTATGCACCACTCGTAGGATTGTGTTTTTGATAAAACTGAATCACTGCACGCCTTTCCCAAGATTTTTGACCAATCCGCACACGTAATTTGGTTATAAAATTTGGTACAAAATTTAAGACTAATTCTTTTTTCGATATTTTTATCCATTGTAAAAATCTCAACGCACTACTGAGGTGCATCTGCTGTAAACAAACTGAGAGACAGATCGCGCTCGTATTTGGCATAGTAATTAAGGACAGTCCTACCAACTTCGCAAAATAAATTTTTTTGAAATATCATTTACCTCGGGAATTTAATTACAAAATCCGGGCTCTTTTGTAATTACAACGTATATACAAAATACAGTCAACCTGAACTCCGACCATTTATATATTAAGAATATGGCGGCAAGTAACTATTGAACCAATTTTGCCCATTATAGATTCAAGGGAAAATCAAGAGCAGGAAAGTATTCTAAATCCATTTCATTAATAAAAAAAGTGAGTTAACTATTTGAAGCTTAAAAATATATGATCTGAATTCAACCAAACTATCGCAGAACATTTTTTATCTTTAAAGTAGTGCTTGTGGGCGGGCCAAATTATAAATTCAAAGTCATAAACGCCGGACCTTGATAGAAAGCATAGCATCTAATGTGTTTGGAAGCTGTAAATGCATTTACAGCAATATCTAGTAATTGCTCAGCATTAGTCAAGCTATTTATGATTTTTTCTACAAAACTATAATAGGATTTTTCTTCTTGCGAACATTCTTCTTCGGGAAACTTAAACGGTGTTATTGTTGTATTTCGCGCTAGGATTTTCTCTAAAAAAGTCTAAAAAAAAGTTGCAAAGAATGTGCTCTGTGATTTTACACATTTCTAAGGACTATGAATTAGCTTCTGAAACTAGTTTATTAGCTAGATAAAGCGTTACGTAAGATTACTAAGATACACTTCCATATTACTACGTTCAAATATAAATTCAACATCAAAATGAAATGACAAAAATTAATTTTTTCTATTTTTTGTTTACAGCAAAAGCGCTAGAACTACTTAAAATAGCAGCCACCTCATGAGACTCAGCTTGCAACACACACATGAGCTGTAAACACACACATAAACATATTCTACCCACAAGTGCATGCAATGAACAAATGTGCTTGTGTTCTGGTGGCAACATCATACGAGCACAGTTAATGCAAACAGTCAACGGACAGTGCTGATAAAGTGGCACGAAAACAAACTAGACAGCACAATGAAAACAAAACACACACACACGCTGGGGCGAACGAAAACAAGCGTGCGTGCGAATGCCCACACAATGTTGGGAAAGGAATGATAACCATGAAGACGAGTAGCCGGGAAGCTGGTAAAAATATGGAAGGAATATTCCTAAGTACCGACAAAAGAGCCAGCGGAAGAGCGCTGCGTGCAGTGGTAATGTGGCAGTTAGAGCAGCCGGAGTGCAGCTGTTCGGCGGGAAGTGACACATCCGCTGCGCACGACAATATTCTAACTGTTGCTGATGGCCGGCTTTGCTCGGCTGCACACATTGTTGCACGATCGTTAGTTTATTTGCTGTGAGTTCCCGTTGTGCTCATCAGTGCTGCCAAAGTGCATTCAATTACACTGAAAGTAAGTCAATAAGAATATGTTGCAGAACATTGCACACTTTCTGTGCGCTTTGCTACATTATGGTGGCGGAATTTTCGTAACAATTTTGAGTAAATATGGCGCTGATTTTAAATTGCAATCGATTTCCCGACAAACGTTGCGAAAATAGAAATTCTATTTTTAAATTTTTACTGAAAGAGTAAATTAAACACCTTGGCTGAACGTTAAGGATATAGCAGTAGTACTGATCACTCAAGAGTATTTAGAAAATAAGGAGGAAATATATTTTCAATGCTATCTACAAGTAAGTTTTGTATAAATTAGTTTATTTTCTTTCACAATGATGCCACACTTTTCCTGATGAGAACACGAATACATCAAAATAATTTTTGCATCAAAGCGAAAAAGTTCATGTATTCTGTTATACGAGTATGATACGAAAGTACCAGCAAACAAGAAATCTATTGATCGAGCTAATTCGGCATGCAGATTGAAAAATATAGGCGGTTGGCGAAGAAAGGTCAGGGAAAGAAGAAAGGGTTTGAAAGAAAATAGACGAAAGAAGAATTAGGAAGTTTAATTACTTAACTTAATTGAAATGGATAATAACCAGAACACGCTGCGCAGCCTGTTTATATTTTTCGACTGTCGAACTTTACCAGTATCTCTTAAGAGTAAAAGCTATACATTGAAATGCGTTTAGAATACTTTTTAAATGACATCCTTCAGTCTCGAGTATTTCAAGATATTGCCAATATGTAACATTTTTCTATCTTTCTGGCAATTTATGGATTCCATTCTAAAATAACCATTTCGTCCCGGTGGTCAGTAATGAATAAAGACAATTTTTAAACCCTCTTCTTATGAAAACTAAATTCCAGTGAGGGCGTTCTAGTAAATCGATGGTAATCAAAAGAGATTATAGATTAACCGGGCTATAAGAGAGGTGAGGCAGAACTTCTCAGTCGTTGTTTTCCAAATAATTTTTCGTCGGTCTTGCAACATAAGGGTGACTTTATCATGATGAAAAATTATTGATCCATGACTAGCTGCAAGTTCTGGGCGTTTTTCGGCAGTCACTCGTTTCAGTTTGAAGAGTTGATATTAGTAGTGCTACCCATTTATGGTTTCATCCCAGTTTTAGAAGCTCATAATACAGGCGGCCTTTCATTTCTCACAGCACAAAAAGCATCATTCATGGACATTCAGTTTGCCGTTGATTTGGCGAGTTGAATTCAATTTTCCTCATCAGTCACAACCCGATTGCAAAATCGATTGCTATTTATCGCGTTCAAGCCACATTTTTTAGTTGTCAAATCGTTTTTCAATGTATCTTACCTTCAGTTCATATGAAACCCGAATTTCTAGCTTTTGAATGTATCCGGCTTCTTTTGAGTGCTTTAAATTAGATGCTTTAATACCACCAAAAATTTGACGAGATCCTTTTTTGCCTAGATACAATCTTCATCGAATAGTGCTTCCAGCTCCTCATCTTGAAATAATTATCAGGTTACGTCGGGTCTAGGCAAATCGCACAAATATAAACTCAACATGTCTTTATAAGAAATTTATAACTATACAGACTGGAACTGAGGCACGATAGTAAAATAATATAAGTAAAAGGTCACCCGTATGTTATATGTTTGATATTTGATCCGGATCCATTTGACCACTGATATGGTATAGTGGTAAAATTGAAAGTCTCTTAATTATTGATTTATCGCGCTTTATCATTCTTATGACGAACTTGATTATTTTAGCTTTAACGGCTCCCCTTTTTGTAGGTGGCTGATGAGTATAATGATAAATATTTTTGATATACCGTTATTTACATTCCTAAAAGTATTGCATTGTTCGTGTTACTCTATTTACTATTAATTCACTCTGTTTTGTAGTTCTGAAGTTAAAATTCTTTTAATTTTTTCCCAAATATTAAATGCGTTAGGATATAGAAGGTGCATTAAGTGCAACAATTAATTAGAAACAGTTGTTTAAAGAATTAAAATTCCCAAGGGTGTTAAGTTTTGTTGATAATATCATTGATTTCTGGTAAGGGTGCGTTTGGAGGTTGTGGTTTAAAATATATTAAAATGTTTTAATCAAGTTTTTTAATGAGGAAACGCTGCAGCTGTAAACCTACCCTTAGCAGCTACATTTTTGACCTTTGTCGGTCTGGAAAGATGTGCAAAAAAATTTCAAATAAGGTCAAATGTTTCAAAAAAATTGTTTCGATTGTCCTTAAGCATATACAGAATTTTAAAACTATTTTTATATTGCAAATAAAAACCCGAAAAAACTTCAACGGAAATATACCGCAGAATTTATATTATCTCCCTAAGAGACCCAAAAATAGAGTTCCACTGCCATTTTACGTGAAATTCAAGACGAATATAATAGCCAACTATCCAAGAAAACAATTTCCCGGTGTTTTATTGTATCTGGACTTCACGGCAGCGCAGCGCGCAGGAACCCACTTCTAACTAAAATTCGTAGAAACGACGCGTAGGCTTTGCCAACTCTTATTGGTCTTAGACAACAAATCAACGGAGGTATTTCCTTTGGAACGATGTAACAAAAATTAATCGCTTAGGTCCTGATGGTCGAAGGTATATTCGCCGTCCAATAATTCAAGAACTTCATCGACGCTATGTTCCACGCGTAGTTGAGTATGGTGGAGGATCAATCATGGTGTGGGGATGTTTTATCTGGAATAGTGTTGGTCCACTCCATAAGATTAATGGAATTTTAAACAAGGAGAAATACGTCGACATCCTAAAAAATGTCATGTTGCCATTGGCTGAGGAAAATTTGCCTATCATAAGGAAGATAACAATTCAAAGCATACGTATGAGGTGACACAAAAGTTTTTTAATGAAAATTCTATCAATGTTTTGGAGTAATTATCATCCAGCCCAGACTTAAACCCCATAGAACATCTTTGGGTGATGCTAAAAGAGCCATATGCATCAAAATTATCTGAATTATGGATGTTCTTTAATGAAATTTGAACGGCATCGCAAGCTACACCATTGGTGCGCAGTCAGAGTCTTATAACGTAAATTCGATGTAAAGCAAAATTAAAGTAAAAGATATAACCAACAAAATACTAACTGAAAGTAAGCAAGTTTTTGTAATATCTTTATTTTTTGTTAATAAAATATTTTTGTTTCTAATTAGTTGTCGCACCCAAATCGTTCATTTCACATGTTTTTTTAAATCTTCAAAACAAAAACGAATTTTAAACAAAATTTTTAATATTAGAGTTTAAGTTTAACATAGGTTTCAATAAAATACATAAGTGAAAATACAATAAATATACCTGATTTTTTGAAAAATAACATCATTTACTTCAAAATAGATGTCGTTTCTAATCAGCTGTCAACGGCTGTATATTAAACATATTAAATGCCACGTCCACTTTTTAAAAATTTTTTTAGCTACTGTGATCCGCTGTGCAAATTAGAGTTTAAATATTTAGTGCTTAGTTTATTAGTTCAGTGGACGTGGCCATGGCTGTAAATAAATCTATATTTTACAGCTGTTTGAATCATTTTATAATTTAGTGCTAACTTCTAGTACACGAAGTATTTTTAACTAGAAGGTTTTTTGTGGATTATGTTGATTCGAGTGAGAGAAGTTCAACTGTATTTGCATTTCATGTTACTCATACGACGCGATGTCCTCCACTAAAATTCGTTATTAGAAATATTATATTGCTTATAGATTCTAGAATATGTCGGCATTACATTTTTGTTTGCATTCTGTCATTATTTAACTGCTTTAAGTCTGTTAGTTTTTTTTGCATGAAATATGTATGTGCATATTTCTTTAACAGTTTATAAGCAAATATGTTAAAAAGTTACTCATACGCCATGGAACCTGCTTACATATTCTGTTCAATATGCGAGCAGGTTATCAAAAATGCTACTCAGACAAAAAAGGAAGAAGTAAAATATAATTTATTTTGGAAAATTTAATCATGGGCTCTATGAAATTTCCTTGCTAATTGTTTATGTATTTTTAAAGCTTTTGAAATAGTATCTTTTTAGGCATATTGGCATATTTGAGGCAAAAAGAGGAAAATAAGACAATAAATACACAATACTTCGCTTTCTGATTTAATTTTTCAAAAACACTTATACAAAATAATCTAAACTCCGCAGTTCAGAAGATGCAGCTCTTCAGCTTCTCTTTCTCCTTACAATTTTTCTGCTCTCAGCGAAACTCTGAGTATTTTAAGAACACAATAAATGAAGGTGATTGTCAGTTAGCTTTTTATTAAAGTTTTCGCCTGCCAATTGATCGAGAAATACAAATTAAACTTCACTTAATAAAGATTGACAAGGCGCACGATTTCCGCCAGCAAATTAGCAGCATTTTTTCTGAATTTCGGCAGCAGCATGACACTTGGCGCGCGACTCAGCTTAATATCCTATTTTGTTATTGCTATTTTTTTTACTAGCGACTGGCTAAATGCCAGCAATAAATGGAAAACAAACGATTTTTATTATCAGTGCCGCAGTAACGGTCGAAAGCGTGGCCTGCACAGCAGCGTTTTCCAATTAAAAGTGGTAAGTTCTCAAACATACATGCAACGGCGGCAAAAGCGGCGAAATATGGCACGCACACAAGCACATATATTTATTTTATATGTGTGTGTGTGTCACAATTCACTTTCAGCCGCGTTCTACAAGAGCGGTTGTTGGCGTTGTGTCGCCTGCAATTTGTTGCTGCGGCTTAAAAAATTTGCGCCACCACTTGGCGCAACGCGCACAACAACAACAACACGCGACAACTTTTCGCATTTGTTACAAATATTCCAATTTTAAGGCGCGTAATTTGTACGTCGTAATGCGTGTGGGGGAAAAAACTTTTGACGCGTTAGCTGCGCTAACAGGCGCACACACAGACATAATCGCCTCTAAAGCTTTCACACAACGCACACACCCATACAGGCACACACTCACTGGCGAGTTATTAAAGCATTCATGCCAGCAGCGTTAAGCGCTCAACTGCGCGCTGCACAATCTCATTGCGAGCAATTACACGCAAAACTACTCAAAACCCACCACGCTCCTCGATAACGCAAGGCTGGACTGACGCTGCCTGGTCCACAGCGCACTCCACGTCAAGTCGTGTTTAATTTTATGTGCCTTTCAGCTGCATTTTCACACTTGTGCTCTTAAATTTGTTGGAAATTTTCAGTTTAAAAGCTTTCAGTTGGGCACTTGCACCCATTAGTTGCAACAACAAGAACAGCATCAAGCCAAAAACACCAAAAATAAATGCAATTATTAGCTTCAC
Source organism: Bactrocera neohumeralis (assembly GCF_024586455.1). Lineage (NCBI taxonomy): Eukaryota > Metazoa > Arthropoda > Insecta > Diptera > Tephritidae > Bactrocera > Bactrocera neohumeralis. Next base: position 50,119,515 of record NC_065919.1, read on the forward strand.
TTGCAGCACTGGGCCGCACTTAGCAGGCACAACTGCACCGAAGACTTTCGACCTCAGCGAAGGCTAGAACAACAAAAACAACAGCAAAGTGAACAATGAAGCGCCAGAACTAAAATTCTTTCAAGCACTGGCTACTCGCACGCCCATCGTCTGCTGATCGCCACTTGAGAGCGCCGGAAATGTGTTTAGTTTGCTCTGAGGCGGTGCGCAATCTTTAAATTATTTGCCGAACTGAATACCTTGAATTTTAATTAAAAATGATATTTTATTGATTTTAGACGGAAAGTATTTAAAACTGCAATTCAACTGTTATTGGTTTAAATACTAGAGCTTCGGTGTAAGCTAAACAACATTTTTTTTTTACTTTTGTTTGCATCATTCTTGTTTTAATCTATTCTAATCTTCACAGATGTATAATATATCTTTATTTGTGTTTTTAAACGGTCATTTGTATAAATATTCGGATATAAAATCCATGACCAATTTGGTGAATATGTATATCCTATCAAATAAAAAAAGTTTTCAATACAAGGACTTGATTTGGACCGAACAGCTTCTATTATGAATATATAATACTATTAATTAGTAATGGTATTGAAGAGGAAGGCTAAATGTCCAGAAGCTGCAATAACAACAGATAGCCGAACGATTTTCTACTCGACTTGCACTCTTGCTCCCTGAGAGCACTCGTCAACAACTCGGTATAAGGGAACTGAGGGACGGCATTCGAAGCTCCTTACGCACAGCTGGAAGCGAAACCATTGGTTTTCGAAAAAGGCAAACGAACAGCTGGTGTGATGAGGATTGCCGGGTCGGAGCGGAGAAAAAACAGACTGTCTACCTCGCGACGTTACGACCGACCACAACACGTACGGGATGGGATAGATACCGAGCGTTGAAGAGGGAAGCGAGACGCATTTGCAGGCAGAAAACGAGAGAGGCCGAAATGCGTGAGTACGAAGAGCTTGATAGGCTGGCCGACAGGGGTAATGCTCGAAAATTCTACGAAAAAATGCGGCAACAAAGATGATATAGTGACTAATGTCCACGGCATACTGAAATTATGGAGAGAACGTTTCTCCAACCTGCTGAATGGCAGTGAAAGCATAACGCCAGGAGATGGCGAAACCGAATCCCCAATCGATGACGATGGAGCGGCTGCCGATGTATTGCCGGCCGAGTTATTCAAATACTGCGGAAAGAACTGATAAGGAGCATGCATTGGCTTCTGTGTTGAAAATGGTCGGATTCGATGATTGGAATTTAAGTCAGCTCTACCGAATACACAAAAAGGCCCCATAATCTGGGCCAACTACCGTAGGATAGGGAAGGACTTCTCCGAGCCGTTCGATACCAAACGAGCTTTCAGACAAGGCGACTCCCTATCGTGCTACTTCTTCAATCTAATGCAAGAGAAAATAATTCGAGCTGCAGAACTTAATCGAGCAGGTACAATCTTCTACAAGAGTGTACAGCTGCTGGCGTACGCCGATGGTATTGATGTTATTGGCCTCAAAAACTGCGCCGTTTGCTATGTTTTCTGCAGATTGCGTAAGGAATCAAAGCAAATGGGTCTGACAGTGAACGAAAGCAAGGCGATATACCTGCTGTCATCAAACAAACAGTCGTCGCACTCACGTCACTGTTGACAGTCATAACTTTGAAGTCGTACATAATTTCCTCTATCTTGCAACCAGCATTAACACCAACAGCAACGTCAGCTTCGAAATCCAATGCAAAATAAATCTTTCCAACAGATCCTATTTCGGACTGAGTAGGTAATTGAGCAGTAAAGCCTCGACGAACAGAGACCAAACTCTATAAGTCACTGATTATTCCCACAATAATATGGTGCAAAGGCCTGGACGATGACAACAACTGATGAGTCGACGTTGCGAGTCTTCGAGAGAAAAGTTCTGCGAAAGATTTATGGTCCTTTGCGTATTGGCCACGGCGAATATCGCATTCGATGGAACGATGAGCTGTATGAGATATACGACGACATTGACATAGTTCAGCGAATTAAGAGACAGCGGCTATCATGGCTAGGTAATGTCGTCCGAATGGACGAAAATACGCCAGCTCTGAAAGTATTCGACGCAGTATCCGCCGGAGGAAGCAGAGGAAGAGGAAGACCTCCAATCCGTTGGAAAGAACAGGTAAAGAAGGACCTGGCTACTCTTGGAATCTCCAATTGGCACCAAACAGGTCACAATGATCAAAGTGTATTAGTATATAACTGAATTTCCTTCTACTTATATTAACGGTTCATTCAAACACGGAAATATTTAACACTACCAAAACTTACAACTCCGCAATCACTTGCATAATACAGTGTCTCTCCAACAGCTGTTATGGGCATTCCGCACATTCAACATGCGTCTAAACATGCCATACACATATGTACTATATATGCTATATGGGCGCACAAATGCCCACACACAACTGCCTGTAGTTCTTGTTAGTCGCTCCTTGACCACATTCTGAGGGCCACGCTGCGTTAAAAACACGTAACACTTGTTCCGACAACGGTTCACCGCTGCTAAATGGCACCCAGTATTCTGGCTTCTTCTTTGTGCCCATACAGTTGAAAGCAGTATCGTTGGTTGTGTAACATACCGCGGGACGCAAATGGGTTTCATGCATGTTAAAAATGCGGCTAATATTTAAAAAGTCATCGTAATGCACAAATCTTCGGCATTTACTGGCGACTGTTGAAGCAAAACTACGCACATAAAGAAGCAGACGATTAAGCAAAACACCCGAAAACCTCAACCAATCGTAACTCATCACCTCTATCGATTTATTTTCGTGACAAAATTCGCGTTAATGTACTAAATTATTTTAAAACTGGCGAATAATTAAATGCATTACCAAAATGGCATGTTTTCATTAGCATATTTTAACACCAAAATGAAATTTCGGCCAGCACACGCTGATTTGCTGATTATTTAGTATCTCGATTTAATTTTGAAATTCGTGTTGACGTTTTTAATTTTTCAACGAAATCAACGCAGTTAATTACCATTAAAAATATTTATTTTATGCAAGTGGAAATAATATTCTCACGCGATTATAGCTACTCTAACAGAGTACAGCAACAAAACACTTACAAATATTTTGTATTGGATTCGCGGAAACTCTCCAAATTTTAGGCTTTTAATACGCTTTCAATATACATATAAACAATTGTTTGCTGCACTCATTTAATAATATTCTGTTTGCAAATATTTACCTAAGCCGCTTTAATATTTTACCGCACTACAATTATCTATAATGCCCACGCAGAACTTATTTGCATAATATTCCAATTAAATATATTTTATATTTTATTTACGAAATATTGAAAACGAATAATATGAATAATGAAAACTTTCATGAAAAAAGATCAGAATAAGTGAAATAAACAATATTTAGTTTTGTATTACATTATAAACACCAGTTATTTAAATATATGACTCAGAATTGTCGAAGTGCGAACCAACATTACCGATTTTTAAACGTAAAGAGTTTATGAAGACAAACACCGTGTTTGCGAGAGGTGTTCAATGTTTAACACCAGTAACCTTACGCACTTCCTCTGGGGGATAAATTTGAAGCACACTCTTGCGTTTCCGTGTTGGGTTCGTAGTGGTTTCTGTATTTTTGAACCGTTAGAAGTCTATAGATTGCAACATGAAAGATTTGCGGATCCCGAAAAAATGCGGAACGCGCGATTTAGGAGTAGAGTGTCGAGTTTGTAAAGCTTTAATTCACGATGGCCGTCCCCGGCGGCGTGGGGTTTCAATGTTCACTTGTAAATTACCAGTTTTTGTATTTAAAATGCAATGAGTCACTACAGCACGAAAGTCCAGTGAATCCAAAAATTTGGCTATCTTACGCTCCTGACAGTCCCAGCGATATTCCTTCCATGAAACAGTTAGTGCTAGATCTACGCAGTGCATAATAAAACGAATAGTCAATTTTTGGGTGCGTATATTTATTCGGTAATATTGAATCATTTGATGCAATATGTCTACTCCTCCCATGCTTTCGTTATAAAGTTGAACCACTGCTGGACGATTCACTTCTATATAATCTTGTGAATCCTTTTGCCACTGTCGAGCTTTGTCGGCTACACCAATTCCAATGAAGTTTAAAGCCAAGTTTACACTTTGTTATCATACCATTTAGTAAATATAACTTTTTCATTATCGCTAATGCATTGAACTGCTTAATATGTATTACTGTCGGGCAAGGGAGGATTTGCAAAGCAATTTGAATGAACAGTACCAGTCGCATATATCATCTTTGTCATAAAGAACTTCAAATAATTGAAAGGACGTGAAGAAGTTGTTAAAATACAATTTATGTCCTTCTACTTCTTCTTTAGGGATACGCTTTGTTCAAATATCATTGAACATGCTTATTTTTATGCACAGCCGAAATTATACTAAATATAAATATCTATTTACATATTAATACATACATACATACATAATGCATTTACATGCAATGCAGCAAAATAAAAGAAAAACAAGTAAGGAAGAGCTAAGTTCGGGTGTCACCGAACATTTTATACTCTCGCATGATAAAGTGATAATCGAGATTTCATTATACGTCATTTACATATTTTTCGAATACCGTATTTTGTAAAGTTTTATTCCGCTATCATCATTGGTTCCTAATGTACTCTATATTATACAGAGAAGGCATCAGATGGAATTCAAAATAGCGTTATATTGGAAGAAGGCGTGGTTGTGAACCGATTTCACCCATATTTCGTACATGTCATCAGGGTGTTAAGATAATATTATATACCGAATTTCATTGAAATCGGTATAGTAGCTCCTGAGATATGGTTTTTGGTCCATAAGTGGACGAGGCCACGCCCATTTTCAATTTTTAAAAAAAAGCCTGGGTGCAGCTTCCTTCTGCAATTTCTTCCGTAAAATTTAGTGTTTTTGAAGTTTTTTGTTAGTCCGTTAACGCACTTTTAGTGATTTTCAACATAACCTTTGTATGGGAGGTGGGCGTGGTTATTGTCCGATTTCTTCCATTTTTGAACTGTATATGAAAATGCCTGAAGAAAACGACCCTGTAGAGTTTGGTTGACATAGCTATAGCAATTTCCGAGATATGTACAAAAAACATAGTAGGGGCGGGGCCACACCCACTTTTCCAAAAAAATTACGTCCAAATATGCCCCTCTCTAATGCGATCCCTTGTGCCAAATTTCACTTTAATATCTTTATTTATGGCTTAGTTATGACACTTTATAGGTTTTCGGTTTCCGCCATTTTTTGGGCGTGGCAATTAGCCGATTTTGCCCATCTTCGAACTTAGCCTTCTGATGGAGCCAAGGAATACGTGTACCAAGTTTCATCATGATATCTCAATTTTTACTCAAGTTACAGCTTGCACGGGCGGACGGACGGACAGACGGACGGACGGACAGACAGACATCCGGATTTCGACTCTACTCGTCACCCTGATCACTTTGGTATATATAACCCTATATCTGACTCTTTTAGTTTTAGGACTTACAAACAACCGTTATGTGAACAAAACTATAATACTCTCTTAGCAACATTGTTGCGAGAGTATAAAAATCAGAATGAAATATTTCTCACTCGACGAAAGACGGTTTCATTTCCCCCCACCAGAGGTAAGGAATGATAAATCTTTGTTGAGTTTTAAACACGCTTTGCTAATTCAATTACAATCGCAGAACCGCTTCCAACTGTCTTGACTAGATTGTCATCTAGAAGTGTTGTGGACCCTTAGTAAACAAAAAAATCGTACATTTTTTGACATAAAAAGTAGACATTGATTCCCCAATGACATGGTTTTGCTTTTACATATTGCTTCGCAATGAATTTACCATTGAATGGGATTATTTGCTCATCAACGGAAATATTCTGCTCTAATGGTAATTCATTCATAATAACCGATCTTTGCAGCCATTAGAGCGAGCAGAAATGTCGGTTAAATGCATATGATCTCTCAAGAAGAAGAATCTATTAGCCATCATATTATTTGCAAAAAAAACGCATGTTTCGTAGTACATCCGAACACGTGGAAGCTTCAAGCAACTCCTCATAATATGTTGAGAGATAAGTACACGAATTTCATCAGCTCTGCATGATTAAATCTGCTATAAATTGAAAACAGAACATTATTAAAACCATAAGCAAATAAAATGAAAATATCAATCATTTCTGAATAGCACATAAATTTGAACATACAGTAAGCTGCACTAACAAAAAAGTCGTCATTCAAATATTTGATGAAAAACTAATACGGAGCCCTTTGATTGTGTTGTTATCTGTTGGTGTTGGTATAAACTGTATTTTATCTGATTTAAAAGTTCACGGCGTTCTAGTTTTCCACTTTATGTCCCTCTTTTTAATGCATTGGATGGCGGGCAAGTGCCAAAACATATCACTTGTCAGTTCGAGTTGCTGCGAGCGACGCAGAATCGACTCTCCGCGGTCTTCGTGTACACTCTCAGCTACGGCTGTTATATTTTCTTCACTTTGTGCTGAACGTGATCTATTCGGTGGAAAATTATCCAATAATGAATGCTGGGGCTCAAGATGAGTGATGGTGTTGTGTATAGTACGCTCAGTAGGCCGGTTATGCTGACCATAAGTTGAGCGAAGCTGGCGAAATACATTCTTTAAAGAATATGAATTTTCGTATTCAAGTTGAACAATTTTTAAACGTTGTTCAGGCGTAAGGCATGATAAATAACTGAACAAAAATAACATTACAGCTTGACATGACTCATGCGTGATCTGTCACAAAAATGCTATTGAAAAAGTACCTCAACTTGAATCACTCATTACTTTGTAGTGTCTCCAGTTTAATTCAGGGTTTTAGAGGCTTTGCAGTAAATTTAATACAATATATTCTGTTCAAGTTTCGAAGCTTATATATAAATTTGCTGGTAATGGAAGATATTTGTAATACCCTGAACAGGGTATATTGAGTTTGCCAGGAAGTTTGTAATAACCAGCAGGAAGCGTCCGAGACCCTATAAAGTATATAAATAAATGATCAGTATGTTGAGCTGAGTCGATTTAGCCATATCCGTCTGTCTGTCCGTCTGTCTGTCTGTATATATACGAACTAGTCCCTCAGTTTTTAAGATATCGTTTTGAAATTTTGCAAACGTCATTTTTTCTTCAAGAAGCTGCTCATTTGCCGGAACTGCCGATATCGGACCACTATAACATATAGCTGCCATACAAACTGAACGATCGGAATCAAGTTTTTGTATGGAAAAGTTTTGCATTTGACATGATATATTCACGAAATTTGGACAGATTATTTTCTAATCTTCGAAAAAATTGTTCAGATCTCCTCGCTATAGCATATAGCTTCCATACAAACTGAACACATAGCTACTAAAAGAAATGCACCTGTGAAGGGTATATTAGCTGCGGTGCAGCAGGAAGTTAACGTTTTTTTCTTTTTTACGTACAACGACAACAAAAGTAACGATTACGCTATTGTCAATAGAACATAATCGAATTCAGTTTTCTAGAAGAAAAATGTCATTGCCAATTGCATGTTTCACTATCCAATTGTAGTTGTTCAAGTAAATAATGTGTACTATGTTCATTAAACGAAAAAGGTTGCTATTTAACTTTGTTTATTTGACTTTGTTTTTGGGTTCAGAATTTCTTTCAGATGCTTTCTGCTTGGTGAAGTTTAAAATATTTTATTTAAACAGGTGGCAACTCATTCAAATATATCAGAATATTTCGGAAACTTTAATTAAAGCGGTTTACTGATTTAAGAATGTATTGGAAACATGTGTTAATACATACATACATACATACATACATAATATATACATATACAGCCGTTGACAGCTAATTAGAAACGCTCCCTTTTTTGTAGGTGGCTGATGAGTATAATGATAAAAAATTTTGATATACCGTTATTTATATTCCTAAAAGTCTTGCATTGTTCGTGTTACTCTATTTACTACTAAATTCACTCTTCTTCACTTAAAATTCTTTTATTTTTTCCCCAAAGTGCGACAGCTTATTAGAAACAGGTGTTTAAAGAATGAAAATTCCTCAAGGTATTAATTTTTATTAATAATATTATTGATTTCTGTTAAGGGTGTGTTTCAAAGTTGTGGTTTAAAATATATTAAAATGTATTATTCAAGTTTTTTAATGAGTAAAAGCTCCCCGCCCTACGTAGTTACATTTTTGACCTTCGTCAGTCTGGAAAGACGTACAAATAAATTTCGAATCAGGTCAAATGCTCAAAGAAAAATGTTTTCAATGCCCTTAAGCATATAAAGAATTTTAAAATAATTTCCAACGTTGCACGCGAGGAAAAAACCCGAAAAACTTCAGAAGAAATAGCCGCAGAATTCATACCATCTCCCGAGGAGACCCAAAAAAAGTTCCACTGACATTCTACATAAAATTCAAGATGAATATAATGTCCAAATATACAAGAAAACAATTGCCCGGCGTTTGGTCGAATTTGGATTTCACGGCAGAACAGCACGCCTGAAACCACTTCTAACTAAAATTCATGTGTAGGAATGTGTACACTTTTCCAACGCTTATTGATCTTGGACAAGAAATCAATGGCAGTATATTGTATGGAGCGATGTAACCTAAGTTAATCGCATAGATCCTGATGGTCGAAGGTATGTTTGCCTAACAATCTAACAAGAATTTGATTCTCGCTATGTCTCACGCGTAGTGAGGCATGGCGGAGGATCAATCATGGTGTGGGAATTTTTTTCCTGGGGTGGTGTAGGTCCGCTCCATATGATTGATGGAATTTGAAATAAGAAGAAATACGTCGACATCCTAAAAAATATCATTCTGCCATGGACTAAGGACAATTTGCTTGTTATATGGAAATTCCAACAAAATAACAATCGAAATCACATGGCAAAGTCAACACAAAAGTTTTTTGTTGAAAATTCCATGAATGTTTTGGAGTGGCCTGAAGAGAACACATCTCTGTTGATGTCAAAAAAGCTGTAGGTACCAAAAATATCACAAATATGGATGTCCTTTTTGATGAAATTAGGACGGCATGGCAAGCAACACTAGTGGTGTGCTGTCAGAGTCTTATAACGTCAATTCGCAGTGGATGTGAAGCAGTATTAAAGTAAAAGGGTTAAGCAACAAAATACTAACTGAAAGTAAGCAATATTTTTAATAGCAGTATTTTTTGCTGATAAAAATTTTCGTTTCTAATTAGCTGTCGCACTCAAATCGTTGATTCCACACATTTTTGTTAAAATCTTCAAAAAAAAGGATTTTTAACTAAAATTTTTATACTCTCGCAACAATGTTGCTAAGGAGAGTATTATAGTTTTGTTCACATAACGGTTGTTTGTAAGTCCTAAAACTAAAAGAGTCAGATATAGGGTTATATATACCAAAGTGATCAGGGTGACGAGTAGAGTTGAAATCCGGATGTCTGTCTGTCCGTCCGTGCAAGCTGTAACTTGAGTAAAAATTGAGATATCATGATGAAACTTGGTACACGTATTCCTTGGCCCCATAAGAAGGTTAAGTTCGAAGATGGGTAAAATCGGCCCACTGCCACGCCCACAAAATGGCGGAAACCGAAAACCTATAAAGCGTCATAACTTAGCCATAAATAACAAGTAAGGAAGGGCTAAGTTCGGGTGTCACCGAACATTTTATACTCTCGCATGATTAAGTAATAATCGAGATTTCATTATACGTCATTTACATATTTTTAAAATACCGTATTTTTGTAAAGTTTTATTCCACTATCATCATTGGTTCCTAATAAATACATATATTATACAGAGAAGGCATCAAATAGAACTCGATATAGCGTTATATTGGAAGAAGGCGTGGTTGTGAACCGATTTCACCCATATTTCGTCACATCAGGGTGTTAAGAAAATATTATATACCGAATTTCATTGAAATCGGTCTAGTAGTGGCGGAAACCGGCGGAAACCGAAAACCTACAAAGTGTCATAACTAAGCCATAAATAAAGATGTTAAAGTGAAATTTGGCAGAAAGGATCGCATTAGGGAGGGGCATATTTTGACGTAATTTTTTGGAAAAGTGGGCGTGGCCCCGCCCCTACTAAGTTTTTTGTACGTATCTCGGAAACTACTATAGCTATGTCAACCAAACTCTACAGAGTCGTTTCCTTCAGGCGTTTCCATATACAGTTCAAAAATGGAAGAAATCGGATAATAACCACGCCCACCTCCCATACAAAGGTTATATTGAAAATCACTAAAAGTGCGCTAACCGACTAACAAAAAACGTCAGAAACACTAAATTTTACGGAAGAAATGGCAGAAGGAAGCTGCACCCAGGCTTTTTTTAAAAATTGAAAATGGGCGTGGCGCCGCCCACTTATGGACCAAAAACCATATCTCAGGAACTACTCTACCGATTTCAATGAAATTCGGTATATAATATTTTCTTAACACCCTGATGACATGTACGAAATATGGGTGAAATCGGTTCACAACCACGCCTTCTTCCAATATAACGCTGTTTTGAATTCCATCTGATGCCTTCTCTGTATAATACATATATAAATTCGGAAATGAAAATACAATTCAATACTCAAAGTACACAAATTGATCTAATCTAATTAATTTTACAGCAAAATAAAAAAATATGTAAATATGTAAAGGATAATGAAATCTCGATTATCACCTGCGAGAGTATAAAATGTTCGGTGACACCCGAATTTAGCCCTTCCTTACTTGTTACTATTAGAGTTTAAGTTTAATGTAAGTTTCAATGAAATGAGTGAAAAAACGGTAAAAATAAGTGATTTATTCGAAAATAATTTCATTTACTTCAAAATAAGTCGCGTTTCTAATTAGCTGTCAACGGCTGTATATACTTACATACATACTATACTATGTATATATAAACTCACACATCTATTAAAATGCATATAAATTACTTAAAACTAATTGAATTTGTTTTATGAAATATTCACGTTTTGTAAACAGTTAGGTGAATTAATTAATTAAAAAATACTGCAATTTGTTTCAATTATTTACTTGTTTTTCTACCATAACGGGCAGTTACCACTTTGAAAAATGAAAATTCAATTATGCGGTGGATGTGGTGGCACACACAAAATTACCGCAAATTTCGGTGGAATGCTGTGCATTACACAAACATAAAATAAACAAAAGTTGCGCTGGACCCAGCGAAACAAAATAATATTATATACACAAACAGATGCAGTTACACACCGTTGTGGCACACACACACTCGCATACTTTGTTGCCACGAATTTCCGAGCGAACGGAAATTGCGCTATGGAATATAAATTCCTCATAAATATTATGAATAGTTGGCATGCCTGCATATAGACACATACATAATATATGTATATGTATGAAGTGGGTCATAACGGTTGTGGTCGTGCATGATAAACTATTTGCCAGCAATCACCTAAAACGACACTTGTGTGACACATTTCGATTGCGACCAACAGAGCAGCTGTCAAAACCGTCAACACCCACTCGAACACCACGAATGTCAACATTGGCAACCGACAACAACAGCTGCAACCAACATAGGCACCAGCGCATTGTAACGATTGATCGACGGCGACACACAACAGCAGCACTTAACGGGTAATTACCACAAAATATATTGCATTATTCAGCAACGCGCACCTTCGTATGCGTCGCATGTGTTGGCGAGTAAATATTTGCATGTGTTAGTGTTGTGTGTACCATGTGCCGTTAGTATGTAGGTACATCAACCATAATTGAATTACTCATATGGCAAACAAACAACAACAAAAGCGGCAGCACAGCGTCGTCAAGCTGAATGCAAGTGTGTGCGGTTGCGCGCCGAACTCAAACATAAGCGAGTAGATATACAGTTATAGGTTGCCAAAGCCGGTTTGCAAATGTGCGCCAGCTTCCGCTCGGCTCACAAATTCAATTAGTCGGTTATACGAAATGTGCCACATAACGGAATTAATCACATATGCACAAATATCGGGGAGAGCGCCGGCAGTCATCACGCTGTTTGCGTTAGTGGGACTGACACTTATATAAGTGGCATATACATATATGTATATATATGTGTGCATATACATATGTATGTGTGCATTTGTATGTGTTGCTTGCACTCTGAATTGCACCATTCATCGAAGTAATGCCACCAATATTTCACTGCATGGGACCACAGCATTGTTTGCAACACCGCCTGCGCATCGCTTCTCCACACATACATATTTACACAAGTACTTGTGTAATGCATTACTACGATACTATTGCCAATACATTCAGGCATGTATCAACAATTACTGTGGGCGCTCCTTAATTGCCTCCAATTAGATCGTTAGGCGGCGCTCATTGTTTTAGCAAATAAATTTCATTATACTCAATTTACAGTACAGGTCTAACAACAACAGTTTCATCAAGCGCTTTTGTTTTCAGTTTTCTGTCATAATTATTATTTATAAATTATGTAAATTGTGCGATTAACTTGATTATTATTACCTTTCTGTGTGCCTTTTTCATTCATGTGAAGAACTATATCTCTGAAACAGAAATGAGACCAGTGTGGTGTTCTTCTTCATTACTTTAAATTGTATAAAATCTTAGCCTAAAATTATTATACCAGGTTGTTCAATAAGTTTAGTCGTTTGATAAGAAAACTACAATTTGATGATTCAAAATACCTGAACATTAATACACTTGCTCCAACGATCCTCCAATCTGCAGATCCCATTCCTGAAGTGAGAATCCGGAAGGTCTGCAAAATACGCTTCAACAGCCGTTATGACCTCTTCATTGGATGAAAAACGCTTGCCACGCATACATTTTTTGAGTTCTGGAAACAAATGGAAATCGCCGAGGGCCAAATCTGGTGAATTCCCGTGGATGTTCCAACAATTCGAATTTCAATTCATGGATTTTATCCATTGCCAAATGCTTTTGTGACACGGTGCATTGTTCTGTTGGAAAAGGATTTTTTTTTCCGCAAACCGGGTCTTTTTTCACGAATTTTTTCCTTCAACTGGTCCAAGGGTTTGCAGTAATATTCATAATTAATTCTTTTACCAATTTGCAATTAATCCACAAACAAAATTCCTCTCGCAAACTGATGCCATAACTTTTTGTCCGAGTTCCGGACACGAGCTCGTTTGAAAGCCGAATAACCAGGTTTACAGCAATCTTTAGCCACTTGTTTTGATTATGGATCATAATGAGAGACCCAGGTCTCATCCATTGTAATGAATCGACGCAAAAATGTTTCTGACAAAGTCGCATTCGAATGTGTTTTTGTTCCATTGTTAGCGAATGCGGCACCCAGTGTGCACACAGCTTTCTAAAACCTAAAATTTCACTTAAAATATTTCTCACACTGTCTAATGAGATGTGTAGAGCCTCTACTAAATCTCTCTCAGTCAATCGACGATCTTCCAAAACCATATCCTGTATTTTGGCTATGATTTCTGGTGTTGATGCGCTTTTTGGACGTCCTTCACGTGGATCGTCTTCAAGGCTTGTACGACCACGTTTAAATTCAGCAACCCATCTTTCTACTGTTCTAATTGTAGGTGAACAATCATTATACACTTTTAACATTCGTTCGTGAATTTCTTTTGGTGCTACACCTTCCAAAAATAAGAATTTTATCACTGCACGATATTACATTTTTTCCATTGTAAAAAAAAAAGACAGATTGAAATGAAACTTCACATATGTACATACATACGTTCATATGAAGAGTGTACCAACAAAACAAAACAAAATTTGGGCTAGTAGCAACCACAAAACTTATTGATCAACTATGGCTAGATATAATATTCTTAGTCGCCAGGATTGGCGCATACTTATGGGAAGAAGAAGAATGTTATAGCTTTAGATGAGCTATAGTTTGAATATTTGATTTAAATTGTTCGCTTATTTGTTCTATCAAAAATTATAAATGCCATTAGAAAGAAAGAATGTTATGTGTACAACCTGCAAAAGGCTGCACTTCGGAGAAGTATATCTACCACAACCTTGATGATAGCCACCGCCGACTGAAAAAAGATCTGAAACTAAAATTGAAGAAAAGGGATCGATTCATACATGAAAAAGCTCAAAGCAACTCTGCTCCATACACAAGTCCCAACCAAAGCCTGTTGCAGGTTTGTGAGCTAGGAAGGAACGACCAGTAGAATGTTCTGCAAAGCAGAAATATGAAATGTAAGAAATATGGTTGTCTTTAGTACTAGATTCCAGCATAGAAAAATTCATCAAGCTACCTGGCTGTCTCCGGATCGAAACACCACCAACCAGATCGATCATGTTGTGACAGACGGAAGACACGTCTCCAGTCTTTTAGATGTGCGTACGCTCCGAGGTCCTAACATCGACTCGGACCACTATGAAGAAGTTCGAATAGCAATTACCCGTCAGAAGAGCAACAAATCGGCGGGGGCCGATGGATTGCCGGCCGAGCTATTCAAATACGTGGTAAAGTCTCCTCAACATCGCATATAAGGATTGAACCTGATCTGTGTGTGGATTAGACCCGAAAAATCAACAACCGATTAGATATTCACCATGCGTCAAGTCTTGGAAAAGACCCCTGAGAAGAAAATCGACACACTCTACCTCGTCGTCGATTTCAAAGCTGCTTTCGACAGCACGAAAAGCAGCTGCCTTTATGCCGCGATGTCTAAACTTGGTATCCCAGCAAAACTAATACGGCTGAGTAAACTGACGTTGAGCAACACCAAAAGCTCCGTCAGGATCGAGAAGAACTTCTCTGAGCCGTTCGATACCAAATGATCGAGCAGGTACACTCTTCTCTAAGTAACATCATTTCTAGTAAATAAAACATCCACAATTTTGTTATAATTTATGGCTTATTCTATCTCTCTCCTATTCTATATCTTGGTTACAATACATGTAGAGATAACCTTGGATAAGATCGTAATTGCTGTTTAGAAATCATCATTTTACCAAAAGAACTAAATCGATCGCGTAGGAAGCCACACGGCCGCCTTGCTCTTAATATTTATTCAAAATGTCATTCACCGATAGAATCCACAGCAAAGAGTAATGGTCGCTACCTTGCGGGATGCCCGCATTTAATATCCGAAGTGTCCTTGCACTCTCTCACTCCGCCACATCCATTCTGTCGCAAAGTAGCTTGTAGATGAGAACTCCAATAGCAGTCTCCGGCAGCGATTTGTTGATGCGCCCATCGTTATCAAGGAAAGTACCCATAGCATAGTGTTTTTGTATAAGCCATGAGAATGCGAAGTGCAAGGCAGTGTCTACCGCTCGGCATAATATGCTCATCTAATTTTTTGATAAAAGTTTTTTAAAACGAGCGGCCTTTGATCCCCCCTCAGTGTGGCCAATTCTTTTCTAGTGATAATTTCTTTTACTCTTGCATATCATTGGTTCAAATGCGAAGATTATGCTGGATGTAGGGAAAGTGCTAAAAGTTTAAATCCCACAGCTTCCATAAGTTACAGAACTGATTTAAACCGTGAATAGTAAGAAAACCCCTATGCACGATCCTTAAACCATAAGTTTCTAAGATTGAACTTGCGAATAATAATCCACGGATTCTTACAGGTATATGTATTAGTTACTCTACATTAGTCTACAGCTGGAATAGACGAAAAAGTCTTTTCGTATTTTATCAGTGGATGTCATTACAGTCGTATACTTGTTTAAGTAATGAAGGTACAAAACAAAAATTAGAATGAATAAATACTCTTTGATGAAAGGTCTTTATTTTTTCCCCAGCAGCGGCAAGAACTTAAAGATTCTTTTTTGAGTTCAATATTTGATCATACAAATCAAACAATATTTATTGAGCGGGCTATTTTTAAAGTAATTTTAGGCTTAATTAATTTCATTCAATTTTATTCATTTCGCTATCAACGAAAACTTATGCGAAAAATGACACGAAACAAAAGTTAATTCTAAGGCATCGAATACTTTTAAAAATATTTTAAAATAGACATTAATGACATGCGTACATTTAAAATCTTAAGTCTATTAATTTTCATCATTTACTATTTCATCTACCTAATTCTGTACTATCTGAAACTTTCTGAGGTTGTCTGCTACCTACACATTGGTTGTACTACGTGGCGGATACGTAACGTGATTCGAATTGCCTGTAACCATTTGAACAATTAATATGTATCTGAAACCTACAGAAAGTAAGTCTTCTCAAGAGCGCCTCATCTTTGCTTCCAGCTATGCTACATAAAATATATATTTTTAAAATTTTTATTGCCGAATTTTTCCCACATTAAGTTATTTCCAATTAAATTGCATTCCAGCGGTTGTAGTCAAGCACATACCATACTGTAAATAATTTCACATTTTTTATAAGCTCTGTCCATATGCTAAGAAACCCACAAGTAATTCAAATACTTTTGAAATTTATGACCGGCATTGACGCTTTAGAAATGTTTTCAATTCAACTACCTTGTTCGCCATAAAATCTTATGTTAAAATCATACTTAACCTGCAAGTGCGCTAATAAACTTTTTGCCCAAACAGAAAATCGACAGGGGAAATTAACTTTTCTCAATGCGCAAAATGTGAAAGAAGAAAGCCAAACTATTGAAAAAATATCAAAGCGCAGAAGAGGAGGAAAAGAATGGGAGAAACCCAAAGATCAGTTATGGCAAATTTACGCTCATAATGATGTCGGAAAAAGTACGAAAGTACGAAAAAGTAATAAAGAATCATGGCTTATTCAATGCAACATAAAGGCCACAACACTTTTGCAGTTTCATTAAAATGGCCAAAATTTTGAATGCCCGGTGCGGTGAGCTGCCGACGGCGAGCCACAAGTCAAGCACGCAAGTCAATGAAGGTTAACGGGTGAGTGGCTGAGTGGGTGAGCGCGGGTGAGCGCGCGACTCTTGCGGCAGGACAAAGTGCCGCTAAAGTTCGGACAGGTGAATGTTGTGTAAGTATGCGTGTGTATGTGTTTATTTGTAAAGCTGTGTGTGCGTGTGTTTGTGTGCGAACGTAAAATTAGCTCGGCCGTCGGCGATTTGCACATAATTTTTACACGTTTTATTGAGTGCAGTTTGTTTGTGTGCGTGCATATATTTATTATCGCCGTGACTGCCCTTGTCAGCAGTTGTTTTTGTTGTGCGTCAATGATGGCACGCCAGCGCTGTGCACACAAAAGCGCCAACCGAGCGAGATTTCAATTAAAAAAAGGCTCATGAACCATATTCACCTAATAGAAAGCGGTCGCTTGCTGTTTTTTTGTGTTTTGTTTAACCCTTTGGCAGGTTAACCTTTACTTTATTTTACTCTTAAAAAATTCCATTTCAAGCTATTATTTTTTTTTTCTTTTTGGTTTTTCTCCTTTCTTTTTGCTCTTGTGTCGTGTAGGTGCCTGTGTAAATTGTGGCTTAAGCGCAAAAAAATTCAATTCTGGTTTAACCGACCCGCAAAAAATAATCAAAATTTACCGCTCGCTTGAAAATTCCAGTTGAATTGTGTGCCGCTATGTGCTGCACCGCACCGCCGCACCAAAAGAGAGTGCAAATTGCTTCGTGCTCGTATGCGTGGTGGCGCGTTGGTGGCGGCCAGCGGTTGAAGTGAAGTAAAGGTGTAACCGCACATTGCGCAATGGACTGTGCGGTTCTGCTTCGGCGGGCAAATGGTTTTAAGTTTTCATTGTAACCGGCGTGGTGAATAGTGAATTGGTGTGGGTTTCTTCAAAAAACCCACTTATGACTTACTAGTGAGGTGTGAAAGTCAGTAAAATTTAAATAAGAACACTTCAAAATATTTAAATTAAATTTAACAGCAGAACTTAGTAAACTCCACGATGCTGAAAATATGCTTGAAATATTTTCTTTACAATGAAGTTTGCGGTTTTAATGGAAATATTGGGTTGTCGAAAAAGTCTTTTCGTATTTATAATCAAATTTCAACTTATTGTTTTTGAACAGAATATTTGTACTAATAAATAAATAAACAAATATGAACCATTTCGGTCGACCACTTTTTGCCATTTTTCCGCTACAGACATTATTCCATCAGAAAAACTTTCAGCAGTGTAAATCGAAATTTTGAAATTTCCATAACGGAAGCGAGCGAATCATTGTTGTTGTTGTTGTTATACGAATTGAAACAGCATCGTCTCCGTAAACTTCACAAATTTCGTTGGTGGCTAGCGTGGCATTTTTCCCTTTTTTATACAAAAATTTCAAAATATAGCGGATTTCTTCATTATTTTCACTCATTTTTGAACAGCTGTAACTTTTTTCCAATCTTCCTGAATTTAATAATTTTAGTTAAATGAAGCCTAAAGTCTCACCTTTCCAAGTTATTAAATAACTAAATATATGTGTATGTGTATATGTATGTATGTTTGGAGAATGGAGTCATGTGTAGAAGTTCACGCAAGTGAGGAAAGTTCTCTGAAGGCCATTCACTTGGGAGTGGCCAGAAATGATTATTTTACCTATGTAAATTTTTCGTTTCCAGTGAAAGTTGCATTTGAGATGAGAATCAACAGGACCTAAAGATAGTCGCATAGTGTGAGGCATAAATTTGGAAATGCGATCTTTTTCACACGACCGTGGCGTGCTCACGAGTTGGAAAACCATTTTTTCTGTACACAGGAACAGAAACCAAAAAATGTTGTTTATCAGGCTGCGTTACATTGAAAAAAAAGAAAACAAAAATGAAATGATAAATTTAACTTTCTTTTCATTTCAAAACACATAATTTCACGCAGGATAACGGCTGCGGGGTAAGCCAGTTACATGATAAAAATGGATAAAATGGCTACTTCCTATATATCACACTTTTGAACTCCAAAGAGTATCCAAATCAAATACTAATAAAGTTATCAAAGTAGAACTTCACACTTTTGTGCGTTTAAGATACGCCAAATAATATTCAAAAAGAGTTGAAATCGGACTGCAGCATTTCAAGTGTAAGACTTTGTTCATAATTTTGAAACACGGAGCCAAATCAGGCGAAACGGTGGTTACCGCACGATATTGGTTGCAAATGTTGAGAAAAACTCACGAAGAATCAATGCAGTAATTGACGGCGTATTATCATGGTGCAAAAACCAAGGGTTCTCTGCCCGCAATTCCGTCCTCTTTTTACTAATAACTTCGCGCAAACGACGCATAACACTCAAATAGCATTCCTTGTTGACAGTTTGGCCGGTCGGAAAGAGTTCGAAGTGCGCCACACCTCGATTATCGAATCTTCATTTTTTACTTGCTTTGACGTGGTTTTTTCGACTTCGGCTCACTTTTAAAGAAAAAAAATCAGATATTCGGCCAATGGATCGTCTGTTTCCGGTCGCAAGCATAAATTCAAGACTCATCGCCAGTAATAATACGTTTCATGACATGCTGGTAGTCGGAAAGCATTGTTTTACAGACGTTAGCGCGACGCCGTTTTTCGAAAAAATTGATGGATTTTGAATCCAACCTTAGAACCTAATGTTCTTTCAAAATGGTTTTCACTGATCCTTCCGAAATTTGAACGATGGCAGTAAGATCTCTGACCACTAGTCATCGACTCTCAAGCACCAATTCCTTTATCTTATTGCCGTGTAATGATCACTTGAAGACGACGGACGTCCTAGACATGTTTCGTCCTCAATGCGTTCTTAAACTTTTTTGAATAATTTTTACCAATCATAAAGACTTGCTCGTGACAAACGATTATCATCGAAGACTTTTTTCAACACTCTTAACGTATCGGCACTAGAAATTTGATTTCGCACAAAAAAATTTTATTGAATTTCTTTGTTGCATAATTTTACTCATCGTAAGAATCGCCGAATGCACTTTATGTACTTCAGAAAGACAAGCGTATACTAAACATCAATGATTATTTTGATGTGACATTTAGCACAGATGTCACTGACAGTCAAACTAACATATGAAAAAAATATTTCGACTAATTGGTTTTCATTCGAAATTTAAATTAAATGATAAAGATTTTCAAACTTCCCGTTGAATTTTTGTCTTTACTATTGGTCTTATGTTAGGTGCTATGTTAATGAAAGGCAGATAACATCTATCTTTAACAGCAGTGTGTTCTTTTGCCAAAAATGCGTACAGTCGGGTGCCAACTTGCTATATATTTTGCTAATACCAGAAATGCGCGAGGCTCTAATCCTTGAATCTTGGGAAAGTATAAAATATTTGTTACGCCCGAACTTAACGCTTACTTACTCGACGAAAACTGCACTCACTTCATTCTAAAAACCGATTTATCACACAAATATCGTAAGCATATATTCTTCATAATGAATGTTGATTGACCGACAAAATGGCTGCCACAAAAAAGTGGCAGCAACAGAGCACCACCAACTCAGTCAGTCTGTTACTGCTACGCCTTTCTGCAGTTCAACGTTACAAATTGTCCAAACAACAATTTGTGAAAGCTCAACGCATGACCTATAAAAGCTGTAACGGCTGTTGCAAGCGAATATTTCGGCTGGACAAGTCTTCACAGTCCATGTACTTCCAAGGGCCAAGCGGATGAAATACCAAAAAGAGGCCACAACCAACATAAGTAGTAGCTTCGATGTGTGTTTGTGTGAGTGTGCATGTATGGGTGTATTTGATGGCCGTGCTGGTGCCATGAAGCATGTCGAGTGCGAAGGCAAACACGATTGCGAATCGCCAACAGACATTAAAGCAACAAACACACTTTGTGAGCGAGTAATGCCAACAAAAACAACGTACACAAGAAGTGTCACAGTGACAAGTGTGTGCAGTGTCAAGCAACAGCTATAACAGCAACAACAACAACAAAAGTGAAGAGCAGTTTTCTCATCGAAAACAACTCAGTGCCGAAATTATGTCAAAAACGCATCGACTAGAAACCAGCAAAGCGCTAACGGTCCGCTCTAAGCATAAACTAGCTCACTGGCTAACCAACGAGCTGAGGCTAAGTACGCAATGCGCTTTCCGTGCCATGGCTTTGCATGCTTAAAGCTGAAGCTACTAAACGCATGCATTGACAATTCTTCTGCCTTATTTTTGTTTGTGACTGTGCAGTAACGGTGAGTACTCTTTAACCCGCGTTTCCGCTTTGATTTCAGTTCAACGCTTTAACTGTGTGACGTAAGACTTCAAAACGCATTACTTGCACAACATGCCACTTACCTTCACTCACCTTCACACCGACTAGCGCTTGAAGTATATGTATACATATCCATTTATATTCCTATATGTAAGTAAATATATGTTTATATATGTGTGTGTGTTGCCTTTCACCACACAATCATTTCACCTTGGCATTTCGTAACTCAAACAAAGACATTCAAAGCCCCGCTGACAACGTGCCACACGACAACTAATGCTCTGCCAACCAGCCAACAAAGTCATCGCTAAGCTTGTCTACATATCCACAGCAGCAGCAGCACGTCTTACGTCTCTGTCCCGCGTTCTATCGCCCATTACTTTATCTTCAGTGTCCTTACAGCTGGCGCATCGAATGACTTGACTCATTGTTATGCAAACATGCAACACAGATTTTACCGCCTTCACTTGCCCGAACCCACAATAGGTTCGATTGTTGCTCGCCATTACCCTGCTGGTTAGTTTTGTTGGCCAGCCAAGTGACACCGGAGCTATTTTGCCCTCCGCACACCGCACACCGCTGCCTGGACAGTTGTGCGCGTTGCATATACAAATGTAGCGAACCTTCATTCGCTATTAAATTCGAATTGATTTCTCTGCAGTCAGCTTTGGACGTGCCAAAAACAGCGATAGCAACAACAGCGGTGAGTTTAGGACACAGGTGGGTAACAAAATCGTGTTAAAAGGGGTATGTGTTGAAAGCTAATGAATTCTATATCGATTTTAAAAGCGCCGCTCGACCAACCTTCCCCCAAGCTTTGACCCATCCGTAAAGAAGCTCACTGCTCCTCTTTTCCAACGGCTGATTCCCATCCACAACTCCCTCGCCAGTAAATGGGCAGAAAAGGAGCCGCCAGTGTTCGGTTCGCCGACTCCTTGATCCAAGTGATCCTGTATGAAGTCAAAGTGTGTGAGGATTTCCGAGTGTTCAGTCAAGAGTCCGATAGCAACATTCGCAGCCAAACACCTTCCGCTAATGTCTATGGGCACTATGTGCAAGATGGCGTTAAGTCCCATGTTTGGAGCGAAGCTTAGTTCTTCGCACATGCTGATGAGTGCCGACCGTTGAACGCTCTCGAGATTTTTTGGAAGTGTGGCCTTTTTTAGAGCCCTCTACTACATAAAGATAGAACATAATAGGCTAGTCATACACCCAAATCTAGACAGTTCGTTGAATGAGGCAGTAGTTCGCAGTTTTATGCGAGCGATTTGTCCGACGTAATAGGGTAGAGGTGTATCAGTCCGTTGTCTTGGTAGAAGAACCTTTACTCCTTTTGTTTCATTTCATCGAGCCTATAATTCAGCTTGCTAGATACAAATGGTCGTTTTATTCTTTGCCGATGATCCAGAACCCATAAAACCCTCGGACCGTGTTTCGACGACTGTCACAAAATGTAACAGGTTCTTCAGATTGAACTTGGATTATATTAGATTAATATTTAGGATTGTACTGCAATCTGCGTTCTATTGTTCATTTTCATCAGAGGACCCGTGTTTCGCCGACTTTGTAAGTATTTTAGACATTTACAGCTATCGATTCCTGACTGTTTTCTTTACTTTCGTATCTCTTTCCTGATCAGGATTAACTCGCAGAAGGATTCCTCGTGCCTAATATTTCATATCCTATATGGAGTCTTTTGAGATTCTTATTTTCTCAGCTAT
Organism: Bactrocera neohumeralis; assembly: GCF_024586455.1. Classification (NCBI taxonomy): domain Eukaryota; kingdom Metazoa; phylum Arthropoda; class Insecta; order Diptera; family Tephritidae; genus Bactrocera; species Bactrocera neohumeralis. Next base: position 50,142,298 of record NC_065919.1, read on the forward strand.
CTCGCACCCCTTTAATCAGTGGTCATCCAATACCAGATCTTAGACTTTTGCCAAGTTATCTTCATAGTAACTATTTTCCGGGAAACTAAGCGTAGTTCTCAAAAACCTACGAGCGATCATATGAAAACTCTCTTCGGAACATTAAACAATTTCTCAGTAAGACTATCTCTAACCAATTACACTATATGCTGGCCACATTGCTCTACAAATCCCTCCAACTACTTCCATCTCTGGTGCTACAATAATTTTAGCGCTGCATTTTATATAACCAGCTTAACGCAAACCGAGCAACTGCATTGTCACCACTTGAACTTGCCGGAGTGTGGGCCTCACTGTTGTCGCCACGGTCAGTGGTTGGCAAGTGGTTAATGGTAAACTGTGTCGCTGCAGTCATCACCGCTGACCCCACTGCTGCTGTCGCCGTCGCTTGGCCGTTTGTCGGGCAACTGTTGCAGCTGTCGTTGTTGGTTTTCCCGTTGGCCGCTGCAAGCGCGAACAAACAAAAAGTAAAAGCAAAACGAAATTCGGCGAAACGTCGGTGATAAATGCCAAAAGCGTCGGCTATAATGGCTTTTTCATGTGAGCAATTGTAGTTTAATTACGGTTACTCACAATGCCAATTCGATGGAAAGTAACGGCATTTTACACGTGCTAACCCAGAATAAATTTAAAGTATTAGAGATGGCTTTCGAACTCGGTTTAAAATTCGATAGCAATTCGTGGTTTTTGTCTAGTTTTAGTAGCTTTTACACTTTTAATCAATAAGTAGCATGAAATTTGCATAATACAGATCAAGGTTATATGTGACAATCAATGGTTTAATGTCACTTCACTATAATTGAAATGATTTATTTAATATTGAGAACTGACGACGAGTTAAATACTGCTGTGATCAAATTGAAAGGTGAATATTGGTCATTTCATCTCCATCAAAGTAATCCCCTCCCGCAGCAATACACTTATGCCAACGAATTTTCCAGTCATCGTAGCAGTTGGAAAAATCCTCCGTCGTGATGGCCATCAGAGCCTTCTTCTATTCAGCTCTTATATCCTCAATTGAGTCAAAACAGTGCCGTCGGAATGTGAGTTTGCTGAATAGTCAAAAGTTACACAAAGGTAAATCAGGCGAATCACCTTATTTGCGAAGAACTCGGACAGGCACTTTCACAAACCTCTTTTGAGTTCAACTTTACACCAACAAGGGCGTTTGCCATGGACAGGTACCGGTGGTAATCACTTGGCGCTATATCCGGTCTATATGGTAGATGCGATAAAATCTCCCATCCGAGCTGCCGTAGCTTCTGACGAGTCATCAACGAAGTGCGTGATCTGGTGGAACACTATACCCTTCCTGTTAGCCAATTATGGACGCTTCTGGTCGATCGCCTGCTTTAAGCGGTCCAGTTGTTCACAGTAGATGATAGAATTAAGCGTCTGGCCATATCGGAGCAGCTCATAGTGGATGATTCCCTTTCGATTCCACCAAAGACACGGCAAAACCTTCCTGACCGTCAATCTCGGCTTGGCCACTGTTTGGGACGATTCATCAGCCTTCGACCTCGACCGTTTTTACTTGATATTGTCGTATGTTATCCATTTTTCGTCGCCAGTCACCATCCGCTTCAAAATTGAGTCGAGTTCGTTCCGTTTCAGCAGCATATCGCAGGCGTCGACTCGGTATAGAAGGTTTTTGCGTCAAATCATGCGGCACCCAAACATCAAGATTTTCTGTGTATCCAGCCTTCTGCAGATGATTTAAAATAGTTTGAACCATCCCCCAAAACACCATTAATCCACTCTAGTGGATTTGCCTTCAACGAAAAACTTGAAAATAGCGCGAATTTCGGCGTTACTGAACTCCATGTTTACACGTCTATAACTGTTGAACGCAATATCCAAACTAATCATGCATAGTGTCGTTTTATAGGTTATGTCAAGACCTTTCAAAGATGTATAGCATTGCCAGATACGAGTTCTGTAGTGATTTTTACATAGCCGCGAAATTCAAAAGACAAAAAGGCGGAAGGAAAATATTTAACAACCTATATAAATGAATAAATTAAATTCAGAATCTCTGAAGAACTATTACTTTTTTTATACAAAAAAACAAAAACTCGAAAAATACCTAGGAATATTTACTAAGAGTCCAGCTAATGGCAACGCGTAGTGCAACGATATCATATGATAGCAGTCAATGGAGGTCGAGTTGAAGGAGTTAAGCGATATCAAGCCAAGTCCCGCTAAAAATCCACAGAAGTCAATTGCAGAACAGCCAATCGAAAGCCAGTCAATCACGACACTGTGGTCCTTCTATTTAGAAATATATAGCTAGATTTCGATCATATCAGGCTAAAGTTTGACACACATAAGAAGCACGGTTTGTGATTTTATTTTATTGTAAGACACTAGTATTCCTTCGCGTTTGTTGAAATCGGTGTCATATGGAAAGTTGGCGTAGTTGCATTCCGCTTATAGCCATTTTAAAACTGGAACACACATACGTCGGAATAATGTTATTGCGAAAAATTCTCGGAAAAATTCACGTTTATCAAAAAATCCTATTTTTAGATGAGGCCTATTTGTGGCTTAATGGCTTCGTCAACATGGTCGCTATTGCGGTGAGTCAAATTCTCGTGCTCCTAAAGAAACGCAATTGAGTCTCCAAAAAACTGATGCGGATTGTAGTATGTCGGCTCCCCCTGCGGGTAGGGGACCCCCCTTTGGGTTCGGAGGTGAAACCGAATATACCCGCGGCAAGGCATACCTATCGTAAGAGGCGACTAAAAGCCACATGCACTGTGTATGACATATATCTGGTCTTGATTCGAATGTCAGCATGGTCAAAAGTCAGAAAAGTGCTATAATACTCAGCTTGAAATGATATTATAGTTTTTATATTAATTCCTAATTCAATTGTTGTTCAAGCGACAAATGTCACCAGTCATGAGTTGGGATTACTATGAGCTCAAACTGATAGTAGCCAAAAGTTACAAAAGTCACACCAAAGACTTTAGCATGGTACCACGGGGAGCAGTTAGCCCTTTGAGGTCTGCTCATTGGGTTTGGCCCTTTGGGGAGATTCGTGGTGGCTGTAGTTTAAACCTAAATGCAGGCAGGGCATTTGTCCAATGTGGAGTCGCACTGCGGACGGGTGCCGGACCCAGAGTACGGCAGAGGTTTTAGATGGGCCTCGTACCCGACCAAGCTGGCTAGGGAGTCCCACTCTACCAATTGGAACCAAAGTGTAAGTGTTTGTGGAGGCACTCATGCTTTGGTTCTCCAGGGTATGAGTGTTTGTGGCGTGCACTTATACTTTGGGACGCTGATCAACGCATTGTTTTGATCTACGTTCTTCTGGCAGAAAGCTCCGTGAGTTTGGGCCTTCGTAGGCAGGTAATTCACGTAAAACACAACGGACTCTGTAGTATGGCGGCATCATCGGGCGTTATTTCATTCGAAGTGAGGCAGAACTTGCCTTTACCATCAATAACGAACACCATGTGACAGACTCTTTTCCCCGAAATTCGATGAAATCGACGCGGAAGATTCTTTTTCCAATAAAACTGCGTGCCGCCTCATGTTTCATGTCTTAAAATAGACACCCTTGTACGCAATTTGGCGACTCGTTAATCTCGAGCAGTGTACCAGACAAATGATCGCCAAGATCATAAGATTTAACGGGTTAGGTGGGTTTGAAAATATCAAAAAATCAATTATATGTGTTTTGTTTTATTAAATAGTATAATATGTTTAAAATATTTTCCCAAATTTTTAAATCGTTCCGCACCAACTTTATCTAGTTATTGAACGAAGGATTTTTTTCATTACAATTTTTTTTTAAGCCAATAAATGGCGAAAATTTTACAAAAAATTAGATTTTTTGTTCAAAGTTGGAGAAAAAATTAAAGTTTTAATTTTTTTCGTTTTTCTTCGTTCAAACATGAGATTTACATGTATGTTTGTATGTACTAATGAAATATTTTTAGTCTTTTAATTTTAAATGAACCACTAATAAGTTGTGCTGTCCACGGCGAGAGCACTTTTTTTGATAGACACCCAGAGAGATGAGGTTTCAAAGGCTGAATTTTCAACATTTTTGTATCAAAATTTCAAGAGACATTTTTCAAATACTTATGTACCTTTGATGTGCCATATTATATTTTTGAAATATATGATTGTCATCATTTTCTCAGGGGGTACATTGAATGAAAGGTTTATGCCAGTCAACCAGCAACGCTTGAAGACAATATTCAACGCACTAGATGCGAAATTCTTCATCGGGCCAGAAAATTGGCCTAAACGGGTGGAGATATACAAACGCAGCCCTGGTGGCCATTTGGCCGACATTTTCTTCTCAATATAAATGACATAAAACTCTCTACATAACACAAAAAAAACTCACTAAGACCAAATTTGAGTGTTTTCTTACATTTTAGCTTCACGTTTGTATCGGTGTATGTGTGGTTATAATAATTTTAATATAATGGGTTGTCAAAAAAGTCTTGCGGTTATTTTATTGAATTTTTTTTATTGAAATTGAAATGAATTTTTGATGACTCATACCCAGCTCTTGACCGATGTTACGGCTGCTACTATGCCGGTCTCTTTCGACCAATTCAGCGATTTTATCGCAATTTTCGACGACAGGCCTTCCGGAGCATGCGCATCTTCGACCACCTCTACACCAGAACGAAAACGTTGAAACCATCGTTGTGCGGTGGAAATGGAAACTGTATCGGGTCCATAAGCTGCACAAATTTTATTGGCGGCTTGAGATGCATTTTTGCCTTTATCGTAGGAGTACTGTAAAATATGCCGTATTTTCTCTTTATTTTGCTCCATGTTTGCGACGCCATAACTCACGAACGACTTAAAAGAAACGACAATCAATCAAACACGTGTTAGCGCATGAAATGAGCTTTCCAAAAAGGTATAGCATGAGATAGCGATGCGACGAATGAAACTAGAACTACGCGCTTTCAGCGCCAACTAGCGAAAATACCGCAAGACTTTTTTGACAACCTATTATTATATATTATAACTGTATATATCTACCTATCTCGATTAATTATTGTCATAAAATAAATAAATCAGAAAATCCGTTTGGAGGTGAAATTAAATTTATCTAAAACGCAAAAACGTCATTTACTCTAAGGTCAAATACTCATACTCTTACACATAGCTATACAAACACACTTACATTTTAGTATAGTACAACAACACATTAGCTCACGTTTTCAGTTATTTAGCGCTCGAGCATGCTAAATTGCAATCAACTGAGCTGCATTTGTAACAGTAAATATAACTGCGTTTAATTAATATCACAAAAGCAATAAATAAGCGAGCGTTTCCGAAAACATATGCACGAGTATGTACAATATACAATTTTGCTCGCGCAGAAAAATGGCCAGCCTTTGTGCTTTTTATTTATTTTTCATTTCCAGCCGACGAGCCACTTTCCAAATGTTATTTTCATTGTCATTTATATGGCATTTTAATACCAGCAAACGCGCGCAAGCCAACCAGTTGGTCCGAAAAATCGCATATTTGTTGTTGTTCTTGTTATTGTTATGCGCATACATATATGTATATGTGTTGGTGTGTTTGTTGTGTTTTGGCTGCGGTCGGTGAAAATTTGGGCCATTGCCAAAGCGGCCAAACGAATGCCACTCAACTGGGAATTTTTCTGTTGACGTCTGCAAATGAGCAGCGCCAAAAAGTACGCTAACGGGATTTAAATGCGTTCAGCAAATTCACAATTTTGTGACCGTGTCTGTGTGTGTGTGTGATCGGGCAAATGAAGTATGAGCACCAGGCTCCGTGCGCTGTAAACAAACCGGCACACAAATACACACACGTATCAATGCAAATATGTATGTGTATTTGTGCGGTGGGCATAACAAAAGCTTGAGCCTTGACTGTCGCAACGCCATAAATCACTCGAGTTATGCGCAAATACATCTATGCGTGTGTGTGCACTACATGTTTGCCTGCTTGTTTATGTATGTGTGATTAATGTGTTTAATACGAATACTTTATGACTTAAATTGACCAAAATGACGCGCCCATTGCGCTGCGTGTTGCCCGATTGGCTAATATGCTCACTGTGAAATATTAATAAAGCCACAGTGTTTCACTGGTTTAAGGTTCGTCATATTTCATGAAAAATTTTGAAGTTTAGAATACCTTGCTCTGAGTTTTATGCTAAGCATTTTTTAGGGAATTTACTTTCCATCATCTAGATTTCAGTAAATCTTTTACTTTAAGGCTTTCAATAGCTATTTTTCTGCCTCTAAACTAGAGTACCTCTTTAAACCAGTAGTCAGTGAGAAAAATTTCTCTAACCGATCTCTCTGGACGATCGACTTAAACTTTTGACATGACCTTCTTCGATATACAAGGTCTGTCGCAAAAGAAACAGGACTGTTAAAAAAAACAAAAAAAAAAATAATATTTTTCAAAAGTTATATTTTTTATTCAAAGTAGTTTCCTTGTGCTTCGATACAGCGTTTAGCCCGGTCAACCCGGCCCTGACACGGCGCATTATCGTGCAACAGGCGCCAGGACCCTGCCACGACGAATGCGTGACAAAAGACGCTTCATAACACCAAGGTAAAACACAGCATTAATCGTTTGGGCAGGTGGAGCGAACTCTCGGTGTACAATACCCTCGGAATCGTAAAAACAAGCATTGTCTTTATTTTTGACTTCTTTTTTGACTTTGGCCAACTTCTGATCGTCCCAGAGGTCCTCACGACCTTCTTGGAATCGCTTAAACCACTCATGCACATTACTACGGGATAGGCACTGATCACCATAAACTTTTTTCATCATTTGAAATGTTTCAGTAAATGTTTCACCAAGTTTAAAGCAAAATTTAATATTTGCTCTTTGTTCAAAATGCATTTTACGACCGATGATCAAAAGCTGCTGTCACTTTTTGATCGATAACATCGATTGTAGTTATCCAATTGTCTTAAAATTTTTACGAAATGTCAACAAGAGATCAAACTTTTTATTTCATATACCCACCAATAGGTGGCGCCACCAGAAACAGTTATATTTAAAATGTTCTGTTTCTTTTGCGACAGACCTTGTATTTAACACGTAACGAGGTCAGGTTTGGTGTTCAGCGATGTCTGATTAAGTGCCGTTACGAAGTCCATGAAAAAAGCTAACCTGCAGACTGCCAGCGCTTGACGCGATTTTCAACAGGTTCCGCGGGACTCATTATTATTACCGTGGGACGCCCAGTTGTTTGAAGCGTTGCGTTGCTAGTGCGAAACAAGTGCACAATAGCTGTTTACCTGCGCTTTGCTCTTGATATTTTCTGCAGTCTTTTCGATTCTTCAGCCTCATTTTGGTGGCCGCAAGATTTTGACCAATGTGTACAGAATGTGCAGAATCTTCCTGTTTTTTATCTACCACTTTGCACAAGACTTTTGAAGTTTTGCTCTCCTGTTTTTGTCCAGATTATCTAAAAAATAATACATGGGTTTACCAACGTCGTTCACGTAATTTAATAATAGGCGTACACCACTCTTGGCAATCTCGTCCACTATCACATTGCCATCGATGCCTATGCGCCCTGGCCCATATGCGAAACTAAATTGTTTCCTTGCAGCTGCTTGGCTATCTATGTAGCAAATGTCATAAAATTTGATTTCCAGTTGATGCTGGAATCGCCAGCAGATGCATAAGATGCTGTATCCGTGGCTTCACTATTAGCTAAGACCTCAGCTTGATATAGTTATATTCTGTAAAGATCCGGCAGCTTAAAACGCTGCCTTGTGCTTAACTCAGGACGAAATATTCCCGCACCAACTCCGTCTTCGTGTGGCAGAATAATGTAAGGAATAAGACAACTAAATACTGCGTTGCCGTGGACTAAATGAATTAAAGAATCTACTCGGCTAGCCAAGTTCAAAGTTCAGTGCATAACATTCCTGATTTTTTAAGCGAAAATTTTTAACAACTAAGGCGATTTTTAGAGCCGTTCTTTGGTATTACCATGTTTTAGTATTTGTAGTTGATTAAGGTAAAGGGGAATTGACGCATTTCTTAGAATAACTGAATACATTTAAGTGTCTCTGACCGCCACTGGTGGGCATGCAATGTGACGGAAACCGCCATCAAGGCTAAAGTAGGTATTTACTTAAGCCAATAATCTTGATGATCTGAATTCTAAATCAAAAATCTGCGAAGTGCTTGGACAGCTTAGAGTTTTAAAACTAAATCCTTAAATTCTGTTTTTGTTATTATAACGGGAAATTTAAATGAGCTGAGATGCCGCACTTCAGCGGATAAAACCGACCTCAATTCCGTTGCTGTTAAACCGGTGCTTATGAAAATATGTTCTGGGGCATCTAACGCTTTTCAGAAAGTTGGAAAACATGCTTTCGCAACAAAAAAATCATATACCTTAAAAAATTGTATTATAGATAATATATTTCGGCGAAAATCAGAGTATTTGCACTTAATTCAAATAATGACAGTTCACTTACAACCACAACTTTCAAATATATTTTATATCTCACGCATTACGAACAGAAAACCACTGTGCAGCAGGGGATATATAATTCATAATTTTCTATTTAAGTTAACAACATAACGGTAAACACCCACAAAAAAGTGAATAGGCTTTAATGGACTTAACTCAGCGGCATTACAGGCACCTAAGCAAACAATGAGGCTGGTCGACTTACCAACTAGCGGCGGTGTCGAAAGTAATGTTAATCGAAAAAATGTCACAAGTGGCATAAATATGTATATGTTTGCACACATATGGGTCAAACAACAACAAACCTAACACAAATTGCACGGAAAGAGAATTACGAAGGCAAGAAGCATAATCAAAATAAATTGTATGTCAAGTATTGTAAACAAACAAATCTCTGATAAGGCAGCATAGTGGCAAGGGAAAGCCATGAAAAATGTATGTATAACGGTTGTAAAAACAGTACACAACTACACATTTGTGCAGAAATAGTTGAATTTTTTTATATAAATATTATTTTGCCATCATTTCTGTACTCCACTTCAATATTAGCCTGTTTTACAGTCGCTGGCATTCATATAGGTACACATATAAGTGAGATTCTGTACTGCTTACGCTTTCATACATTCTTACAAATATGTTTGTATACATGTACATATGTTTATTGTGCTCCAGTTTCCTTAGTTTGTTTGTGCAGCGCTGACGACAGTTATAATTTATCAAACTTCTGCGTGGCCGAAATCTCAGTCCGAGGTGGGCTGGCGAAAATGTCAACAGCAAATGTCATGTGAGCACTGTTTGTGTTGACAAGAGGAAAAAATGAAACAAGCTAAGCAAATATATGCAGGCTTTAGTTGTTCAACTAGGGTAACAAGTGGTAAAATACATGACGGAACATGTATAAAACATATATATGTACATACATATATGCTTCCTTGTAATAATAAAGGCGATGCGACGCATTACCCGGAATTGCTCAAATCATTCAGTTTATAATGTAAACAATGTAATGCCGTGAAGAATTGAAGCATCGATGGAAATCCGTAGCTTAAATTTTATATTAAAAGTTTATGTCCAAGAAATTTTAAAGATTTAAAGTAAATAAGTAATTAATTTTGGATTTTTTTTTAAGATTTTTTTAGATAAGGTATCACTTTATTTACACAACTCTCATCTCCACAAAATATTTTTGAGGCAAGTGCTTTGAAATTAAAAAAAAAACGAACAAACTGGAATGCGATGAATTTGTTGAATGTGTTTTGAGTTCAAGATATTAAAATCTAACGAATATAATAACTGAACAAACACACTCGCCTAATGTTTGGCCAAAAACTCAGTAGCAGGCATGTTAGAATGCGACGGCGCTTTCAAGCCTTTGCTTATATGTTTGGCATTGAAGCGCTGCATACCCAAAATATATTGAGTCGATTTTTAAGAGATGATCGGATTTTACACAATCTCTCTGACGCCTAAACGAAACTTTTCATGCACTGTGTCTTTAAGTTTTTCGATGTTCCCGTGTTATCAACTTATCATTAACGGAGGCGGTTGAACATCTCGCATGAGGCAAGTTTTGAATCACTTCACGACTTTCAGCGATGGCTTTGCGATACTCAATTATGCGTGTGATAAAGTAGACTGCGCAATGTCACTGAAAATACAAGATTCACAGAATACACGTTCTGTTTTTTATGATAAATGCAGTTTGAATTGGCAAGTTCGAGTCAAATTTGATCAAATGTAAAATAACTAAAATTCCTCTAGGGAGGTTCCCTTCGATAATTGCGACACAACTCTCTCTCAAGGACTACACCAAGTACCTTAAGGTAGTTGTGGAATGAACGCTGTAAGCAACTGGGGACCTCACGGCATGATTTACTGCAAGAGGTATCGATAGTGAGGCCACAGAGTCTGTTAAAACTCGCGCCAAACGCATCCATCATAAAACGTGACTACTTCACATTGATCTAGCAACTGAATACCATCTGGTATCGCAAAGGTTCAAAACTGGTCTATGTGTGGCTTATTGGATAACCAGATTAACCCGATCTAACCTTTATTGAAACGAATTTCCCATCAATACTCTAAGCGGCAAAACGATAAATTCGAAAATTAGCTGGTATCTTATCTAATACCTTAACTGGTACCTCAGCTAAGATTATTTGGATGAATCGAATTAAATTCGTGAATTAGTTTCTAATTAGTCTGTTTTATTTTATCTGAAGCTACAAAAATTAAGCTATAAATATCTCCATATTATGTGGAATAAACAATATTTATAGAAACATTTCTTCAGACTCTGAGTCCACGAGGAGTTTAATGTAACATTTTCATTTCCTAGTAGAGAATAATGAATCAATGGTTCTGTGATTGACAGTTCCAGCGGCGAAATCTGCCTATTCATCGACGGATAAACGGATGAAATAGAAACAGAAACAGGCTTCTTTTGTAGTAATTTGAACCCAGAGGCAAATTGAAATTCTATGTTTACAAATCAGTCGCTCAAACCGAAAAATTTGCATTAGAGAAGGCGTCAGGTGGTCTTCTGCTCTAACTAGCAACACCATAAGCCATCCAGTAGTTAGCTCAGCGGCAATTAAGGCTATCCGTACCATAGATACTAGTTAACTATCATTGCGTTATGCAGACAGGCAATAACTAGAATCATCTCAGCAGCTAACTCGCTTAATATCATCTAGATACTCAGTCATATAGGAATAGAAGGCAGTTAAAAGGCAAACGAAACAAATAGATGGAAACACAATGTTCCTGCGGCAACTGGTTTATGGGTTGTTTGCAGTAATGAAACCTAGAGAAATACCACAGTCTTGAAGCACAAGCAACACAGTGCAAGGCAAACATATTTTCTGAGCTAGTGTTGCTGCTAAGCAGACCAAAACGCTTCCACTTTTAGGTAAAGAGGAAGATTAGTAACATTGTAGAGGTCAACACATGTCACCTACCCTTAAGATCTCACCTTTGGAGGGTATTCTAGTGTAGAGGAGTGCATTTCAGGTAATTTGGAAGTGTTTTAAACAAAGGCAATTAATATTTTTAATTTCAATGTTTTTATTAACATTAAAAAAATATAAAAAAATTTAAAAAAAATAAAAAAAAAATTTCAACAATTAGCAGCTGATGGGTACTCAAAAAATTAGCACGTTAGGAGCATTTCAATACTTTTAGCAATCGCAGACCAAAAAAGGTATTACTCTGGAGTAATGTCGCACATTTCGAAAGTACAGAAAAGATGGAAAAATATTTGGAAACGAAATGGCGATTACTTGAAAAAATAATAATTTTTGTGCAAGTTTTTTGACGGTTTCGATTTTCTTAAAATATCAAAAATTGAAATTTGAGGATACGGATAATTCCAAACATAAACAAGTCTATGAAGAAGACACTCAAAAAATGTCAGGTAAATCGGTATATTTGCACCTAAAGACGTGAATATTGTTTTGAAAACACAGTTTGGAAAAAAAGCATATAAACTTTCAGTTTCAGCCGACCCAGGTGGATGTAGGGTAAGCAAAATTCCTATAACTCCGAAATTGAAAATTGAAATTGAATTTTGGAAAGTCCTCTTGCAGACATATTCTTAAAAAGTCAAACTTTGTAAATAAAAACAAAATAATATTTAAAAAGACTCTGAACTTATTATATTCTCTTAAATAATTATGTCAATATATTCATGGAAATCAACTTGATCCTTAAAATACGTTAATATTTTCATATTTTATATTCCACTTTTGCAATTAGAGCTCGGAAGACACGCGACAAAGACTTCAGAGGAAAGATAGCCAATCGTTTTATGTATTTATTTACAATAAAACAAGCAAGCCAAGTATATGAAATAGTAATATACCTTTACCTGTTTCTAAGTAGTAAACTTCAGTGTTGCGTATACGCCATGTCTTTCAAATGAAAATTTCCGTTATGAAATTTATAATGAAAGTAAAAGCATATTCTGAGCAGCTGCGCTTATTGTAAAGATAAAAAAAAAATAAAAATAGCAACATTTTAAAGCGTCTTTAATAAAGTTACGTATACGCCATGTATGAGATGTGCGCGCCCTCGCTTTGATAAAAGAGTTCATACATATATATCTATAAATATAAAAGAAAGTTGTGTTAGTTACACCATTATTAACTCAAGAACAGCTGAACCGATTTGACTGAAAATTGGTGGGGAGGTAGCTAAGAACCAGGGTAAGGGCATAGGATACATTTTATCTCTTTATATCAAAATTTAATACAACTCATAAATACAAAAATTATATTTCAAATCATAAGCATTTGTTAAAAATTCATGTTTGTGGCAATCATTTGAATATATGCGTACAATTTTAAACAAATTCTTCCTCAAAAATAATACAATAGCTATGTATTTGGAATAGTAGAAAAGAACTGCAACCAAATACGCAGTGAAATAGATTATAACTTGCTGAGCCATCAGTCGTTGAGTATGTATTATACCACGTGCATCCCAAAAGACTAATGTCATAACCTTTCCAGCCGACTTTTTCGTCTTTCCATGCCTGAGAACCGCTTCATCATGTTCAGTCCACTAGAATGACTGTCGATTGAATTTTGGTGGGAAATAATGGAGATATGTTTCTATTGTCACAAGCCGACGCAAAAAATCGGTTTTATTACGATTAAAGAGCACTCAAACACTTCTCAGAATCAGTTATTCGTTGTTTCTGTTGGATTATGAACTTGCGCGGCACCCACTTTGGACAGAGCTTTTGCCTCTTTAGAGCATCCTTGTCATCGGTGCTCATTTCGCCTGTTTCCAGCTTAGTAAATATGTTTTCAGCGGTGGATTTCCCTGAGTCCAAACTCAACAGTATTTTTCCCCAAAAAGCAATGCTTTATTAACACACGAAATGCTTTATGATCCATTTTTTTGTAAACTAACACAAGTTGCTTCACAAAAATGCTATATCTCATTAACCAATAGTTATAGTCCAAATAATAGAAATCATATAGATGGTGGTAGTAGTTTTAGTAATTTTGGGTGTATCGGCCACAGTGAAGCGTGGACGGGGCCACTAGTTAATAATAAATACAGACATAAATTTCAGTGTAAACAAAACAACATCTGATTGCAACATTATATGAACTGCGCAGATTTGTGAAATTCATGGAATTCGAGGATATGAGTGGCTATTCCGAATGCCGGCGCTTGAAGCATTTTTAGTTAGAACGCAAATATTATTACAAGATGATTTGAGCTTCAAATGAATTTGTGTCAAGCAATGAAATACTTCGAAATAAAAATATAGTATTTCTTCGAATACTTGGCATACTCGTGCACGCACTTCTTGACAACCGCAAACTCATGGCATGCGGGGCAAACTGAGTGTGTGGCGCTAGTAGTATGCAGACGGCCGCATGCCGCGATTGAAGGCGCTCGCGGCAGTTCATTCGCGCCCTAATTTAGCGAAATTCATGTTTCACCACTTGAAAGTCAAATTGAAATGCGGTAAATGCACTCAGCCTCGACAATGCAAATGTCTATATGCAAATGGTTTGCCCTTCCGCGTAGCGCCACTTCCCGGAATGGCAGCCAAACGCAGAACACAATCGAAATCAAAGCAATGGCTTTTACGTACAGCGGCAAATATTCGAGTGGGTATTCTTTGAAGCCTTCGCTCGCAACGAAATCGAATTCATGCGCGTGTGCATACAAATATTTCTGTGAATGTGTGAGTGTGTCTACTTGGAAGTGTTTAAGTGCAAATGCACGTTGGATTGCGGACTGTCTTTTTATGTTTCCCTTTGCAACGTCGAACGCTTATCAAGAACTGTGCAACAGCTTTGTGGCCGCTAACCGCAAGCACTTCCTATAAACGCACACACACATACATACATATGAATTTATGTATAGTGGAGGTTCATTCGTTGTAAAGCATCAGCGTTAAAATAGCGCACGGCAGCAGCAGCACGTAACGAAAATATTAAGTTCGCTTCTGCTTTGTACTTTTGCTTGATGGAGCGTGAAGCGTGTTGCATACCGAATGATGCATTGCCACCTTGAATTATTCATGCTGGCGTAATTTGCAAACTACAATACTGCAATATTAATAAAAAATATATACCCTGTCGCAGTGGTTATTCAGGTTTTAGTTGCGCATATTGGCAGTTGGTAGTGAAGAAAGTAATGTCTTCGCAGAAGGTCACCAGCGGCGAATGCATTTACTAGTGATGAAAATATGACTTTTATAAATAAAACTGCAGAGCAATTTTAAGGTACTTCGGATACCGAGAAAGTGCAGATAATAAAAATATTTAAATTAAATTGCACAACGACAACATCATTATCAAAATACAATTTCATATATATGTATATGTGTTGGGTTAGTACGCATTTACTGTGAGCTTAAAGTCTAAATAAAGGCTTTCAAGCACGCATATTTCATATTAAGCAATCAAGAGAGAGATAAAAATAGTTTCGAAAGTAATCAAAAACAGGAAAAGACGTTAACTACGGCTGCACCAAGGCTATAATACTCTCACAAATCAAAAAATTTTCCAAACCATAACTTGATTTAAATTGTCAATTTGTCTGGCAGCTTTAAGTTGTAGCAGTCCGTTTTCGGTGGTGCCATCAGATGAGCAACTTCTTGGAGAAAATGACGTATGCACGATTTCAGATCGATATCCAAAAACCAGAGCAACTGGTTCGCGTATATACCAGGTTGTTCAACAAGTTTTGTCGTTTGATAAGAAAAACACAATTTTATCATTTAATACGGAAGATCTACAAAATACACTTCAACAGCCGTTATGACCTCTTCATTTGATGAAAAACGCTTGCCACGCATACATTTTTTGAGTTCTATAAGCAAATGGAAATCGCTGAGGGCCAAATCTGGTGAATACGGTGGATGCATCGAGCAATTCGAACTTTAATTCATGGATTTTATCCATTGTCAAACACTCTTGTGACACGGTGCATTGTCCTGATGAAAAAGGATGTTTTTCTTCTGCAAGCCGGGTCTTTTTCGCGAATTTTTTCCTTCCACTGCTCCAAAAAGTTGCAGTAATATTCACATTTAACTGTTTTACCAATTTGCAAATTCCTCTCGCATCCCTAAAAGACTGATACCATAACCTTCTTGTCCGAGTTCTGGACACGAACTCGTTTCGAAACCAAATAACCTGGTTCGCAGCAATCTTTAGCCTCTTGTTTTGATTCAGGATCATGATGATAGACCCAGGTCTCATCCATAGTGATGAATTGACGCACACCAGCCATTTTATCCTTTTTAAAACGCTCAAAGTATTGCTGAGAAAGTTTCATTGTTTCATTGTTAGAGAATGAAACCAAAAATTTCACTTAAAATATGGCTGACACTACCTAATGAGATGTGTAGAGCATCTACTAAATCTCTCTCAGTCAATCGACGATCTTCTAAAACCATATCCTGTATTTTGGCTATGATTTCTGGTAGTGATTATACACTTTTAACATTGTTTTGTGAATTTCTTTTCGTATAGATAGAGAAACGCATTAGGGTGAAAATCTAAATACTTGCAACCATATAGCGGGACGTTTTGAAAGTAGACCGATAGGAACAGCAAACGATGTTATTTCATCATGGAAATATATACGATCCAACAACGAGTCGAAATTACTAAAATTTACTACCGAAATTCGGAGTCGGGAGTCCAACTTTAAGAGCGCTGCGTTCAATTTTTTGTCATTAAAATCATCCTGTAATATCAACAATTCAGCGTCTAGGGAAAAAATTTGAGTCAAAAAGCACAGCTGAGCAACAACTTGAAAATGATACGGATTTTAATCGTAGAATCATCTTCAGCGATGAGGCTCATTTCTGACTAAATGGCTTCGTCGATAATATCCGTTATTGTTCAGGCACTAATCCCCACGTACTAAATGTGTCACCATTGCATGCCGCGAAAATTACGGTTTGGTGCTGTTTATGGGCCGGAGATGTCATCGGGCCGAACTTCTTCCGTACTGATAAAGACCAGCACATTACTGTGAATGGGAATCGCTACCGCTCAATGATAACCGAATATTATTGGTCCGAATTTGATGATATGGGCTCGGACAATATATGGTTCCAACAGGATGCTGCCACAAGCCACACAGTGATTGTCACAATCGATTTGTTGAAAACCAAGTTTGGTGAACGTAATATTTCACGAAATGGCTCAATCAATTGATCGTATCATCGGTCGTATGATTTAGCGCCGTTAGACTCTTTCCTGTAGGGATAAGTTAAGTCTATGGTCTACAGGTATGCCAACAGGCCTTCGTACGAATATCAAACGTGAAATTGCCGCAGTATCGGCCGATTGATGCTTGAAAACCGTTGAAAATTTAGTTTACCGTCTGGACTTCAGTAAGCGTGTTCGTGGAGGACATGCAAAAGAAATCGAGTTCCATATATAATGCCATCACAGAAATAAAGAATTTCATAAGTATCTCTTTATTGTTAATTTTATTAAAAAAAAAACTTTTGTAGCGTTCTTATCCGTTACATTTGTCATATTTTTTTGGAGTTCACCCGTTTTAAACATATTTTCTTATTTTTGTAAAATTCAAGGTACATATAAAAAAAAATAATAAATATTTGGCGTCCTATGTACGCATCCCCCCTCGGGGAGTTGCTATCTTGGCGTGATGAGGGGGCTATGATATAGATATAGTAGATATAATGATCCAAAGAGCGATGCTGGCGGTAACGTAAGGTCGATGGAGAATATCGAAGCTAAAAGCAATCCACAACATATCAGCGTCTGTTACAATGAGTACGACTGAAAGCGGATGTCTGTACTTGTATCAAGCAGTTTGCTGTATAAATGTGTAAGGACGCAAAACAGTAAACCCTTCAGAAGGCAAGGGGAAACCACTGAAGTATACTTCCCAGCTTATCATATGACAATGATAGTACAACCAAAACAATGGCCCTCAGTCTCCGGCAAATCGAGGGTGCTAAGAATCCCCGGAGGTAAAACAAAACAAACTTTAAACATCGGAACATGGAACACAAGAAGTTTATACGAGCCTGGAAAACTAGCTAATACGATTTTAGAAATGGAAAAATTAGACATCAATTTACTCGGCATAAGTGAAACATGGTGGCCAGCTTGTGGAGAATTTTATTCCCAAAATACAAAGTTCTTTTTCTCTGGCAACCAAACTAAAAATCGTCGCAATGGCGTAGGCATTGTAGTTAAAGAAAACATTGCAAAATCTGTCTTCGGATTCGTGCCGAAATCTGATAGATCAATGATGCTAAAGTTATTTGCAAAACCACTGAATATGGCATAAGACGAACTTATGCGATTAACAAAACCATACGAAGTAAATATAATTCAGGGCGATTTTAATGCAAAAGTTGGAAGAGAAAAAGTCGAAGAAGTTGCTGGCCAATATGGCTTAGGTGAAAGAAATGAGATAGGAGATCGATTAATTCAATTTTGTCAAGAACACAAATTAATAATTTCGAACACATTATTTAGCCTGTCTCCCAGAAGACTTTATACATGGAAATTCCATCGGACGCCTCTGATAATATCATCAGAAATCAAATAGATTACATTCTGATAAATAATCGCTTCTGTTCCTCAATAAAAAAAGTCAATACATATCCAGGAACGGAAGTACCTTCGGATCACAACCTGCTACTGGCAAAATTGCGTATTAGGCTAGCCGTAATTAAAAAAAGTAAGCCTCAATTTAAGCTAAATGTTGATAAGTTGCGAGACGAAAGTGTGAAACGCCTATTTGAAAGTGAAATCAATGAAAAAATAAAGGATATCCCATCAGGAAGTGCGGAAAGTATATTGAGCGACTTTAAAGAGATAATTTGTACTACAGCAAAAAACTCTCTTGGAATAAAAAAGAAAGAAAATAATAAAAATAATTGGATGACAGATGACATATTAAAACTAATAAGTAAAGGCCGGGAATATAAAATTAAAAACACTGACATGTATAGACAACTGAATAGGAAAATAAGGAAGATGATCCGTAATGCAAAAACAAACTGGATAAACAATGAATGCCAAGAAATTGAAAGACTACAATTTTTACATGATACCTTCCATTTACACAAAAAATTGAAAGAAGCCGCAGGTATTCATCGTAAAAATCCGCCCACAATCCTCATAAATGAAAACAATGAGGCGGTATTTGATATAAATGAAAAGAAAAGTATATGGAAAAAATATATTGAAAACGTTTTTTTTCGGATGACAGTAGATTGAACCAGAATCTTCATCTCCATCACAGACAACCAGCAAAAATTACAAAGCAACAGGTCCGGATGAGGTTCCAGCTGAAATTTTAAAGTTAATAAATGACAAAAATATGACTCTCTTAGTAAAGCTTTTTAACCAAGTTTATGACAATGGCCAATATCCAAAAGACTGGTTAAAATCAACATTCATACCACTACCTAAGAAAAATAATGCGAAACATTGTAGCGAGTACAGAATAATTAGTCTAATGTCACATGCTCTTAAGATATTTCTAAAAGTCATTCACGCCAGAATATATAAGAAATGTGAAGAGTCAATGGGTAAGACGCAATTTGGCTTCAGAGAAGGTCTTGGAACACGCGAGGCATTGTTCTGTTTACAAGTCTTGGTAAAGATGTCCAAAAAGATGTATTTTTATGTCTTATTGATTATGAGAAAGCTTTCGACACCATTAAACACGATAAACTTATGAAAATTCTTCATTCTATGGGAATAGATGACAAAGAGATTCGTTGCATAAGAAATCTGTATTGGCAAAAAACTGCCCATGTAAGCATCAATGGTGATATAACCGAAGAAATATCTATTTCACGAGGTGTAGGACAAGGATACATTGTGTCAGCCTTGTTACTTAACATATATTCGGTAGTAATATTTCAAGAATCGGTAACCAGTATTGATCAAGGTGTGAAAGTTAATGTTATTTTCATAAATAATATACGCTATGCAGATGACACTACACTTATAGCCGATAGCTTGATGGGATTACAAGAACTTGTAAACCGAGTTAACTTGCGTAGTGACGAATATGGCCTACACATTAACATAAACAAGATGAAGTACATGATTATTAGTAGGAAAAACATATACAATGACACACATCTCATGATTAATAACAATCCAAATGAAAGAGTTAAAAATTTCAAGTACCTTGGTTGTCAGATCAATGAAAGTTGGGATTGTTCAAAAGAAATAAAATGTCGAATCGAATTTGCGCGAACAACTTTTCTCAAATACAAAAACATATTATGTAGCCATGACCTCAACATCACAACCAAAATACGTTTTTAAAAATGTTATGTTTGGTCAGTGCTCTCTATGCGATGGAAACGTGGACTCTAAAAATCACAGATATGAACAAGCTAGAGTCCTTCGAGCTATGGCTTATTAGAAGAATCCTAAAAATCCCATGGACAGATCGAGTTACAAACAGTGAAGTTTTGAGAAGAGTGAACCGCAATAGAGAGTTGTTAAGGACTATAAAACAAAGAAAAGCAGCCTACCTAAGACATATTATGAGGCACTCTAAGTATGAGCTCCTACAAATAATTATCCAAGGAAAAATTGAAGGAAAACGGAGTATTGGCCGAAAACAACTTTCGTGGCTTCGAAACATTCGACAATGGACAGGAATCCAGAACATTGGCAACCTTATAGATGTGGCGAGAGATAGAGAGAAATATGCTGCGATAATTCAAAATCTGTGATATTTTTTATTTTTTTATTTTTTTCTTTATATATACAATATAGGTATAGTATATATTTAACATGTAAACAATACATTATTATATTAATATTAAGCTTATTAATATTGTACATATTACTAAATGTTATATGATCACCAATATTCGAATACGAATTGACAAATAAAGAAGAAGAAGTGTACATGTTGTATTCATAATTTGTGTTTGAAGCCGTCAGTGTTCGTAATATGTAAGCAAACTTCAGCTTCTGTAGAGTTAAACCAAAAAAATTAGCTATCTATGTTAAGCTATGTATCGTCTAGTGTATAAATTGTTAAGGATCAGCCACTTTTAGGTGCCCCGTCTCAAATGTGGGATATTTTCAACAATCATGTCGGCATGCAAACAAACCTTGTTTGCGGTAAGGCATGAGGAAACTGACACCACGAAAAAGAATTCTGCAATGGTTCCAATCAATTCCGCCCATGGTGGTATCCAATACTGTTTCAATGGTAACCACAGATCAAGGCGCTTCTAAAAAAGTTAAAACAAGTCTGGATGTTCATGAACAGAAGTCAGTAAAATATACTCCAGCGGAGGCTTTGGCTCTGTTCATTGATTGCGAATACACCAAAAAGTCATAGAAACTTTTGCAAGCTGATGCCAAGGTGATTAATGCTAATATCTCCTGCTATCCGCAGAGAGGATGTGTTATATGGACCAATTTAGTTAAAATTTTTTTACACAAGTTTCATTGCAAGATATGCTTGTAAAGTCTCAAATTGTTGAGGTTCATCACGTTGCTGCGATGATGACATATATGAAAATGTGGCGCGCTTACTTAAATGGGGTTGTGACGGAAATTCTGTATGTCACCCGCACGTCTACGATTTGTAATGTGTTTTTTCAATTTAGTAGGACTTGATATTAGAAGATAGATTTGCAACTTTTGCACCACATTTTCAAATATTCAAAATAGATTGCAACTATTCATAATCTTGTTTATAACTGTAAGTAATTTTTTTTTAATTTCAACATTCTAAAGCTGAAATCTATCGCCAAAAATTGGCTGCAACGCTCCAGCAGTAATTCATTCAAAGGCCTGTAAAAAAAAAAAACAAAAAATTGTTCTACAAGGTCTGTCGCAAAAGAAGCAGGACTGTTAAAAAAAACAACAAAAAATTAATATTTTTCAAAAGTTATATTTTTTTATTCAAAGTAGTTACCTTGTGCTTCGATACGGCATTTAGCCCGGTCAATTAGCATTTCAAATGAGTGTTTAAGGTCATTTTTCGGAATGCTCTTGAGAATATCGGTCGTCGCCTTTTGGATAGCTGAAATGTCCTCAAACCAGTGTCCTTTCATGGGCAAATGAAGTTTTCCAAATAGGCAAAAATCACAGGGTGCCAGATCAGGTGAGTAGGGTGAGTGATTAATGGTTAATATGGAGTTTTTTGTCAAAAAATCAGTGATAAGCGTCGACCGATGACACGGCGCATTATCGTGCAACAGGCGCCAGGACCCTGCCTCACGGTATTGTGGTCGAGCACGACGAATGCGTGACAAAAGCCGCTTCATAACACCAAGGTAAAACACAGCATTAATCGTTTGGCCAGGTGGGACGAACTCTCGGTGTACAATACCCTCGGAATCCTAAAAACAAATCAGCATTGTCGTTATTTTTGACTAAGAACTTTTTTCACAATGCTTCCATTCGGCATTTTGACGTTTGGTTTCGGGATCATATTGAAAGCACCACGTTTCATCACCAGTCCTAATCGAATATTTGCAGTTTATGTCCTTTCTCGACTCCTTAATCAAATCCTTACAATGATGGATTCGTAGCAATTTTTGCTCTTCAGTCAATTTGTGCGGAACAAACTTGGAGCACACCTTCCGTAGACCAAATTTATCTATCAAACTGCGATGAATGGAGTCTTTGCTGATATTTAACTCCATTTCCATGTAACGCAAAGAAGATGTCGGCTCATTCTTAATAAATACCTGCACTTTTTCAATATTGTTTTGGGTAATCACTGATTTTGGCCGGCCCGAATTCTGATCGTCACAGAGGTCCTCACGACCTTCTTGGAATCGCTTAAATTACTCCTGCACATTACTACGGGATATGCACTGATCACCATAAACTTTTTCATCATTTGAAAACGTTTTCCCAAACAAAATTTAATATTTGCTCTTTGTTCAAAAAGCATTTTACGACCGATGACCAAAGGCAGCTGTCACTTTTTGATCAATAACATCCAATTGTCTTAAAATGTTTACGAAATGTCAACAAGAGATTAAACTTTTTATTTCATATACCCACCAATAGGTGGCGCCACCAGAAACATTTATATTTAAAAAGTTCTGTTTCTTTTGCGACAGACCTTTTATATACAAGTTTAAGAATTAATTAATGAAGTAATTTGTACATTTACGTTGTTAACTCGGCTATAATCGCGTAAGCGGTGTCTACGCCAATTAATGAAGTAATTTGTACATTTTATATTTTTGTAATAGGTACGTATACATTGCCAAAAATTCGAACGTGAAGTTAGACGACCCACTTTAATAAGCAAAATATTTCCCCAAAAATTGGCATTTACCACTTACGCAAATTAGCACAACGGCGAAGCAAATTATTAGTTATATATTACTTATTCACATACATACATATGTACATACATTGCTAAGTTCCCTTCTAAGTGAAGCACATTATGCAAATGTTACTCATACGCACCGCCTAACAATGCAGTGCCGATAAATCTTGTTTACGCATAAATCTTAGCGCGCATTATCTTAGCGCATCAATTATACTTGCTAATACTTTAGTAATCTAGACAAAAGCCACTATAACGGGAAAGTGAATTTTGAAGAACGAACAGTTGGCCGACGGATTTATAAGAAGATGATTTGTTTACGTTTTATTGACAAAATTGATATTTTCATGGTATATTTTAATGCATGTTTGGATATTAAAACATAAAATAATAACTTAATAACTTAGACAAATTATTTAAAAATCTGAAGGTAATACAATAAGTGAGGAGAATCTGCAAAGACAAAAATTCTTACCCAGAACCTTCTGACATCAGCATACCACCAGTTGCCAGCTAGTAAATCAAATTTAATTCCACTTCGAATCGCACACACAGCTATGCATTTTATTCCTGCTGTGACCACAGTTATTAGTCCGCGTGTATACCCAATGCAGACTCAAAGCCAACTTTTCGGTTTTGTAATTCAAATCAAAGCAATAAATTTTTTTTATATTTGCCACCAAATTCAAACTCATAAATCCCTGCAC
Organism: Bactrocera neohumeralis; assembly: GCF_024586455.1. NCBI lineage: Eukaryota > Metazoa > Arthropoda > Insecta > Diptera > Tephritidae > Bactrocera > Bactrocera neohumeralis. The sequence goes on from NC_065919.1 coordinate 50,165,806, forward strand.
ACTGATGGCATATAAATCTCTGGCACACACACACTCGTACTTTGTTGCTGTGCGAGTTTTGCATTTTTTGTCGCCATTTTCGACTTTAACTGCCTCACTTGCCTTGCTTGCCGCGCCGCATCAAATCAAGAAACGAAGAGTTTCCTCTTCAGCGCGCACAGAAAGAGATTCTACGCAAGCGGAGACCGTTATAAATCGCAGTGTGCCTTCATATTCCATGCAATGCTGCAGCTGGAATTAATTTCTCTCAACTGCGACGGCAAGCCACAACCGCATTCACACATTAGAGTACCACGCGTCAGGCATTTGCATGTAGCTGTGTGCTAACACTTTCAAAGTCATTGCTATTGACATAGCAGCCATTGCCGCAGTTGTTGTTGCTTTAGTTTTGTCCCTGCATAGGCCCAGCACATCCATTTCCGCAGCAATTCGCTTAATAAAAATTCGCTTCGCACTCACCAGTGCTGCTCGCCTCCCTCAGTGACCTACGACCCATGGTCGCCAATAAATTCAATTAGCTCTTGAGTGAGTTATCTGGTGTGGCCCTGTCGTAAGCAGTCGGCGGCGTCTACAGGCTTGAAGAAAACATGCTGCTGACACTTGGCTTAGCCAAGCGGTCGGTCGGTCAAGCTGCTGTGTTGGCTGTGCTTAGCGAAGTGTCCAAGAGTAGAGCTCCGCTGGCTTTAATGCCACAACAAAATGCACACACACACTCACACACACATAGTCACACCCAGTCACTTGAATAGTAATTGCTTTTATTTTATTATACCCACTGCAGTTGCATGAATCTTTCAATAGCACACCCCCGCGCATTACCAATGAAGGCGGTGTGCGTTGGGGATCACCAGTGAGACAACAAACTAGCCAACGATGCCGCAAACCAAGCGTCCCAGCAGCAAGCTGACAGTTGGCAGCACTCGCTCTCTCTGCTACTTCTCTCTGCAGCCTTTTGATGTGTCTTGGAACACCTTAAGTGATTTCATTGCTGTGGCATCTCAATTTGTATTCAGGGCATCACAACTCGCCCAACCGCCCGCACAGGCGTCCGTTGTGCCATGACAAACTTGTTTTCACTCTCTTCGGCATAAATTCAAAGTTCTTCGACTTTTACAACTTTTGAGTTGCTTTTCATGTTTTTTCTTTTTATATTTTCTTTATTTTACGTATTTTAGCTAAATCCTTACATTTTTGTGCCAGTTCTTTCGATTTTTGTCAAGGCTGCTCTGCTGTACGAAACTTTATTATTCCAGTATCGATTTCATATTCAAAGTATATTTTCGGCTGAATTTTAAGCAAAAGAGTGGCAAAGAAAACAAGTTGCCATTCAGCTTTTGTTATTCTAAATTAGTTTGGCTTCAGGGTTTATTTTAATAAACTAAAGATTTTTTGCTGGAAAACTAAAAGAATTACTTTGTGTCTCATATAGTAGAATTCTTTGTCCTTCAGTCAAAATAGTGAAGCTCAATCTGCGAATACTGTCGTTCCATCGGCCCGAAAGGGGACGGTCACCATTTCCTATGATAAAATGAGACCTACAGTAATCTAAACTGTCCTAGAATCGCCTTCCGATTTCCAGACCACAGCTGTGTCTTCAAAGCGGAGGTCACATTGGTTAAAGAAAGCTTTCTGGTTTTGACGAAGGCTGTGCTCACAACAAGGTATACTATATATGTATCTACATATACAGATAGTCTAGTAAATATGAGATAACTAAAGTCGGATAAAGCATCTCGCCAAATCAAGACTATAATGCTTGATATCTTAGTTGATCTAACATTTTATTTCACGACAAACCTGCAGCGGGTTCCAGATGATAGCGATATTCCTGATAACTCTGAAGCAAAAGAAGTGCCCAAAGTAGGCGCCATTCTTGAATTAAACGTTAAGAAAGAAGGAATATATACGCCTTCGATTACATATATATACGCTGCGAGCAGTGAAATAGTAGTGGGTGTTAGAGCTTTACATATCTGTGAGTTATGTAAAATGCCAAACAATTTTAACATCCATTGAAATGCAAAAGTGGATCATATTTTCCAGGCTATGTTTATTACTAAAAATATTTAGATTTAAATATGTACAAGATATGTTTATTTACAAAGATGTGTTTATGTATGAAAATTTTGGGGAGCAGTAAAATAGTAGTAAAGTACTAAAAAATTTTTTTAAAAAATACTGAAGGATTTTTGCAAGTTTCGTCTATAGGAGATCTTAGTACTTGGCAGCATGGCCATGATTTATGATACCAGCAATATATCGCTTCATCAGAGAATCTACGAGACTGTGGCATCTTTTCAGTGGTATGGTCTGCCATGATTGCTGCACTACGGCCCACAACTCGTTGTTGTTTTTGTGTTTATCCTTCCACACGGCTTTCTTAATATCTGCCCAACGGTTTTAAATAGGATTGAGGCCAGGAGATTGAGCTGGCCTATCCATGATCTCAACTCCATTGACCCGAAACCACCCTACTGGTGTGCCTCGGCTCATTATCCTGCTGAAATATCCTCTTCAGCAAATGGTATCATAATATGCTGCATTATATCCACGTATGTGTATCGGTCCATTATGCCAGTAATCTTGTGAATTGGGACTACACAAAAAAATTGGGCCTGTAAGAAAAACAGCCCAAACTATGATATTCAAACCGCCATGCTTCAAAGTTTTTGTGCTGAATCTGGGGTCGTACTCTGCATTAGGGGAGCATCCTAGAAACTGACGGGACCCTTTACCGCCGTATAGAACAACTTTCGTCTGTCCACAAGATGTTGCGCCATTTCTCAATCGGCCAATTCAGGTGTCCTTTGGCGAATTTAAGACGTCTTGCTACATGATTTTTTTTTATAACGGTACTTTTCGAGGACAGCGGACATATAAATTATGTTCATGTAGAAGTCTGCTCACTGTATGAACACCCCAGGCCAGATTAAGTTCATTCCGAATCTTCATAGCTGACATTCTAGGTCGAGTCTTGGCACATCTTACAACTATTCGTGTAAAATTCTCAGAAAGAATCCATCTTGCGCCCCTTTTTTCGTCTTTTTTTTTATAAATAATTGCAATGCGAATCGTTGTGGCTTAACACCCTACAAGTCTTTCCACTCCCTTGTAGGATTTACCGTTGTTTATGACAGATTGAATCCATTCTCTTTTTTCTTCACTACAGTGATTCCCGCGGCCCACTAAAAGGAGCAAAATCATATATTTTTTTGCTTTTTGCATTGAATAATAAATAAAATATTAGGAAACTTACTTTTTGTTTGATAAAATTAAATTTTTTTTAGTAAAAATTATCTGTTTGTAATCAGCTCACCGTTCACTACTATTCTATTGCTCGCTCATAAAAACAGATATCCCAATAAAATTGGCTCTAAAAAAGTAACGGTAAGTGTTTCACACTTATTGTTGTGAATAATAGGACCGTTATACTTCAGAGAATATAACTAAAATAATGATCGACGGCAATATCATAAAATAAACAAAATTTAAAGCAAAACTCTCTTGACCAATAGGCACTACTATTTCAATGCTCGCAACTGTAGATGGGTCTCAATGGAGTCAATCCCCGACATACTCATCAAGCAGACAAGTATAGGAGGATGGACTCATTTGTAGAAGTTCACGCAAGTGACGAAAGTTCTCTGATCGCCATTCACTTGGAAGTGGCCAGAAACGATTCTTTTACATATGGCTAAAGCAGCTCACGACTTCCGGTCTTTGACCAAGTATCCTCTGGGTAGCCTAAGAACATCCGTTTGAAGGCGACCTAAAGTGAGAAGGCGAAACATCCCCTCCACTGGGTTTTGCGCTGGGTTTGGGACCCGCCACTTGAAAAAAGTACCAATGAAAAAGACAAAATAGCCTCGCATGAAAGTCCCCCTTTTGGATGACGACCATGGCAAATAAATATAAATAAAGACTACGATTTAAAGGCATGCACTTGGAATGTTCTGTCCCTTAATTGGGAAGGTGCCGCTTCCCAGCCGGTTGATGTCCTCGATAGAGTGAAGACTGACATCACCGCCGTCCAAGAAGTGCGATGGACGGGACAAGGACTGAGGCGAGTAGGTCCTTATGGCATTACTACAGTGGCCATATAAAGGAGCGCAAGTTTGGTGTGGGATTCGTGGTGGGCCGAGTACTGTCGCCATTCACCCCGGTGGATGAACGTCTAGCCACAATCCGCATCAAAGCGAAGTTCTTCAACATATCGCTGATTTGCGCCCACGCCACGACGGAAGAGAAGGACGATGTGACTGAAGATGAATTCTATGAGCGCTTGGAGCGCACCTATGAGAACTGCTTGGCGACTATAACGCCAGGGTGGGCAACGAAGGTACCTTTGGCGCAACAGTCGGTAAATTTATTCTCCGCAAGCAAATATCCCCAAATTACTTGAGGCTGATCGGCTTCGCCTGGGCCCGAAATATGGTCAACTGTAGTATTAGTTTTCAGCATAGAAAAATTCATCAAGCTACCTGGCTGTCTCCGTATCGAAATACAACCAACCAGATTGATTATGTTGTGTCATAGACGGAAGACACGTCTCAAGAGTTTTAGATGTGCGTATGCTGCGAGGTCCCAACATCGACTCGGACCACCAATCTTGTTGCAGCCCAGATTCGCACCCGCCTCTGTGCAGCAAAAAACGCAACAGTTAGCCGAACGAAATCACAACAGTTAGCCGAACGATTTTCCACTCGTCTTGTACTCCTTCTCTCTGAGAACACTCGTCAACAACTCGGTATAAGGGAACTGTGAGGCGGAATTTTAAGTTCCTTACGTACAGCTGCAACCGAAACCATTGGTTTTCGGAAAATGCAAAAGAACAGCTGGTACGACGAGAAGTGCCGTGTTGCAGCGGAGAGAAAACGAGAGAAGGACCTGGCTTCGCTTGGAATATCCAATTGGCGCCCCGTAGCGAAAAGAAGAAACGACTGGCACGCTGTTGTTAACTCGACTATAATCGCGTAAACGGTGTTTACGCCAATAAAGAAGAAGAAGACAGGTATAGCATGAATGAAATATGGGTCGCACGTGTCGACTATTGAAACTCAAATGGACTGACATAAGAACTCTAGGAGGGCTAACCGGTCACAATCTAATAGGCAGGCATGCCTACAAATTAGGAACACCACATAATGACTATCGTCGAAGCTCTTTGGAGGTAGAAGAAGAAGAGACTATAGACAATCTTGAATGCGAATCCAACATGTTTTACAAGAAAGGAGTTGCAACTATGCATCGAGCGTCAAAAGCTGCACATAAAACAAACTTTGGATTTAGTCACCTTCATCTGGAGCACAGGGGGGTTCAGACAGGATATAATAGACTATCCCTTCAGTTTTCGCTGGTTTCACAATGGGATCACTAAAGTTAATAAACTAGGTCCCTCATCAGAGATTCAACCTACCTACCTACCTACTAATCCTAATTATTGTAATACTCGTTTACTCTGCAATGCACCGGCTCACAGCTCCACCGTCACCATTTGGTCAGTATTTTGTTTTCTTTCAGTTGAAGTGATCACTTGCCGGACAGAAATTTGTGTCGAATGAGTGATTATCGCCACGACCGAATTTTATTTTGCTTTTCCAATTACTAATTAGACGCATCAGCAATTGTATGGAAATAATTTTTTCTTTACCACTAAGTGATATTAGCCACAATTTTAAAATCACATTGAACGGAAAAAGATCAGCAAAGATAAATGATTAAATGGCTCATATTTTCCATGATTATTGCATTTCCCATTATATCCATGATATCGCTTCCTACTTACAGTAGGGGACCAACATTATAACTGGCCACTGCTACATCCAAACCGTAAAACAAATTTGTCTAAACTGATCCACTTATAACTAAACTAGCGTTTTGATAGCAATAAGATAATCAAGCAAAATTAAGAGCCAACCTTTAAAATTTCAGGCTTTCATTTAATGGTGTCTTTGCCAGCCAAATGAATGAATTCCACTTAATTCTACATCAAAGCCATCCATCACTTAACTCCATGCTTTTCTGCTCCATTACACTTCACAACATCACCGCTGCCATTAAGATTATCGCTCGTCTTGTCAGTTTGCCAATAGCTGCGCTCTTTATTATAACAAACGCTTAAGAAATTTCGCATAACCAATGATTAAAGTGATTACTGGGTTGGTAGTATTTTTCCAGTTTTGGCACTTTAAACCGTTTAAAGACTATGAAAAATCTAGCAATATTAGTAAGAGTATATTCGTATATACATATGTATGTATGCTCATATAGTAATTCTAGCTGCAAGCGGATATTCCCAGATGTTGCAGTCAGTCAGCGTCGCTGCCAACAAATAACGAATCAAGAAAAACTCGCTGGAAGCGTGTAACACTCAAAGGAAATATCAAGTAATATGAGTGGAGAAAAGAACATAAAAGGATGCAAGATATAATGAAATACAGTCACAAAAAAATACATAAAAAATAAAAAACTGAAAGAAAATTCATGGAATTTGTCTCGTGTTGCTGCGTGTCGATACAAAGGCACTGAAGAAATTTATAAATTTAAAAAATTTAGAAATATAAGATTTTCATGCTCATGAGGGCAAGTGCACAAAATGTATATTATAGTATGTATTACATTGACTACTCAGTATCGCTGCAGCATTATTTTGTTGGTCACTTCAATCAAGTGGTCGCAGACATTTCATACATTTCATCCGCACTGCCAAAGGGCATGCTCTCATTTGTATGGATTAACAACACAAATAAAATAAAATAAATCTTATTGGATAATGCTGGAAGTATGATGTAAAATGTATTTAAATTATTCTACATATCTAAAAAATACTGAAAATATATAGCAAACATATTCATTTAAATATTTGTGTTATTAGATAGACGAAATTAGCTACGAATTCGAAGTTATGTAAAACCACAACCATATTACGTTTCAATAAAAAAAAATACTAATAAAAATAATAAAATTTCAGTAATGTTTTGTGGTAAAGCTTTGAGAATTAATTGCTATATAATTCTGAAACAATTCTTTAATTAATATATTATCCTTCCTAAACTACTTCAACATTTTAGAAGCCTTAGTTTGAGCCTCAACCTGTCAGCTTTGAACTATTAACTGCACAAGTTTGCCTAAACTGCCTTTAATAGGTATTTTAAATTGAGAAAATTGCAATTCATGCATTAAATTGCCTTTCAGTTCAATCAATATATGCACATAAAAATATGTAAGTAAATACATATGTATAGGCAATAAGAAATATACGAAATTTCTTTCTACTTTAGTATGCAAAAGCTGTGCTTTATAAGTCAAAAAATAAGAACAACTAAAATGTAAGCTAACAATCAGTTCTGGCAATTTGGAAATAATTAGTAATTGGGTGTAGCAAAGCACAGTGACCTTTAAAATTTTGAAATAGCATAAAATGGTATTAAAGTTCATTCACCTGCTGGACTTTATAAAATATAATTTCCAATTGGTTTAAGTAGTCGATGACTAATAAAAATTATACACCGTGGCGTATACGTAACATTTGGTTCTTAGAAAAATTGTGTGGAACACGAAGTTTACAACACGCAGAAAGATAGGTTGGAGCCTCTTTTTGCACACAACCATTCTCACCAACAAGCTGATCATTTATCGAAACTTCGGGTATCGGAACACCACAGCATATAAGTACTACATATACCATATGTAGCTGCTATACAAACACCAAGTTGTATAAAAAACCGTTTTATTTGAAAAGATTCCTTCTCAAAATGTGGTCAAGCATACGGTTCAAGGTAACCCCTTAATTTCCGTACATATTGTGTAGATCGAGCCACTATAGTATATAGCCTTCATACAAACTGACTCATCAAAATCAAGTACTTGTTAGGAAACGTCGAACCTGTGAAGGGTATTACTTCGGTTGCGCTAAACTTAACGGTTCTTCCTGTTTTTAATATTCGCTAAAATAACTATAAAGAAAATTAGATATTTATTATTATTTTAGTGGAAAAATTGTATTTTCTTAAGACTTTGACTTCACACCTGTTTAACCACCAAGACTGTATTTATAAATATTAATAGTTTTATCGTCCTTCCTTATCTTAATAATACATATACCTAGCTAATAAGACATATTTATATGAACGAGTCGTAACTGCATATTACTCTCTCACCACTCTCATTTCCCCAAAGGCTCGTAATTATTGTTTAATCATTAAATAAGTTTCTAATTTACACGCCTTAGTGACCTTAGTTGATCCCCAGATTACCAGATTTTAACCGATTACAATATGCTCTAACGGTATTTGTGCTTATGTGCTGTTATCCGCACATACACGCTTACATAATTCACAGGTTTGTTATTAGTGAGCTGCGATTACGCAAATCACTCATTGTATCGCTTTACAGACACAAATTAATAATTAAGGTACATACGTTAGCGACTCACAGATGCACAACACTCCATGTGAGTGCGTAAGGATAATAATGTGTGGGTGTTTTCGATTAGAGTCTCCAAATTACACGTCGATGACTCAACACTGTTAATGAATTTTGTCATTTATTTGCTGGCATGTGTTTTTAATAGCCAATTGCAGGTGGTTATTTCGGTGGTAAAGAAATTTTATTATGAAAGTCTCTTGTGGTGAATTCCGAAGAAAATTTGGTTGCTTGTATGTGACATACTTGTAAATACAAAAAGAGTGTATAATTTTGTAGGCGTCTTTGAGACTAAAAGAAAACTTTCATAATTATGTATTTATTACGAAAATAAATCACTATAAGGTTTATTATGGCCCTAAAAAGTGTCAATTCGATAGAGACAAGCAAATTATAAGCTTGGTCGACTATGGAAAATTTCTAAATTTCATAAAATAATATTTAATAGATGCCTAACAAAAGCTAAGAATTACGAAAATGACCTTCATTAAAGCTACGAAGAAATAACACAGTCAATCTATGGCTATATTTAATGACTCTGAATACTAGTTTGGTTTTCTGGATTATATTGGGTAGTCGAAAAAGTCTTATAGTATTTTGGCAATAGATGTCGTTGCAGTCGTATATCCAGTGCTACGAATCACATTGTATCACATGACATAGTGTTGGAAAGGTCAGATTTTAAGCTTTATTTAACCAAGAAAAAAATTAAATTCGGAGAAGTTGAAAAAAAGTTACAACTGTTCAAAAATGGGTGAAAATAATGAAGAAATTCGCTATATTTTGAAATTTTTTATAAAAAAGGGAAGAATGCCACGCAAGCCACCAATGAAATTTGTGAAGTTCACAGAGACGATGCTGTATCAGTTCGTGTAGCAAAACACAATGGTTTGCTCGCTTTCGTTCTGGAAATTTCGATGTGAAAGACGCACCACGCTCTGGTCGACCTATCGTTGAAAACGTCAATGAAATTATGGAAAAGATTGACCAGGACCGTCACATTAGCAGTCATGACATCGCTAAGGAACTTAAAATCCATCATCATCCGTCATTTACATATTTTTCAAATACCGTATTTTTGTAAAGTTTTATTCCGCTATCATCATTGGTTTAATGTTTATTATTCGTATTATACAGAGAAGGCATCAGATGGAATTCAAAATATCTTTATATTGGAAGAAGGCGTGGTTGTAAACCGATTTCACCCTTATTTCGTACATGTCATCAGGGTGTTAAGAAAATATTATATACCGAATTTCATTGAAATCGGTCTAGTAGTTCCTGAGATATGGTTCTTGGTCCATAAGTGGGCGGCGCCACGCCCATTTTCAATTTTTAAAAAAGGCGCTGAGTGCAGCTTCCTTCTGCCATTCTTCCGTAAAATTTAGTGTTTCTGACGTTTTTTTGTTAGTCGGTTAACGCACTTTTAGTGATTTTCAAATAACCTTTGTATGGCAGGTGGGCGACGTTATTATCCGATTTCTTCCATTTTTGAACTGTATATGGAAATGCCTGAAGGAAACGACTCTAGAGAGTTTAGTTGACATAGCTATAGTAGTTTCCGAGATATGTATAAAAAACTTAGTAGGAACGTAGAAGTTTCCAAAAAAATTACGTCCAAATATGCGATCCTTTGTGCCAAATTTCACCTTAATATCTTTATTTATGGCTTAGTTATGACACTTTATAAGTTTTCGGTTTTCGCCATTTTGTGGCGTGGCAGTCCACCGATTTTTTATTAAAAAGCCCATCTTCGAACCAGAGACGATCTTATGGTGCCAAAAACAATGGTTTGCCAAGTTCCATCGTGATATCTCAATGTTTAAAGACGTTACAGCTTGCACGGACGGACGGAAAACGGAATGACAGACAGACATCCAGGATTTCGACTCTACTCGTCATTCCCTGATCAACTTTGGTATATATAACCCTATATCTGACTATTTTAGTTTTAGGACTTACAAACCACCGTTATGTGAACAAAACTATAATACTCTCCTTAGCAACTCTGTTGCAAGAGTATAAAAACGTGGATCAAATACGACAATAATATGCGAAAAAACATGGTGCAAGCGTGGTGAAGCTTAACAAATGTCGCAAAGCCAAGATTGACGCCTCGAAGGGTTATGCTGAGTGTTTGGTGGGATTGCAAAGAAATCATCGACTTTGAGCTGCTCCAGCCTGTTCGAACGATTGATTCTACAATTTACTGACAACAACTACTGAGATTGAAGTACGCATTTAAAAAAAAAAAACATCCAGAACTGATCAACAGAAAGCGCTTCGTCTTCCATCAGAACAACGCTAGACCACACACATCTTTGATGTCTTGGCAAAAACTGGGAGAGCTGGACTGGAAAGTTTTGATCCATATAACCCTGACCTTGCGCCATCGGACTCCCATTTGTTGGAGTCAATGCAGAACTCCCTTAATGGAGTAAAGTTGGCTTCAAGAGAAGTCTGTGAAAATTACTTGTCGCAGTTTTTCGCCGAGAAAAGATCATGTAAAAGTTTTACACTGATGGAATAATGTATCTGCGGAAAAATGACATAAAGCGGTTGACCAAAATGGTACATATTTGGTTCATTAAAGTTCACTATAAATATAAAAAAAAAATAAGTTGAAATTTGAATAGAAATACGACAAAACTTTTCGACTATCCAATACATTAAATATCTCCCTAAATTTTCAAGTTTTTGTCATTGTTATAATCCTTCAGCATACAACAAAACATGAAAATTGAAAAATTTGAGCATAGTAATCTTCAGTTTGCCAAGCCAAAATCCATCACCAACTTTTCATTCCAATTTTTGATGTTTCGCCAAAAGTTTTTCAAACACATACGCATACATAAATAGTTGGTTATGCAGCAATTTCGTGTCATTTATTATTCGGATTGTCAACTCCGTTATTTGCATATCAATTTCGCCGTAATCACACGTATTTACTTAAATGCAGCGCCAAAAACTTATGAAACAGCGCGCTAACTTTTTCACAATGTAATTTCCAAAACGAATGCAATAAATAAATGGCACACATCACAACTGCAAAACTGCAATCAATTTTCATGCTGTCGCCGAAAACACTGCATTACACAAATACCCACATATATCCATATATATTTACATATGTATGTATGTATCGCATGTGTGTTATGAGCGGCTTAAAGCATATGCAGCTGGCAATAAACCAATGTTCTGTAGTTTGTTATGCGTGTGCGTGTGTGTATGTGTGTGTGTATATGAGGGAAGTGCACGCCAGCTAAAAATAAAAGTTTTGTGGCACTCAACCGCAGCACCCACTATGATCCATCATAACTGGCAGCGAGAAGATATTAGACTTCTTGTTCATCAACGACAACTATTCAGGCGGCAAAATGTGCCCAGTAGGAAAAATTTAAGTTGTATTTGCGTCGCGTTAAGTTTTATTAAAAATTTATTCTTGAAAAATATTAGGTTGGATACTCTCTTAAGAGCAATGCTGACAGGAACCGAAGTCTAAAAAAAATTTGCTTTTATGTGTAGCGGAATTTCGAACTGTTGAAGTAAGTTCTGCGCTGAATAGGGATTATAGACAAGGCGTATGTTAACCCTATCAAAAAAATAACGTCTGCTGAAAAAAAGCTTGTCTCTTAATGGTTAAGCAGAAAGACGTTGAGCATAACCATCAGCTCTATCAAAATCAGGAAGAACCTCCTCAAGCCGTTCGATACCAGATGAGGTTTTCGAAACTCCTGTATAATACTGGAAAAATGTGATTCGTTTTGCTGTTCTGAACCCTAGTAATACTATCTAGTCTTAAAGAAAAATGCTACTGGAGTGCATAGATGACATTGATATCGTAGGCCTTAACAACAGAGCCGGCAACACAGCCTTTTGTAAGCAAGATAAGATAAAGTATCTCGAGTTCACACAAATATACAATATTTCTCGCCTCTTGTCAACTGCGTCACTGTTGGCCGCTATATAATTGAAAAATGAAGGACTTTGTCTAGCTGGGTACCTGCATAAACACCACCAACAATCTAAGCCTGGTGTTACTGTGGCATCGCTACGCAATAGATAAACAGATTTCTCTCTCTATGAGCAAAAATTACCCTTTATACGTTAGTATCTACTCATTCCCGTCTCAATATACTTTGCAGCGGTTAGGAGCCGAGATGAGCATGCCCCCGGAGCATTCAAGAAAACTGTTTTTAACTTCTACCTGAGCAATGAGTACCCATGAATATGAAACTACGAACTGCATAAGTTTTAAGGCGATATACATATGTAGTTAAACACAAAAAAATCCTTCGAATATACTTGTTAAAAGATATCGTTCGTATGAAAAACGTTGATCCAGCGGAAACCTTCTTTGATTCGAGTCTAATGAATGAACAACGAAATCAAGGCCTCCCGCGCATCCAAGGAAAGAACCAAGTACATATGGACCTGTCCGCACTTGTAATGCACGACTGGCATGACTTGGCAAAGGATAGATGCAGCTGACAAAAGTTTGTGTTCTCTGCACCGAATTACACACAGCTGTAATGTTAAAGAAGATGAACAAGATATTTTATTTCATAAGATTGGATGCAACGATTTATTTTATATTCCTTACTACTAATAGACCCTGAAGCTATTCTGCGGTCGGTTGACGACTTGGACAGTATTGGCAGTCAGCCCTGGACAGCACTAGTATTTATAACTCACTGAGATTTCTTCAAAACCTTACCGCTGGTGGGGGTAGTTTAAGGGCCTTTTATTGAGTGAGAATATTTTCATTGATATTAATATTGATATTGAATTAATTTTTTTATGTGTATTCATTATTTCATGCAAAATATTAACCGATAGCTTTTTCTAGTACATTCTCAAATTATTTTTGATGGCGGAAGTCAAATATCTGCATCTTCTTTATTTTATCGATGTTTGTAGAGAATATAATTTTTCAAAACATACATATGTGTACCTCTATTAGTGCTTCATGCTTCTTCAGAAGGCACAGCTTCTTTTAGAAAATACTTCCGCCACGCGTTGCTGTGGTATACATTTTATACTATTATTCACATAATAAACTATTCAGTACAGTAAAAATTTTATTTACGAATAAAGGGGAAAACGTTTTTGTCGGTATAAGAATCCAAGGGATTGTACTTAAGGTTTAATTTTGAATATTTTCATACAAATAACTTTGAATGCAAAAAGTAACGAATTTAAGGCTGCTTTCTCCATGTCTGGTTACCAGCCTTTCTGTCCAGTTAATAGAGTTGTCCGCTTAATAGATTGTACTTACAACTATTAAACATCAACAATGTGCATTGTTTATGGAGATGTCCGCTTAATAGGGCGTCCATTTAAGAGAGGTTTCACTGTATTCTTTATTTATGAATGGTTTTAACTATCTTATCTTCTAAGTTGGTTTGAACTGGACACAGTGTGCTAAATTTTACTAAAATCGGTTCAGTAGTTTAGGAGTCCATCGCGGACAGACAACGTGACACGTACTTTTTAGATATGAAAGGTATAATAAATAACAAAATCGTATGTTTAGAATTCAAATAAGTCTGAGTATATAACTACATTATGTGGAGATTGAGATGGGATAAATCAATTATTATTCAATTGTTCCCATATTCAAAACATGTGGTTTACAGCTACTTTCCTAATTCAACGTTTTCAGTATATGCCTATCAATACAGCGAAAAAAACAAAGCAAAAGTGTTTTTGTGACATTTTTTTATTACTTGATCAAGAGGAAAATCTCAGCCGAAAGTTGTGAAAGTTTATGGTGAACAAGATTTAGCGGAGCAAGCTTGAATGTGGAGTGAAGGACGAAGAACGTCCTGGCGCCCAAATAAATTTGAACATTAAGCATGCAGCTTGAACGCTACAAAAATAATTTGGTTTTCCATAGGGTTGTGAATTGAAAATTGACCAATTTCGACAATCCTGGCGCTAATACAATGCTCTGTATTTGCTGGGTCAGAAGGGTAAGCGGTACTATGAGCTTTTAAACCTGGGGGAAACCATTAATGGGGAATGTTATCGATAACAGCTCAACAAATTTATGCGTGCGATTGGAGAAAAACGACCGAAATTTGGAACTAGACATGAGGCAATAATTTTCTATCGGCTATATGTTGCAAGACTAGTTAACAACTATTTACAAACCAGCTGCAGCGAATCGATTTATAGCCCAAATTTTGTCTCTTCTGACAATCACATGTTCCGTTCAATGTTGAACGCCCTCACAGAAATGTGGTTCGCATCCGAATGGAATATCAAAAATTGGCGTGATTCATGCTTGGCCGCTAAGTCGACGTAGTTCTCTTCAAATGGAATCCCAATGATAGAAATATGAAAAAAATACACAGAATAATGCTAATACATGCTTTTCCTCAACAAACATTCAAACTTTCAAAAACAAACCGCGCGAATGTGGTTATAGGATCAATATTATTTAAAATATGGATTAAGATTCTTAGTATCAGTTTCAGGGATATTGATTGATTTTCGGAATTTTTTTTCGAAAAATTTTATTCGCCTTCGAAAAGAGCAAATGAAAGCTCTACTTCCGATGTAGAATGACTTTGTTGTTACAAACTTTGTTCCTCCCAACAAGGAACTCATAGAAACTGCACCTATTTACTACTTATCAATATCTATTTGTCTATGTATGTATGTACATATATCTCCTATAACTGAAAGGTGCCGCACAAAAATAGAACGTCCTTGAAGCTTTCAAGTGTGTGTGAGTGTGTATCATCAGGATGTGGTTGTCATTTTACCAAAATGAACGAACGCAACACCAAGAAAAGCCACAAATGGTGCTTGTATGCATCACAATTAGGCGACCACAATGACGCAGACACATACAAACACACACACAAGCGTTGGTTGGTAGCCATACAAAGTTAGTAGCAATATACACATATACATATATATAGGAATTCTAATATATAAATATACATGCGAGCGATTTGCTATATATGTACATATGTATATAGCAAACTGCTAGCTTTACTATTAAATGTAAACGATATGTGCAGAGAAACACATCACAACACTCATGCAATTTTTGGTAGCCAGCAAAGCAGCACAAGACTTTGCCACATTGCGTTTCTGTTGGAGATTTTGTTATTGTCGTTTTTGTTGTTGCTGCTGCTGCTAAAGCCTCAAATGATATAATGAGAAGTGCCACTAATCCCACTGTCGCACACAGACGCGTGTGACTCGTGTTTCCACAAAGCTGTATGTGTGTGTGTGTGTGTATGCATGCGTCTGTCCGTCCTTGCCACAAGCGTAATGATCACTGGACGTTGCACATATTAAAAATGTACAAACACAAATACAATATAACTCTATATATACCCACATACACGCAGCTATCCATATAAGTGTGTATGTAAATATGTATACACAGCAGCACGAAATGAAAACTAGTTGAAGAGCAAGGACTTGCCGGGATTAAAATAAATGCTTACTGCATTGCAAGCAGCAAAACGTTGACAAAATTAAGGATTTCAGCACATAAGCCAGCGTATGTGCTTGTGTGTATATTGCTGGTTGTAGCAGCAGCCAGTATGTCAGGGCGTATGCGCAACAACGCCAGCGCCTGCAGCTGAGTGTGATAATGACCATGATGAGTGTGATTTCAACTTATGCAAATTCGACTGCGTCCCAAACTCGAGCTTTATATGTACTTACCCAAGCAATATGCGCTTGCCTCTTTGCTTTGCTTTTTCTCGCTGCTTTAGTCTCTGCAGTATTCTTCTTGCTACTGATTTTGGTCATTTCGTTCTTTGTGATTTTTTACTTGCACAGCAGACTTTGTTTGCTTCATTCCTTTTGACGGTGTATTTATATATGTTTCAGTGTGTGTATATACATGTGTTTGTGTATGTGTGTGTTATAATATTGTCATTGCTTGACAGGCATTAAAAATTGCTTCCTTGCACACTCAAAGGCACTCAGCTCAGTTGAAGCGTAGTTTTGTGGTAAGCCTTAAATGACGAATGAGACGAAAATAATGCTGCTGCAGTTGAGTGCTATTTATTTTCTATTTTTCCTCTTTAACCACGGTGTATATGCTTTTGATGCTACCGATGTCTAACATTTAGCAATTTTTCAAGGAAGGGTAGAGTTAGCCAATTGGGTATATACAAAATGGTGAAAATCTTTTTTAGTTAAGAGTTGGGTGTGTAAGGGGTAGTCGAAATGATGCCTGACCGCAAATAAGTCATCATTAACAATTCATTAGCTTTAATTATGTTTATTATTTTTTTTTTGCCCGAGTGGCATCAGTTTTTCCAGTTTCGAACATTGGTAGTCAAAGGAAGATATATCGTCCAAGTTGGCTCAAAGCTGGTCATTCCCAATTCAAAATTCTAAACAATATGCTTCCCTGATTCCACCTAATCATATTCACTAAGGTTCATCTTACCAACGCTTTACTAATAATAAAACGCTCCCTATTGAAACACAAAAAAACTAAATATATACATAGAAATATTTAATATATTCTCATATGATATTTTTGTGGGCAGCAAAAGAAAAAACTAACTGCACCGAAACTCTAATACCCTCCACCGTTAATTTAATATATCAAAAAAGCGTATAAAAAGATCTTTATCCTGATGTGCATCGTTCAAAATGAATGACAGTATACGTTCTGGGGCTACTATAGCAATTTTATACTCTCGCAACAATGTTGCTAATTTTGAGATATTATAGTTTTAAATTCACATAACGATTGTTTGTAAGTCCTAAAAAAGTTTTCCTTAAAGAGTCAGATTTAGGTTATATATTTTATGGAAGCTGATAGGGTGAATTTCAATTTATCTGATCTCAACGATTAGTCAAAATGTCTGTTCTGTCCGTTTTGCAAATTCGTCTGTTTGTTTGTCCGTCCGTGCAAGCTGCGGTTTCCTTTGAGTAAAAATTGAGATATCATGATGAAACTTGGTACACGTATTCCTTGGCTCCATAAGAAGGTAATTGGAAGATGGGCAAAATTTATGCTATTCCGAAATACCACGCCCACAAAATGGCGGAAACCGAAAACCTATAAAATGTCATAACTAAGTCATAAATAAAGATATTAAAGTGAAGTTTGGCACAAAGGATCGCATTCGGGAGGGGCATATTTGGACGTAATTTTTTTGGAAAAGTGGGCGTGGCCTCGCCCCTACTAAGATTTTTTAACTTATCTCGGAAACTACTATAGCTATGTCAACCAAGCTCTACAGAGTCGTTTTTTTCAGGCATTTCCATATACAGTTCAAAAATGGAAGAAATCGGATAATAACCACGCCTACCTCCCATACAAAGGTTATGTGTTGAAAATCACTAAAAGTGCGTTAACCGACTAACAAAAAACGTTTTGAGAAACACTCAATTTTTTACGGAAAAAAATAGCAGAAGGAAGGTGCGCCTCAGCTTTTTTTATTTAATTTAAAATGAACGTGGCCTCGCCCACTTATGGACCAAAAACCATTCTCTGCGAACTACTGCTTCAAAGGCACAATCTACCGATTTCAATGAAATTCGGTATATAATATTGTCTTATCACCCTGATGACATGTACGAAACATTCAGGTGAAATTTCACAACCACGCCTTCTTCCAATATAACGCTATTTTGAACTCCATCTGATGCCTTCTCTGTATAATATATAGTACATTAGGAACCAATGATGATAGCGGAATAAAACTTTACACAAATACTGTATTTGAAAAATATGTAAATGACGGATAATGAAATTTCGATTATCACTTTATCTTATGAGAAGTAAAAATGATCGGACACCCGAACTTAGCCCTTCCTTATTTGTTGTAACCGTTTTTATACAATAAAGCCTTAAATTTACAAAAAAAAAAAAACGGGCGGAAGCAAAGTTGTAGACCAATATCTTAAGATTTTGTGTGCCTAACAAGGTTAAGACTTCCTAGTTGTTAGAGTTTTATTAAGTCACCACTCAATCGGTGTGAACGCGCTAAACTTAAACAGATCAAAGGATGCTAACTTTGAATTAAGTCTCAAAATAGAGATCTCTACACTTCCTGTTTTATTGTACAACCTAAAGATCACGACTAAAATACCTCAGACCTCACACCTTCAGATATTCTGTTTAGCTATCGGAAGGAGAAATAAAACGCCTAAGCAGTTGTATGTTGGGTTCAAAGAGTTTTGTCGAAGCATGAGATTTATTCGCGAGTTTGACTTCCCAAACTTACAGCAGTTCCAGTACGCTCCCCGTATTGGTCTGTCATGGACCCCAGTCTGACTGTCTATCTTATTTTAGCCCCGAAATATTGGACTGATAGTTCAGTTATTATACCCTGAACAGGGTATATTAAGTTTCTCACGAAGTTTGTAACACCCAGAAGGAAGCATATATAAATGACCAGTATGTTGAGCTGAGTCGATTTAGCCATGTCCATCTGTCTGTCTGTATATATACAAACTAGTCCCTCAGTTTTTAAGACATCGTTTTGAAATTTTGCAAACGTCATTTTCTCTTCAAGAAGCTGCTCATTTGTCGAAACTGCCGATATCGGACCACTATAACATATAGCCGCCATACAAACTGAACGATCGGAATCAAGTTCTTGTATGGAAAACTTTCGAATTTGACGTGGTATCTCCACGAAATTTTACATGGATTACTGCTTAAGGTAAAAATATAATCTCCGAAAAAATTGTTCAGATCGGATTACTATAGTATACAGCTTCCATATAAACTGAACACATAGTTACTAAAATATATGCACCTGTGAAGGAAATATTAGCTTCGGTGCAGCCGAAGTTAACGTTTTTTCTTGTTTTTTTTTTATGTTAAGCTTTAGCTTTACTGTGTGATGGGCCAAAAGTTTTCGAGCTTATTCGCACTACTCACGTCATTCCAAAAAAAATACATATATTTTGTACCAGAAAGCTTTTAACACCGTTTTGAGCCCTTATCTCAGTGGTTTGAAAACGGGTCAAAGGGGGATACCAACAAAGAGTCATATTTGACTCCTTTTTTCGATAAACTTGAAAACGAAAGTCAGGCGGCTAAAAATGTTCCATTAATTTTTAGGTCGAAAATGATCCACGCTTTAGGAGATCATTTGTCGAAAGTGTCAGTGAAATATAGGAAATCACAAAGTCCCGCTGTTTTGAAATGGCACAAAATCTTGTTTGGAATCATTTAGGTAAGCCTGGATAAAAATCAAGCTCAATATATGAATGCTAGATGAGTCAAAGCAAAAAACGTAATAGAAATTCTATTTGTGAATCGCTGCTGAATGACAACAAAATCGATCCATTTCTGAAATGGATGGTTACTGTACTGTTGATTAAAGCGTGTCACGTACAACAACGTCATGCGAAAACGGTCAAGGTCGACGCAAACGATGGTCAAATCAGGAAAGTTTTGCTTCCTCAACAATTGGCACTCGCCCGAACCGAACGCCTTTGACCAGTGGAGAATTGCTTTCCATCAGGTAAACGCCGGCCACACGCATGGAAAGCGACTGGCCAGAAGTTTCGGGAGCTTTCTTAATGGATTCTAATGCAACTACCTTACAGTCCAGATCTGGATCCAAATGCTTTCTTCTGTATATGATAAATGAACTTGCTGGTAAACAATTAGCCTCAAGAGCGGCTTGCGAAAATCGGCTGTCCTAGTTTCTTACCTAACTAAACTAAAACTAGGATTTCTATGTGATTGTTATTATGAAATTACCAATAAAATAGCAAAAAGTTATCTAAGAAAATGCCTCATACTTGATCTAAATCAAAAGATTTTAACTGAAGGCCTGCAATTTAATGCAAAAATAATGATTTTATTTTTACTAGACTTTAAGCAATACCATCCAGAATATGTTGTACGTTTTCAAGCCAATTTCTTTATAGGTTCTCTCTACCAAACGTGCCGCATAATGCGTTCTCTGTGGCGAGAAATATTTATAATAATTTCACTACTGGCATGCACACCTCAACAAAGCCTGATCCCATCGAAATATGTCTTACAATTGTATGAAAAATACGCTCATCACACAAAGCCATGACTCCTGCCGCTGACAATTCACTTCACGCAAATGTTTGATTGAGTGCAGTCACGCTTTCTACACGCCAACACGCCCACACACAAAGCTACACAAACACATCGCCTCACGCACACACACACACACTGCACTCCCCCACCACACCCATCATCGCCTTTGTTAGCGCCGTGCACGTGGTTTATCGCGTGCCACATGCAAATCGCCAACACTTAACTGTGCGCCCAGCAACTGCTCGGGTACTTAACTATTTTAGTCCGATTATATGCACGAACCACAGCTTTAGCGAGCTGACATTTACTTTGGAGCTCAACACTTTCGGCGCAGCTCGAGCAAACTTTGCTCTGTGACCCATCAGCTGTCGCTTCGTGATCTGTTTACCAAAACCCGCCAACACGCTGCAACTTTGCGCTTAATCTCTAACGCATGGGCTTTCCGTGTTTGTGTAATGAGAGGTTTTGAGCATAGTCCTCATTACTTTACTTAGGCGCAAGCGGACAAAGCCTATTTTGTCACATTTTGTTTACAGGCTCACCGTTTTGTTCGAACAATCACGGCCGTGTGCAGCGACGCCCCCAAACTGTCAACGCTACTGTAGGCGGCTGTTGTTTACCGTTAGCTCCACTACCTGCGCACGTGGCGTGTCAGCGTATTTTAATTTAATTTGTTCCTTTACTTGCCTTTCCGCTTAACACGACATTGGGCGCTCGGGCACCGTGTGGAGCACCCTTCACTGCTATTCGTTCCCTCTCTCTCTCCTCGCCGCAGCACTCACTTCGGTAGGCATTGTTTGGCTGTTGTATTGCTTAAATTTCCATTTGCCTTCTTCTTTAATTTCGTACGTGTATTAACAATGGGCGAATATCTCATTGCGCTGCATTATCCTTGAGGCTCGCTGAGGCGTTATCTGCTGCGCTCTTCGCCTTGTCCTTGTGCAGGCGCACTGCAGCAATTTGCGCTTGATTTCTTGTTGTTTGTACTTTGCCTGGATTGCCGCCTGCACAATTTCCGTTCGTCGGCGCTGAGCTGTTGAATGTGAAAAATGAGCTCATGTCAGGAGTGATTTTCGTTGGGCTTTTATTAAAACGTTGTTAATTTTAAGCGGGTCGACGCACCTCCCTCTCAGCGCTTACTGCCACATCACTGCCGTTGCCAGTAAGCTGCTTGCTGTGCTTTCCTCCGCCAGCAAGTGAGTTGGTTACACAATGCGACATGAAGTGCATTTTCGTAATTAAAATTTCGGTGGGATTTGGTGCCAAGACACTTAACTATTTGCTGCTCTCTTTCTTTCACTGTTCGCCTGTGTTCTTCTTTATTATTTTACATGTTTTTGTTATTGTTGTTGCTCGTTAAGGCATTACCGTTCTGCGATCGTTTATAATTACCGTCTCGAAAAAGTATTGGCATTTATTTACGCTTCTGACATCAATATAATTGAAGGGGTTGCTTTCAAGGTCGTCACAGCCAATAATTATTCTCGGTGTATTGGCAATTAATGGAAGCGTTAGTGAATTCTGGCATTTTTTGTGCTTTCTTCATACTTTCTTTATGCTTTCTTTATGGCTTTGTTCTTTTAATTGGGGTAACCTGATCTTTTTTTGTTCTACAGTTAACATAATACGATTTTTATTCTAGGAAATAAAACTCAGTGTTTCATATTACCTATTGATAAAGAAAAAGTATAGAAAAGATATTTTTCTGCACACTTTTTATATCTTTGTTGGATTTCGAAACATTGTTTCTCCGAATAACAGTCAAGGCCTTTTGTTGGATTTGTATTATCCAACATTGAACTCAAACAAGAAAAAACGTTAACTACGGCTGCACCGAAGCTGCAGCTAATATACCATGCACAGGTGCATTTCTTTTAGTAACTATGTGATCGGGTTTTATGGAAGCTATATGCTATAGTAATCCAAACTGAACAAATTTTTCGGAGATTATGTTATTACCTTAAGCAGTAATCCATGTCCAATTTCGTGAAGATACCACGTCAAATGCGAAAGTTTTCCATACAAGCCCTTGATTCCGATCGTTCGGTTTATATGGCAGCTATATGCTATGGTAAGCCCGTCTGAAGAATTTATTCCGATATTACATTATTTCTATGAACAATAACTCATACCAAATTTCGTGAAGATACATATCGTCAAATGAGGAAGTTTCCCATGCAAGCATTTGATTCCGATCATTCAGTTTGTATAGCAGCTATATGCTGTAGTTAACCGATTTAAGCAATTTCTTCGAATATTGCCTTGTTGTCTTAGAAAATGATTTTTGCCAAATTTTGTGAAGATATCTTGTCAAATGTGAAAGTTTTCCATACAAGAACTTGATTCCGATCGTTCAGGTTGCATGGCAGCTATATGTTATATTTGTCCGATATTGGCAAATCCGAAAAATGAACAGCTTCTTGAGCTAAAAACTAGGACTGAAGGACTAGTTTGTTTATATACAGACAGACAGACAGACAGACGGACGGACAGACACGGCTAAATTGACTCAGCTCAACATACTGATCATTTATATATATATATACTTTATAAGGTCTCCGACGCTTCCTCCTGGGTGTTACAAACTTCGTGACAGACTTAATATACCCTGTTCAGGGTATAATAAAAAAAACAGCTGAGCTTCAGCTAAGATTATAGTTAGCGTAGTAATACAGGTTCCTTAGCCCCTGATCATATCTGAAAAAAAAGTTGCTAATTTCTGAGGTAATACTTAGGCTGGTCAGGTAGGGCAGCGTATTCAAAAAGTAATTCAGGCCACCAAGACGATGCAAGAGAGCTTAATGAGAGCCAGTGTGAATCCCATATCTTGGGACCCGACTAACCGATTTCCACTAAATTTAGACGTGGATTTATTCTTACATTCTTATGTCACAACAACCACGCTTTCTTCCCATATAGCACAATTTTAAACACCACTTGATTTGTTTATTTACCAGCCCACACATCAAGAAGCAATTAATATAACGGGATTAAACTTTGCACGAATAATGTGTGCGCTACCTTATGATCAAAAATTGCTGGAATCCAATAAATGGTATGTCTATATGTCAAAATTGAATAGGATTGAATCGGACCAATACTTCACTTAACCACCATATACTTAATATATAGAGTTTTGAACTTCCGGTTGACTTTGTACTGCATATATCGGCTAATAAGTGAGTTATCTCAATGAAAATGAGAGAGCGTGTTTTACTCATAACAGTGTATCTTTGTGCCAAAAACAGATAAATTTGAGCTGAAACTTGGCTTAGCCCCTATATAACTAATATCAGGATTTTCGAACATCCGGCTGACCTTGCTCCATATGATTGGTGATTGTATGTGAGGTACCTTCGTTTTTCTAACAAATCTTATGCCGAATTTGTCTGTGAGTGTATGAGTTATATATAGTATATGTATACTATGCGGGAACTGAAGATACGTCGCCGAATTCCCGTGAAAATGCCTAAGTACGTTTTAACTCCAAGATTTACGCGAACAAAATTTCGATAACCCAAATAGGGTAGGACAGTTCTTTTTGAAATTCATAGCTACCAAAGCTTAATAGTAATATATTATGGTAAATGATAAAAAATTATTTCCACAATTTGTTTCTAAGATATCAACGACTTTTTTCAAAGAAAAAAACACGGAAACTTCAAATTTAATGGGGAATGTTTATAATCACTAACATTCTCTCAAATGCCGGCCGCGACCCACCTGTTGAGGTCAGTTTCGAAGCCTGAATCGAAGCGAAATTGTCCGCACAGACTTTAGACAATACATATCCTCTCAGGAAAATGTCTAACGGTGTGATATCATATGATCTGGGTGGCCACTCGCCCAGGCCAAAACGTGAAATTATCTGCTCACCGAAGTGTTTTCTCGCTGTTTTTTTGAAATCAAAATTTCTCCGACATCGCGAGCTTCAATTTCAGGCATCAATTAGTCAGTTATCATGTCATTGACGGTTGCGTTCTCACCCCATCAGTTTTGAAGAAATATGGAACAATGACTCCACCGGCTCACAAACCACACAAACCGTTGTTTTTTTCTGGATAAAATGGCAGTTCTTGAATCTCTTCAGGTTTCTTTTTAATTTAGCTTGCTTACATGCCCACTGAGCCAGAAATGGGCCTCATCGCTGAACAAAATTTTGCGCGAAAACGTCGGATCTTTTTGGAAATTTTCAAGAGCCTATAGAATGAAGCGATGTCGCATGGGAAGGTCTAGCAACTTCGTGAATGCTAGGTCTCTAGATGGGTGATGGTTTTACGAATAGTACGCTCAGTTTGCCTATTATGTTGACCATAAGACATTCTTTACAAAACGTGAGTTTCGTAATAAAGTTGAACGATTTATAAACGAGACACGATTCATCTGCCAAAAAAAGCCTTTGAGAAAAGTACCTAAATCGATTAAGGGATCCTCGAGATCTAAATTTCCTATTTCTACATCTAAAATTTTATTTTTTGCTTGTACGGACAGACATGGTTAATGTGCTTTATTATCTGAATGGTCTGGCAATATCTATAACCAAACAGAAAATACTCAAAAATACCAACTGAAACAAATCCACAAAGTGTTGTATATGCCACCAATGGAATACAGTTTCCTTACCGCATTGCACATCAGTGCAATTGAGAGAGTCCTTGTGTAGTAATTTGTGGCTTTATTATTTTTGTTTCCATTTCAATTTCAATTCTTCTTACTTTTAAGACACAAAGTCAAAGCAAATGCATAAGAATATCAGGAAAATGCGAATTTTCCCCCTCAACTTCACTAGTCACAATTTCTCTTCGATACCAGTACTATATGCTACAATACCTGCCTTGCTAGTAAGCAGCACTGCAAAGACATAGAAGATACTCTTGAGACATCATTAACAACACTACAAAGTTCCTCCACATCATTTGCTTACATAAATCCTTTTTCTTACTTTTTATTTCCTTTTTTTTGTTTTTCCTTTTGTTTCTATCTTTCGGCTGTTTCGCTTTGTGGCACTCACTGCAATTACAGTTATGCCAGCGAACTACTTTTCTATTTACTTGTCTCTGCTTTGCGTGTCTCTTCGTTCTCCGCCACTTTCGGTTTGGACTTGAGCTGCGGCTCTTAGCCAGAGGCCTCTTGAGGCTAATTTGGCATTTAACGTGGCCATTAGTTACTTACCCAGTTTTAGTGGTTAGTTGGTAAGTAGCTGCACTGATGAACATGAGATGATATTTTTGTGGTGGTGTGTGTGTGTGGGTGAAAATGAAATCAAGGCAACTTTGTCGCTCTTTGTTTAACCTGTCATAATTTCTAAAGCATACTTCTGGGCTGTGCATCCTCTGGCGCATCTCTCTGGTAGCTGGTGGTAATTAGCTCAGCGACACAGCAACGCTGCGCAAACAACTGAGCTTGTGAAGATTATATTTATTTATCTCAGCCGCATTTGAAATCTCAACAGCGAAAAAATATCGCTCGATATGCTCCCTTAATTAAAGCATTTAATCGCTTAAAGCGAAATAATTTCTACAAATTGAAAATATCAAATACCTACCTCCACCATCATGCCGCCTCACTGCTGTTTTGCACAACAAAGACATGCTTCGTACAATGAGTTGCGCTCGGATTATCCGGATTATGCATTTAAGCGCAAAAACATTCGCATTCACATGCACCAACAACAGCGGAATGCATTCACGAGCACGACCAGCGCGTTCGTGCATGAAGTGTTTGTTAGCGGCAAACAACAACAACAGCAACAATACTGCATTGAGTGTTAACAATGCAAAACAGCAGCGATAACAACATAACCGCTGCATCGGCAGAAAAACAAATGCATCACATCCCGGTCATGAGACAAATATGTACAGGGTGCGATGCGAAATTGTTGCGATTTAGTAGAACTGAGTCTGATGTAAAGTTAGTGAGTTGAGTAAAGTCAGTACGTTTCGAACGAATCTTATTTCATCTTCTGAAGTTTTCGGTGACGAAAACAAAAATATTTCCAAGTTGGAATGTTTCTCCCCACGTCTTCTTCCATATACCTTCTACAGAAGGGGTCTGGTAAGATTCAACAATTAACGAGCTTAGACACTCCTAAACCAATACTGCACGCACTGTTAATGAGTTCAAGGCTAGTATCGCTACCCTGCTGTCTGAGCAGATGATCACTTCTCAGCAGCACTCCAGAGCAATAAATATACTGCTACCTTAATGGCTGCAACCTCGGCTTGGAAATTATTGCAATTGTCAGAACGTTGAAGCTGGAGTCGATATAGAGCTCATAACAGTAAACAAGCCAAGCCACAACACCCCTACTGGTATATGGGTAGAGAAGGAGCTGTCAGAGTTTGTATTGGAGATTCATTGATCCAAATGATTCGGTATGAAGTCAAAATGTGTGAGGATTTCCGAGTGTTCAGTCGCATGTTATTTTAGAAACCCAGATTCTCTGAATCTGATAACAACTTTCGCAGCCATAGACCTCCCGACGTTGTTTACGGGCACCATGTGCAAAATGGCGTTAAGTGCCATGGTTGAAGTGAAACTTAGTGCACCACACATGCTGATGAGCGCCACCCAATCATTGACCGCTCTGGAGTTTCTTTGCAAGTGTGGTCTTCTCTAGTGCCCTCCACCACATAAAGACTCCATCAAACATAATGAACTTGACTATGGTATCGCATAGCCAGAGGACCACTTTCGATGAGTGGAAGGGGTCACTACTACCAATGGCTAATCTACAAAAATATAACGATTTCCTTACCGTTTTGCTATCTCCTCGAAATTCGGCTTCCATGAAAGCTTGATGATGCCTAGATATTCCACTTTTCACTGTATCCGCCGGTTGCAGATGGATGCCTCTCGTTTGCTGCAGCAATCGTACCGGAATCTTGTATCTTTCAGTAAATAAAACCACCTCAGTTTTATTTACGTTGATGGCGATACCGCTTCCGACTGCACAATTTTTTACGACGCTGTGATACCATTGCATCAACTCGTACACGGTACTCAGGAACTTTCCTTTGATCATTAGTGCTACATCGTCTGCATAGGCAATCACCTGGCGGCCGCGATCCTCAAATTTTTTATACGGATCGTTAATGACCAGGAACCATAGAAATGGAGAGAGAACTCTACCTTATGGGGTTCCTTTACTGACTTTTCGAGCACGTGGGTTGCTCTATTCCGTTACATTCACTCTGACGCGGAGTAGACTGTAAATGAGATGTTTGAGTTTTGATTCGAACCCAATGCCGTCAGAATGTTATTGAAAGCTCCCTCAATATCAAAGAAGGTCCTAACAGCAAATTCCTCAAAACTATTGGCTTCCTCAAGCCATGACAGGATAGTATGCTAGTTAGCAGGGTATTAAGTCATATATGACTTTGTGTTGGAATACGCCCTTAAATCTACATATGCCGAACTCTGATCTGTATTTCTTTCCAACAAATTGGGGTACTGTGCGTAAAAAAGGCGAAAGGTTCCATCAAGACATTTCCTTACTGGAGAAGCGCTATCAACGGAAATGGAGCGCAGGAATGCTAGCATGGCATTGTTGGAGACTTCAAAACGACTTTCCAAAAGCCAGATATTCAAGAAAATCATAAGTACATATGTTTTCTATATTAAACAATAATTTCTCTAAATGTAGCTGATGTTTGTACTTTTAAAGAAAATACATTCAAATTCCATATGAGTGTTGATGTGACAAAAAAGTTCAAATTTTGTTAACCAGTGTAATTGATTCAAAATTCATGAAGCTCCATTAAAAACTAAAAATTGGGACTTTGCCGATTGCGTTTTGACTAAATCACACTATGAATGAAACTATGCATGTTCTGCAAGAAGTAATAGCTCAAGCTCTCATAACAAAATGGTGGAGATCCAATGACTGATCTCCAGATTTCGTTTCGGAATCATTGCAAATGTTGAAAAAAGCTTACGGTGATCCAGTATTATCAAAAATACAAGCCTATGTAATACGAAACGCGTTCTTGCTCGACTCTCGTCCCGATAAAGCTGCATTTTTTTTTAATGAGTAACGTAAACAAGTTTCTTTGGGCATGATTGATCGTGCAAATTCCGATCACACATTCATGGAGAGCATTATAACTACCGGAGAGATATGGGTTTTTGAGTTTGACATGGAAACAAGTCAACAATTAACGCAATGGAGAAAAAACGAGACGAAACCAAAAAAAAACAAAAAAAAAACTACATCAAACACCCTCAAAAATCAAGGTGATTCATTGTTTTTGTACGATATTCGTGGTTTGGTTGATAAGGAGTTCCACTTGGCTTTGTTGAGCCATTGGCGTGAGAACATCCGCCGAAAATGGCAGGAATTGTTGAGGAACAGTTCATGATTTTTACACGATGATAATGCACCATCGTATCGAGTCACGATTGAGACGGAATTTAAAGCCAATGAGTACCATCAATCAATCACCGTATTCACCAAATTTGGCTCCGGGTGATTTTTTCTTGTTCCCCAAACTAAAAATTGACGCTTCGTGGAGCCCGTTTTCCGGCGATCGAAAAAATAAAACAAAATTCGCTGAAAGAGCTGAAGGCCATCCCATAAAGTGCTAATGAAGGACTGGAGTGCTACGAGGACTGGAAAAACCGTTGTCATAAGTGTATTACATCTGTTGGGGATTACCAAGGCGGTAAAATAAACATTATTACTTTATAATTTCAGGGTAATGTTTTGTCTTTTTCTAACGAAAAATATATAGTTTATGCCGTTTTTTGTTGAAAATTTGAAGCTTTTTAGTATACCACAATTCTTTGTTAAATATTATGCTAAAATCTTCAATCTTCTTCTTCTTAATCTTAGATTTCGAAATTTTCGATTTACATAAATATTTATTTATATTTGTTTATTTATATGTCATCAAACAAACAAACATACTATGTCAATGATAAACACTCATCGTTCCATCTTATTCTAAAATCAAATCTTTCGCAGAACTTTTCTCTCGTGCACGTTCTCTGTATTGACTCGAACACTCTTACATATAGAAGGACAACTGGATAGATAGGACTTTGCTTCTCAATTGCAGTCCGAATAATAAATGATATATACATAAATATTGATTTATCATTTGTTCAATTTATAAAAAATGAATTACTTCATTCACCAATGATAACAGTTTTTTTTTTTCAAATTTTATGCTTATCTACACCTGTCCTGAGTTTATCAGCACTTCTGTGCCTAAACAGAAGCAAAATGTTTATATGCTTTCGATCGTCTAGCTCATAGATAATAGTATAATAGTTTGGTGGTTATTATTATCAGAATTTTAGATTAAAATCAAGAAAAAACGTTAACCGAAACTGTAATACCCATGACAGGTTCACGTTTTCCATAAAATAATTAATTTTGATTGTTTACTTTGTGTCGCAGCTATATGCTATATTGTTCCAATAGCGGCGATTCCGAAAAACGAACTTCTTGGTGAAAAACCGAACGTGTGCAAAGTACAGAACGATATCTCAAAAACTGAGAGACTAATTCTCATATACACGGACTTAGTAGGGTTTTCGTCGTCGACTGAATATTACAAACTTAAAATAACCTGTTCATGGTATAATAATAAAATTGGAAGAGATAGATACAATTTTTTCACATGCTTAGAAAATTTCCGCTGTGGAAAAAAACATTTGTATATTGTTTTATGAAGTCATATGTTATTTGTTTGCCTCGCATTAGGCTGACGGCAGCGGTTATATACAGTGCATTGTTGGACATTTCTAATAAAAATTTGAACTATTATATTGTCGATTTTTTAAAATGAATATTAATGTGTTTATAAAATTATCATCAGTGTCTTTTGAACTAACTGTTTATCATTGCGATTTATATATGAACTTTTGTCCGAATGCTCTGATCTTTCGAAGGCTTTATTTGTTAACAAAAATTTATGCCAATGGATTTTCATACGAATAACAACAAAAGCAATCATTGTAACCCATGAAGTGATAGATAGTGATATAGAAATTGTTTTGTTGTTGAAGCATTAACAATAAGATATTTTTGCCTAATAACCGCCTTCGCATTATTTAGCTTCTCCGAAAATATCATAAGTATGAGCAAAGGCCGATTTCAGTATGTCCCAGCATTAAAAATGTATAGTAGCTTTTAAGAATAAGTTAAGAATTTTTAAACTAGGAACAAAGTCTCACTATTTTTTGCTTGTAATAGTATATCCATTCTCTTTCTACTATCCACTAAGCAATTAGGTTCGTGTAAATCGGATGACAGATGGTAAAATTGCAGTAATTTCAATAAAAGATTAAGATAAAGATTTTACAAAGTGCAAGTATAAAATTTTGTGTTAAAGTTGATAAGGAAACTCCCTCAGTCAGTTTATCGTGATGACTGTATGAGTCGTACTCAAGTTGAGGCACGATTTAAAAGTGATCGTGATGATTTAAGCGACGGCTAAAGACCAAGCTGTTCAGTAGCTCGTATTCGTCCTCAATTGGATGAAAAATTACGTGAAATTCACATGGCTAAGGCAAAGATCGTCCGTCCAAATTTTACAGTCCAATTTTCGATGACTTGTTCGAGCATTTCGACTGGTAAATGAGTAATGACGCCGGCAATGTTTTGCTTCAAAGCCAGAATCGGAGCGGGATTGTCCACGTAGACTTTACATATTCCCACAGGAAAAAAATCTAATGGTATCACATGATGGCAGTGGCCAATCAACCGACCCAAAACGCTATCTGCTCATTGACGTGCTTTCTTAATAAGTTCCTTGATTAATGGGAAGTGGCGCCGTCTTGTTGAAATCAAATGTCGATCACGAGTTGCAATTTCAGGCATCAAATAGTCGGTTATCATGTCGCGCTAACAGTCGCCATTGACGGTTACGTTCTCACCGGCATCATTTTGGAAGAAATATGGAAATATGGAATATAAATATGTTTTTCTGGATAAATGCAGCTTTTCAGCTTGCTCATCGTCTCAAATGCGGTCATTTTGCTTGTTTACATACCCAGTAAGGCCTCATCGCTGAAGAAAAGTTGGCTTCGGATCTTCTTGGAACTTTCCAAAAGCCCATAGAGCAAAGCGATGTCGCTTGAGACGGTCAAGCGGTTTCAGTTCGTGCACAATCTGTGTTTCATATGATTTCAATTTAAGATCTCGACGTAAAATGCGCTCCACGGTGGTAGTGTATACTCTCAGCTACGGCTGGTCGAATATTATCCAATATTGACCAATAATACCGACCATGTCGACCTTAAGTTGAGCGTAGCGCGGATAACACACTCTTTACAAAAAGTAAGTTTTCGTAACAAAGTTGAACAATTTGAAAACGTTATTTAGGCGTAAGTCTTTCCTTGATGAAATGCTAAGAAATACTGAACAAAAATTACATGACAGCTTCACACGACTCGCGCGTAATCTGTCCAAAAAAGGTTATTGAAAAAAGTACCTCTACTTGGATCACCCGTAGTTCCGTCTTACTACATTTAATCACTTGGCCGTTATTTGCGACCCATAGGTGTAACCTTCATAAAGCTCTTTCCATAGTTTCACTGATTGTGACAGAAAGCAGCCCTCATGCCGTTAACACAATACCGTCTGCATATGCTACTGTTTTTACACCTCCTTCGTTGAGTTCAAATAAAATACCGTTCAGTGCCCTTACCTCCATATGATGTTATAAGCCAACAACGAAATCTAAAACGCAGCTATTTGAGTATCCTAAAAAAGCTGTTATGAGTATATCAGATCGACTGTAAAGTACCTTTATAATTTTCGGTGAAAAATACTTGATATCCGAAACCAACTTTCGAAATAATCACGTACTACTGTGGGCAAAAAAGTAAGACTTTTTGTTTAAATCTCGCGAGCAAATGTTTTAGGTTGGTACAAATTATAGAACCGGGGGGGATCGGACGAATTGAATTTCTTGGTGGACAATTGAGGCTTTCAGGAAAACCCCACCGGGGGCGTGGCAATAGTCTAAAAAGTAAGATTGCCTTTAAGCTGTAAATGCAGATCCTGTAGTATGCCCGCGTGCCTTCGCTTCCAAGCTGTGGGTGTTCATCTATATGTACATATACATATTTCGAGAACGCGTTGACGATGAACTACGTCCAGGATGGACATCCACATCAACTGATACTCAACATGTCAATAAAACAAAGAAATTAGTGCTTGGGAATCAACGATTACCAGTCAGAGATTTTACTGGCAACGTTGGAATATCGGAAGGTCCAGTGAGAACCATTTTGAAAAATCATTTGGGAGAAGTGAAAGCACGATTGTTTCCACAATCATTAAATTTTTTCGAAAATTAGCGTCGCGTCGGTGAAACAATACTCTCCTACTTACCAGGATGTCATCAAACGTATTATTATTGTCGATGAGTCTTGGATCTATGCTTACGACCCGGAAATAGACGATCAATCGGCCGAATACTTGTGTAGTGGCAAAGGTGAACCGAAAAAATCAAGGTTTTGCTGACAGTTTTCTTCGATTAGCGTGGTGTGGTGCACTCCGAACCTTTTCCGACCGGCAAAACTGGCAACAAGGAATGCTATTTTTTTTTTTTTTTGTTTTTCCAACACGCTAATGCACCATCGCATACTGCATTGATTCTTCGTGAGTTTTTCGTCAAATTTTCAACCAACCACTGACCACCACTGACGGTGCATTCGATGACGAATTAGAACTTTTCGTTTTTATTGAATTTTATTTTACTAAAATCAAAATTAAACATTTTACATGAAATTTATTACAGTTATCTTTTAGTTCAGTTTTGCGCATGTGAGAGTGAGAGTGGATGTTTTTGCATGTGGTTACATATGTGTTTTTGTGTATATGTGTGCGTGATCTGAGTGAGCTTTAGTTGCGTTGTTGAGTTTTCTCTTGCAACTTTTTATGCACTTTTAAATAAATGTGTTTTTTTTTCAAAATTAATATTAGTTTTTTTAATTTAGTATATATTTATAGTTTATTAGTTATTTTCAAATCAATATTTTTTTAAGTAAAGATTTATTTTAAAATTAATTTTTATATAAGATTTCACTTAATTTTTTTATAATTATATTAATTTTTTATGTTTTATTAAATTTATTACTTGTTCTTTTTTATTAATTTAAATATTTTTTTTATTATATTTTTAATTATTTTTTTGTGCTATTATTTCTATTATTTTTAATAGTTTTTCTTTTATATTATATTTAGCAATTTTTTTTATTATTTTTAATATTTTTTTTGCTATTTCTGCTTATGCGGCAAACTTATTTATTATTATTTACGCTTATTTATGCATTACTATGTATGTTGTTGTTGTTGTTGTTGATGATGAATTATTTTACTTCTGTTTCTAACCTTTCGCAGCTACTGTGTTTACTATTGTAACGGTAAATTATTTATTTGTATGCAAGCAACTCTATTTTTTTGCTTGACACTATTATTGAGTTGTTGTTGTTATTATTTCATAATTTTTTTACTATATTTTGCGCGCCAACGGAAAAGCTGCGTCCGGTTTAGACATTTATTTACTGTTATTATTGCGTGACTGTTTAAAAATGCCGTTAGTTGCGCAGCATTTCAGCGGAAAAGGAAATGTTAATGAATTTTGTAATATTTCAATTGTGTATTTAAATATATATTTTTTACTAAATATTTGTGTTATTGCCTTGGAATGTGGATAAGAATCGGAATTACTTTTACATATATATATGTGTATACTTATAATCACTGTGTGTGTGTGTGTATTGGTAATGCGCATATACATACATACATTATATTAATCAATAATAGTATAACAATGTAATAGTTAATAATAATTAGCATAATAATAGCAATAATAATAATTGTACATAATAATATATAGAAATTTGTATATATATATATATATATATGAACGTAACTACATGTATGTATGTAGTTACATATAGTAATAAAATATTTTATTTTTTCACATTATTCTTATTTTTTGCAATTAAGTTTTTTTACAGCTTATTTAATTTTTGTGTTTACTTCATTTGTTAACAGAAAAAAATATTTTAGTTGAATTAAATTGAATTGAATTAATTAAATGTGTCGTTACATCGCAATTGTACGATTTTGCCGCTTGTTGTTGTTGTAGTTCAAATATGTATTTCTCCGGGATTTTTGAAAATATATTTTTTAACACTTTTTTTTTTTGTAACTATTTTTGCTTGCTATAACAGTGGTTGCGCTGTGAGGAGCATGCAGGCGTCTACACATTGCCATATTACACAGCAAGGCCTGCGCTTGAATGTGTGTGACAGTGTGTGTTATTGTGTCTATATGTGCACTGAAGCATAGGCTATTGAGGCTTCTGTACGGCAAAAAAATAAATGTGACAAAAATGTGGAGAATTTGCGCAATATAGTGGATTATTACATAATTAGTTGCATAACTCGCAGCAGTGCCGCACTAAAAGCGCTTTGAAATAAAAAAAAAAAAAATAGAACACACAACTTCAAGCATGATATAAACCGCTTAAAGAAAAAATCCCAAAAAATTATAAAAAATTTAATTAATGCGTATTAAAACTTCTTTGTGTCCGCCATTTGTCTCGTTCGTACTTAAAAACAGCTTACATTGAGCTTATTGTATGCTTTGTTGCATCTTGTTGTTATGGTTGTGGCTATATTAATTATATAATTAATTATATAATACTTATTGCATTTTTTTCGTTCTCTTTTACGCC
Organism: Bactrocera neohumeralis; assembly: GCF_024586455.1. Classification (NCBI taxonomy): domain Eukaryota; kingdom Metazoa; phylum Arthropoda; class Insecta; order Diptera; family Tephritidae; genus Bactrocera; species Bactrocera neohumeralis. Next base: position 50,200,957 of record NC_065919.1, read on the forward strand.
TCACCTTCTTGACGCCGCTTTGTTAAGGAACTAATACATTTATGATTACTGCTTTAAATCGTAATTTGCTTTGTCGGTTTTTGTTTTTTGTTGTTTGCTTTATCAATAGGCTTTATGTTAATGATTCGATGCTTAACTTACCACTAATTAACTGTGTGTTGGTGTGTATGTATTTTGTTGTTTTTACTTCTTAATTTTTTTTCTTGCTATTGCACTTACTACTTTTATCAATTCAATTAGCTCTTATTTTTATTATATAAAGAATTTGTGAAAGCCTTAAATGTAAAGCTAATTAAAAAAGAAGTGTGCTTTTATTTATATATATATATATATTTTTTTTTAATATTTTCTAATGTACTTTTAATATGTTAAAATGTTTTGTTGCACCTTTTGTGAGATTTTCTTTTACAGTTTTTGTTTTTGTTATTTTTTTTCTACATGTTTTGTTTTCGCTTTCTGCTACATATGTTTATTGTAATAGCGAATATTTTCCTTGCTCTTACTTATATTTGACTTTTGCTTTTATCATTTTCTCTAACTGTTATTGAAATGTGTATTAACATTAATTGTTTGCTTTTACATTTCAGTATATTTTTTGTTTTTGTTTTTGTTTTTTTTTTTTTTTAGTTTTAATTTAGTTAAACAATAATTTAGAATTTCTTGTACAGTTTCGTAGGGTTTGTTGTGAGAATTCGCTCTTTTGCTACACCGAGTGGCTAAGAAAGCAGCTGGGTGATTAACGGTAATATGATTTATAGTAAAAAATAAACTATAAACGATATTCCAGCTGAGAGCCATCTCAAATAATTCCAATGCTCTTGAAAATTCAAATAGTTTTGTCGAAATATACAAAACTAGAAACTCTCGCTTACTGTGACAACCCCTGCTGTATACTCTTGATATCAGTGCTATTCGATAGCCAACTTAGAAAAAGACAGTAACAACTTATGTCGGCTTAAAATATCCAGAAGCCTTTCTACATTTATTTACTAATCCGAAATTGATCTTTGGCGACGACAAGGCTATTAGCGCCGCCTGGTTGCCTGTGTAATTGGTCGCTGTCTGTAGCTTCACATAAATGTTTAGTAGAACTCCACAGGCTTTTTCTATACACAGTACTTTCGCTTGGCAAATACTAGTTGAGTTTGGTTGGTGGAAATATAGTGCAATGTCAAGTTCTTCGGATCAGACCCCCGTCTCTACAGCGTTTTCCATTTTGATTGAGTTAGTATCTACCTCCCCTACTAAATTTCTAGTACCTTTACGTCTGGAGAGTATTCTCACCTTGAAGTATCTACTGAAATCCGACCTTGTTAGGATACGGTCTAATTTATTTATTTTCGTATCAAACCAATTCAGACTTTCGCTGTGTCCAAAACCCACCCACCATCAATCTCCTCATTTCTTATAGCAGAAAATGTTGGCACTTCCGGTACGAAACGTTTATGGGCAGTTGGAGCAGGGGTCCTTTATTTGCACATGACTCAATAGACCCTATAACCCTCTTTATGCATTTAGTAGTCTAAAATTTAATTGTTTCTTTAATGCTGGCCACCAAATCAGTGCTTCATATGTACGTCCACATGATTATATGCGGTTTTAGGTCCCAGTTACCGGTGCGTGTATTCTTGCACCTGTCATGCGCCATATAATACGTTTAATCAATATTTATATATTAATTCTCCAGTTCAGTTTGGTATTATCTCGACCCCAAGATGTTTCGCTGTTGGAGAGAAAGAAATCATAGTACCACAAAGTGAGGTAAGTTGAAATTGAGCTAGTTTGTTTTTATTCGTAAATAGTATAAGTTCCGTCTTACTGCGTTTAATCCCTTGGCCGTTATTTGCGAGCCATGGATGTAACCTTCGTAAAGCTCTTTCCATAGTTTCACCTACTTAATTTGTTCGTGTCGATGTCGCAGTCACTTTTTGTTCTTTAAAACCATTCTTCGCAGGCTTCTACAGATTAACAAATTTAAAATGTTTCTCAAATAAGCTTTGAAACGATATCTATAAATTGTAGACGTTTGATTATTGATTACGCCTAAAAAGATTTACTTTTATATTTTAAAATATTGTTGATAATTTAGAGCCTTCTCTTATGGCACTACAATCATAGATCTAAGCTGAGAACAAAAAATTTCGATAGTTGCCTCTATTCTTTGCGTGGTTACGCCAGTTGTACACCCTACGTGTGTGAAGGTCGCACTTCCATAGGATGCGTGGGCGACTTTGCTACTGTTGTTCAAAGCAAAAGCTTTTATGAGAAGGAATTCATTGAATTTTTTGGCGCTTTGGATTCTAGTTCGTGTCGTCGTAGAGCTTATTCAGTTCATGGTTTCATATTCTTCAATATCCATCGCTCACGAGGGTGACTTCAAAGATATTACGACTAATAGTTCTCTCGAATGCGAATATTTTATAATCTCGGGTCGTCATTTATATGTTTCTGCGTCGTAGTTCCCAAGACGTGAGGAATCTTTATGTGGGTCCTACACGTGCTTTGTCTTCGCCTTGTTCACTGCAACACCAAACTTTTTTGCTTCTTTTTCTTTCTGCCTAGGCAACGCTGACGGCTCTGTTATTAAGACCTACGATGTCATTTATGAACCTTAGTAGCATTGTAATTTAAGTGTCGACATTGCCAGTGTGGTTCAGATTAGCAGCATGAATCATTTTTCCAAGCATTATATTGTTGTAGACACACGAGACATAGTCATCCTGTCCACAACCTAATTTGGCATCGTATGGCACGAAGAGGTTCTTCCAGATTTTAACGATACTCCTAGTGTGCTCAACGTCATTCTGCATAACGTCATGAGTTTCGCAGGTATACCAAATTAAGATATGGCTTATAACGCCAAGAGTTTAATTTATATGCAGAAGTGATACAAAAATATAGACTAAACTTACAAATGTAAGCAACATAATTTAAAATTCACCTCAGCTGCCACTCACCACCGCCAATCTGCTCACAAACCGCAGAGAGCGCATATAAGCCTTGAAACTGCTTGATTTCGCAGAGATTTAGTTGTAGTTCGTTGCGTATTTAAATTGTTCTAACTTCATCTCCTAGGTTTTTTCTAACAAACTACTTTTTTACTTGCAATATTGTAATTTAGCATATTACTTCTTTTCGATTTAAATTTCTAATGAAATTTTAAAATATTGCACTTAAAATCCAATTATGAAAATGACCGAATGCGTTTAATAATTTTTATTATTTCACATTCCCTATTGGAATGCGTTCCCGTTAAATGTTCATTTAACTAAGAGTCTCTAATATAGAAGGTGTGTGTTGCTTTTGAAAAATTGCGCGATTTTAGAATATATATATTTGTGTTGTTATAATGTATGTATGATAAGTTAGTAAATTTTAGAAAAGTTTTTTATGAAAAAAGAAATATAAACCATTTGATGATGCAAAAAATACACAAAGCTTATTACATTTTATATTGCCGGGAAGCAACCGCCCCTGCCAGCCCCAAAATATAACAAGGCGAGGCGATTGATTGCGCAATATATGACTAAATATTTTTCTAATATATTAAAAAAAAATATTAGAAAAATAGCAAGCGCACAAAAGTATGCGGCATAAACTCTAGCTTCGTTATATAAATGCTGCAAAATAATTTTTTAGGAATGATTTTCGAAAATGTTATGATCTACTTTTAGGCGGAAACGTGTATTCAGAGGATTTTTAAAAGCTTCTTTATATAAATGCTGCAAAATAATTTTGTATGAATGATTTTCGAAAATGTCATGATCTACTTTTAGGCGCAAACGTGTTGTTAATGGATTTTTAAAAGCTTCTTTATATATGTAATGTTGCAAAATAAATTTGTTTGAATGATTTTCGAAAATGTCATGATCTACTTTTAGGCGCAAACGTGTTGTTAATGGATTTTTAAAAGCTTCTTTATATATGTAAATGTTGAAAAATAATTTTGTGTGAGTTGTTTTCGAAAATTTCAGGATCTACTTTTAGGCGCAAACGTGTTTTTATGAATTTTTAAAAGTTTTTTTTTGCATAAATGCTGCAAAATAATTTTGTATGAATGATTTTCGAAAATGTCATGATCTACTTTTAGGCGTAAACGTGTATTCAGAGGATTTTTAAAAGCTTCTTTATATAAATCTTGCAAAATAATTTTGTATGAATGATTTTCGAAAATGTCATGATCTACTTTTAGGCGCAAACGAGTTGTTAATGGATTTTTAAAAGTATTGTGTTGAAACTGTTTACTAAAATTTAGCTATTAAGCTTTATAAGAGTAACTGTAAATCATTTTCGCTTTAATGCTTTTCGTTATTAGCTCTTACTTTATAATATAGTATTTCAATATTTTTCTGCTTTCAATTACGAAAAGGTTGTTGTTTTGAGCTGAAATTTGTTTTGCATAATCTTGTAACTATATATATATATATATATATATATATGTATTGTATTTTTTATTTGCATTATTATATTTAGAATTTGTTCTAATATGCTTCTTGGTTACTTAAATCGCAAAATTTTCAACATTCGGATTTAGATAATGTACTTTATATTTTGGTTTTCCCCTACACCTTTGTTAGTCAATCCGCGTATTTATTAAAGTTTGCCGTTTTGTTCTTAGCTTGCGTTTAAGTTTTCGCTTTTCGCAGTATATTTCTAATAAAATCTTATCGGGAAGACTATTAAAAGTACAATGTTGAAAGCGCAAAAATGCAAAATATCGAAATTTTTTCAAAAAATATTTGCTGAAAATTACTTAAGAATTTCGAAATGTCCAATTTACTTGCACAAAAAAATTTAAAAATATAAAAAAAAATTAAAATTTATTTTTGGAAAAATTTTTAAAAAATTCAATTTTTGAAAAAATTTTAAATAATTTAGTTATTGAAAAATTTAATTGTGAAATGAAAAATCACACAGATATTCGATTTTTTTTTTCAAAAAATGCTTTGTATATGTTACGATATTTTAATAGTTAAAAAGAAAATAATTCTTAACAATTTCATTTTTATTAATTTACTTCGTACCGTTATTATTCGTTTTATTACATGCCCAAATTTATGTTTATAGGCGCCTATTCCTTTCACTACGCTCTCCACATGCTCCTCAACTTAATGCCGCTCGTTGAAAGCGCCTGTCAGCGCTTTATAGATGCCATATATTAACGGTAATAATAGCAGAGGTTTAGAGATCTGCAAGTTGTTGGAGCCATTGCAACCATCGGTGTTGCAGCAATAGGTTTGTGTCTCCCAGATTTCTGAAAATAAGAAAATGCACAAAAAATCACGTTTATTAATGGGTTTTAGAGAAATTTAGTAGCTTTTTTTCAGAATTTAGTAAGGAACACAACCATAAAGCTGATGCTAGTTATTATAGTTATATAGCTTATATTAAAAAAAATAATTAAAGACAGTTTGAGTTTACTCACCCTTCTCAACGCACTCAGTAGCGCAATCTCGCACTGTCGACAATTCGCTTACATATTTCTGAAAATAAAAGAGAGAAGAGAACAATTTAGATTTTTTAATGGAAAGGCATGTGTAAGAAATTAGTAAATAAGCCGTTAAGAGACTCTTACAGACAAACTCTAATGTAGAATGCATATTGTACCTATTTTGGGACGTTACACGCTAATTTGAAAAAACGTTTCAGAGTGCTTGGAAGTACAAAGCCTAACTTTAAACGCGTTTCTCTCAAAATGGTGTTGTCAAAGTCGGTGACTAACATTACTCGAAAAAGGCTAAGCCGCTTAGACTCAAATTTTAACACGAGCTTCGTATATATATTTTTTAGTAATTAAACGAAATTTTTTTCTCGCCGATAAATCTTTTTTATAAACAATTTCAGGCCGAAATTTTGGTCAAAAATCGATTTTTTTTAGGAACCGAAATTATGTCAAAAGTTTTTTTTCGCTTTTTTTCGGTCTTTTAACCATGTATAAACCCTTAAAGATAATAAATAAATGCCTTTTCAAACACAACTTGAGAACTTCATTCAAGGAAGTTAACTAGACTAATGAGGGACATGGTATAAATGATAGCCAAAAATTATAAACGAAAGTAATCGAAAATTTCGGATTAAGCTATTATTTGCCACTTAGAGCATATTCTGCTTTTTCGGTTTCGGTTAAAAAAATAAATCTACTCGAGCACGAAGTGTAACTGTAGAGCCTTATGCTTACCTAGAATTGCGTGGGAAGTAACTAGCTATCAACATATGTATGTTAATATATTTAATAAAACAATCTCTAATATCTACTAAATTTACCGGGTTAATGATATTTAAATAACTTTATTTTGCTAAGTTTTAATGATCTTGATGGATATTTTGGATATGAAAAGCGTTCTTGCTCGTCTTGTCCCGATAAAACTGATTTTTTTTTTTTGAAAAATAGTCCGTAAACAGGTCTCTTTGGACATGTTTGATCGTGCGAATTCCCATACCACATTCATGGAGAGCATTATAACTGCCGGTGAGTCATGGGTTTACAGGTTTGACATGCAAACAAGTCAACAGTCATCGGAATGGAGAAAAACAGAGACCAAACCAAAAAAAAGACGCCAAAGTCGCTCAAAAATCAAGGTGATGCTCATTGTTTATTTCAATATTCGTTGTTTGGTACATTATGAATTTCTTCCCGAAGGACAAATGGTCAATAAGGAGTTCCATTTGGACTCCGATTCAACAAAATCACTGAAAGAGCTGAAGACCATTTCAAAAAGTGCTTAAGAAAAGCGTATTACATCTGGTGGGAATTACTTTTAAGGCGACAAAATAAATATTTATGATTAATTAAATAATTTTCGTGTTATTTACACTTTTTGCGTACTTTTTTGTATAACAAAATAACTGATTAATATTGTTGAAAGTTGTAAAAATATATTTTTTTACCTATTTTAGAAAATATTAGTGTCCTAAATAAATGCAGTAATGTTCAAGAACAACTGCGTTGAAATTTTTTAATACTCTAGTCAACCCAACTGACACAGCGTCAACAACCGTAATACCATAAAAAAGTTGAAGTTTGACAACATTTCAACGGACAGTTTTTTGACAGGTTGAGTTGTTTTAGATAAAACCGAATTTAAAACCTTCAACCAAAATGCAATTGGGTTGCAAACCTTAATTATTAATGTAAAAAGAGTTAATTATTTTAAAATTAGTAGTATTATATTATAGTCTTTAAATTGGAAAAGACAAACAAAACTGTTTATTGTTAAGAGTTTTTGCCACTTCATTTTCAAATGATGCCAAACCTGTCTGACTTTCTTGACACATTGCAGAGCAGGTGAAAGTTTTGTTAAGTTTCAATTAAAGCAACTGCGCTGTCCACCAGTTTCGGTCACAGGAAGTGTTAGCAACAGTCGTATTGCCGGAAATAAATTCAGAAAAATATATATTAATTCTTTGAAAAAACTGTACTGTTATGAGCAATTTTTCTGCCAATAACTTGTACTTCGTTGCATTAATTTGTTGCATCTACTTATGGCTTTACATGGGTTTCGAAATTTCTAGAAAATTTTCCAAAACATATGTATATAACAGTGTAGGAGATAGAACCCTTGTGAGAGCGGCCGTGCGGCTAATTCAATCTTTGATCAGGTCTTTCTCAAAAATCGTTTTCAAAGTCATTGATCACGATTTCTCAGAAATCAGTGAAGCGTTTTTATCCAAACTTTCCACAGCTCTTCTAAATAGGATGATCTCATGATTGATTGAAGAATTTTTTTTTTCATTACAAATATTTGAGGTAGAAACTAGATTCAAAAACGTACCGTTTTGTTTTACCAAACATACCGTTTTTTTTTTTTACAAATCATTTACTAGCCGATAAAATTAGATTTTTTGATTTTAGTTGAATTATTCTCTGTTATGCTGACCACTGCGAGGAGAAGTTTTGGACGTTACCTCCAGAAACCAGCTGTCAATTGCAGATTTTCCAATATTTTTTTTGTATGAGAAATTCACAAAAAGTTATTCAATTGTTTCACTGATAAGTTGTAAAAAATTATTTATGTATTTATTATATGAAAAAAAAATGTTTGAAAATAGCAATTTTTTTCGGCCAACGAATCGCACGTAACACCTTTTTACGGACAAGCCCAGCTTGCACGGACGGACGGACAGACGGACGGACAGACGGACGGACAGATCCATCAAACTACCGTGATTTAATGATGTTTCTAATTTTTTGCAATGTTCAAAAATGGCTGTGTGTGTAAAATTTTAATTAATCAATATTAAGACAAATGGACGAAGATTGAATTGCGACTTTAGATCTTTTATGCCCCTCCAAAATCACATAGACTTACCTCGCCGCAGCATATGGATTAAGTCGAATATAAAGCTAGGTGCTAATGAGGCGATGTGATCCCTGTTTGGAAATATGCATCCCAGGGGCAATAGATATTAAATTTATCCACAAGTTATAGTAACTTGTTTCAACTGATCATGTGTTCATCGATTGAAGCCAATGCAGTAGCAATACGGCCAAAATAAAAATTACTTTTAACATTTCGCTTAGCAACGCGAAATGTCGCGACCGTCTTTTCTGTCTCTTCAAAAGAACTAGTGTGGTTTCTGATCACAAATACAGACATACATATACAAATATGTGATATTTTGTGTGCAAATCAACGAAATACTCTCAAACAACGCATAGCAACGTACCAGGCAACAACAAAGACTAGCTGATAATTTAAAAAAATAACAATACTTCTTCGGTTGTTTATAATTGTTATCAGAAGGCGCAGCTACGATAACAGTCGTATTGGTAAATCGTATCGCATTAGAAAGGAGCACCTGTGGTTTTACAGTTTTTGAAAATGTGGGCTTGACCCCGTCGCCTAATAGGTTTAATGTATACATCTCCCAAACCATTCAAGGTATAGTACCCAAATTCGCACAAGACGAACCTTTTCGACAACTCTTTCGGCAGTCTGAAAAGTGTGTGAAATCGGTTGATATCCCAGTTCACTCCAAATAAAAGGGTTATGTTAAAAAATACTAAAAGTATGATAAATCAATAACTAAACCGATCAGAGATTTATATACAGGGTGGTCAAAAACAAGAAAAAACATTAACTTCGGCTGCACCGAAGCTAATATACCCTTCACATGTGAATTTCTTTTAGTAACTGTGCGTTCAGTTTGTATGGCAGCTATATGCTATAGTTAACCGATCTGAACAATTTCTTGGGAGATTACATTGTTGCCTTAGAAAATAACATATACCAAATTTCGTGAATATATATTGTAAAATGTGAAAGTTTTCCATACAAGCATTTGATTCCGATCGTTCAGTTTGTATGGCAGCTATATGTTATAGTGGTCCGATATCGGCCGTTCCAACAAATGAGCAGCTTCTTGAAGAGAAAATGACGTTTGCAAAATTTCAAAAGGATATCTTATATATATAGACGGACAGACAGACGGACATGGCTAAATCGACTCAGCTCAACATACTGATCATTTATATATATACTTTATAGGGTCTCCGACGCTTCTTTCTGGGTGTTACAAGCTTCGTGACAAACTTAATATACCCTGTTCAGGGTATAATAACGATGGACGTAGCACCGCACACCTTTAGGTAAAATCACATATATACATCCCTACTGACACAATTTCAACCTAATTTAGTACATACTATTATCCTGATATTCCTATATTACAGTGCGAGAATGGTCGAAATTGGATTACAACCACGCCTATTTCCTATATGGCACAACTTTAAGTATTGTCGAATGCTTTCACTATCCAGTATACAAATCTAGCAACAATTTATGCAACGAGCATGCCATCTCAAGTATAAAAATCGGACCAAAACCATTCAAGCCCCCACATACCGTATATGTGGATCCCAGTTCTATTACAAAATATCGAGCTTTATAATTGAAATTCGGAAAACTTGAAAGAATATAAAATGCTGGGTTCCACCCGAATGAAGCACTTCTTTACTTATTCTTTATTGTCTTCTGATATCGAACTGCTTCTTAACAAACCACTAAATAACCGTTTACGCTGTTATAAATACAAAAACATTATTTAACGGTTGACACGAGGAACGCCCAAATATGACGAATGCTATAAATTACAAACGATTAAAGAATTAGTCGGTAGATACTACAGCCCAAACCATAAACAATTTCTTATCAATATGAGGCATTAAATAGTTTGTCTGTCATATCAAACAAAGCCATAAATAATTTTTATCAATGCTACGATAGCTAGCAATGGACTCACATAAACTTCCATTGCCTGACATATAATTACTCACAAATTTGGAAATAAATGCTGCACAATCAATTTTGATATGCGATCGATGGACTAGAAACATCATATGGCTTCACAAATATATAAAAATATATAAAGGGTGATCCAATGAGGAGTATTAATTATGACAGTATTAATTTTAATTTTAATTATGACAATATTATTTTTGTTCAGTATTATAACGCATTTCATCATGGAAAAACTTACGCCTGAGCAACGTTTACAAAGCGATTCAACTTTATTACAAAACTTCGCATTCTGCAAAGAATGTGTTTCACGCGCTTCGCTCAACCTTTGGTCAACATAATCGGCCTACTGAGCCTTATATTTACAACACTATCATCCAATCTTGAGACCCAGCATTCATAACTGGATAATGTTCGACCGAATAGACCACGTCCAGCACGCATTGAAGAAAATATAGCAGCTGTAGCTGAGAGTGTACACGAAGACCCTGGAGTGTCGATTCGGTGGCGTTCGCAGCAACTCGGATTGACGTATGGAACGACTTGGCACATTTCACGTAAAGATCCTATATTGAAAGCGTAAAAAATATGGCTTGTACAAAAATTGAAGCCGCTCGACCTACACAAGCGACATTCCTTCGCTCTATTGGCTCTTGAAAAGTTCTTAGAAAATCCGACGTTTTCGAGCCAAATTTTGTTCAGCAATGAGGTCCATTTCTGGCTCAATGGGTATGTAAACAAGCGAAATTGCCGCATTTGGGACGAAGAAAAACCTGTTTAGATTCAAGGACTGCCATTTCATCAAAAACACAAAAAAGACATACACTACCGTCAATGGTGACCCTTATCGTGCCATGACATACTATTTGTTGGCTTCAATTGAATCCCGTGATCTCGTCGACATTTGGTTTCAACAAAACGGCACCATTTCCTAAACAACGCATCAACTTATCAATGGATTTATTGATAGAACATTTCGGCAAGCAGAGAATTTCACGTATTGGGCCGGTCGATTGGACACCAAGATCGTTAGACTTTTTCCTGTGGTGATATATAAAGTCTAAAGTCTATGCGGATAATTCCGCATCGATTCAGGCTTTGGAACAAAACATCACACGTGTCATTCGTCAGTTACCAGTCGAAATGTTTGAACGAGTCACCGAAAATTGGACTCAACGGACGAGCATCTGTGACGTAGCCGCACCAATGGGTGGCGATGAAAGAGATAGTCTCCAAAAAATAAATACCAAAGAATGTCCTTAGATAATAAATATTGTATTTTTTCTTTAAGAAAATTGGGAACCTCTAAATGGATCACCCTTTCTTATATGTATATGTTTCTGTATGCGAGTATTATGTTTAACTCGAGCGTAGAAATAAGAAATTTTAGATTTTCAATAATTTCGAAGCCGCTGGGGATGATATTTGGAAATACCAATCATATTTCTAAAAAGAAAAAGCTTCGCCGAATCAAAAATCGGGCGAAAGTGACAGTACTCTTCAAATACTGATTAAAATCCAAACGCAAAACGAAAAAAAATATTCTTCGCAAAAAGTAACCTTAAACAAATTCGAGCATCGCCTTAAATGGCTAATCTAATCATTAGCAATAAACGGCCAAACGCGAAACACCAATATCTCAAGTATTTTTACTACAATAAATCTTACTATTTATGTATCTACAGCTATGTATACTTATATTGGACAAAGTTCACTACACCGTTGAAATTGTGACCAGCTCGCTTCAGTTGATTTTTGACTCAAGACATAGCACATCATGTCGTACGCACGACGCACACTTTTCTTAGCCACACTCGCTTGTGTACTGTACGCCGCATTGGCGCTGCCGCCATGCGCACGCGATGACGAGGATTGCCGCGAGAGCCGCATGCATCCCGATCTGCCTGATCTGCCGCAGGGCAGAATATTACCACGCAAAATCGATGGCGATGACACGAACGATTATTGGCGCAATCAGGGCAAAGAATTCATCCAGACAAAAATGGCACAGAAGTTGAACACGCAGAAGGCTAAAAATGTGATTTTGTTTTTGGGCGATGGCATGGGCCTAACCACGCACTCGGCTGCGCGCAATCTCATCGGCGGTGAGGAGCAATACCTATCCTTCGAGAAATTCCCCTACACTGGTCTGTCGAAAACGTATGCCGTCGATGTTATTGTGCCCGATTCGGCGAATACCGCGACTGCGTACTTGTGCGGCGTCAAGACCGTGGAAGGCACAATTGGTGTAAGCGCACAGGTGGAACGCGATGATTGTGCTGCTACACTGAATACCACCAATCACGTTTACTCGATCGCCAAGTGGGCCATGGATGCTGGCAAGTCGGCCGGTGTGGTGACCACGACAAGAATTACGCATGCCTCGCCTGCGGGTGTTTATGCGCACATAGCCGATCGCGATTGGGAGGATGATACTGAGGTTAACGCATGGTGTGGCGCTGACAGCGGAGTGCAGGACATCGCTTATCAACTAATAAACGGCGAGGTGGGCAGCAAGTTGTCGTTCATGATGGGCGGTGGCAAGAGACATTTCATCGACAGTAAACTATATGCGAATGGTACGCGTAGCGATGGGCTGGATTTAATCGACCAATACAAGAAACTTAGTGACCGAAATGCCTTTGTTGAGTCGCGCACTGAACTCAATAATTTGAACTTTAGCAATGTGGATCGCGTGTTGGGTATTTTCAGCGATAGTCACTTGCAGTATCACTTGGAGACCGATGAGAACTCACGCCAACCCACACTGGAGGAGATGACACGCAAAGCTATTGAGTTTTTGAGCCGCAACGAAGAGGGCTACTTTATCTTCATCGAAGGCGGTCGCATCGACACGGCGCATCATGACAATATGGCGCGCTTAGCACTGGATGAGGTAGTCGAGTTCTCTAAAGCCATCAACGCGGCACGTGAATTGACCAGCGAAGAGGACACACTGATTGTGGTCACTGCTGATCACTCGCATGCCTTCAGCTATTCCGGTTACCCAGTAAGTTAAGACGTTCATTTGTTAGTTTTTGAGTTTAAGCACATAATTCTACTCATTCTTTCTTTCCCCTACAGTATCGCGGTAATGACATTTTTGGGCGCACACCAGCTACTCCCGGTGACACGAAACCTTTGATGACCTTGAGCTACGCAAACGGTCCGAGCTTTGAGAAATTCTACGATGTTACGAATAAGGAGCGTCGTGACCCGACTACGCTTATCACCGGTGATGTTTATGATCAATTCCCCGCAACCGCTCCATTTGACTCGGAGACTCATGGTGGCGATGATGTTGCTGTATTCGCTTCCGGACCCTGGGCTCATTTGTTTACTGGCGTTTACGAGCAAAATACCATTCCACATATTATGGCCTATGCTTCGTGCTTGTCTGACGGTCTGACGGCATGCTCCACGGCTTAGGCATAGGTTTTTTTCAAACCTACATTTTCTATTAAAATATCTGTATTTAAAAATAAATTATCAGTGTCATTACTTTATAGAAAGGTTAGTTAAATTTTTTCTAATGAAGTGTATAAGGACATTTGCCATGGTCGTCATCAAAAGGGGTCTCTCGTCCCAGGCTGTTGTTTACTTATCATAGAGGGCGTTTTTTACGTGGCGGGTGCAAAGCCCAGCGCACATTCCTGTGGGCATGATTCGCCTTATCACTTTAGCTCGCATCAAACGAATTTTCTTTGGCTACCCAGTGAATACTTGGTCTAAGGCCGGAAGTAGTTAATAGCTTGAGCCATATGTAAGAGAATCGCTTCTAGCTACTCCCAAGTGAATGGCGCTTAAAGAACTTTCCTAACGTACGTGACCTTCTACACATGACGCCTTCCTCCATCTTAATCATTAATGCGTTTGCTGTTTGGCGCCAATTGGAAATTCCAAGTGTAGCCAGGTCCTTTCCCACCTGGTCTTTCCAACGGAGTGGTTGTCTTCCTCATACTCTGTTTTCTCCGGCGGTTTTTTCATTCATTCGGCCCTAAATTGGTCTAAAATGTTTACTACCGCTCCACAAGAAGTATTTATAAAGTTATTGTTTTGATAAAAAAGCTACTACCTAATATTTGGCCATTCTGGTTCATAGCACTACCCTAATCCCATAATTTGTCTACGATTTATGAACAACGGTATATCGGGCTCTTTAGAACTACAAAGATAGCAGTTCATAAACTTATTGTTCTGGGTTCAGTTAACGATCTAGAGAAGAAATAGTATTTTATCTCAAAAAGCCTTAAAGTTTACAGTTTGTCAAAGCTTTCAGTTAGCTTAAAAGCCACATAAACTTGACTAAGCTTTGAAGGCTTTCCATTTTGACTGTAACTAAACTTAAGCTTTTTCGATGCTCAAATCAGTTTTTATATTACCCTTCACCAACGAAATCATAACACCAGTGTTTCTAAGTAATTTGACAAAAGCTTTTTTTAGCAATTTAATCATATCTCGTTACAGTTATTACCAAAAGTTATCAAATATTATCTATATAAGGGGTAGGTTCGAGATATAGGTAATTGGAATATAAACTATTTATAAAGTTCGGGCTAAGAGATAACACTCAGTGTTCTTTGAAATGCAATTGGAGAGATTAGACAGCATTAATAAAGGAAAAGCAAGGAAAGCGTTAACATCGGCTGCACCGAAGCTTTAATACCTTTACAGGTGCAATTGCTAAAACTAAAGGTTTAAAAGAATGTTTACCTTGATTTTCCACGATTTTTATCTTGATATTATTACGATTTCCAACGGTTACTTTGTATGGCAGTTACTTCCTATAGTGGTCCTATCGAAACAATATAACGGACGTTTTTTTAGGCGCGTAGTTTTCAACAGCTGTTACATTTTGACAGCTGTTACTTGACTTTGTTTGGTTATTTGGTTTGCCATTTCTGACTAAACAGACTTACTTCCGAACTATGTTTGGAATTTATTACCAAAATAATGATCTCCTCGGTACACATAATCGCCCAGCGTCGATAATTCGAGTACCCATAAATCAGTTTTGCTCCGCGTTTACGCTAGTGGCTAATCCGTGTCCTCAGACGCCGTATAGAGCATACTGAAGACGTTATTCCTGCTGTGAAGTACAGTAACGAAGTAAACCCGATACAGTCCTTTCATTGCACGCCACAATTGAATCTGTGCCCATACACTTATTGGACGGTTTAGCTAAAGGATCTCATTTTGCGGTCCCAAATCCCTCTCGCGCAAGAACTAAAGCCGCACGAGCAACAAGCTCATTACATGTTCGGTGGGTGGACCCCAAACGAGATGGCCATCGATCATAAGTTTCACAAAAAACTTTCGTTCAGCGTTGAAGTTCACTTTTGGTTGATAAGACCGTTCATAAACAAAATTGTCGCATTTGGTGTTATAATGATCCTTAAGCCATTGTTGAGACCATTTACATTCTCAAAGAGTCACTGTTTGGTGTACTCCTTGCGCAGAGAGAATCACTGGACCATATTTCTTCAAATATTAGGCCGATCATAATTAAACAGTCAACGGAAAATGCTATGGAACCATGATTAATGACTTTTTCATCACTGAAATGAATGATTTTGACGTGGACGACCAGAAAGAACCAATTTATTGAACGAAACTTTTGGAGAGCGCTTTATTTCGCGTCGAGGATCTGTGGACTATTTTTTGTGGGATTATGGAAAATCGCATGTCTAAGCAGATAAGCCCAAGACCATTGACAACTTGGAAGAGAATATTCGGCGCCATATTGCTGACGTACTGGCTGAATTTCTGCAAAAAGTGGTCAAAACTTGGTACTCTCGGCTGGATTTCATTCGAGCCAAGCGAAATTTGAAATCGATATCACAAAAACTGAGACACTAGTATGCGTATATACAGTTAGACGAACAGACGGTGAAACGAACAAGGCTAAATTGGCTCAGCTCGTTACTCTGACCACTTATATATATGTACATTTGTGTATATATACTTTCTGGGGCCTCCGACATTTCGTTCTGGGTATTGCAAATAATCAAATATCTGAAAACACTTAAGACCTTGAAAAAATGTTTTGGTGAACAAAGATTTTTCATAAGCATATCGAGCCATCCTCGAATGGTAAACTTTAAAAATTATACACCATTTTATTGGCCCAAATTTGAAAACGTGTGGTTGAACTTGTAAGAGCACAACTTTTTATATCGACTAATTTGATAACTTGATAACTTAATAGCAACATGCGGAATGTTTTGGGGTTGGTTGATAAGATTCGAGTAATCATAAACTAATTATTGGTGCTAAAAACGTATGTGTATGCACATAAGAAAATCACCTGAAAGTCTCGTTTATAAACGATGCCGCTTACGTCTCCCCAACACAAATCGGACATGTCTCGATGGCAGACCAATAAAGCAGCATCGGTCTCTCACGTGTCCGCCTTATCTTTAGCTTTTGGACATACGAAGTACACAACAGCTTTGCAAAAAAAAAAATTATATCATTAAGTATTTAAGTAGTTTCAAGACGAACCTTTGAACAGTCTATCATTTACTCACAAATCGTAAGCTATGTCGCGACTAATACTCGGCGGAATTGTATGCTGTCTAGTGCTGCGGACTGCATATGCAATTCCAGCTTGCGCACAGGACGATGAGGATTGTCGGGAGAGTCGCATGCATCCGGATTTGCTCAGCGAACGCGGCAGACTCACATCTCAAAGTAGGATTGCAGGGGAAGAAACAACAGAGTATTGGTTGGACCAAGGCAAGCAGTTCGTGAAGGAGAAGCTGCACACGCCAGCCAACCAAAATATCGCCAAAAATGTTATTATGTTCCTGGGCGATGGCATGGGCATCACCACACACTCTGCTGCGCGCACTCTACTAGGCGGTGAAGAGAAGTCGCTCTACTTTGAAACATTCCCGCACACTGGACTGTCACGCACCTTTAATGTGGACAAAATTGTGCCTGACTCGGCGTCCACGGCCACCGCATACCTGTGCGGCGTCAAAGCAATCGGTGGCACCATCGGCGTTAGTGGACATGTGGACCGTACCGATTGTGTCGGGTCGGCAAATGTTACATACCATGTGAACTCGATTGCCAAGTGGGCGGTGGATGCTGGCAAATCGGCAGGTGTGGTGACCACCACCAGGATAACACACGCCTCACCGGCTGGCGTCTATGCGCATGTTGCCGAGCGCGATTGGGAGAATGACAGTGAGGTGAAAGGTGATTGTGGCACTGACACCGTAGTGCAGGACATCGCATACCAACTGATACATGGCGAGGTGGGTAGCAAACTATCCGTTATATTGGGTGGTGGCAAACGGGAGTTCATAGACTCGGAATTGTATGCGGCCGGTAAACGCAGCGATGGCCGTAATTTGATTGAGGAGTATAAGCAGCAAAGCAGTCGAAATGCTTATGTCGAGACGCTTGATGAATTGAATAGCGTGAATGTGACTGAAGTGGATCGCCTTTTAGGGCTCTTCCAAGACAACCATTTGCTTTATCATTTGGAGACGAATGAGCAAAGCAATCAACCCACATTGGCGGAGCTGACCCGTAAATCTATAGAGTTTCTAAGTCGCAACGATGAAGGCTACTTCATTTTCATTGAGGGTGGACGCATCGATCATGGTCATCATGACACTTATGCTCGCCTGGCTTTGGATGAGACGCTGGAGTTTGCCAAGGCCATACAACTAGCGCGTGAGTTGACCAACGAAACGGACACTTTGATTGTGGTCACCGCCGATCACTCGCACGCCATGTCTTATTCGGGTTATGCGGTAACTTTTGCTACTTATAACCATTTAATTTTTGCTGTATTAATTATTATGTTGAAATTTTAGGAACGAGGCAATGATATTTTTGGCAGCACATCTTATACGGGCAAAGATGGTCAGCCATTCATGACCTTGAGTTACGCAAACGGTCCAAGTTATGAGAAATTTGTTGATGTCCAGCAGCACGCACGCCGCGATCCTACCACTCTGATAACGGGTGCAATATACGACTCATTTCCCTCCACAATTCCATTGGATTCCGAGACACACGGCGGTGACGATGTCGCTGTGTTCGCTTCGGGTCCTTGGGCTCATCTGTTCTCTGGTGTTTATAATCAAAACACCATTCCCCATATGATGGCTTATGCATCATGTGTGGGTAGTGGCTTAAAGGCGTGTTCTACGACGAACTGATTCATATTACGTCCTTTGTGAAATATTATTGTGTGCATGTGTTTGTATTATTTTTGTATATTTATATGTTTTTGTTTTTATAATTAAAAGAGAAGTATGGACAACTTTTTACATTTTCGGAGAGCAGCTTCAGTCATTGTTCTTGTAATTCCGAGTACAAAGATATTGGAATACACTCAATATTTTGGCTATTATTTCAGAAATGGACTTTGGTAAGAAACTCCAGAGGGAGCTAAGAACTGCCCTCGTGAGTTTAGTATGGCCTTTCGAACAACCGAAAGCTGACGGGGTAGACTTTTGGTAAGCGTTTTATGGATGAACTTTAGTAAAAAATTGTAGAGGGAACTGAGCACTCCCCTCGTGAATTAAGTATGGCTCATCGTATACTTCGGACGAACTTTATGAGACGCTGAATCGGACTAAATTTTTCAGACTCATGACCGCAAAAAGCACCTTATACATATAGGTTCTCGTGATCTGATCAATTCAGTTGGTTAACGTCTTTATTATGATAAATGCGACAAAAAAGGACTTCTCTGAAAACTATATCCCTCTCCAAGTAATTTTTATAGATCTCAGAAATCCGTAATCATTCCATTTTCAGCCGATGTAAAAGTTTTCGTCTTCTTCAGGGTAGCTTATTCAAGTGAAGTCCACGGTTACGGCTGTTCCTTAAATTCTGATGTGTACCATTGGTTCCATCATTCGTCAACGGTCACGAAACGGCGCAGAAACCCCATCTAAATAAAACTTCCAAGCTAAGAGTTCGATTTGACTCAAATAAAGGGGCGTCATCCAGCTGTGGCCCTAAGTAAATGGATTTCTTACCAAAATAATTTTTTTCTACGTCCAATATATTGTCGATGTTCTCGCCCAGCAGATCTGGTAATTCAAGCAACCACGGTTCGATTTCGCACCACGTTTACTCTGGTGTATAATGCGCATCCTCGAAGACGCCGTACAAAGAATACCAAAGACATTTTTGCTGCTTTGAAGTAGAGTAACGAAGGAGACCCAAATCAGTTCATCCATTGCGCGCGACATTTGAAACTGTTTCCAGCTACTTTATCGAAGGTTTAGCTAAAAGATCTAGGTTTGAGGTCGCACAAAATACAACTGGTGGAAGAATGAACGCCGAATATCAAACTCGTCGTACGTTTGGTGAGTGGACCCCAAATTAATAATCCTAATTTTTACAGGAAACTTTCGTTCAGCGTTAAAGCTCACTTTTGCTTGATAAAAGACCATTAATAAACAAAATTGCCGTATTTGGAGTGATGATGATCCACAAGCCATTGTTGAGACCCCGTTATTTTACAGTTAATGAAGAATGCTATAGAGCCATAATTACTTATTCGTGCCCATTTTGATGTGGACAACAGTTAGTTCCACCAAAATTATCTCGCGTCGTAGACCTGTTGGAGCTTAACAACGCTGAACAATTTTCTTGTGGAATTATATGAAGTCGCACGTCTGGGCAGATATTTCCGAAACGATTGACGCCTTAGAACCTTTGACGCGTTATTGCTGACATATGGCTTCAAAAAGTGTTCGAATACTAGGCCTCTCCGCGGCAGTCACTTGCCCGAAATCCTTTTTAGAACACAATGGTAAGTCCTTATCTTTGTAATAAAGCTAAATTCTTAGCCAACAATAATTTAATGTTATATTATGTCTAGAACACACATAGGTTTGGTTTGATTGCTCTGTGCCTTATTAAGATAAGTCTTGAGGTATCTGTAGAGACTAAATATCGAAAGTATCGATAAATTATCGATATTTTGATGAATTATAATTGAATAATATTTAATGCTTATTATTATAAATCATCGGTTTATACTTTTATATAAATAGATAAATTATAAATATAATAGATAATTATAATTATATCGATAAATTATTGATAATTCGGTAAACTATGTTATAATTATAATTTTTATCGATTGTACGCAATAGAAAAAAAATATTATATATATATTCATATATATTAGAGGACCCGCCCACGTTTTACTGTGGCTGATACATAGGTAGTACTACTAATACCATCTATATGATTTCTATTAGTCAGATTATAAGTATTAGTTAAGGAATTATCGCATTTTTGGTGAAGCAACTTGTGTTAGTTTACAAAAAATGAATCAAAAAGCATTTCGTGCGTTAAGAAAGAATTGGTTTTTGTGGTAAAAATACTACTGAATTTGGGCTGTGCATCAGTGAAATCAATCGAGTCCAATCGATTGTCAGCCTAGTGGACTGCATATTAAGAAACGGTTCTCAAGCGTGGAAAGACAAAAAATCGGCTGGCAAGGTTATGGCATCAGTCTTTTGGGATGCCCGTGGTATATTATTCATCGAATGATAAATGAGCCAGTTTTAATTCATTGCACTGTGTATTTGATTGCAATTCTATTCTACCATTCCCAATATTTAGCAATTTTATTATTTTTCAGGAAGGATCAGTTTGAAATTGTACGCATATATGTACTTCATCGTTCCCGTTTAAATATTGCATTGCTCTGTGCAATGCTTCAAAAAGATTTCTGTGTATCTCAAATTTTAACAGACCTTTTTATCAACACTTCAGTTATGTCGCTATTTTTTTATGCCAGATCTTTTGCAATTTTAAATTGCCTGTCAAGATACCACTCCAATAGTTAGCAGGTATGAAAAAAATGTCATAGCTACCCATAGATGTATTGAATCACCCAATTTATTACTTAAGAACGAACAACTCTGTCCACATTATGCAAACTTGTCTACAGATGTCGCCTTTTACTTTGGCATCGTTTTGTTTAATTTAAGGTTTGAGTATTGGATACTGCGATGGTAGCGCAATCTATCGGATCCAATGTAAAACATTAGCAATTAATTACAAATGAAAAATTAATTTAAAAAAACATTTTCCAGTGGACCAAATTGTGAATCTAAACCATTCTCGAATCTCCTTAAACACACACAAAACATTTCATCAAAATCGGTCCAGCCGTTTAGGAGCAGTTCAATTACAAACACGCGGTCAGAAGATTTATATATATAAGGATATTATATTACATAGTAAAAAATATAGGAGACATTGAAAAAAGTTATTGGTGTTTTTTTTGTTGTAGCGCCAGAATTCTGCCGAGTTGACAGTTCTTGCCCGGATAAGAAATCCGGGTCCATTCCGATTACGTAGACCCGATTGTCATGGGAACAAAAAAAAGGTCAGTATAAGTGTGGTGATAGTATATAAAAAGAAACAAAAAGGCCAATATATGTGTGGTGAAATGATATAAGAAAATCAACAACCCTCAACCCATAGTACACTTCTTTGATGTTTATAGTCACATCAATGAGTTTCTCAAATCATGAACCATTAGTCAGAGTCGGTTTAAGCCCCTTTAATATAGTCCATTTTTAATTGAAAATTGTGTATAAAACTTTTTTCAAAAAACGAAACTAATTTGAACGCCATGCAAACTGTGTGCTTTCCTGTCAAAAATGGAAATTACAGTTAGCCAAATGTCACATTTGCATGCCATAACTGCTTGATAGACGAACTGCCTTCAATTTGTGGCGGATAGCATGCAATTTGTATGCAAAATACGAACGCACGCAGCAGCCGAACACGAAATCACAAATCACACGCACATGCACACATATGAAATGTAAATACACGATTAAATTGCTTGCCACAAATTGCTAACGGAGCAAACCCATTTTGGTGCAAATTAACATTAAGATAACCTCACCGATTATCGCTGCCATTACTAAGATAGTAAATAGATAATAGAGACACGCACACACACACAAAATACAACACAAAAGCACCAGTAACAATTGCGGTTGAACGTTATTATAACGGTTTCAAGCTATTATTGCAGGTCATAATGGCAACTGCCAATGCAAAAGTGCAACACTGGCAGGAGTCGCAACAGCAGACGCACAGGAGGGAGCAAATAAGCACGAGAATGACTGCAGTTGCAGTGCTAGCATGCACACAGCATGAATATTCATTAAGCGACATGTGTTTGCATGCGCTGTGGCAACACCTCGACTGCAGCTGAGCGACCCAAGTGCAAAAGAAAATGACAAAAAATAAAATGAAATGAAAAATGCGCACTAAAATGGTCTAATGGGGAAATAGGAATATGCTAGCATATATTTAAGTGTATGTCAGCGCAAATGCAGGCATATTGAATCAACACAGACACACCTACACATAAACGTTGGCGGACAAGGCAGCAGGTGAGCAATCATCGACGCATTGACATTCCCTCGATTTGCAAATAGACATGCAATAAAGTGCTTGTGCCGCCTTCGCTGTCATGGCGATACGTTTTTAAGGCTTTCAGGTGTCTGCTGGAAGGTGGAAATAGCTGTATGTCGATAACACACAGCAGGCAGCAAGCTACAATAATTATTAGTCCAAAAAAATAAATTTGCGTAGGAGAAGTCTGCTTTTAGGCGCTGGCATGGATATGTGCGAAATAAAAATATTATTTTCTCATAAATTTAGTAGCAAAATATTGAAATGTTTACAAAAGAGTCTTCACTGCTTAATGCTCTCTTCTGCACACAAAATTTGTATATGCGAATTTTTCACAACTCATTTGAAATTCATAATAAATTATAATGTCTTCTAAACTGTCATCAACATTTTGTTGATGCAATTTCTTTGCTCCACTCTTTCTTCTCGCTGCCCTTCCCTGCTACTCTTGATTTTATGACTTTCAAGTAGCGGTAGTCGCTAACCTTCGTTTGCTTAAGCTGTGCATACATTACAGGTGCCTCCATGTGCGCAGCGCTGCTTTTTTGCTTTCTTGTGTCATAAAGCGTCTTTATTTGTTTGCAGAGGTGAAAATTATTTCCCAATAAATCTATGTCATAATGTTGATTGAAGAGTGTCATTTTTATATATGTACATATATGGTAGACCATCAAGGCCGCATGCGAATCAATAACCTTCAAATAAAATTTATTGCTTATGAATATGTAAATGACTTTATGCTCTCACACGGCGCATGAATATATTTCGGCAAGAAGGCCTTTTATTGTTCCGTAGGTATAATGTCGGTAAAATATATTCAATGCAAGATAGGAGAAGTAATATCATTTTGGCACGTGGTTCTATCTAATTTATTTGTTCAGCAGTGCAATTAAGCTTAAACTGTTGAAATCATCAATTAATTTTTTATATACATATGTATGTAAAACCTTAGCTTAAAGGTCAAGGTCTTATTGCAATGCAAAAAAGAGACGCAAAGAGCTCACTTATGGTGGCAAAAATTATTTGAAATTTTATGTATCGATAAAGGATCGATATTTAGATTAAATATCAACATATTTAGTTGACTAATTTCCTGCTTTTAAAGTTTTTCGAATAACTCCTTTGAAGATAGATATATTGCATATAGCATATTTAATGAAATGAATTATTCATCGATATATACTCATATACATACATTATGTATAGTATAAATAGATAGGTATCGATGACTTATCGATATTGTTGAAGATTGATGTATTTATGTATACATATTTAATGCCTATTATTATAATTCATCGATATATAGTAAAATATAAATGAACAGTTATCGATAAATTATCGATATATCGATCAAATATGACATGATAATATTAATATTTCTATATATACATATTTAAAGCCGTTTAATATAACTCATTGAAGTATGCATAAATATCAATAGGTAGTTATCGATAAGTTATCGAATTTATCGATATACAGATATTTATGCTTATTATTATAGTTCATTGATATTTCCTTAAATATAATTAGATAGAAATCGATAAATCTTAATTATATTATTTTTATCGATTATACGTAATAATAGTTTTGGAATAAATCTAATTAATATTGATATATCGATAGAAACATACTTAATGCCTATTATTATAATGCTTCGATCTATACTTAAATGTAAAAGCATAGGTATCGATAAATTATCGATAATTCGTTAAATTATGTTATATAAATATTTGTATCGAATGTGCGTAATACATAGCAAAAATATCACATTTATCACTGTTTTGATACTCGACATATATCGAATATCGCTAATTTTCAACTAAAATGTTAGCCTGTTTTTTTTGAATAAGTCATATGTCTTAAAAAATATCGAATGCCCATAATTTGTGACTAAAGATATCTAAAATATCGTCTTCTTTAAAAAAATAATACAAATGAGCTTTGCAGGGTTTAAAAAATATCCGACTCAATAAAAAATTTTATCCTCAACAATAAATATGGATTACAGATTCTTGGAAAACAAAGATATCATCACGTCTATCGACTACTCTTCTAAAATTATCGATTTTTTGATGAATCGATAGGTTTCCCAAACCTATAATACGACTTTTCACTGATGAAGCACTTTTATAGAAATATAAAATTGGTATAGTTCTTCAAAAAATCTTTCATAACATATTTGTCAGCTTCCTAAAATTTAGTAGAAATAGCTTTTACAGCAATGAATTAGAATTTAAAATGTTCAAGTTGAATCATAGGCTTGGAAACTTCGGTGAAAGACGCAGGATAAGAAAATGTTCTACACAAAGTTAGAAAAGTTCACAAAAATGTGCAGCAGAGCCTAATACCAAAAATTGTTATTGTTTACATAATCTCTATATGTCAGTCAGTGAGTGTTTATTTATTTGAGACGCGTAAACTTGATCTGGTGATTTTTACCATGCTGTTGTTTTAGGAACTCTACTTTATGAGGAACAAAAGTGTATGAGTGGCACAAAGCATTCAGTGAAGAACTCACCCATATGCCTCATATGCCTCGGCAATACATTTCTGTTAATGACAATAACATTGTGAACCTTAAAGGAACGTTATTCGAAAATCATTGTTTCGCATCAGCGAGGAAAGGGCGTTTCAAAAATGAGCCGCAACCTCAAAAAACCAAAATTCTTTGAAGGCACTGAAAACCTTCTCAGCCGAAGCTAGATAAATACATATATGACTGAAAACTTTCTCAGCTTAAGTTTATAACAAGTGTGTGGAAATTTTAACTAAACGTTGCCATGCAAGGCGCATGAAGTGATTTCGAATACGATAATAAAGATTTGCATTAAAGTTCGAGAAAATTTATTTTCATTATTGTCAGTCCGGCTCAATTTTGATCAGACTCTCTATCAACCTGCTCTAACAAAATCATTGCAGCTTTCAGCCAAACATTGAAATTGATACAAGCAAATAGTAAACAACATTGATACATTGCTAACTGCCAGCAATATGTTGCTGATCCACAAAGATAAAGGCAAAAAGCCAAAATATGCAGTGAAAGCAAAAAGTAAAATGAAAAAAACTGTCAAGAACTGAAGATACAAACAACATACTATTATTTCGAAGACAAAGCAGCTGTCAGGCTAAACTATTTTTGAACTCAATATATATATATATATATGTATATAGCTATGTTACGTACATATGTAAGCATATCAGCACATATTTTTTCTTTTTAGCCTTACTTTATGGGCGTCAAAATGTTACAACAAGAACTTACTTTGCCGGCAATGTGCCACATCTTTGGCAGCAAGCTAAGTATGCATGTGCTGAGTGCTGCCACAAAGTGAGTAGGGTGTATGTGTGTGTGTGTGCACAAATTGGCGAAATAACAAGGCAAAGAGGCAGTCGAGTGCTGACAGTTGCAAATTGTGTTGTTATGTACTGAGAGATATATGCTGAGCACAGCATTACACAATGTCAGACAATTATGTTTAAAGATGGATTTTAAGATAGTTTTAACACATGAAAATGGAATCTCAATTAAATTGCAATATGATAAATGTAATATAAAATAATATCTATATAAATACATATATGACTAAATAAATATTAGCAAATATGTATAAATTTGTCATGTCAACATATATGTCACGGAATATGTTTATAAGCAACATAAATGTCTCTTACACACCCACGAGTGCCTTGAAATTACAGCACTCAAGATTTTTAATATTTTTTATCGCCCCGTAATTGTCTTCAGAATATATTGTGTGCCATTTTTATGCAACTGTAGCAATCATGTTACAAGCGCATATCCTTACGCGCCATAAAATCGCACTTGCAATCATAATTTTTAATTTTCAAGTCAATTTTTAGTGGCTACTAAAAGAATATGCGCGCAATAACATATCAACCTTAACGGTTGTCCAGGGCGTATACGCAACTTAAACTGCTTGGTGTCTTTAGCAAAGTAAGCAAACGCACGTGTGTCGGTTTGTGCGCATAACGGGAACATATGTCAGCTTCATATAAAACACTTAAAAATATTACATACGAACCGTTATATGTGTGTTTAAGGGATGTATTATATACAAATTGGCAACCATCTATAGATGCGCTCACAAGCCTGTTCGAGAATGTTTTATGCTTCTCATAAATATTAAGTACAACAATTTTTCTGTCATAAAAATATGGTTCTTCAACGTCACAGTTAAGTATGGAGCTTAACGTTTGTAACGGTACTTACTTGTAAATAAATGAAAAATTCTTTTGATGCAAGTAGTTTCAGCGAATTTTTAAGGTTCATAAACGAAATTCCTTTCGGAAGCGTGGTGGCATGCGCTCTTCATATAAATTGACTACAAATAAACGCTTGACATGAAATTAAGAGTTAATTAATTTGTAGAGGACATTGTTGTGGTGTTTGTTTTCGGCAAAAATTAACCTATGAACAATGTGTCATTTAACAAAAGAATATTTAAACTGAGTGTGAACTTTAAAACAGTCATTAAACTTCACTTGTAAAATAACATATAAGCGTGCTTTTAAAGTTAAATAGTTGAAGGTAGTTTGAGCATTGTAGTAATCAAATTTTCATGGCCCTAAAGGCCCAAAAGAGGTTGTTACCAAAGAAAACATCAAAAAAATACACAAAATATAAGGTTTTCAAATATCCCGCTTTTTTCTCTTTATTCAAAGGTTTATAAAAACTCTTACAGTCATCGGATTTAGTTCAAATAAGCGCCGTTTCGTTCGATAATCTGTTTCCATCTAAACGGCAACTTCATATCTTACTTACATATCTTTTTATTCTGCTGTAAAATTCCCCCGTAGAAGCCCCCTCCTTATTTGCGAAGAACTCGGACAGCCACTTTTCACAAGCTTCTTTTGAGTTCAACTTTACACCAACAAGGGCGTTCGCCATGAACAGGAACAGGTGGTAATCACTTGGCGCTATGTCCGGGATATATGGTGGATGCGATAAAACCTCCCATTCGAGCTCCCGTAGCTTCTGACGAGTCATCAACGAAGTGTGTGGTCTGGCGTTGTCCTGGTGGAACACTACACCCTTCCTGTTGGCCAATTCTGGACGCTTCTGGTCGATCGCCTGCTTCAAGCGGTCCAGTTGTTCGCAGTAGATGGTAGAATTAAGCGTCTCGCCATATCGGAGCAGCTCATAGTGGATGATTTCCTTTCGATTCCACCAAAGACACGGCAAAACCTTCCTAACTGTCAATCTCGGCTTGGCCACTGTTTGGGACGATTCAGCGGTCTTCGACCACGACCGTTTTCGCTTGATATTGTCGTGTGTGATTCATTTTTTGTCGCCAGTCACTATCCGCTTCAAAAATGGGTTGAATTCGTTCCGTTTCAGCAGCATATCGCAGGCGTTGATTCGGTCCAGAAGATTTTTCTGCGTCAAAAATTGCGGCACCCAAACATCAAGCTTTTTCGTGTATCCAGCCTTCTGGTTTAAAAAGGGTATGGTGACTAACTCCAATCTTCTTAACGATGTCACGGGATGCCACATCCCGGGCAAACTCGATGTTTTCCATGATTTGATCGGTATTCGTCGTCACAGGTCTTCCGCCGGCTGGCTTATTCATGGTGTCGTTTTCACCCGCTCTGAATCGTCGAAACCATTACTCCGCAGTTCGAAGTGATGGAGTACCATCCCCCAAAGCACCATTAATCTCACGGAACGTTTCTCTAGCGGATTTGCCTTTAACGAAGGAAAACTGTAAAGTAGCGCAAATTTTGGCGTTAGTGAACTCCATGTTTACACGTTTATAACTGTTGAACGCAACATCCAAACTAATCATGCATAGCGTCGCTCTGTAGGTTACGTCAAGACCTTTCAAAGATGTATAGTATTGCCAGATACGAGCTCTGTAGAACTTTATATAAAGCCGCGTTATTCAAAAGACAAAAAAGCGGAAAGGAGATATTTGACAACCATATAATTTTGAATGACCGTAAAGTGAAGTTGTTGGAAATGAGATAGCAGACTCTCTACAGTTATCAACTGAACATGTACATCATAACATTCGCGAATACTTGGCTATGGAAAAGTTCTGTGCAAAGTGGGTGCCGAGCGTGCTCACTTCGGAATAAAAATAACGACAACTTGATGATTTGGAGCGTAATAAACCCGAGTTTTTACAACCATATGTGACAATGAATTAACACACTACGAAGTCCAATCGACAGTCATCCGAGTGGACTGCACACGATGAACCCGCTACACAGCATATGAAAAATGCAACAGTTGACTGGCAAGGTTATAGCGTCTGTATTTTGGAATAGTTTTTATTGACTACCTTGTAAAAAGATGAACTATCAAAAACGATAATTACATAGTATTTTTGAATTTCATTTAAAGACAAAGAAAGTGCTGTTTCATCAAAACAATGAAACGTGTTACAAGTCAGTGAATACGATGGTAATCCATAACTTGAGTTGCTACCGCATTCAACGTATTATCCAGATCTGTCACCGAGCAAATATTTTCTGTTTCCAGATCTCAAAAGAATGCTCGCTGGGATGAAATTTTCGTCGAAAGAAATTGTACTGAAACTGACGCTTATTTTGTAGTTAAAGACGAGTCATACTACAAAAATGGTATCGAAAAGTTGGAGGATCACTAAAATCAGAGTATCACCCTTGAAGGGAACTAATTTTAATAAAAAAAAATAAAGAATATAACTTTTAAGTACTGATCAAAAATACCTCACCACTTAATGAGGTGGTTAAAATCAGTTCCAGTCAATTCACCGGGTTCAGCAAATTCATCTGGTATATATGACAACCGAGTTGACCCAACTTTAATCTAACGATAATTGAACAGTGGAGCAGAAAGTATCTAGAGGTTTCCACTTCAGCTTCCTCCATTCAACTTTGACAATTAATCCTCCATTATTTTTGCCTCAACGCGTGAATACCAATAGAACAGAGGTCAGTTAGAACTTCAAAAATTTCCTTACATTTCACTTTGGGCCAAACTTGTTTCGACCATGGGCTGATCAACTCTCGCTAAGCTCGCATAAGGTCCACTGATTCACTGCCAGAACGCAAGATGAAAGCGGAACTCCAACTAGTTCCTAGCCTGGTGCGGCTTACGTTGCTTCTTACGATCTCATCATCTTTGCAGTTTCCAGCGTTTCCGCAGTGACCATTTACCCAAAGATGTCTAAAGTTGAAAGCCCTTGACGCTATCGCCAACTCTAAATCTTTGAGCGCACTGTCAGCGAGCTCAAGTTCGGTATAGCGGCTAACGTAGTGAATTCATACAGTTCTGAGAGAAACTGCAGTTCGAAGAAGTACATCTGCTGTTACGTTGATCACTGAAGCTACCGACAGTGTACTCTTTTGCCGACCTTCCATTCAGCTTCGATCCAGCTGAGAATAATCTCACTGCGCTTCTCAGTGCCAGCGATTCGGTCCCAACCGCATAAGTGCACGGAGAAAATAGCACCAGTAGTATGCTTTGCGATGCACAAGTAACCGGAACGGACCTGGATTCTTATCCGGCCAAGGATTGTCTGCTCGGTAGCATTCCTCGAAATTATTTCAGCAATGTTTTAAGCCGCTACAACAATAACAGTATATATTTCCTCCAGACTGATAGCAAGCACTACTAATTATACCAAAGTATGGTAAAAGTCAGCCTCGATTTTATTTGTCGAAATCAGAACTGATTTAACCACTTTCTAAAAAAGCTACCTTTGTTTACCTTATCTAATCTTATTACTCACAATTATATATCACTTCTTCTTTTAGCTTTTGCCTTACGCCTTACTTTCCTTTTCAGCAGCAGCTTGCGTTCGTTTAAAGCTTACAATGTTCTTTGTGCCCTATTCTTCACTAACACACACACATACATACTCACGTTTTAACAATTGCCACAATAGCTGCACGCTTGCCATGCTTCAAACATGTTTTTTCCATCTTTCAACTATCAGCAGTTTCCATTGTAGCAACCCAGCTGTCAAGCTGTCAGCTTGACTCACCTTATCACAGCAACAACTCAAACAAATAAAATGTATGATGCATTGCCATTCTGCGTGACTGCGCTCCACTGCGCTCGCCTGCCATATTTTGCACTCAAGTAATCATTTTAAGCATATGATTTGGAGAAAAGGTAAGATTTACAAGGCACAGGGTGCCTCAAATACAAACAAACATGCACACGCACACACATGAAGGCAGCTAACAGTTCGTAGATGCGAAAAAATTAGAAATCTTTTGCAAAAAGCACAACCTTAAGCTACCTTGGATGGCGAAAAGACACTACAACAACAATGGCAAACGTGGAAACATTAAAAATCATATTTCGAACGAAAACACAATCACAGCAATCACGCTTTGCATCTTGGCCTCAGACGCTGACGGCGCATCGGCAAGCAGGCGAAATGAAGAAAAACCGTACGAAATGAAATGAAATCACATCAAATGAAAAAGAAATGTAAATGAAAATGTTGCCGGCAACACAGATTTACGTATGATAAAGCTTTCAAGGAAACAAAACAGAAATCTTCAAATCGCATTTGGGCACAGCTCACTTAACGCGCACAGCCGAAAAACAACAAACCAGAAGCGTTAGCAGGCAGCACTCACGCTCTCTGTTTTTCATGTCCTTTCCAATTATCAGCAAAATGTGCCCGGAGATATGCGAAATCGCTGCTAAAAATATCTAAATTCAGGCAGATAAGTCGATGGAGTGGGAGGACACGGGAAAAGTTAGAAATGATGGCTGGCTCAACTCATTGAGCCGCACCGAGGCACAGCGGCACTAAAAATGGAGAACAGCAATTTCGCAAGGAAGACACACGAAGAAGATTGTGAATTTCTGGCAGTGTGTGCGTGAGTTATTTTTCACTCTTTCTTTTTTTCTACATACATAGATACACACACATGCGCTGCGCAGCTGCGTCAAGGCGTTGGCATGAGCGAAATCACTTCACTAAAGCCAAATGCAATTTCATCATCAGTCAAGAATGCCAGCAACGACAATGTCTATTAAGCGCAAGCATAGCTCGCAGCAATAATAAAAACAGC
The DNA here is from genome assembly GCF_024586455.1 of Bactrocera neohumeralis. Taxonomy (NCBI): domain Eukaryota; kingdom Metazoa; phylum Arthropoda; class Insecta; order Diptera; family Tephritidae; genus Bactrocera; species Bactrocera neohumeralis. Next base: position 50,232,666 of record NC_065919.1, read on the forward strand.
AAGCTGCTTTGCAGTTGATATGTGTACGCATGTAGATATGTATGTGCTTGAATGTGTATGCTTTGGAATTCTATATGCATATATTTATGATATATAGATATGTATGTATGTGTGTCTACATGCTTAAGAGAAATCATTGCCGGCTGACACGAACAATTAGTACAACAGATTATCATAATGGCAGGTATGTCCGGCACTTAACTAATTATATATAAGAAGATATGATTGCTGGAGTTATTATTAAGCAAAGTTCCTTGTGAGGTCAACAGAACGCTTAGAGCTGGAACTTCAGTGTCGACAAAGCGTCAGCCACGACCAATTTGCTTCGGATTTTATTTTTATTCCGCCACGTTCACATGGATGTCTGCTGATATTATGGAATACTCTTTAAGGCAACACAAATAAAAAGCAAACAGATTTCTAAGACTTCTCAGTGCTCATTTGATGCGGCCAAGCGATCTCATGGTTACGAAATCTTCTTCTTTATTAGAGCAGACAGCGCTTACGCGGTTATAGCCGAGTTTACAATAGCGCGCCAGTTATTCTCCCTTTTCATTGTTTGGATTCAAATGGAAATTTCAAGTGCAGTCAGGTCCTTCTCCAACTGAACTCTCCAACGGAGTGCAGATCTTCCTCTTGCTCTGCTACCCCCGCCAGGTACTGAATCGAAAACCTTCAAAGCTGGGGTGTTTTCATCCATCCGGACAACATGATTTAGCCAGCTTAGTCACTGTCTTTTTAATTCGCTGAACTATGTCAATGTCGTCGTATATCTCGTACAGCTCGTCGCTTTATCGACTGCGGTATTCGCTGTTGCCAATGTGCAAGGGACTATAAATCTTCCGGAAAACCTTACCCTCGAAAACTCAAAACGTCGACTCACCAGATGTTATCATCGTCCATGCCTCTGCACCATATAGCAGGACGGGAATGATGAGAGACTTGTAGAGTTTGGTCTTTGTTCGTCGAGAGAGGACTTTGCTTCTCAACTGCCTACTCAGTCCGAAGTTGCATCTGTTGGCAAGAGTTATTCTGTGTAGGATTATGAGGCTGTCGTTGTTGTGGGTGTTAATGTTGGCTCCAGATAAACGAAGTTATCTATGACTTCGAAGTTATGACTGTCAAAAGTGACGTCTGAATGCATTTTTGCGTCAGAGGCACCTATCTGATAGGTCGGATTGTTTTTGTGGGGCGCATGTTGAAGGCTGGATCCACGTAATTGCAGAATGTCCGATGTACTCGGACGTTAGGGTGGTATGGACTGATGGACGATTAGCTGTTAGTGGTGTGATCTCCACTAGTCGGAATGTCGAACAGTTAGGGTCGTTTGGGCGTGAGTTGTTTAAGCGGTAAAGGCCTTTAGCTGCGAACTAGGGTTAGATTTTGTGTGAAAGTTGTGTGTATGTGATGTGTGTATGGGATCCAACCCCTGGTCACCAGTCTAGAGCAGTATGAAAGCTCAACTATAGTAGTTCCGGCAATGAGGTCTGACCGGCGACTTAAGTCTGGTTACACGGGGAGCAGGAGCCCTTGGAGTTTATTCCAACCTGCTCATGCGGACTGGCCCCTCGGGTAGTATCGTGGTGGTTGTGGTTAAAACTCAAATGCGGGAAGAACTGAATTCGTCAGTTGAATGTGGAGTTGCATTGCAACGGGGTGCCGGACCCAAAGTATGGCAAAGGTTTTAGATGGGCCTCGAACCCTACCAAGGTGGTAGATAATTTCCGGGGCGCCGATAAACGCATTGATTTGATCCGCTTTGCTTTTGAGCGCAGTGGGGTAAGACTATCGCCAACAGGCACCCACATTAAATACACCGCACGTTGGCAACAGCGACGTGGGAGCCAAGTCACGATTGCGACGATTGTTTGTTTGATAACAGGAGACATTACATCGACATCGTTCATTACCAAACCGATTTGCTTCGCTTCTTGGTCCAACCTACAGAAAGCAGAACCAGCAGCGTGGATCGCCAAAATAAAAAACGGAAGATCGCCAAAATTGAAGAGCTAACATCCACATTTAATAGCCGTTTTATTCTTTACACAATTAATACAAACTGCTACGATAAATGACAATCAATTAACCATATGATCAAATTTGAACCGGACTGGTCTTTTGGTGTGAGGAAAAATAGGGTTTTGGGAGGTCTACCTTAACACGAACACAAGTATTTAAATCATTCAGTGCAGATCGTGACGCGAACGAGAACTTGCCTGATACGAGTCGGTCATTCAGCTCTGCTGATGACGATTACAGCGAAAAAGTTAAAGAAACAGTGGGTGAAAAGTGTCGTGTTAGTAGCAAAGAAATAGCGGAAGATCTCAACATATCTTATGGACTGACTCAACACATTCCAATCAATGTTTTAGCTATGAAGCTTGCCAATGATAGCCTAGTACCAAACGACCTGGAACAGTGTTGATTGGAAGTCGCAAGAAAGACTTCCAAATTGCCCAACAATCAAGCGAATGTCGTTGCAGCTGAAAGCAAAAAACCAAACATTCTCTGAAGGCACAAAAGGCCATCCACGTCGATACTCAAATGAAGTTTATAGAAAATTGACTTAAGCTTTGGATTGGTTGAACTGGCTCATGAACCTATTTTGAAGGCGATAAGACGTAAATATTTGTATTAAAATACATGGAAATGTATTTTTTATCAGTCCGGGTCAAATTTAATCGGATGGTATTTCCTTTTCTTTACCCTTACTTCTTTACCGCTCAGTATCAACATAAGTATGTCACAAGAAACGTCAGCAGTTCTAAGAATAGAAAACATTCGTTGAATATTTGCCGTCATCGATTCACTATTATTCTCGCTCATATGGCAGACGATTTACATGTGAAAGCAATAACGAAGGTAGCAAGTTGAAATTTATAAAAGAGAGTAAATTTTGAAATATAGTAATTTCTGGGCCAGGCATTTGCTTAACTGAATTAAAACCAAACAAACACATAACAAAAAATAGAAATGTCTGAGTGAATCCATGAGTCGAACAACTGTCGCGATCTCTTGATCTGACACACCTGGCTGAACACTGGGAAAGAAAGCCAAAACTGTGCGTTGGCTTAAAGAATTATGCAAATTTTTGGGAGAAATGCTGAGAATTGAAATAATCCTTGCATCTTCAATCATTTTTGACAAACGAATGTGTCCGCCATTTCTTGAGAAGGCAAGTTTCCAAGGTGAGAGACACACAAAAAACCTAAAAGTGGAATAGAAAAAGTTCGAAAAAGTAAACGAAAGCGGCAAATAAAGTTGGCGCACATAACCGAGAGTGCACACACACCAACAAATATTTGCACACACACAAACACATAGATTGCTGCGGGAGTGTATAAATATACAAATGCAAATAAGAGCTCAAGCATATTTTCATGCAAAATTGCAATTGAAATCTAAACCCAATTGAATTCGTTGCCAACAAACAGGTGGCTCACGACTTTCACACACACACACAAACACACTTATATAACTAAGCAAATAAGCATATTTATTTCGACAACTGTAGCTCAGCAACGTTTGCTTTGAAGAGTCGAATATTCGCATTCTCAATCTTATTTCAATTTGTTGCACAAACAAAGATAAGCGCCCGAAATTCACTTCGCAGCGTATTTGCGAACCCTTTATTCCTTTTTGAAATTGCCAAAAGTAGTCAATTGTGCAAACTCACTTGAGATTTATGCGATTTGCGCAAACAAATAAATACGCTGGATGAGCAGTGTGCTATGCAGAAGCTTTGCGGTGCTTCTGCTGCAACTGATCCCGTCTATAAATATTCGCTTGACAGTCGAAATATGTTCAAGATTCATATTTGGAAAAGCAGAAGAAGATTTGCATAGAATAATGTTAAGAAAATGATAAATGGCAATGTAAATGCCATATGTTGCATACCTACATCCAAGATATACATACATACATACATATTTGTATTCCGATATTCAGTATACAATATAAACAATCTACTAAAAAATTCTTCAGCTACACCAAAGCTATAATACGCTACACAGCTGCATTTTTATGGCAAAAAAACATATAAAAAGATCTTTTAGTTGATTTGGAATCTTGGGCGTTTCCTTTTAGGTGTTACAAGATTCATTGCATAATTGCCCAAAGAACAACTTTAATCCGGCTTACCCAACACAGCTAACGAGTCACTCGAATCTTTTAAGACTTCATCTTCTGAAATTATTAGAATCATAAAAGAGCTTAACCCAAAAAAGTCGCCAGGACATGATAATATTATCCCAAAAATGCTAATTGAATGACCAAATATTGCTGTAGAGGCGCTCTCTTTGCTCTTCAATGCATTTCTAAGTATAGGATATTATTCGATTTCATGGAAAAAGTCACAGATTATCTTGATAGATAAACCTGGGAAAGACTTAACACAGCCGTCTTCATACAGATCAATTAGTCCTCTACCCTGTCTTTCTAACATGTTTGAAAAAGTGCTGCTATCAAAGATGTCTCCTTTCCTCCACGAAAATAATATAATACCAACGATCCAATTCGGGTTTCGTGAAAAACATAGCAATAGAGCAAGTAAATAGAATTACTAGCGAAAAGAGAAAAACATTTGAGCACAGAGAGTACTGTTCAGCTATATTTTTAGACGTGGCTCAGGCGTTTGATAAGGTGAGGCATGAAAGCTTTATATACATAAATTTAAAAAATATGTAAGTTGCCCGATCTTTACGACAAATTCGATTCCGACAACTGATCAATGTAATATCAAAATTTACCTATTTATTAAATTACATTCGGATATCTCAAAAACAGATGAGCACATTTTTATGATATCTAACGAACTTCGCTTTAAAAATCTCTGGCTCGTAACCGGTTTTGGATCCAAAGATTCTCAGACAAAGTTGTTCAGGAAGATCAAACCAACATTTCCCATAACACGCGCGTTTTCCGTTTTTTTTGGCTCTGTGTTAATCAACCCACTCTAGTGAAAGGCATTATAAATTGGATTACTCATTGAATACTAAGAAATTACTGTTCTGCCTTGATGGATTGAAGATAAGTTGATAAGTTTTAGTATCAAAGACTTACATAAGTGGGTGACAATCATAATTAATAAATAAATATTTTTTTTAAGTGGGTGGCAAGTAATTTATAATATTTTAGTATTAGATGTAAACAGCTACCATATTTTAAATTACAATGAAGTGGCAACTCTACCTAAATTATTATATATCGAATGAAGTAAAATTTGGCCGTGTACATAAATTTACTTTATGAATAAGTTGAAAGGTTGAGGTAGATTTTCTAGATAGGTGGCAACTCTGTTGCAAAATTTTATTAGCTAAATCTGTACCTTTTTTGGTTACCAATAAAAAGTATGTGTTGTAAGCTTATTACTTAATACTTAATTTCCTATTTTTTAATATGGCAACTCTACATACAAAAAATAGTTGTTCAGTAGATGTTCAAAAATATATTTTTCAAATACCCTTATATGTTAAACACATATGTTCTCTATTAACATAACATAACAATACAGGGCAAATTTAAAATTTCAAAAAAGTGGCAACTCTTGGAAAAAAATTCTAAACTTCACAAGAAATGTGTACAATCCGAGGTATTTCAGCCTTGATATGGTAAAAGCGGAACATTCGAGAAAGAAGTGTTGTGATGATTCTATCTCATTCTCTTTCCAAGCAGCTCACGCAACTGGCAAATGAGAAAATATTAGACCTCATCGTAGGGATCTTCATCGGGCAGTATCCAATTGAAACTCCTATAACCCTTGAACGGTGAACTTTGCTCAGGATGAGGACTTCGAAGCACATTGCAGAACTGCTAGCATCTGAGCAACACTTGCCGTGCTTACCAGAGGTCCAATCATTCAGTAGTGAACCGTAAGAGGCCATTGGAGCGCTTAAACTTTCCCACGACAATGAAGTACATTTCCTAACAAGCTCATCAGGCTTGCAGTTGCCCGCCATTTCGCTGTGACCAGTCAACCAAACCTGTCCAACCAAGAAGTAAGTCGATGGCAGAGATAGGAAGTCCAGACATCTCTTCACTACTCGCAAGCGTAAGGCTAGCAGCACCGCCTGACTATCAAAGCGGATAGTCGCCACTCCAGAAGAGGCTGTGCTCCGGAGCAGTAGATCTACTTAAATTTGATTCCGTGAATTAGTTACGCTAAGATTAAGAAAGCATATAGCACATCTTCCCCTGAGGCTTCACCATTAATTATGATATTTTTATACCAATAATATCAATATACTGGAATATGGCATTACATTGTAGATTCTGCAGTTGTTAGATTAAAATTTAGAATTGGTAATCACTAACGACACTGAGAATTTGCCAATTATATAACCGTTTTCGCGACTTCCCTTCTTCTTCTTTATTGGAGTTGACAACGCTTACGCGGTTATTGCCAAGCGTTCTTCCTTTTCCCTATTTGACATCAATTGTGAGTTCAAGTCAAGCCAGCTACTGCCGCACTTGGTCTTTCCAACGGAGTGAAGATCTTTCTAATTCTCTGCTTCCCCCGGCGGGTACTGCGTCCAATACTCTCAGAGCCTTGCCAGTATGGAGGATGGAGTCATGTGTAGAAGTTCACGCAAATGAGGAAATTCTCTGAGTGTCATTTACTTGGGAGTGGCTAGAAGATTATTTTTACATACAGCTCAAGCAGCTCGCGACTTCCGGCTTTACATCCTTTTGAAGGCGAGCTAAAGTGAGAGTGAGCCCCAGGGCTGTGCGTTGGGTTTGGAACCCACTACCACGTAAAAAACACCCCCAATGAAAAGAAGAAAACAACCTCGGATGAGAGACTGTTCCCCCCTTTTGAAGGGGATACCCACACTTAATTTGGCATTGGACGGCTGATAAAGTTTTCTACATAATATTTTCATATTAAAACAAACACCGACGCATAACTTGTTGAGAACCGAACGCTATCTGTGTAAACATTTATATTTTTTAGACGTTACTTCGGAAAACCTTTAAACCTACTAGCCAACTAGATGTCTTTTCAACGACATACAAACATAAAAGCAAACAAATATGCAAAATCCTGCTTCGATTTATTGCACCAGTTCTGAATAAGTGCTCTCCGCGCTCACTGCCCTCGACGCGGCCTTACGCCACTTTAGTATTCAATAATAATTTTATATTTTTATAGACAAACTCGTTGCATATTTCGCCCCATTCAGCCGTGGTCCTCGGGCGAGCATGTGTTCGCAAGCACTTAAGCGCTTGTTTTTACTGCATTGAGCGTTTTTAATCGAAGGGCTCTCCCCACTTACTCACGCCGAAGCGACGAGTGCGCGACGTGTCCTTTAGGAACGCCCATAAACGTTGCGGCGTTCGCATTCAATAAATACACGCCGTTTGTTTGTTTATTTACATTTTATGGCGCGGTCCCTGCGGGCGTGCTTTCGCTTTTAAAAGCGCGCCACCGCCTCTCCCATTCCCTTCACTTCTCTACAGTCACAGCTTCGGCACCGTATCGCCCACGTCCTCTCGTTTTACAGTTACATTTATGTAAATACATTATTTCTCTTATCTCTGGCGCGCCCACTTATACGGTTCCGCTTGTTGGGGTACTGTTGCTTTTATTGAATACTGAAATTAAATTTTATGTTTTTGCTTTTGATATTCTCTTTTTCACGCCATTTGACTTCGCTGCGGTACTCGTCGGCTCCTTGGCGCATGTAAAAGACATTCGTGCTTATTTGTTGTTGGACATGTGTGCAGTCGTTAAATGGACTTGTGTCACGTGCGCTGCAAATTATGGCGAATTAAAGCACCAACTGCCGTTGCACAGCAGATACTTCATATATTCGAAACAGTAAACTCTTGCCCGGACTTACGGAGCCAAAGGCATTCTTTTAGTCTTATACCGTTAACGAAGCGTGCAACATTTTATGTGGTCGCTTTTTGCAACGTATGCAGGGTTTTATTGTGGTGCGGCAGAGTTGCATTTAGACAACAAAGATTTATTTTACTTTAATATATTTAAATTTAAATAATATAATAAAAACAAGTAAGTCAAAAGATGACACCCAGTGGCTCATTAACAGAAGCAGAGTATAGCCACGACGAGGTCAAGACGAAATATCTCGTGTATCCAAGCAAACAATTGAGAAGTAAAGTCCTCTCTCGACGTACAAAGACCAAATTCTACAAGTCCTTCATCATTCCCGTCCTGCTGTATGGTGCAGAGGCATGGACAATGACAACTGATGAGTCGGCGTTACGAGTTTCTGAGAGGAAGGTTCTGCGGAAGATTTATAGTCCTTTGCGCATTTGCCACCGCGAATACCGCAGTCGATGGTAGGATGAGCAGTACCAGATATACCACGACAATGACATAGATCAGCGAATTATGAGACAACAGCTGCGCAGACTGGGTGATGTCATCACTCTAGCTCCAAGAGTATTCGACACAGTACCTACCGGAGGAAGCAGAGAAAGAGGAAGACCTCCACTACTTTGGAAAGACTAGGTGGAGGAGGGTCTAGCCACACTTGGCATCTCCAATTGGCGCCAAACAACGAAAAGGAAGAACACGGCCGTTGTTAACTCGCCCATAACCTCCTAAGCCGTGTTTATCCCAATAAAGAAAAAGACATACATCGATTGCCCCGAGAAAAAGCATGCGTGCCTTTTACGCACACATTCTCGAAAAGAGACTGAGAAGAGACATCTGCTCTGCTTCTGCCCAGTCCTATCAAGAACTCGTCTTAGAAATCTAGAAGATTCCGACTTCAAGGGACTACATTGATTGTCCGGAAAGTAATAGGTCCGATTTTCTTCCGCCGCGACTATACTTCAAAGCGTGCGCGCACCGACTGGCTTCGGTAGAGGGCGTTCCTAGCTAACAAACGAGCAGCTTGTCAGTTGTTTCCGAGCACCTGGAGAGTCAGGACAAACATTTTGGCGCGACGTGCTTCTGTGAGTGGTGCGTTCGTTTGAGCAGAGGTACGCGATTAAATTCTGTGTGAAACTCGGTAAATCTTCGACAAAGACGTTTGATATGATCAAGCAGGTTTACCCAGATGTTGCTTTAGCAAGAAGTGGTGTGACAAAACGGCCAAAAAAGGCAAGAATGAGCAAATCCAAAGTTGTCTTTTTTGAACTCAAAGGCCTCGTCCACCATGAATTTGTTCCTCCCGGACAAACCGTCAACGCCAAGTGTTACGTGAAAGTCCTCAAGAGACTCAAACGAAGGGTCAATCGGGTCCGACAAGACATCGTAGTCGATTAGAAATTGCACGACGACAACGCCCCGACTCACACCGCCTTTCTTGTGAACAGCTACCTAACCAAGGCCGGCATTCCAACGCTTCCGCAGCCACCCTACAGCCCAGATGGGGCCCTCCGAACTTTTTTTTGTTTCTTTGCCTAAAAAGGCCGATGAAAGCGAATTCAAGCAACATGCATTTCGGCTCTCAAGGCTATTCCGGAGAATGCCTTTCGTGACGCCTTCAATTTTTTAAGTCGTCCCAGTCCTATTACTTTCTGGACAAACCATTTAGATGAAGTATAAAAAGTGGATTTCAAATCGCACTTAAAGTTCTAAAAGATCATTGACGTCTTGTGTGACGAATACTTCCCTTGGAGTATATTTAAAAATGTCAGATTACCAGCGATTTCATTGCGCATATCTGGCGATGATTTTTGTTTAAATTATGCAAAAATCTAGAATTGCTATCAATAAAGTTTAAGTATTTTCAATTTAGATGGCAATATTCCAAATTGCCAATAATAATTGAAAATCATAAATGTTCACGTGGTTAGAAACTTGAAGCCAATACTACAATGCACACGCTATTTACACAATTGTTCGTTGGACACAAAGTTCGCACTTTAAATTCAATTTAATATTCAACTGGACACAGACGGACAATGGCGAACAACACAGCTGCTGCTGGAATAGAGAACACAAACAAAGTACAAAAACCAGGACATAAAGGGAAACCAAACAAACAAATAGCCTCATTGTTGTTATGATATCATGCAGCAGAAATGTTCAGCACGTGCGAAAAGATAACCACACGTATGTACGACAATGCACACACACAGCCACGCACACATATATACAAACAAATAAGCAAACGCTCGCCTGCCAAACATAATAGCCTGCAGTGACGTTTAACTTTTTAGTTTTTTCGACATTTACTGCTTATTATTTTAGGCTGCACCGGACACCAACAACAGCAATGAAGAAAAATTATTTTTTACATACATACAAACAAACACTCAAGAGCACACTGCATTCATAAATATAAAAAACGAAAACAATTTTGGGCAAAACAGCTAACAAAGGACGTATACATGATAGAGTTTCATATGTGTTTGTATGTGTTTACAATATTTTTTTCCCCATATTTGAATGAAAGTAAACCTTGTTGTGTTATAAAATGAAATAAAAATCAAATAAAGCCACACCTAATACACATGAATGCCTCTATATACATTAGGGTATATCATTTTTTTTGTTTTTCATATGTACATATACATATATTCCTATGTATTAAGAAAGCCTCTCCAAATATTATTTTTTAATTGTAACGGGAAGGTCTTCCGCCTAACGGTTTTCTATTTTTTCTTATTTTCAGATAGAAAAATTTATATTTCGCTTCCAACTATTTAAAAAAATATCTTGTTCATTAGATTTTGTAGGAAATTGGATGCTCTAAAATATGGTCTATTATGATTTTTTCGTAAACCCAACCGTTTAAAAGATATTAACGGTTGAAATTTGACTATTTTTGGAAAAATTCTTTATTTACATATACATATACATATATGGATGTATTAGGGTGTCCGTTATTTTCGATTACGCCTTTCGAAGTTGCAGCTTTTGCCACAAAAAACAAATCAAAAGCTCTTTACAATTTGACTTTCTAATCAAGAATGTTTTAATAAAAAAAAAATTGTCCGCTCTACAAAACACGTCCGGATAATTTTTTTCAGAAAGTCATTATTTTAACGGTTATACGCAGTTAAAGTTGTGCATCAAATATATGTTCAGAAGTACACCACGTCGTATGAGTAACACAGAGTTTTTAAGGCACTTCTATGAATGGTCATTCAGTACACCATGCCGTATGAGTAACACAAAGTTTATAAGGCACTTCTATGAATGGTCATTCAGTACACCATGCCGTATGACTAACACAAAGTTTATAAGGCACTGCTATGAATAATCATTTGGTATACCATATCATATGAGTAACACAGAGTTTATAAGGCACTTCTATGAATGATCCTTCAGTACACCATGACGTATGAGTAACACAAATTTTATAAGGCACTTCTATGAATGATCCTTCAGTACACCATGACGTATGAGTAACACAAATTTTATAAGGCACTTCTATGAATGATCCTTCAGTACACCATGACGTATGAATAGCACAAATTGTATAAGGCACTTCTATGAATGATCATTCAGTACACCATGCCGTATGAGTAACACATAGTTTATAAAGCACTTCTATGAATGATCATTCAGTACACCATGTCGTATGAGTAACACAGAGTTTATAAGCCACTGCTATGAATATTCATTTAGTAAAATCGCCTAATTTCTCATGGGTTACCCTAGTCTAACCCCTTAAAGGAATGTTTTTATGATAAAAAACAAAAAGACACTGTTTGTAGAGCAAATCAATTTTTATTAAATACAATACTTTTCTTTCGAAGTTTTAGCTTTACGAAGCTTCAAGCAAATTATGAAATAATTACAAAGAAACAAGATTTCGGCACAGTTTAAATCGAAAATACTAACTTCTCGCTCCGTTACGTTTGAAGTTGTTTTTTAAAACAAAAACTGAATCGACATCGACTTGGTAAATAACAAACACCCTAATGTTCATACTACTATACATTTATGTGCACACCAGCCTGAAACAACAACAAAAACAACTAATATAACCAGTGTCCAGCAACTTTATCACAATGAACACCGTTAACAACAATGCCGCACAAACTAGTTGCAAAAACGACAACAACAACTACAAACACCATCGTGCGGCTTTGTGTGGCACACAATCGTTTGCAGTATCAATGTAATTTAATGCAGCCACTATCTCTCCCAAACACTTCATACAATTTATTCATCGTGCAGACTCATGCTTCGTATTCGTATGCGCGCACGCATGTTTGTTATTGTATTTGTTTGCCGATCGGCAAGTTTGATTATTTGTTTGCAGCATTGAAAAGCCGCAGGACGGAAGTTTTGCTGTCCATTGTATTTTGCCAGGACATACTTATACAGAAATATTCGATAGACAAAAGCATCTCTGCTACTGAAATTTAAAGCTAATTGTACTTTAAGCAATAAATTGTTCTGTGTTAGGTGCCTTTACTAGTTAGTTTTTGATTATAATTAAATAAGGGTTTTGCTTGACTTCTATACTCTCACCTTCAAATATAAAGCCAATATCTTCGTTAGAGAAGTATTTGGATCATTTATGTATCACATTTCAAGAGTAAACGAAATAAATTTCAAAAATTACAATAAATTTTCATAAAGCTATATGACCTTGAGTAGAGGGAACACAGACCGCGTAGTCTACGTCATGATTTCCATCCTTGTGGTCACTTAACAACATTACGGAAACTTCTTCTCTTTTTATTCTTTACTGGCGTAGAAAATACTTTTAGAGCTGGAATGTCCTCGTCTGTACGGACAACATGACATTATTATTTGAACAAAGAAGACTGGAGAACATATCATAAAACGGCTGCTACTCAAAAATCGATTTTTCACAAACTGTTTAAATATCTCTATTTTTTTTCTTAAATAGTACAAACGTTGAAGTTTCTGCTTTGCTAAGTACAATCTACTGATCATAAGTCGATATATTCCGACGATCGCTGTTAAAAACGCAGATTCGGCTCTTAATGTTTCGAATAATAAAATATTTTTCTTGTATGAAGATAACTTACGCTCTAACCGACATAAATATCCGATATAAGACTCCTAGAACAAGAAACATCCTTATACATGAAGTGATTTCATATATTTTCGGCATTAAACTATACCATATCCACTATTTACACACTTAATTTTCCGAAGAAACCTTACAAATTATACAAATGGACCGATATGCACGGAATGAAGCCAACCGGAAGTTTGAAAATTGTAAGTGAAGTGTTGAGATTTTTCCACCTCATATTCTTTCATACAGCTACTGCAGATGGCGTCCAGTGAGGTTCTCAACCTTACGGACTTTTAAAACGCCTAAAACTTGAGAGAGGCCAGCCTTACAGACTGGATCGCTTACGATCGATCTTGAGCCAAAACCATTTAGCGATAGCGCATGAACCGATGATAACCCAGTACTGGCTAAGTTCTAGCGGAGCCAATCAAATAGTAGATCATTAGGGGAGGGAAGAATCGCTCCGTTCCCATTCACTGATAGCTGAACTAGGCTATACTTTCTTACCAGCTCATCAGCTTTACAGTTGCCTGCGATTCCGCTGTGGACTGGCATACTACTAGTCTTATCACAAGTGGTTCGATGCTATTAACAACGAGGTTAGGGATTCCTTTACCAGCTCTACGGTACGTTTTGTGAGCTCAAGGCTAGTATCGACGCTCTGCTATCAGAGTTGATTGTCACTTCTCTGAAGGTGGAGGGATATATCTTCGGGAACTTCCCATCAATTTCTGCAAACTTCCTGAATATTGCCCAAGCCATGGTTGCGGCCAAATTCGCATTGGATCAGGAAGTTTGAAGCAGAAGTTGATGGACAGTTCCTGAAAATATATCCCTCCACCACCCTTACCCTCAATCTTTGACCCATCTGTAAAGAAGCTCACTGCCGCTCAATAACTTCTACCCATCCACAGCTCCTCGCAGGTATGTGGACGTAGAAAAAGTCACCTGAGTTTGGTTTGGCGACCCCATGATCTAAAAGCTCCGGTATAGTCAAATCGAGGTAGGATTTTCGAATACTCAGAAACCTGTTCATTTAAATACCCAGATTCGCAGAGTCTGATGTCAATGCACCTTCTGACGATATTTATGGACAATTTACATATGCAAAATGGCATTAGGTGCCATGCTTGGAGTAGATCTTAGAGCATCACACATGCTGATAAGCGCCCCTCATCGGACGCTCTGCAACTTTCTTGATAGTATGGTCTTTTGTAGAGTCCTCTATCCGCCCATGGAACATAATAGACATAAAGTCTACCTTCGGTGAGACTCCAAACCAACAATCAATTTCTTCTTTGCTCTCTGGTCACTATTAGACTTCCATGAAAACATGCTATCTAGAACGAGTCGTAAATACTTCACCGAATCCAAAGGCGAATGTTTCCCATCCGCCGCGTGGTAGTTCATCTAGTTCAGTAATAATATGTATGTATGTCAAAACTGGGAGATAAGGACAACCGCTTTGAAAAACTTACAAAATATAAGTTCCATGAGTTGATACACCCGTAGAAATTAAAATAACGAAAGCTTATAAATGAACAGGGAAATATGAAACAGTGTGAAGGGATTGCAGCATTTCCATGAAGGAAAAAAATTCCATCTATAGTCTATATGTATATCTGGCATAAAGACTTCTCCCAGAGGCAAAAGAATATTTACTGAAATAGATGAATTTCAAACCACTCTTCATTGAAATCCACTAAAGTTTCCCCGATGTCGGGATAGCACATAAATTATCACAAAAGTATATACAATAAAAGATATTTTCTTTCATATTTACTTAGTCTTAAATTTCAGAAGAAATATGGTGGCAACATTATTGGAAAATAAGCAAAAATTCATTTATAAAATATAAATCTCTCATTCCTTCTCTGGGAATTTTTTTCGTATCAATAATATTGCTTTGTGTATCGCCGACCATAATGGCAACGTAACGCAGCCTTGCCGTAAGCCTAAGTAAATAGTGTAATAAATGAAACGTTGTTGTTGTTTGCCCTTATGCCCCAAAAGCAAACTGTGCAATCGAGAAAATTTATGGTGCACCAGACATATGTACACTGACACTTACACATGCACACACACACATACATATGTATATTAAAGAAATATATAAATAAATGCAATAAATAAGGCAGCTGGCACATTGCTACTCGCTTGCAACACTATATTGCTGCATGCACTACCTTCGAGCGCTCGAAGTTGATCAATAATCGTTGCTGGTCGGCGATTGGAAGGCCAAGCAGGGCCACGACGCACCGCAACGGGGTGAGTAAATAAGAATTAAATCAAACCGATGTTGATAAGATAGCTTGCCGCTGCATGCATGCTGGTAGCAAGTGGCCATTTCGGCACTTTGTGGTGCAAAACGAATGTGGAAAGTGAAGAAAACGAACTGTTTCTGCCGATATGAAAGGCTTCACAGTTAAAAGCTGCACAGCAGACACGTGTAAATGAATGCAGGCGGCGGGATGAAGATGTGTAAAGCTGCAGATGAAGTAGAGTATGTGGCACGAACGGCAGCAGCAGCAGCAAGTCTTAAACGCCGCTGCAACCGCAATACAAATCCGACTTATCTCAAACAATATTTACTGCAACATTTTGTTATTGATGCCATTGCAGCAGAGATGCCTCATTGCCAACGCACACACACACACTTATATATACATGTATGCGTTTAAGGGTGTGTGCGTGCCTTGCAACAAATTTCACGTAGTCACGCTTTGGCACGCGTGTTGCAAGTGTTCGATAACTTTATATTGCCTGATATATGTATGTATTGCGGCATTTGCTTGAGTTGTTACGGTGTTTGTTGTTGTGTTGAGTTATTTTTGCCCATATTGCTGGAGTAGTTTGTACGCTTGTGTGTTATTTCAATTTCATACTCACTTCGTTTGCCACTTTTTCTTGCGGTTTTGTGGCGTTGCAACATAGGATACATTTGTAATTTCAAGTTTCTTGCGGACACGTTGCACGCTACTGTTGCTGCCCGTTGGGTCATGTCTGCAACAAATGCTGCTCTGCCACATTTCTATTACTTGCAAACACACACACTCACTTACATATTGTTGATTTTCTGTCGGCAACAGTTACGGCTCCATAAATCATGCAACATTGCCAGCTCCAAAGCCTTTGTTGTGTTGGTGCATGGACCATTGTATATGTGTATAAGTGTTTGTCTCTTGGACAATTTATATTCTTTTAATAGTGCCAATACAGTTGCCAGCTAATGTGACACCAGTTCGGTTCATAAAAGACGGGGCAGTTCTCCAGCGATATGCTGGTTGGTGGAAGACACACAATTTACCGTTTATTATACGGTTGTGGTATTTAAATATTCTTGATTACAGCTGCATATCTAAATAAATAGACTCTGCTTTATATAAATATTAAATGTACAAAAAACAAGTCAGGAAGGGCTAAGTTCGGGTGTCACCGAACATTTTATACTCTCGCATGATAAAGTGATAATCGAGATTTCATTATCCGTCATTTACATATTTTTCAAATACCGTATTTGTGTAAAGTTTTATTCCGCTATCATCATTGGTTCCTAATGTATATACATATTATACAGAGAAGGCATCAGATGGAATTCAAAATAGCGTTATATTGGAAGAAGGCGTGGTTGTGAACCGAGTTCACCCATATTTCGTACGTGTCATCAGGGTGTTAAGAAAATATTATATGCCGAATTTCATTGAAATCGGTTTAGTAGCTCCTGAGATATGGTTCTTGGTCCATAAGTGGGACGCAATTTTTTTTTAAAAAGCCTGGGTGCAGCTTCCTTCTGCAATTTCTTCCGTAAAATTTAGTGTTTCTGACGTTTTTTGTTAGTCGGTTAACGCACTTTTAGTGATTTTCAACATAACCTTTGTATGGGAGGTGGGCGTGGTTATTATCCGATTTCTTCCATTTTTGAACTGTATATGGAAATGCCTGAAGGAAACGACTCTATAGAGTTTGGTTGACACAGCTATAGTAGTTTCCGAGATATGTACAAAAAACTTAGTAGAGGGCGGGGCCACGCCCACTTTTCCAAAAAACTTACGTCCAAATATGCCCTTTCCTAATGCGATCCTTTGTGCCAAATTTCACTTTAATATCTTTATTTATGGCTTAGTTATGACACTTTATAGGTTTTCGGTTTTCGCCATTTTGTGGGCGTGGCAGTGGGCCGATTTTGCCCATCTTCGAACTTAACCTTCTTATGGTGCCAAGAAATACGTGTACCAAGTTTCATCGTGATATCTCAATTTTTACTCAAGTTACAGCTTGCACGGACGGACGGACGGACAAACAGACATCCGGATTTCGACTCTACTCGTCGCCCTGATCACTTTGGTATATATAACCCTATATCTGACTCTTTTAGTTTTAGGACTTACAAACAACCGTTATGTGAACAAAACTATAATACTCCCTTAGCAACTTTGTTGCGAGAGTATAAAAAACATAAGCAATGCTGAATAGGGAAGAGAATATTCTTACTAAATATTTTTCTTTGGGATACATAAATTTCCTACTCGATAGATGGCGCTGCTAACAAAACATGTTCCACCATATCATTGATTGGCCTATTCGGTTAATACTTACAATGATACATATAACGTATATAGTTGATGAGGTGCGATAAATAATCCAAGTCGTAATTCTTCACCTCCGATCAAGACAGACTGCAAGTCTTATAAACTATATTCTCCAGAAAGACATTGGTTATAATAACCGGTGATCCAAATAGAGGTACTGTTATAGCCTTTTCGGCAGCCATAGCTGAGAGTGTACACGTAAATCGTGAAGAATCGATTCGGCGTCGTTTGCAGCAGCGCACGCTGCCGCATGGAACGACTTGGCGCATTCGATCTACATCTTAAATTGAAAAAGTATAAAATACAGTTTGTGCAAGAACTGAAGCCGCGCAACTTTCTTAAGCAACATCGCTTCGCTCTAAGGGCTTTTGAAAAGTTCCAAGAAGATCAGATGTTTTCAAGCCAAATTGTGTTCAGCTATGAGGCCTACAAGGGGCCTACCAAGTAAACAGGATTTCAAAAAAAAACCAGAAAATATTTAAAATAGTCTCCTGCTTCAATACAGCTTTTAGCACGGTCCAAAAGCATGTCGAACGAGTGTTTTAGCTCGTTGGCCGGTTTGACCGCCAGTATGCCGGTGCAAGCCTTTTGAATGGCCTCTACTAAAAGTCTGCATAACACTTTCCTTTCATAGACAAATGCATTTTTCTGAAAAGGAAGAAGTCGCACGTTGCCATATCAGGTGAATACGGGGAGTGGTTAATGGTTAAAATGTGATATTTGGTCCAATAATCGGTCACAAGCGTCGATCGATGAGAGCAATTTTTGGTCGTCAGTCAATTTGTGCGGAACCAACCGTGCACACACCTTTCATAAGCCCAATTGTTAGGTCAAAATGCGAAAAATCGATGTTTTGAAGATGTTCAATTCCATTTCCATGAATTTCAATAATGATTTCGGCTGATTTTTGATGAATTCACGCACAGTTTCGATGGAATTTCTGGTGATCACGGATTTTCATTGGCCCACATGTTGATCGTCATTTATGTCCTCACGACCACTATGAAAACATTGAGACCACTCGTGCTCTTTGCTATGGGATAGACAATCATCGCCATAAACTTGTTTCATCAATTGAAACGTTTCGGTAAAATTTTTACCAATTTTAAAACAAAATTTAAAGTTGGCTCTTTGTTCGAAGCTCATTTTCGCACCGTTGACACTTAAAACGCAATAACTTCACTTCCAATCGATGAAACATCATGATTTTCACTGGGCAATTGATAAAAATAACAGATTCTAACGCACCAGTAGACATATAGATGGCGCCACCTAGGGGCGCTAGATTCAAAAAGTCTTGTTTACGTTGGGACGCACTGTATTTCTGGCTCAATAGGTGTGTAAAATTAAAAGTGACACATTTGGGACGAAGAATACCCTGACGAGATTCAAGAGTTGTCATTTCATCAAGAAAATCCCTGGTGAGCCAGCTAATCATCGGTTCATATTTCTTCAAAAATGATGCCGGTGAGAATGTAACTGTCAATGGCGACCGTTTTCGTTGAAATTGAAGCTCGTGATCTCGGCAATATTTGGTTTCAACAAAATGACGTTACTTTCCACACATCGCATCGATCAATGGATTTATTTAAAGAACATTTCGGTGAGCAGATAATTTCTCGTTTTGGGCCGGTCGATTGGCCAACAAGGTCGTGTGATATCACACCGTTAGACTTTTTCCTGTGGGTGTATGTAAAGGCTAAAGTCTATGCAGATAATGTCGCTCAGATTCAGAGTAAAAAATCATGCGTCTCATTTGTCAGTTACCAGTCGAAACGCTCAAACGAGTCATAGAGAATTAGACTCAACGGATTGACCATGGCCAGTATTTGAAAGAGATAATATTCAAAAAATATGTGCTAAAGAATGTTCTTTCGAATCATAATAAACTTTCTCCAATAAATTTGAAGTGTCTGTGTTTTTTCTTTAAAAAGTAGGGAGCCTTAAAATTGATCACTCTTATTTCTATTTTGTACTTGGTTAATACATAACTATATGTGGTGTGGCTGGTATAAAAACAACACATTAACAATAATATGAAAAAGAGATGCAGCGTGGATGTTTTTGAGTATAATTGGTGCTATAAGAACTTCACCAAAAGTTCAGAAACTAATTCTCGATATCCGCCAACTAAATGTGCAATTGATGTGTGAGGTACAAAATTTTAAACAGATAAGGCATCATACTAGATACCGGAATTAAACTTAGGCTAGGGTGAGAATAAGAATAGGGAAAAAGACACCTTGGGAAATAAAGTCAGTATTTACTTGTCTCAGAGGAGAGCAAACCAAAGGTACAATTACGGACAATACCGAGGTAGGAGAGTTTATGTTTACTGATAATGTCAAAATATGAAGTATGAATCTTCCTTGGAAGGTAAGAGAATATAATTTCAAACGAAATGAAAACAATTCAGGCTCTCAGGTCGAGAATATGAGATTTAGTGAAGACGGCTTACGCGCTTTTGCTTTAATCAGCAAGTCCATTAAGCTTATTTTGGAAAACAAAGCAGCATTTAAGGCGATCATGGGGTTACCTACATATATACTTATTTAGAAGATATTGGGCAACTTTAATAAATCGATATCTTTAAACCAATTTAGTATGCAAAGCTAGTCAAAGAGTGTCTGCATCCTTTGGAAATATCACAGCATCAATATCCGTCATAATCAGGCTCGTTTGGGTGCTTGGTCACAACGGAACCGCTGGCAACTGCAACGCCGACGAGCTAGCAGAGAGGGCACCATTGCCACGCCCACACCAATGAACCTTGCATGCGGTTAGCAGGCGCTGGTTGATTTCCCGTTTCTGTGCGACTGCGATGTACATACATTTAGCTTAGAGTAGAATGTAGAACATCTTCTGAATAACTGCCCTTAGCCAAGTTCATCTTGTCGCAATACTCGACAATGTCGAACTCGACAATGTCATATTAATCCCTAAAAGTGATAAAGTTACAAATTTAGACGGACGCAAGTTGTCAAAGCTTTATGGAGGAGATGATGCAGAAACATCCCATATCTTTTAGCTTCGGCGAACCAGAAGACGTAGCCGAAACTAACATTGACCGTCTGAACAAATTTGTGACCGGCTCGAAGCGCTTTCGCAATTTGTAAAGTTCCTATGTTCTATTATATAAGAGTTTCAGGTAACACAAAGGACCGGCAATGTAAGGTGTCCAAGTAAGATTCCTGTTAAGATCGACCTCTTTACATAACCTAAACCAATTCCAAATAGGTAGTGAATTTTTGTTTAAGGCTTTTTTGCTGGAAGCGGGCATGTCCGCGAATTATAAAAATAAATAAATTGGAAAACAGACATTCGACTCCTATTTTTGAAAGGGAATCCCGCCGTTTATCTAGTTCAACCATAACCGCACATCTCAATTTTGATAACCCACGTCCAGGTGTCCCGAAAGGTGCCCCGGAGAATAAAGTAACAAAATTCCATTTCTCCGTAATCACAGGCCACCAATTGATGCTGCGCGAAACAGTAGACATCGTGGCTTCTAACCTAGGTGAAATGTTAGTCATGAGAAAGACGTTGCCGTGCAGCTTTTGCTCACTCCGGACAGTAAAAACAAACAGCGTTTGGTAGTGCGTTAGCGCAATCTAAAGGAATTGTTTTCTCATTTCGTGGCGTCAACAAGATATGGATTCACTGGAATACGCCAGATTCAGAGAACAGTGGAATCCACGGTTAACCTCTACAAACAAAGACCGCCCGTTTAGCTCTGAAAGGTGCTAGATGCCGTTTTTTGGAGCTCTAAATCGATTGTATGACAGAGTAGGTTAATGCAGCAACCTGTCAAAATCCGAGGAACCGATATAAAAAATCCGTGAATATTTAACTTAGTTATCATTCAAGAGCCACCGGAATAAATATAGCAAGTCATATTTATCTTGAAAGCAATCAACAAAAATATTATGTAGTCGAAAAAGTATTTTCTTATTTCTAATCAAACCTCAACCTACATTATTATAATTATATTAATAAATAAATAAAAAAATATGTACCATTTTGGTCGCCCACTTTTTTCGTAAATTTTCGGCTAGAGACACCATTACGTCAGTGTAAAATTCTCATCGCTGTAGATGGAAATTTCGAGATTTTCAAAACGGAAGCTAGAGAGACATTGTTGTGCCACACGAATTGATACAGCATCGTCTCCGTAAACTTCACAAATTTCATGTGAGTTGCATGTCATTCTTCCCTTTTTTATACAAAAATTTCAAAACATAGCGAATTTCTTTATTATTTTCACCCATTTTTGAACAGCTGTAACTTTTTTTCAACTTCCCCGAATTTAATTTTTTTTTTAAGAAACTTAAAATCTCACCTTTCGAACACTATATGGTATGACACAATGTGTTTGGTAGCACTGGTGATATACGACTGCAACGACATCCATTGACAAAATACGAAAAGACTTTTTCGATCACCCAATATAATAGTGATAACAAATATTATGAAGAATTTATCACACAACAACTTTGCTACTTCTCATACGAAGAAAAGAACTACGAGGTGTGTTCAAAAAGTATCGCGAATTTTGTGTTTTTTCAAAAATTATTTATTTATTCATGAATATCTATTTTGTCCCCTTCAAAGTAATCCCCATGAGATATTATACACTTGTGCCAACGGTTTTTCCAATCTTCGAAGCACTTTAAAAAATCATTTATTTTTTATCTTCTTCAGCGCCTCCTTCGATGGAGTCTTTATCTCGTCAAGAGAAGCGTAACGTCGTCCTTTCATGGGTCTCTTCAGGCCTCGTAAATAAAAAGCCATAAAGCTTTTGCAGTAAAAAAGCAACGCATAATCATCTTAGTTTTCATTACATTGAATTAAAATTTTTTTATCAGTTCCAAACGAAAATTATTCCTGAAATAATATACAGTTATATAAAAATGCTAGCTAAAAATGCTTAACGGTATTATTTACACCGAGCAATATCGCTTTAAATTTCCAATTAAACCAAATGAGTTAATATCACATTTAATTTTTTAAGTGCGCTGCTGAAGTTGAGGGTATATACATATATATACATAGAATATCGTCACCTGAAATGCAAAATAACGTATCATCAAAAAATTCGAAATTGGATGTCTTATAGATTACGCTTCACTACTTCAAATTACTTACATAATATTACATATGTTCAACATTTTCTGGTTCTCCGATTAAATATAAACTAGTTTTAACCAATATTAAAATTTTGTTTCACTCATGTTCCATTTTATTTCGTGTTTCATTCATGCCCGTTATTTTGCATTTCAGGTGACGATATGTATGTACATAAATATCATATGCTATATATTTATATTTTCATGTAGCTCATGTCCATTTATTTGATACATGAAGTTAAATGAAATTATTAATATTTTTTTTTAATTACTTACGTGCATGCATATTTGCTTATTTTAAATTTTAATAATGACTTCTTTCATTATTTTAAAATTATAAAATTAATTTAAATTATCTGTCAGAATATACGAACGCACATTAAAAATAGCTTTCATATGATTTTCATTGAAATTCAAAATGCACAAAATGATGCTTGTGAGTGTGCAGTCGCTGTCATATTGACCCCATCGTCAGTCAGTGTCAGGCGGAGCAGCAATGAGTGCGCTTGTCAGCAGCGCAAATGGCAAATGGCAACTACCAACCTACACTCACACACCCACACGCATCTGCATGCACACACGGTCTCTCATTTGCCTCGACATTTGTCTGTTAATCACTTGTGTTCATGTCCCAACATTTCAGTTAATATTTCCGTTAGACCACATGTCTCATATAAGGGTATGTGGACCCTGCGGACAGCTGACTGTCTGCTTGAATGAGTTGGCTGCTTGTTTCATGAGGTCAACATGTCACTTTCGTCATATAAATGGCATTTTACTGCACTCGACATGAACTCAGTGAGTGGTGCTCATTCGCACACACACAAATGTTCATATCTTCATACATATTAAATGTGTTCAATGCGTGGGTGTGCTCTTTAAGAGACTGTGAATGCTTATTGATGTATTGCATGATATTCCAAATATTTAAATTACGGATTAAAAAAAAATTGATTTATTTTTTAATGCAAACATATTTTTTATAGCAAAACAATATTGGTTAAGTTAGGTTAGGTGAGATGCCTGATCTAGAGAGATCGCACGTGGATATACTTGTATGTAGTTCCTTGTTCGAACTTATAAATCAGCAAAACGCTTTTGTATTGGACACAAATTTACAAAAGCGTTTAGTTTTCATTTCTGCCAATTTGGGCTCTAAAATG
This sequence comes from Bactrocera neohumeralis, assembly GCF_024586455.1. Lineage (NCBI taxonomy): Eukaryota > Metazoa > Arthropoda > Insecta > Diptera > Tephritidae > Bactrocera > Bactrocera neohumeralis. The sequence continues at coordinate 50,256,467 of NC_065919.1, forward strand.
TTTAAGCCTTGACCTCCCAAACGCGGGATAGTCAAGAAAGAGGTGTTGAGTTATTTTCACCTCCTCTTCTTCCATAAAGCTTCGGCTGATGGCGTCCTTTAAGATTTCCAGCCTCACAATAGACGCAAGTGGCGAAATGTTCTGTTAAAACGCTCATAACTGCGAAAAGGCTAGCCTTAATGAGGACAAAGAGATCACTAGATCTCTTGCGATCGATCTTGGTCCAAAAGGATTTTACGACTGTGCATGTACCGATAGTGGCTCAGCCTCGTGAAGCCCAGCTATCTGGTAATAAAACCAGAACCAGTAAGAAAGTCCCCTTCTATTGATAGTGGTTCTAGGGTGCATTTCCTTGTTTCACAATTTCCTGCGATGCCGCTCTGGCCTGGCACCCATACCAGTCTTATCACAAACAGACGCAATGCTATTAACAGCGAGGCTGGCACATCTTGACCAACTCTGAACGCACTGTTGTTGAGTTCAAGGTTAGCATCGCCGCCCAGCTATCTGAATGGATGGTCATCTCTCTGAAGGAGGCTGCACTTTGGAGCAGTAGAAAGATAGTAGAAAACACTGCAATAGTAAGGAAGTCTGAAGCTGGAGTTGACAGAGAACTCCTGACAGTAAACCCCTCCACTAACCTTCCCCCCCAGCATTATCTCATCCGTAAAGAAGCTCACTGTCTCTCTTCTTCAATAGCGTCCTCCCGCCCACATCTCTCTCGTCGGTGTATGGGTAGAGAAGGAGCCGCCAGAGTTTGGCTACTCTGTGATCCGAGTAATCAAGTATGAAGTCAAAGTGTGTAATAATTTCCGTGTGTTCAGGCACCTGTTCTTTCAGAAACCCAGATTCTCTGAGTCTGATAGCAATTTTCGCAGCCATATGCCTTCCACCGATGTCTACGGGCATTATATGCAAGATTGCGTTAAGAGCCATAGTTGAAGTGAATCCATACATGCTAATGAGTGCAGCCCGTTAAACGCTCTCAGTTTCTTTGCAAGTGGGGTCTTTTCTAGAGCCCTCCAACAAAAAAAGACTGCAAGAGTACAGTGGACTTAACAATGGTGTCGTAGATCCAGAGGACCACTTTCGGTGAGAAACCCCACCTTTTGCTAATGGCTCCTCTAGAGCCGTTTAAAGCAATCTATGCCTTTTTTGCTCTTTCTTCTATATTCAGCTACCATAAAAGCTTTCTATACAGGATGATCCCTAGACGGATGTCTCCAACTGCCCAGTTTGTTACGACTCTGAGATACCCTTTCGTCAATTCACACACGGTACCAGGGACTTTCTTTTGACCATGAGGGCTACATCGTCTGCATTGGCAATCACCCGGCAGGCGCGATCCCAAAGTTTTTAAGCAAATATTTAGCGACCAGGACTCATAGAAAAGGAGAGAGAACTCCACCTTGTTAGGTTCCCCTACGCACATTTTGTCTAGCACGTTTGTTGCCACATTCCGTTTCAATCACTCTGTTGCACAGAAGACTGAAAATAAGGTGTTTGAGGTTTGATTCTACCCCAAGACCATCCAGAGCAGTTACGACTGTTACCGGCAGGACGTTATTGAAAGCTCCTTTAATATCAAAAAAGGTACCAAGTGTGAATTCGTTAACCCTAATAGCTTCCTCAGACCATAATACGATAGTATGCGGGGCAGTATTCACTGACCAACCTTTACAATAAGTATGTTACGCTCCTGATAAATGCTCCCTTATGTACCAATCCATCAGTCTCTTCAAAGTTTTAGTAGAAAAGAGGTGAGGCTGATGGTCCTGAAGTCCTTGGCCGTAATGTGGGAGACCCTACCAGCTTTCGGGATGAACGTAACTCTGACTCGTCTTCAGATCCCCAACTTAGGGCCAACTTCCCATTTGCTTCCTTAAGATAACACGTGGAGACGGGGTTCTTTTTGAGGCCCTCATAACAGCATTCCACTTTTACGCATACGCTTTTCTAGTTCTAAGTTCTCTTTGCTTTTCTTAAAGTCTTTTAGATTAAAAACTTATAGTCGATCCTGATTATTAAAGTGCCTAACCTCTTTAAACCCTCAATTAAAGCCTGACTAATCTGAACTAGCAAAAATCAATTAAAGCTTTTCCAGCGCTATTTATAGAATCCACATCACAAATTAGTTCAACCAGTGATGCCACTTGATATAAACAAGCTTCATTAAAAATATTTTTTTTTGTGCTCAATCCCAAATAAATATTGGTTAAGCACTTTACTTAACTGGGCCAACGAAAATGCGTATTTAATCACTGGCGGCAGATTAAGCACAAACACACACACTCACATACAGTTGCATGTTAAAACAACCACTTCAGAGTAAACAGGCAAACACAAACACATATAAAAAATCATTCAACGCACACTCACTCTTCCACACGCGGGCTCTTTCCATGCACACACACAAACTAATCAAAGTGCATACGGACAAGCGCGAGCGGTTGGATTACGAACCTATAGAGCATCGACTCGAATTTAGGCCAGAGTAGCAAAACAGCATTAATTAGAGATGCAAAAACGCACACCAAAAGAAAAATGAATTGGACAAAATCAGGCGGTAGCCGAGGCATGAGAGGCGCACGGCTGCTGTCGGCGCAAATACAAGCCACTGAGTGAAGTAATTAAATTTGATAAATGACATGATGCCGCGCTCGCGCTCCACGTACAAGCACCAATGCCACACTATGGCTGGATAACGGTAGATTCACACACAACAATAAAAACCACGAGACAAATCGAAAAACAAATCAAGAGCGATGAGTGCGAAAGGATGGCGACAAAAACCAAAGCTTGAGCAAAATTAGTATGTATTTTATATATACTTGTACATACATTCACATACATATACAGCTGTCGAGAGTGTTGCATTAGTTGGCTAAGTAGTGTTGAAGCGAAGCAGGGAAAGCAGCAATGAGCTGGAAGTACAAGTGGCATTACGGCACAGCTGCAGTGCCGATGAGCGAGCGCTATTAATAGCCTTGCTGATGGCGTTATTTGCTGTGTGCCAGGATTGAATTAGACCATATTAAACAGAAGCTCTACACATAACTTATTTTATTTTCTCACTTCCTTAATGTCCACATCAGATGCCTAGTCTAGTAGGACCTAATTACTGTTTATAATGCTTGTATAAACCTTTTCGCTGATATGAGACAAATGCGCTCATAAAATATTAAAATTTGAAATAAAGATCCATCAAGTGCCCACTTTAAATACTTAACACTCTTTTACAACTTTTTTGAGCCTAGCAGTTGGCAATTCATCAGATAAAATGTAAGCTCTAACTAATGAGTTGTGTTGAAGATCTAAAAAAATGGATATTCAATCGATTTTCCTTCGTATAATTAAGTATAGTTTTTTCAGTCCAAAAATTTGATATCTCTCACACTTGGCTTGAGATGAAGATGCCTAAAAGTAGATTTTGATACTTAAAATCTCTACTGAAACTTCAATATGTGTTAATATAGATCCAATAGTGCGCATTGATTAACTTTTTTTGACAAACACACAAGGAAAATATTTTAAACCTACTTACACTGTCACAAATTTCAAAATTGTTGCCTACATTTGGGCGCAAAAATTACAATGTTCCACATTTCTGTTGAATTTGAGCTGCATATAACTTCACTTCATGAAGGAAACTTATTAATATCATACAAAAATTAATTTTCTTCAAAGAAAAGTTCAACTTGTAGACTACTTCAGCTTACTTTGGTTTTCAGTAAAGTTAAAATGATGCCTACAGTTAGGCTATGTATATTAAATGTAGCATTTAAAATTATGTGTATCAAATGAATCGGATTTGCAAAGCTTTTTCCTTGGGGTTCAAAAAGTTATAACTATTTGTCAGAAAACTTGAAATTTTCAGAAATTTGTTAACCTTTTTTTTGCTTTCCTACAGGGATTGCAGTAGAAGTGACCGCGTGATCGACCACAATTACAGCAATCACATTAGATGAGCAAGTGAGAAAAGCATGACTAGTCAGTTGGAAGTTATCTATGATTGCACTAATTTGGCAAGGCAATTAATTGTTATTGAGTTAATACTGCTTTATTTAATCACTAATGCACGTTCGTGTCGAATATAAATATATATATATATATAGAAATACAGATATGTTTCTGCTTACTGCATTTACTACCTGAATTGAAGTGAAATAAACACATTCTGCTTACTCTTAAAGCGCACATAGATGAACAGAAGTAGTTGTAATATATGGTCAGTATAGACCATAAAATTAAAGAATTTAACTGAAATAAATATATATACATATATATTTAAAGTAATATATATATATATATATATTAGGTTGGCTCAAAAAAAAAATATATATGTATACCTTCATTGCTACTCTGAAAACTGTGTAGGCTCTTAGACACCTTTAAATAACTCACTCTAAATATGACTTCTTAATTTTAATGGGTAGGTCCTCCGCTTTACAGTTTTCTATTTTTTATACTCTCGCAACAAAGTTGCTAAGGAGAGTATTATAGTTTTGTTCACATAACAGTTGTTTGTAAGTCCTAAAACTAAAAGAGTCAGATATAGGGTTATATATACCAAAGTGATCAGGGTGACGAGTAGAGTTGAAATCCGGATGTCTGTCTGTCCGTCCGTCCGTCTGTCCGTCCGTGCAAGCTGTAACTTGAGTAAAAATTGAGATATCATGATGAAACTTGGTACACGTATTTCTTGGCTCCATAAGAAGGTTAAGTTCGTAGATGGGCAAAATCGGCCCACTGCCACGCCCACAAAATGGCGGAAACCGAAAACCTATAAAGTGTCATAACTAAGCCATAAATAAAGATATTAAAGTGAAATTTGGCACAAAGGATCGCATTTTTAGGAGCGGGATATTTGGACGTAATTTTTTTGGAAAAGTGGACGTGGCCCCGCCCCCTACAAAGTTTACAGTTCAAAAATGGGGGAAATCGGATAATAACCACGCCCACCTCACATACAAAGGTTATGTTGAAAATCACTAAAAGTGCGTTAACCGACTAACAAAAAAGTCAGAAACACTAAATTTTACGGACGAAATGGCAGAAGGAAGCTGCACACTTTTTTTAAATTGAAAATGGGCGTGGCGTCGCCCACTTATGGACCGAAAACCATATCTCAGGAACTACTCCACCGATTTCAATGAAATTCGGTATATAATATTTTCTTAACACCCTGATGACATGCACGAAATATGGGTGAAATCGGTTAACAACCACGCCTTCTACCAATATAACGCTATTTTGAATTCCATCTGATGCCTTCTCTGTATAATATATAGTACATTAGGAACCAATGATGATAGCGGAATAAAACTTTACACAAATACGGTATTTGAGCTGAGGTATCCCTTGTGGAAAAATTGTCGTGATCGGACTAAAACTTTTCAAGGTCCCTGATATCGAACACGAAGAATTCAGTGCCTAACCTAACCTAACCTAATTTTTCACCGAAAATATCGGTAAATCTCTCAGATATTTTCATGTAATTCAGAGGACATCATTTTTATATTCTCGCAATAAAGTTGCTAACAACGGTATCTCGATTACCACTTTATCATGCGAGAGTATAAAATGTTCGGTGACACCCGAACTTTGCCCTTCCTCACTTGTTTTCTTCTAACTACTATCCTATAAACTAAATATATAAATGATCAACGTGAAGGACTGATTGTTTTCAGCCACATGCCTTTTAATATACGCGAATTAGTCCGTCAGTTTTTAATATTGAATAAAGACTTTTCCGACTACCCAATATCTCCATCTGCAATTTTACACACGTTATTTTCTTCTTAAAAAGCCGTTCTTTGTCGGAACCACTAATATCGGACCACAATAACATATAGCTGCTATACGAACTAAATGATTCAATCCAGTTCTTGCATGAGTCTTCTTTCTTGTTTAGAATTTATTAGAGCAACCAGAACGATTATTACAAATACTGCTTAAACGTATATAGTATACCAATTTAACGGTTTTACTCTCACACCTAACCTCTCTCGCATTTGTAGTAATTACTAAAAACCAATCAAATGCCATTACCAACAACAAAGCAGCAACTGGTAGGTATGCATGACCGAATAATTTAATTAAAATTGCGTTCCCATCACAACTTCATTCTGGTTTTGCTTTTGCACATTGACAAATATATTTGCCGAATAAAATTTATTGCTGTCAAACCACGTCTCTCAAAAAACGGTTTTTTAATTACTGCAATATTTATGACTTTCATCCGCGCTGTGTTTTAATTAATGCGATTAAAATTCATTTAGTTTTTATTGAATTTCAACCGAAGTCGCTTTAATGGAATGCTTTGCCACAATTATCCACAAACTTAAACAACCGTTATGAATAATAATCGCTTAAATTACATTTTTTGCTTTAATTAAGCTGTGAACTTTGACAGCAATTGTCACAGCGCAGACATGTTTTTTTTAATACAATTAGGTGACGTGAAAAATTGATTAATTTCTTCCCTGGCGCCTTACTTTATTTGATAATGTCAGAGAAAAGTGCTGAAAATATGGATTAAATTAAGAACTGGCGAATGACACGCGTGATGTTTTGCTTCAAGGCCTGAATCGAAGCGGGATTGTCCGCATAGACTTTAGACTTTACATATCCCCACAGGAAAAAGTCTAACGGTGTGATATCATACGATCTTGGTGGCCAATCGACCGGCCCAAAACGTGAAATTATCTGCTCACCGAAGTTTTCTCTTAATAAATCCATTCAATATGGGGGTATTCTACTCTAGAAGCATGAATTTCAGGTAAACAAAAATTTTGACACGATGCTGGTAGGAACAATAAAGGATTATATAAAGAAGGTTCACACAAAATTTCAAGTAAATCGGTTGTATAGAACTTGAGATAATGCCGGCACCGTGTGGAAAAAAGTAGTTTCGAGAAAAACGCGTTTAAAAAATTCGATACGGCCGAACCGGGCTAGGTACTGCGTCACTAAAGTAACTGTAGCTCTTAAAATAATTTTAATTTTTAAAAATCCTTTGGAGGATATGTTCTTAATGGTCTAAACTTTAAATATACGAAAAAAAAAATCGAATTTTTCAAATAGAATACACCCTTATACGATGGGAAGTGACGATGAGTGTTTTCAAAGTTAGAACGATTTTATACTCGACTTGCACTCCTGCTCTCTGAAAGCACTCGTCAGCAACTCGTTAGAAGGGAATTGTGAAACGGCATCTCAAGGGGACAGCTGCAAACAAAACCCTTGGTTTTCGGAAAATGAAAAAGAACGGCTGGTACGATGGGCAGTGCCGTGTCGAAGTGGTGAGAAAACAGACTGCCTGCCTGGCAACGTCACAATCAACCACAATACGTGCGGGATGGGATGATACCGACAGTCGACGAGGTAAGCGCGACAGAAAAAGAGAGAGGCCAAAATGCATGAGTACGAAGAACTTTACAACCCGACAGGGGTAATGCTCAAAACTTATACGAAAAGATGCGGCGACTAAGAGAAGGCTTCAATACCGGAGCATACACTTATAGAACCTCCAAAGGTCATCTAGTGACTGCCATCTAGAGAATACTAAAATTATGGAGGGAGAACTTCTCAAACATGCTGAATGATAGGGAAACCAAAATGCCAGGAGAAGGCGAAGGTTCCATTGCACGACCACAAAGAAGTTCGAATAGCAATTACCCAATTGAAGAACAACAAAACGGCGGAGGCCGATAGATTGCCACCTATTCGAACACGACGGCGAAGAACTGGTAAGGAGCATGCATCAGCTTCTTTGTAAAATATGGTCAGACGAAAGCATGCCCAACGATTAGGAATTTAAATGTGCTCTGCCCAATCCACAAAAAGGAAACCCCACAATCTGCGCCAACTACCGTGGAATAAGCCGCCACAACATCGCATGTAAGGTTTCATCGAGAGTATTGTATCTGTCAACAAACTGATTGGAAAATAAACAACTGACCAGTTATTCACCATGCGCCAAATCTTGGAAAAGACCCATTTAAAGAGAATCGATACACACCACCTCGTTATCGATTTAAAGCTGTTTTTGACAGCACGAAAAGGAGCTGCTTTTATCTCGCTGTACTGCTGATAAAATTATTCGAACTGCAGAGCTTAATCGAGCAGGTACAATCTTCTGTAAGAGTGTAAAGCTGCTATCGTACCTCGACGTTATTGTTATCATTGGCTCCAACACCCGCGCCGTTAGTTTTGCTTTCTCCAGGGTGGATAAGGAAGCAAAGCAAATGGTTCTGGTAGTGAACGAGGACATGACGAAATAGCTCCAGTCATCAGACAAACAGTCGTTGCACTCGCGACTTGGCTCCCACGTCAATGTTGATACTCATAACAGCGAACTTCGTCTAACTTGGAACCAGTATTAACACCAACAAAAATGGCAGCCTTGAAATCCAACTCCGTTATGATATACCATCTGATGTAAAGGCATGAACGATGACAACATCTAGTAAGTCAACGAGAAAGCATTTGCGCATTGGAATACCGCAGACAATGATATGATGAGCTGTATGAGATATACGACGGCATTGACATAGTGAATTAGTGGATTAAAAGACAGCGGCTAGGTCATGTCATCCGAATGGCCGAAAATCCTCCAGCTCTGAAAGTATTTGACGCAGTACCCGCCGGGGAAGCAGGAGAAAAGGAAGGCCTCCATTTCGTTGGAAAGATCAGATGGAGTAGAACCTGTCTACACTTGGAACCCAATTGTCGCGAAACGGCGTAAAGGAAGAACAGCTAATGCGCTGTTGTAAACTCGGCTATAACCGCGTTAGAGGTGACTACGTCAATAAAGAAGCAGAAGTAACTCAATAATCTGCGCCACAATTCTTAGTTCTGATTTTTTATTATTCTACAATAGCTTTTATTGACCAATTGCTGCCGGTCTGGCATACATAAACTTAATGCATATTACTACAACCATTATAAGTAATTTATAAATTTTCATGAAGCGAATCCATTATTTATATATATATTATTAAATTAGCAGGTATATTTGTATTAATAATTGAATTTTAGATTTTTCCGCAAGCACTTCGATTCATTGCACAACACAACGTGGAATTGATTAAATTAAATTGAAATTATTCAATAAATTTCATATGTCGTTTTTGTCAATCACTCGGGATCAGAATAAATTTTAATGGAAGCCAGTATCATGCAGACACATTTGTTGACAATTACTAAAAATTTTAAAATACATTTGATGTATTGAAAGTCGAAATTCTATACACAACGCTGAAGGATATACGAAAAACTGCTGTTTAAGGTTTGTTGAGCTGGGACTTTAACTAAAAAATAGTAAAAAACAACAAATATATTATATTAATAATGTCACCTTTTGTCAGATTTAAGGCCAAACTTTCTCGTTCAGTTGTGGATAACTTTCATTTATTAGTTCAATTAGTAGAAAGTGCAACATAACTCCTAGGCTCGAAAGGCATTTATCGAGTCAAATTATCATTCGAATATTCTACATTGGAACTAATAGTTAGAGGCGTCGGATTTTCTGCAATATCTGTAGCTCGAACCAACCACGGAGCTTACTGCATTCATGCACTGAATACACCCGCTGAAAGATTAGCTACTCTCTGCCTTTTTGACTTGCTGTTGCTTGCATTTATGTCAATATTCAGCCACCTGCCACAATTCCACTCTCCAAAGACATGTTTCACATATCACTCCAGCGTCGGCATGTTGCACTCGGCAGTGATGAGCGCTTTGGTGCAGTTGCAACAACCAAAGTGGCAGTCGTAAAAGTCAAATCCCAAACAAGTTGATAAAAATCGTAAATTGCATTTAATGCTTGCCACATGCTCACCATTAGTGCAACAATTTATTTTTAAGCTACCACCTTGTTGATGACTGTGAGTCGGTCGACATTTATACACATAAATATATGTACATATGCAGCTGTGCATATGGCGAACGCTTTGCTGTTGATTCTGCCGCAATGCGTTGTGGCGCTTTGCAGAATTTATTTGCCTTAATGTTGCTCGCTTATCTTTGTGTGCGGCAATTCACGAATTATCGTATTTCGAATAATAAATTGGCATAAATTTCATACGCTTGGGATTTGTGACACTCGAAATGTGAAAATATCATGTGCTTGTTTGCAGTTCTTGTTTTTGATGTTGCAGCGTGAGGTAATTGCGACATTTAAAAGCATTAAAATGATTAACTGAAAATTTGATTGGCAAATGTTTGTAGATTTTGCGGATATAGTTGCATAATATGACACAAGATTGACAGCTGAGAGTGGTTATAAGTGACTTTGAAGGTTACGTATACGCCGTGTGTACTGATAAATGATTATCATGTATAACGTAGAGTTTCAAATTTCTATTTCCAGCATAAATTTTAATTACTACAATTTACAAAAATTTTCAGTGTTAATTTTGACACAAAACATTAAAAAAACGGCGACTGGATTTGCTAGGATAAGCACTGCTTTTCGAACTCACCACATCTAACACTACTTACCTAAACTTGCTCGCTTAAGCCAAATTTTATTAAATTCACAACTTTTAAGAAATAAATTGAATTCACCACACCTAACTCACCACACTTAACTCCCCACAGCTGAACTCACCATACTAGAACGCAGTCATAACCAAATAAGTAAAGTTTCTGCAAATTCGTATTTTGCATTTTCAACTATTATTAACCTCTTTTTATCACAAAAATGAGTCGTTAGCAAGCTGTAGGTGTCTTTTCGCCACCTTAACTACAGTTCATAATTCTTTTTCACTTAAGCAATTTTTTGTCATTTACAATTTTTAAGTAACTCCAACTTATCCACCACACGTGACTCCGCATACCTGAACCGCACTTGAACTCACCACACTAAAATTCAGCCTCCACTACCTACCTACATATATAAAAATTCTAAAAATTCTCATTTTACAATTTCAACTACATATTTCCACGAGTTTCTTTGTGAAAAAAGAAACCGCGAGTCGTTAGCAGTCTGTAGGTGTCATTCCGCCCGCCTTAACTGCAGTTCATATTTTGTCACTTAAGCGCGATTCTCTTAAATTCGCAACTTTTAAGTAACTCCAACTTAACTCCTCACACCTGAACTCACCACACCTAACTCCCCACTCCTGAATTCACCACACTAAAATTCAGCCTTAACTACATACATACACAAAGATTCTACAAATTCATGATTCGCATTTTCAACAATTTTCAAGTATTTTTTTTTTACGAAATGAGAAGCTGAGAATCGTTAGCAATCTGTAGGTGTCATTTCGCCGCCTTAACTACAGTTCATAATTCATATACGCATATTTATGACCACCAAACGTTTTTGGGCGATGATTTCGCATCTCTGCCGCAACTTTACGATTCTCCACACAAATTTACGCCTTTTACATGTGGCAAGTTTACACATTTGCTATGCGCTCTCATATATGTATATGTGTGTGTGTGTGTTTGGAAAATTTACGCGATTAGCAATTATGCCCCGCCTGCCATAGTAAAAGCTCGCAAACTTTATGGGCTAACGCGGAGCGAAAATTCGTGCAAACACAGCATTCTGGGCAATCTGAATTATGGCTTACATTCATCGCATGAACACACACACACACGCTCACGTATTTTTGAATTCATATAGCATTTGTGGCGCAAAAATTCACCTATGTGTAGCGGTGTGTGTGTGTGTGTGTGGCAAACAAATTTTATGCGTAGCTTTAGTTTATATTTTCGGGATTCGGATTTCGTGTGGCTTGAAACTGTCGAAATGCCGCGCACAATTTGCTATATGCCGCCATCTGTTAGGGCAAGGCAAACTGGCTGACAAGGACAGCTCGCAAATTTGCTTTTGTTTTCGCCCTTTTATTACGCTAGGGCGCAAAGCTGTCTACTTCCTCTGCCGGAATAGTTTGGGTGAAAATCATATTTTAAACATCAGCTCCACACTGTGCTGCCATATATTCTACAAAACATACAAACACCTACGTGAACACACACACAAGTGAATATAAAGCATATGTTTTGGTCCCTTTCTAAACTAGCTGACAATTGTTAGTAAGGGAAGTTTTTCAACTGTCAGCTTTATTGAATGCTTTTGGGTAGTTTTGGAAATAATTTCAGCATTCTTTAAAGAGATCTTTTCATGTGTTTAATACTGAACATTTAAAGCCTACTAAACCGAACCTCACATATCCCATAAACATGTATATATATATTTGTATTGTACATATGTATATACATACATACATATATGCATATATAAATATATTTAAATTTTGGTAACTTAATCCCAATTTTGTTCTTTTGTTGCCTTCGTCTAAGTGTAAAATCTACACATAAGTTCGTAAACTCACACACACACACACACACTTTCCTGTTATCTATTCACTCCACACACAGGTTTTCTACCCTATAACAGTTAGTTTAAAGTTTACAATACAAACAACACTGCCTTAGCTCTGAATAAGCTTATAATAAAGCCATAAGGAAATATTTATGCACAAATAATAATGTTATTGGAATTTAGTTTATTAACAAAAATATTTCACAGCTTTATCTGGAAAAGTTTGTATATCCTACAGAGCAAGCAGCCAATTAAACTTTTAGGTTAGCTTTTGTTAGACGTTTGCCTGCTGAATGCGTATTGATTATTTTTCGAATTGTTTCGAATACCCCAGGCTAAATTTAGTTCTTTGTTTATATTTAAATATAGAAGCTTTAAAGATTTGTGCGCTATAACATTCTCTTCTCTTCTTAATTGGCGTAGACACCGCTTACGCGATTATAGCCGAGTTAACAACAGCGCGCCAGTCGTTTCTCCTTTTCGCTACGTGGCGCCAATTGGATATTCCAAGCGTAGCCAGGTCCTTCTCCACTTGGTCCTTCCAACGGAGTGGAGGTCTTCATCTTCCTCTGCTTCCCCCGGCGGGTACAGCGTCGAATACTTTCAGAGCTGGAGTGTTTTCGTCCATTCGGACAACATGACCTAGCCAGCCAATTCCTTTTCCTCAATTTTTTAACTTAAAAAGTAATAATTATATTGTATGAGGCCATTTCTGCAGAAAATTCACTTTCATGCCAATTAAATATTTTTTCAAATAGTGGAAACTGAGATATGAATTTTTGCGTTCAGTAATAGGGAAAAATAGGAAACTGAGGAAATTCCCATTAATACTTGGAGAGATTTTTTTGAGTTGTCTACTTCCCAGTTTTTGAGAGTACAAAGTGAAAAAATAATATTTTTCATACACTTAATAACGGTAATTTCATCATGGAAAGATATACGATCCAACAACGATTTGAATTTATTAAAATTTACTACCGAAATTCTGAGTCAGTGGCCTCAACTTTAAGAGCGAGGTTTTTATTAAGGGCACTACAAAAGTTTTTTTTTTTAATAAAACAAAAACATTTGGGATTTCAATGAAATTTTTTATTTCTGTGAAAGTGCATTCATACGTAATGAATAAGTCACCACGGCATCCCAAAAAAGTTACGGTTTGGTGCGGTTTACGAGCCGGCGCCGTCATTGGGCCGTACTTCTTCAGTGATGATCAAAACCGGCACGTTACTGCGGCTGGGAATCGCTACCGCTCAATGATAACCGAATATTTTTGGTCCGAATTGGATGTTATGGACTTTTCACGCTGTTATACTAGTTCCTGTGTGACTACACGAATATCGAACGTGAAATAAGTATCGGCCGATTTATGCTTGAAAACCGTAGAAAATTGGGTTCAGCGTCGCGTCATGCAAAAGAAATCGAGCTCCATACATAATGGCATCGAATGCACCTTCACAGGAATAAATAATTATATTGCTATCCCAAAACTTGTTTGTTTTATTTGAAAAAACCTTTTGTAGCACTCTTATTGAAAGCTCTATACATGTACTGACGGGTGATCCAAGTAGAAATATTTTTTCAATTTACACGATCAAGCTGTCATGTTAAATATTGTTTGACATTTCATCGTGGAAAGACTTACGCCAGAAACACTTTTGCAAATTGTTCAACCTTATTATATGGAACGACTTGGCGCATTTTAAGGTGAGATCTTAAATTGAAAGCGTACGAAACACAGCTTGTGCTAGAACTGAAACCGCTCGACCTTTCCAAGCGGCATCGCTTCACAATATAGACTATTGAAAAGCCCCAGAGAAGATCCGACGTTTTCGAACCAAATTTAGTTCAGCGATGAAGCCCATTTCTGACTCAATGGGTATGTAAACAAGCAAAACAAGAAGAGAGGTTCAAAATCTATCTAAACATTTTGGTGTGGCTTGTGGGTCGGTGTTATCATCGGTCCATATTTCGTCAAAAATGATGCCAGTGAGGACATAGATGTCAATAGCGACCGTTACCACGCCATGATAACCGACTAGTTGATGTCTGAAATTGAAGCTCGTGATCTTGGCGACATTTCGTTTCAACAAGACCGCGCCACTTCAAACACATCGCCTCAATCAATGGATTTATTGAGATAACACTTCGGTGAGCAGATAATTTCACGTTTTGGGCCGTTAGACTTTTTTAAGTGGGATATGTTAAGTCTAAAATCTATGAAGACAATCGTGTCATTTTCCAGTTACAAGTCGAAATGCGCTAACGAGTTATCGAAAATGAACCATTTGTGACGTAGCCTCAGTCAACATTTGAAAGAGATAATCTTCAAAAAATAAATACCAAGGAATGTTCTATCGAATGATAATAAACATTCCTCAATATATTTGAAGTTTCTGTACTTTTTCTTTAGACAAGTAGTGAAGCCAGAAATGCATCACCCTTTATTAATATACTTCCGGGCTATTAGAAATCCAATTATAAACAAAATATTTATTTGAAAAAATCTGATTTTTTTTAAGAAATTACAACATTTGCTTTGTTCTAATTATAATTTTTCCCAGTCCATTATTCATGTTTCTCTCTAGTCCATTAATGTAAAAGTACAATGAAAAAAAATTCCAAAACTAGTAGATCAACAGCAATTTATTGAAAATAAAAATTTACATTAAATGTTTTGAAGAAAATATTACACGAAAAAACTTGTAAATAAAATGTACTGTAGAATGGTTTCTGAACCATTTTAGCTGTTCGGTTAGAGTTTTCATATGTCAAACATTTGAACTTTTTGTGGCCATTACAAAGCTCGAAGTAGCCAATAACATATTTTTACTATATACCCTCAACAGGATATATTAAGTTTGCTGCACAAACTAAGTGATCTTTTGTCAATAGATGGCTGTAACATTGGAAGTCACCCGCCAAGCCATTTCAAAGAAACTACACGCGTATGGAATGATTCAGAATCAAAGAAAGTTCCTCATAACTTGAAACCCTACAGCAAGAAGGGGTTTGCGTCATCGAATCGTAAAGGAAAATGTAGATTAATTACATTAATCCAAAGCAAATATAGTCATGGATTCTTCATGCTTCAACGTAACCTTCTTGGCCGATTACTCACGCAGCGAAAACTATGCTGTGTCTTTGGTGGTCCCAAACTGGCGTTATTTATTATGAGTTGCTGAAACCAAAAGGAACCATAATAGGGTATCGTATCGACTTCAGTTTATGCGAATGAGCCGAGCACTACGCGAATACCAGTAGAGGCACAAGAATTGATGCCAAAAATGGTTAAATGAGAAATCCCTCATATTCTACAGATATTGCATCGTCCCATTATTATTTGTTCCATTCGCCGGCACTTGGTCTGGTTCAGCAGCAGTTCCACTCACAAGACGACTACGAAATATGCCATAATTCGTGCAAAGCATCAGTAGGTGAACATTTTTACCGTAATGGTATTCGAGCATTGCCAGAAAGATGGGCAATTCTTCGAATAATTCAGTTGTAACAATTTCCTTATAATAAAATTGTATTTTCATTAAAAAAAAGCAACGAGAACTTACTTGCGCACCTAATATCATTAACCAATAGTAAAAATTTAAAAATAGGGCGGTTTGCTGAATCTCGAAGAATAAAGTTAAAAGTAATGAATGAGAGACATCAAAAAAATCCTTCAGTCAAAAGTCTAAGTCGTAAATTGTATGTAAATTTAATTGGAATTGATGATTCTGAACTCGTCTTCTGAAAATATGAACAATCGAACACTGCCCGGTTAACAGTCTTTGATATATTTAATGTCGATTAAGTAAATGAAAACAAGCAGTTCTCATTCTTAAAAATGCTGCTGCTAACGAAGCGGACAGCCAACCTTGCAATGTTGCGGTCCGCAATACGAGCGAGATGGGATAGATGCCGAGAGTCGAAGAGGGAAGCCAGACGCATATTCAGACAAACAAAGATATAGGCCTAAGTGCGTGATTATGAAGAGCTTGAGAAACTGAGCGAGGGTGATAATGCTCAAAAATTTTACAAAAAAACCAATCACCGTGGGACAAGCCTCCTTAATGTCGCATTTATAGTCTTATCGACCGTTGTGTGTGAAAGACTGAAACCCACCATCAACGTCGATTAAGTAAATACAAACAAGCAGTTCTTAAATTCATTAAAATTTCTTTATTCTTCATTATTTTTAAGCTGCATATGTCTTACGCCTAGAAATCAAGTTTGTTTTTAGTGTTTATTTGCCTAACCAAAACTAAGACTGAGAACCAGACAATAAGTTAACTCCCTCTAACATATGCCTTATATTTATATATGTTAAAGCTTAAAGCCCTACAGCAACCTTTCCTATATTTATTTACCAAGGGTTTCCTTTTCTCATTAATCATCTTTTAACCTTTAGTTGCACGCATACTTAAAATGCTCTAGCTTTGCTCACAAAATTTAGTTTTCTCAAACATGAAAAATCGGCTGAAAAGACCAAAGCAATGTGTAACTTAATTTCAAAATTTCTCTATGTGCTTTTTAAAGTTTTTGCAAGCGAAAATGACTTACTTTTCAAAAAGAAATAGGAAAAAAATACATACACATATGTATGTACAGATTTTTGGGTCTAATTGAAAAAGGAAAGCACGCGCAAGCATTTCTCAAAAGAGTCACAAGTTTCAGCTACAAATAAAAGCGTAGAATTATGTCAAGAGTAAAACTTTATAGAAAAGTATGGCATTTCTTTTAACATACACGCATGTAAGCAATCAGAAATGTGCTTTAAAGTAGTGAGCCTAGTTGTGTGTCTCAGTGAATATGTATGCATATTTGTAAGTGAGTATGTATGGATGTATATATGTACTAATATGTATGTATTAGTCTGTTCATATGTATTTCACTGTGCATAAAGCGCAAGCCAACTATAATTATATGCGATAGTAAACAAATTCAAGGCAAAGCTCTGATGTTACTCATACGCACTGCTGGTCCACATAAATCTACGAAAAACACATGCACCTAGCTAGCGATTGTAAAGTCACATGAAAAGGTTCAAATACCTTCAGCACATATAGCGTAAAGAAAAACACATGCGTGGATGTGTATGTATGTGTGGAAATTCACAAGTAAGGACACAAGTGTTTATGCCAGCGGGCGCAAACTACTAACCAACTTCTAAACTGAACTTTGACGACATTTTTCGAGGACTTGAACAAAACAGCCGCAAGCAAAGTTTTTCTTCTTACTGTTATAGTTTTTGTTGTTGTTGTTGTTGTGCTAAAGCAAGGCGACAAGTTGGCCACTGCAAAGTGCCAATGTGGTTGTTGGTGCGCCAATGCAGGCGAAAAATATGTAACAAGTCAAACCGTTCGACTAAAAGCCGAAAGGGGTAACCTTGTGTGGGTGCGTGTGTGTATTGTATGTGCAAGTACTATGTGCGCTCGTACAAGTACAAACTTAACACACATGCTTGAGGCCTTTCAAGCTGCACATGAACTCGTATGTGTGTATGTATGTACGTATGCCTGTATATATTATATGTGCGCGTGCCAGCGCCGAGAAAACAATGCCGAACATTCCGTTTAGTGTAGCAGAAGTTCTTAATTAATTGCCTAATGACTTTAGGCGCTAGCTCAACCACCGGCTGTTGAGTGGCAAATTTCGTGCAAAAACAACAAAAGGTAAAACGAAAAGGGCACGAAAAACTTCAAGTACGGCATTTTATGCGAATTACTTGAGAGCACATGCAGGACTTTTTGACATGTAACGGTAGTTTGCCGTCATGTTGCCTTCAGTTGACAGCCATCAACAGCCGATTGTGGTTGCAAATAACGAATTACCGTTGATTAGCAGTCATCAAAAAAAGTTTACTCTTATGTGCTAATGAGTGTGTGTGCTTCATAACAAGTGACTGAGGTTATGGCGCATGCATTAATTTTATGTGTGAAAAAAGTTTTTTGGTTGAGCCCAAAAGTTTTAATTAGTTTCAATAATTTCATTTTAATTTCTTAATAATAAGAATGGCTGACGACACACAAGTGGAAATACAAACATAATTGCAACAAAAAGCAAGCTACTTATGTGGCTATTTGAGGTAGTTGAAGCTTAAATTATATTATTTTCATCATTTGTGAAAATTGAGCAAACACATGTTTTGCTGCTAATGACCAATTTACTTAAAAGTGATTTTTAATGGTACTAGTCACCTTAGCTAAGCATATGTAAGGAAGAGAAAATTGATTGTTTGACATCAGCAGAAGGATATAATCACCAAAAATTGATTGTTTGACTTCAGCAGCGGGAGATAACTAAAATGAACGATCAAAATAAAGTTCTTATATGGAAAACTTTTTTATTTGATAAGATAACTTCGCAAAATTCGGTGTTTGCTATTGTCCAAGGCAACGCTATAATCTCTAAAGATTTCATGCAGATCGGAAAACTATAGCATACAGCTGCCATACAAACTGTATGTTAAATATCACGTTTTTGTAAGGAAAACTATTCTATTTGACAAGATATATATACAAAATTTGGTAAGAGTTACTGTCTAAAGCAGCACTACAATCTCCGAAGATATTATTCCGATCGGAGAACTATAGCATATAGCTGCCATACAAACTGAGTGATAAATATCACTTTTTTGTTGTTAAATATCATGTTTTTGTAAGGAAAACCTTTCTATTTGACAAGATATATGCACAAAATTTGGTAAGAGTTACGGTCTAAGGCAGCACTACAATCTCCGAAGCTATTATTCCGTTCGGAGAACTATAGCATATAGCTACCATACAAACTGAGTGATAAATATCACTTTTTTGTATGGAAAACTTTTCTATTTCCGAAATATCTAAACGATAATATTGTTGCTCAAGGCTACGCTGCAATATACGAAAAAATAAGTCAGATCGAGTGACTATGGCATGCAGCTGCCATACAAACTGAAGGCTCAAAATTGAGTCCTTCCGTGAAAAACTTTGTTATTTGATAAACTACTTTTACGAAATTTGGCATGGATAATTGCCAAAGGCAGTGCTCTAATTTTCGAACATATTATTCAGAGCGGAGAACTATATCATATAGCTGCCACATAAACTGAACGGTCAAAGTCAAGTTTTTGTAAGGAAAACTTTTTTATTTGACATTATATCTACACAAAATGTGGCAAGAATTATTTTCTAATCCAGCAATATAATTTTCGAACATATTTTACTGATCGGGTCACTATAACATATAGCTACCATACAAACGGACCGCTAAAAATTAAGGAAAATATTTTTTTTAATTTGTATGCCAAAAAAAATACACATTTCCACGGTATTACAGCTTCTATGCAGTCCAAGGTAAGATTTTTTTTATTTTAAGCAACAGAAGTTCAAAAAAAATATCTCAAAAATGTATATTTTGTAAATTTTTACACATTAGTATATTATTTCAATTAAGGACGACTGTGCGTATGCGTAACATTCAATAATATCCATATCAAATAATGCTTATATGTATATACTTTCTATGCAACCGAAAAGAACGGTTTTTCTTTTTTTATTCAACAAAAGTTCATAAAATATCTCAGAAATGAATATTCTGTACACATTTTCATATATTAGTATATTATTTTACCTTACGGGCGACAGGACGTATGCGTAACATTCAACAATATCCATATCAAATAAAACATGCACACAAATATTCCGAAAAAAGCTTAATTATATGCTTACAGTTCATAAGTAATGCAAACGAAAATCATAAAATATTTATTTTACTATTTTTAAACTCAAGTCCCGTTGTGCTCATTAATGAACGCCCATGAACGAGTTTTATATTGCCCGAGTGCCAGCAAATTTGCACAATTCAAGTGGATCGTTGGCATTTAAAATATTTAATTGGAGTAAACAATTCGATGAATGAGTAAACACAAACACAAACAAGCAAAGCAACGGCAAATAGCAAAAATAATGCAATAAAAACAAAGCAAGCACGTGAAGCCAATAACACGCCTTTGTAGCGGTAGAGTAGACATTTTTGCAAAAACCAGCAAACAGCAGTTAAAAATGAGAACTCAATTGGATGTATACATATACGCACATCGTATACATGGAGCACAAGTAGCGCAGCGTGTATTAGTAGGTCGTGGCAATAGCAGAAATAGGTTGCTCGCAATAATAACACTTTTTGCAATAGCACCCCACCGCACCGCTGGCTAACGTGTAGCGGATAAATTATTCAAATTTGCATTTCCATTAATTCAGCGCAAACGTGAGCACAAACACACGCACACATGAGCAATTTGCTGCCAGCTAGTGACGTGCCATGAAATTTGTTGACTCGCCTGACGAAGTCAAATTGCTGCTGAGCATCAAAGCGGCAGTAAACATTGCGCATCCATCAGTGAAGCAGCAGCACTGCATTTATTATTAATACATTTTACATTAATACATGTGCTGCTGTATATATATATATATATATATATTTGAGAGCGGAGACTTATATTTGTGCTAGCAAATATTTGCCGCTATACATGAGCACTTATTCGCGCGCGTGTGTGTGCATTTCCGCTGTATTTGAATGTAAGCGGCCAAGCAAATTTTTTGCCCAAAGCGTTGCAGTCTCTTTTCATACGATATACAAATATTTTTTTAACGAATTTATTAAAAATTTCATTAATGCATTGCTTTATTTTAATATTTCTGAAAATACTTTAAATTTTCGTTCCTAAACAAAAGCTTTTCTGCTTAGTGTTGTTGTAGTTGCATAAATTTGTTATTACTCTGTTGTCAAAAATAAAATTGTACACATAGGTTACTGGCAAGTGGTCGAGTTAATTTAGCTTTTCATCTAACTTTACATGACAGCATGCTGACTATGAAGCTTTTTAAATCTTCCAATTATTAAACTCATTTTACTAGTGCGTTCTTTTACTGCAACTTTTGTTTTGATCAAAGTAATAGAACCTTTTTATATTGAGTAGAAAAATTTATCTTTGAATATCAACAAAGAGTATCCAAGTTTGGTTATCTTCTCACAATTCACATGAAATTTATTAAAATAATTCACATTTGGTTGTCTGTAGGCCTAGATTCCAGCACAAGAAAATTCATCAAGCTACTTGGCGCTCTCCGTATCGAAAAGTTCAAAACGACATGTTTACAATGTCCTTGATGGGTGTACGCTCCGAGGACCTAACCTCGACTCGGATCATTGTCTTCTTGTAGCGAATATAAACGCAAACACAGGGAAGGTACGACATCGAGAAGAAACAATCATAACCGAAAGCTAAACTGGCTTCTACTTGACTTGCATTCTGCTCTCTGAAAGCACCCATCAGCAACTCGGTATGAGAGACTGTGGGGCGGCATTTCAAGCTACTTACGTATAGCAACCATTGGATTTCGGAAAGGTCAAAAGAACAGCTGATACAAGGGGCGTTCCAAAGTAAACAGGACTTTTTGAATCTAGCGGCCCCTGGTGGCGCCATCTATATGTCGACTGGTTTATGGCGATGATTGCGTATCCTGTAGCAGAGTGCGCGAGTGGTTTCAACGTTTTCAAAGTGGTTGTGAGGACATATATGACGATCAACATAAATTGACTGACGTCCAAAAATTGCACAGAATCCAATATTCGAAGGACGCTTGTGACCGATTATTTGACCAAAAATCACATTTTAACCATTAACCACTCCCCGTATTCACCTGATATAGAGGCCATTCAAAAGGCTTGCACCGGCATACTGGCGGCCATATTGAGGGAGAAGGAGACTATTTTGAATAAAATAAAATGATTTTGCCGAAAAAACCATTTGTTCCGGGCTTTATTTTTTTGAGTCCTGTATGCTTTGGAACGCTCCTTGAACAACGAAGACTGTTATGTCGCGGAGACAAGGCGAGCGGACAGCCTACCTCGCAATGTTACGATCGACCGCAACACGAGCGGGGTGAAATAGTTACCGGTAGTTGAAGAGGAAAGCGAGACGCATTTGCAGACAGAAAAAGAAAGAAGCCGAAATGCATGAGTACGAAAAACTTGACAAGCTGGCCGACAGCGGTAATGCTCAAAACTTCTACCAAGAGATGCGGCCACTAACATAAGGTTTCAAGACCGGAGCATACTCTTACCCTTAGAGATGATCCAGTGACGGATGCCCAGAGCATACTATAACGATCTATGAACACTTCACCAACATGCTGAATGGCAGTAAAAGCCTAACACCAGGTGATGGCGAACCCGATTCCGCAATCGATGACGATGGAATAGATGTACCATTGCCCGACTATGATCAGGTTCGAAAAGCAATTACCCGCCTGAGAATCGGCTTGATTTTCACCATGCGCTAAATCTTGGAAAAAAACCCGCAAAAGGAAGATCGACAAACACCACCTCTTCGTCACTTTTAAAGCCGCCTTCCACAGCAAGAAAAGGAACTTCCTCTATGCTGAGCTGACGTTGAGCATCACCAAAGGCTCTGTCAAGATCGGGAAGAACCTTTTCGAGCCGTTTAAAACCAAGCGAGGTTTCAAACAAGGAGTCTCCCTATCGTGTAACCTTTTCCATCTACATATGTTGGAGAAAATAATACGAGCTTCAACAACCTTAGTGCTGCTTTCTCCAGACTGGATAAGGAAGCAAAGCAAGTGGGTCTGGCAGTGAACGAGGGCAAGACAAAAGTTCTCCTGTCATCATACAAACAATCGTGGCATTCACGGCTTGGCTCGCACCGCGCTGTAGACAGCCATAACTTCGGAGTTGTAGATAATTTCGTCTATCTACATAAGAACTAGCATCAACACCAGCAACATCACTCTTGAAATCTTACGAAGTATAACTCTTGCCAACAGATGCTACTTCGGACTGAGTAGCCAATTGAGAAGTAAAGCCCTCTTGAGACAAACAAACTCTATAAGTCACTCATTATTCCCATCCTGCTATATGGTGCAAAGGCATGCGCAATGAAATCATCTGAAGAGTCAGCCTTAGGAGTGTACGAGAAAAAAGTTTTGCGAAAGACTTGGTCCTTTGCGCACTGACAACGACGAGTTTCGTAGTCATTGTCATAGTTTATCGAATCAAGGGCCTGGCTATGTCATGTTGTTCGGATGGAAAGGAAACACTCCAGCTTTGAATTTCGATTCAGTACCCGCCGCTGGAAGCAAAATGGCGAAAAGAAGAAACGACTAGGGCGCTGCTTTTAACTCGGCTATAATCGCGTAAGCGGTGCCTTCCAGTAAAGAGGAAGAAGAATTATTGTTTAATATGATTGAGCAAATTTTAAATAAATTTGTCTTCAATAAATTTTATTAGAGGCAATGAAAGTTTGCCAACGTTGGATCAAATCCTTCATAAGAAAAATCCTAAGCATATTGATTTCAATAACAACATTTTCATCAACTTTGAGGTAAATAATGATGATCAGACGTGATTTGATACTAATAGTTTTTTTTTTGTTTTTTTTTTTAGTGTCTGAAAGTTAGCACACATCAGTTCAATCTATGCAAGTGACCCGAGAACTGATTCGTCCTATCTTTCCTTATACATTGTATGATGAGCTCAAGGTTCATTCTCTCGAGATGAATAAAATAAAGAACCTTTTTCACAGTCGGAGGATAATGGATATCTTCAATCACACCTTAATGATAAGTATTTAGAAGTTTATTCCAACTACTGACTATCTGTCAGCAGTGGCGTAGCTACAACTTTGGCCCGGGGCCAAGGATGTTCTGCCGCCCCCTTTATCTACCTACCTACAAGTTTCATGAGGTGGTTCGAACAAAAGTAAATTTTTACAAAATATCTTTGATATTAAGTATATAAAATTTAGGAACTAAAAGTCAAAGCCAAAAATAAGTGCGAACAGTGGGGTTTTACTATTATCAAGAGAATTCGGAAGAAGCGAAATATGTCTGGGGAAATATCTGAAGATGCTGGTTTGAATTCAGAAGAAGAAATGCGTCGCTGTATGATCGAAATTCTGGATAAGCTATCAATGGAAATATCCACCCGTTTCACAAATTTGGAAAAGCTTAATGACCGTTTTAGTTTTCTTTGTGATTTTGAACAAATTATAGAACTAACCAGAGACTCATACAATGACAAACTTGTCGAAATTAAAGAAAAATGCCAGCAACTTGCCGAATCCTATCCAGATGACTTGGATAACGAAGATTTATACAGTGACATCCAAGACGTCCTATTTTATTAAAAAGAGTGAAGAAAAACGATGAACAAATTAGATTTTCGCCAGAAAAAGTTTTATTATACATATCTTCAATGGGACTGGAAGCCTACAAGACGTTAGCGACAGCTTTAAGAATACAACTCAGTCTACCTGTATCAGTTACATCTTGTTAAAGATCTTTTAGCAAAGTTAAATTGATCAACTCTTACTTGAGATCGACCATGAGTCAGAGTAGACTGTCCAATCTTGCGATTTTCTCAATAGAATGTGAAACTGCTTCAACTTTAAATTACAATGATATGATATGTGATTTTGCAGCGATCTAAGCTAGAAAAGTGCATCTTTAAGTTCTATCACTATTTCTAAGAAAGATACAAGCCAAAAGATATAAGACAAATTCAAAGACTGAAGAGTATTCGGGTAAAAATTAATATTTTTCATTGTTATTCAGATTATTACATTGTGAGTGTACAACTCTTTTTCTTTTATAATAAA
This sequence comes from Bactrocera neohumeralis, assembly GCF_024586455.1. Lineage (NCBI taxonomy): Eukaryota > Metazoa > Arthropoda > Insecta > Diptera > Tephritidae > Bactrocera > Bactrocera neohumeralis. The sequence goes on from NC_065919.1 coordinate 50,281,462, forward strand.
TTTTGTAAAAAACATCGAAGATCGTTTTGGCGCCCCCAAGACGTTGCGCCCGGGGCGACGGCCCCCTTCTTCAAACTCGGCCCCATTCTTCAAACTCGACCTTAACGACAAAGAATTTGCTGTGGTAACCTATTTACGCTCTTGCTAACATCTCTCTAATATCATCACTAACTACAAACTCAACGGTGAAAATTTAGAAGAAGTTGCGGATATCAAGGATTTGGCGGATACTGTTATGTAGACATGCGAGTTTTGAGAATACATGAGGAAGGACCGAAACGATTAAGCCCTGAAAATACTGGATAGTGTTCGTCCGCCTACTCAAGCACGGTAGTTCTGTCTACAACCCGAAATCAGGAGAAAAGTAGAAAAAATATGACACCCGCAAAACAAGCCTATATTAAAGATTTGGAAGCACATTTTCTGATAAAACATAATAATTTAAATTTATTTAAAACTCTTCAAAGGGATCACGGCTCAAGGCCACACAATTTCAGTTATGGCACATACCAAAAAAATCTATTTAATTGGATTATACAGAGTAAACAACGTGCTAACAAAGCTGCTTAAGTACTCTGAATCCACGGTGCATTTGTGTTTGTTTGTGTGAGTGACACTTGTGTGCAAAAAAATTAGCACACATTTTTTTCTGGTTTATACATTTTTTAGGCAACACCAGCAGTCAGCCACCAAATCACGTTATAAATAATCCAGCTCAACTCAGTTAGCGGTTTTTGCTATTTAATTTTAGTTTTCATTTAGTTTTTCTGCAAAACTTTGTATTTGTAAATGCACTAGTCGCCGCCGCAAGCCAAACGTGGGCGCGCAAAGCACAAACACAACCTCAGTACATACATAAGTGCCTCGTAAATATACAGCCAACCAGCCAAGCGAGCAGCGAGCGAGTCATTTAACCAGCCGAAAGTGTGGTAGCTGCAGCGGCACTGCTGGTTAGTGCTTTCTTCCTTTTTTCTGGTGCTTTCAGTTCGTTTTTCATTTAAATTTATTCACGTGGATTTTTGCCTTTGACGCAGCGTGTCCGAATTCGCCTTTTTTCCGCTCATTGCAGGCGATTTTTTTGCGATTTTTTATTTCATTTATTTTGGCGCGCTTTCATGGCGAAAATCATATATCCGTGAAATGGCGTTCGAAGCAGTGAGGCAAAAGAGCCGCGCTCGGGAGTTGTGGACGCGCCAACTCACCACAGCCGCGGCGACCACTACGCGCCGTCGCTGGTTTGTCGCTAACTCGATGGCAACATTGAGCGCCTTGCATATGTGTATGTGTGTGTTCGTACTTGAAGTGGTGCTGAAACGCCATTAGGTTGGGCTGGTTACGCCATTGTCTAAATGCGACCGAATGTGCCACCAATGCGCTGCCAACCAACTGGCGGCTCCATTAGTTAGTCAACCAAAGCGCAGTGAGCGCCGTGTAACGCCATCAGCATCCGGCGGCATCAGCGCTGCGTCCGCAATGCCGAATTGTGGACAAGCGCTACAGCAAAAACAACAGCAACCGCAAGTATTTAGGCACCAAAAGAGAGGCGCAACCTTATTGTGGGTAGCGGTGAGGCATGCGCGCAGCTCCGTTACATCAGCGCCAGCGGTTGTTCAACGTTTACAAAGCGCTTCTCTGTTACTCTTTTGACGCTTTGCTGCTTTTGTGTGTTGTATGTTTACTGTTTGTCCTTCATTTGTAGTTTGTTGTGTGACCTCAGTCCACTCTTGATTTTGCCTCCAGTTTTTTTTTCTTTCGTCGATTACGAGCCATGGAGCATTTGCCATTTTCCTTTTTGGACCTCAGCATTCGCACATACATACATACATATGTATATAGCAAAAACAGCCTTTAAGACATATGTGTTTAAATATATTGCAAGTATATTTTGTCAGGTGTTTCGTTGTATGCTTAGCAGTTGCAACCAAATTTGCTATCACATGGATTGGCCATTGATTTATGACTTCAATTTTGTAGTACCAAGGCAAGCAAGATTCACGGAAAGAGTTCAATTAAAATTTTTCCGATTACCACAGTTTTATAATCGATTGGGGCGCTATATGAATTATCGAAACCTTAATAAACACTAAATACTTAAAACTTATAAATTAAAACTTAAAACTTAAAATTTAAAACTTAAAACTTAAACTTAAAACTTAAAACTTAAAACTTAAAACTTAAAACTTAAAACTTAAAACTTAAAACTTAAAACTTAAAACTTAAAACTTAAAACTTAAAACTTAAAACTTAAAACTTTAAACTTAAAACTTAAAACTTTAAACTTAAAACTTAAAACTTAAAACTTAAAACTTAAAACTTAAAACTTAAAACTTAAAACTTAAAACTTAAAACTTAAAACTTAAAACTTAAAACTTAAAACTTAAAACTTAAAACTTAAAACTTAAAACTTAAAACTTAAAACTTAAAACTTATAACTTAAAACTTAAAACTTAAAACTTAAAACTTAAAACTTAAAACTTAAAAACTTAAAACTTAAAACTTAAAACTTAAAACTTAAAACTTAAAACTTAAAACTAAAAACTTAAAACTTAAAACTTAAAACTTAAAACTTAAAACTTAAAACTTAAAACTTAAAACTTAAAACTTAAAACTTAAAACTTAAAACTTAAAACTTAAAACTTAAAACTTAAAACTTAAAACTTAAAACTTAAAACTTAAAACTTAAAACTTAAAACTTAAAACTTAAAACTTAAAACTTAAAACTTAAAACTTAAAACTTAAAACTTAAAACTTAAAACTTAAGACATAAAACTTTAAACTTAAAACTTAAAACTTAATATTCGAAATAATAAATATTCCAAATATCTAATTCCAAGAAAATAAGTATCAAATGTCAAAATTATTTATAATTTGGGATTCAATAACCTCTTCTAATGATAGCATAAAAGCTTCCTAGAATTTCACAATATGAAATATGTCTTAAGAATAATCATTTTAAGCAATAATGGAAATTATATAAATACAAAAGTACTTGCACAACAAAAGTTCTCCCAAAAAATGTCACTCATACGCAGTGTACAACTGCGTTACAATTGACTCAATAGCTACTGAAAAATTAACTGACAAAAATATGCATAAGCTATGGAGGACCCAAAATAACGGTAAATAGGAGAAGTATATGAAAATGAAAGAAAATGATAATTCCGTTATGAGCTATGAAGCGTGAGTAAATAAAACATTGCGATTTGCTAGCAGAAGCGCGAATTTATTGTAGCACACAAAGCAAGCGGAATAGCAAAGTAAAACGGAATAGGATGAAAATGTGGGCGACACTACACTTTTGTGTTGGCAAGCTAAACAGCCAAACAAGCATTTTGTTCTTAAATTGCGGAAGGAAAGATAAAATGAACTGTGTAGTCTACGCAAAGGCGCCATACACGGCCATAATAATATCAATACCCTAATTTATTTAAATTTGCTTCATTCACTTATTCTACGCAGCAGCAAGACAATAAAAGCACTCAAGGCGAGTAGAGAGTTTCTCCGAAACAGCTGTTGTGAGTAGGCATTACAATAACATTTATTAGCATGTTATATATATTTTATAAATTTATATTTATATATATATTTTCTATTTGGAAGTGGAAAAACTTTCTTCTTTAAGGCACTTTAACTCCGCTGTAGTTGTGGCAATTTTTATGCAGGATATTTGTAATTCAAATATTTTCAATGACAAAATGACAACTGCTGAGAAGTAAAAGCGAAAATGGCGCATTTGATGTTGCGTAATGTAATAATGGCGATGGTAAACAAAAAAGACTTGAATTAATTTGATTATTTTGCTAAAATATTCGAAAAAAGGTGAGTGTAAATGCAGCCAGTGAAAATTCCGCAAAAAATAATCAAAACCGGACAAACTCAATTTTCACTTTACTTGGCACCTGTGTGGATTATTTAATTATTCGCAATACATATTCGCAATACATACATACATGCGTATGCTTGCCTATATACATATGCATATGTATGTATGCTATGCTAATGTAAGCAAGCGTTCAAAGTCGAAAGCGAAATTGAAATTTGCATTTGGAAATTGTCATGCTTTTTTATCTCTACAAACTGCATGCGCGCTTTCCCTATTTTCTTTCAGTTACAAATATTTTCCAGAAAAAAAGTTTGCATTTATAGTAGTCTACTTGTATGTAATAACTTTTTTGAAATAAATATTTGATAAAAATTTCAACTTGTCAAATAGCAGGTGTGCGAGCATAAGAATTTGGTATAAACACGAGAGGGTTTGTGTAAAAATCTGAATAAATAATGTCAAATGCTCATTTTAAAGTATTTATTTATATGCATATGTATGCAAATTCAAAGCCAATTCAGGCCAAACTAAAACAAACACAAATATATAAATAATTTTTGGAAATTATAAAATTTCTGCTAAGACATTTTTCATATGTAAAACTCAAATATTAAAATAACATTGCTTATGTAGACTTCGATGGAAAATCATAATTTGATCTTACTTTACATCAAAGTTATAAATAAATATATTTTCATAAACTAATGTTTCACTGATTTATTGAACACCTCCAATTAATATGATTTGATTTGACTCAACAAATTTTATTTAGATTTTTATCCAATTTCAATTCGTGAAAGTATGAAATTATTTCAGAAAGAAAATACATACAAATAATGTATTACAATTAATGAAAAAAAAGAATCACATATTCTTTATAGAATATCTTAATAAACAAAAAATATGTATTTAACTTACAAGTATTTTAGTTCTTTTTTAACGGTTGCAAATAACTGAATATTTTGCAGTAAAACTGCTTTACATAACGCTGTCGTATTCTTATATTATTTTGATTAAAAAGTACGGTGAATTTGCTTAATAAAATAATTCTTAACTTACTCTTGCAAATCGATTTCATTCCCTTCAAAACAATCCCTGTCCGATAAAACGCGCTTTTGCCAAGTGTTAGGAATAGTCTTTTTTGTGATGACCTTCTTCGATTCGTGCCAAAACGGATCCTAATTTGACGATGGAAGAGACACCGTCTACATTTTGGTGAAAAGCCATATCTCAGGACCTACTCTAGCGCTACCGACCATATTTGGTACATAATCTTGATATTATACTGTCTTAATGTGAAAACGCGCGGTAACCTTATTTCGCTCACGTCTACTTCCCATATAACATTCATTTGATTCCTCGCTTTCCAGTACACAAATCATGAAGTAATTTAAATAACGGGATAACAATCTGCACAAAAAGTGCCTTTGAAGTATGTCACCTTATGAACAAAAATTATCGAAATCGGACCAAAACTGTTCAAGCGCTTGTGTACCGAATATCTGGACTTCAGTACCTTTAGTTGTCTTTTGGTAGAAAATATCGGTCACATACATTGATATTATATTACTTGAGATACAGTTAGAATCCCTTCCTGACAATGGAGTGTCTGTGTGTCAAAAATGGGTTGAATCAGGTCAATAGTTTCCTTAGCTCCATATATAACTAATATAAGATTTTCGAACTTAATAGACACACCCACATGATGAATGATTTCGTGACATTTATGCCGAATATGTCGGTCAGCACATATTATGTATGTACGTGGATAAGAATGCATATTTTGATTTGGATGACTAAAATCAATGGATAAAAGTGAGGAAAAGTTTTGACATCTTGCCCCCATATAACTATAACATCAGTTGAGCTGAGTCAATTTAGCCGCGTACGTCTGTCCGTCCGTCTGTCTGTATATAACGAACTAGTCCCCAGTTTTATATATAAATGATCGAAATGATGAAATTTTTAAAATTCTGTCCGTCTTCGAATACGAACTGTCAAAACTTTAAGATATAACGGTTTTGAATTCGATATCATTCTTTTATGAGTTGAAACTTTTCATGGTCACGAAAAGTATTTCTTGATGAAACCTGGTATAAAAAAGGTTAAGTTCGAAGATGGGCAAAATCGGTCTACTGCCACGCCCACAAAATGGCGAAAACCAAAAACCTATAAAGTGTCATAACTAAGCCATAAATAAAGATATTACTGAAGGGAAAGAAATTGTTCATATTTGGACGAATTTTTGGAAAAGTCGGAATACAAAAAACGTCAGAAACTTTACGGAAGAAATGGCATTTGAAGCTGTATCTTTGACAAATGGACGTGGCGTCGCCCAAAAACCAATTGTTCTATTAAATATAGACCGATTTCAATACAATATACAATAATTAATATCCCAAGAAATAAATCTTGAAGGGTTTCACAACAGCTCTTCTTTAACGCATATAGCTGCCATACATAACTGAACGATCACAAAACTTGTACACAAAACTTTTGAAAAATATGTAAAAACATTTGATGGGGTTTCTTCACGAAATTTTACATGAATTACTGCTTAAGTAATAACAAAATCTCCAATAAAGTTGTTTACTATAGCATATAGCTGCCATACAAACTGAACACATAGCTTCTAAAAGAAATGCACCTGTTTAGGGTATATTAGCTTCGGTGCAGCCGAATTTAACGTTTTTTCTTTTTTTTTTAAATAATGCCCACCTTTGAACCTGTTTAAAATTCATATGACCTAAAATCTGATTTAGTTCTAGTTTATTCGAACAAACTAATCTGTAAAGTCATCTCTCAAAAAATATCACCATTATACAAGATGTTTCGAAAAGCTTTGCTTTGGAAAAAACAAACAGATAATCTCAGATAGTGGCATGAAATAAATCATTTTGTTGAATATGCTCTTCTTCTGCTTCAAAAATATCGTCCAACTCTAAGACTACTTTTTACTCAAATATAGGGGTTAAGTACAGTTAGAATTTAAAAAAAAAAAACGTTTTTTATTTTATTTTATTTTCTTAATGTACATATATTTAAGAATACACACAGAAAATTTCATATATTTTCGGTGAATATTTTCGAAATTACACGCAAATTTGAAAGTCGGTGATCAACATTACTCGTAAACGGCTGAACCGATTAGTCTCACATTTTAATACTTTTACACAGAAATGTTTGGTCAAAACTCGATTTTTTTTAGAAACCGCCATTTTTTCAAACATTTTATTTTGTTTATTACTTCGATTAATTATCGCAAAATTTCTTTTTTGAGAGGAGCTCGCGGATATCTGCTGTAATTCCTTTCCAAATAATTATATTTACTAAAACTAAGTCTTAATAATAATCGTGTAAGCGGTGTCTACGCCAATTAAGAAGAAGAAGAAGTCTTAAAATACAGTTAAAAGATATCATACAATGAACACAAATGTTTGGATCCATAAATTTAAAACTTTTCTCAGAAAACAATTCTAGAAAAATCGCTTTTTTTGGTCTTCTAACTGTATACAACCCCTTAAATTTTTCACAGACATCATGGACAATTCTAAGTTCCATTAAATGCGGACGTTTGATCATTATTTGAATCAGCACAAGATTTTACATAACTAATTCATACCCGGTAGGAAAAATTGCATCTTTAAATGAATATAATTAAAATAAAAAAAACACGTTATATTAGACAGCACCGAAACTATATACCCTTGACGATATAATTCGGTTTTTATTGTTTACGATTTACTACACCATAAAACATAGAGTACGTGTCATAAAATTTAAACCTACCGCTCTCAGATATAACCAATATATAAACATTTTATAACCAACACTCAAATTTTATTTTTATTATATCGTTTTTCCTTCGCCTGTAAAGTTATAAAAAAATTTTTCCGTTATCTTGCATTTTTGGTGACTATATACAATTTATAAGATCTCAGACGTTTCCTTCTGGGTGTTGCAAACTTCATGGAAAATTCAATATACCGCAATCAAGGTCTTGAAAGACTTAGAACACTTGCAAGCACTGTATCAACTTATTTCCTCTGCTTCCACATAGTACGTGAATATGATGGGGGCTTAGAGAAATGCTCCAATTTTCCTAAAGGGTAGGTGTCTACAAAACTTCACATTCTTTTACGAAAAACAAAAAAAAAAAAATTGGAAATAAAAAAAAACATTTTATTGTCTTAAAACATGTGAGCAAAAATTTCACACCAAAAACGCAATCAAAGTACGTAACGCAAGGCCTAACAGAAAAAATAATAAAAAACACACAAAACAAGGAACGAGTCAATGAAAAATGTATTCACATATATTGCGGCAGAAAATTGCATGCGAATGTGGCGAAAACCACAGCCGTTAGTCGCTTAGAAAACTGGAAGCGACGATTGCCAACACGGAACACAGATGTTTCCTAGTGCAGCTTGGCAGCAGACAAATGAAATTATGTGCGTGTTAACATTGAGAAAGCTGGCAACATGCCGCAGCGGAAGAGCACGAAGACGGGAGCTGTAAAGAAATGAAGTGAAAGCCATGCAGCAGCGGCAATAAATGCAAAGGAAGCAATGGCAGTGGCGGTTTAGCCAGCTGCCAAAGTAAAACGGTGGTTTGCACACAGTCAACCGCTAGAATAGCAATAATGGGAAAATTGCAGAAATGGGATGAACACAAAATTGCAATATGATTGTTGTGGTGAAAACTCATTACAGCGCTTACAACCATGGCTACTAACGCCACAGTGTATGTATTTAACTTGAAAAACTGGCTTACGTGGCATATATGAGCATTTGAGCTGAGAATTTGGTTTAGGCTGTGCACATAGTGGAGCGTGAGGCACAGCAGAAAAGTACTTAAGCCGGAAAGCGTAACGAAATGAGCAGATAGGACGACATAAATATGTATATGTTGAATATATAAGTTTTTTTTTTGTTAACATAGAGAATGCCAAAATTTAGGAAAAGGTTACGAAACTTTAGAAATATTAATATTAGAAGCCTTCATTGCCATTAACAAACATTCAGTATGTGCTTCGCCTTATGTTGACATGTATGAAAAAGAAATCATTGCATTCCACTGACAGTTAGTCATATAGTACACTTGACTTTTCTTTCGCGCTGATGTTGAACAACCCAGTTAAGTGTCTATCTGAATGACTAACTATTGCGCTCTCGCCTTTGACTTATCATTTGATGGATACGCGAACACATTCATCTTACTTTTCGATATATTTTCTTAATGCAAAAAACCATAAAAGTATTTATGAAGATTTATATAATGCACACAATGTAATTTCAGCGTAATTTTTTCATTTTTCATTAAATTTTTTTCGCTTTTCGCCCATTTTTTCAAATATTATTATTCCTCATTCGCTCATTTATTTTATTTGATTCGTGCAACTTTTTTCACTTTTTCGCTCTGCTTCTTGTTGGCCGCTGAATCAAATGAAAGCTGTCATAATAAGTTAATGGCGCTTCCTGGCCAAAAGCGTTGGCTTGTTTGCCGGCTGAGTGACGACCATTAGCAACAACAAAAAAATGCAGAAAAACCGAAAGGAGCGAGTGAAAGTAACAATCGTTAAAGCGCCGCCATTGGCAATAATGATGTGCGCAAACTGCTGTAGACAGACAGCGGAAGCACACAGCCAAGAAAGCGCCGTCGAAGAATTGAAGATGAAAATTGAACGTAATAATGACGCGACAATGGATTGTCGTTGGCGATAACGAAGCTAAACGGCCTTTGGGCGTAATTACACCTACATAACGGAAAAACGGAAAATACAACAGTAGTAGTAATGCGGCTATATAATATATAAGTATGATGGCAGGCGACGTATGTCCTCTACACTGTTGTGGGAGTGGCAGCTTACAATCACACACGGCAACGAGGCCTCTATCTGGCAAAATTTGATTGCCTCAACGGTGTTTCGATGTCGCGTCGCCACTACAGATAGTGATTTGTTATTGTAAGCTGACAACAGCGTTAATAAATAGCTTCTCTAATAGATGTAATGCCGAATTTCCGGGAATCGCAGTCGCTGATCTGGTATTTCCTGCTTAAGCCGTTAGAAATCAGCGCCCTGCAAGCGCTGTCCTTTGTATGTTGTAGGATTCTCATAATTTAAGGCGGCTAGTTTTTGCCTGGGATAACTATTTACTGAGGCAGCTTACAGCGGTGACGATTAAATTTTACGGAACTGTTTTTTCTTTTTCTTTTTTCGTCATTTATTTTCTATTTTTAGAACTATTCACGAAATTACTGACGTCACTACGAGATTTGTGCCCACGTTAAAGTATAAATGAAGTTATTGTTTCACTCTGACAAAAGTTGTGAAGGAATCAGGGATTCGATTTTCAGATCTCTGGATGTAGACTATGGAGCATAGGATGAAGAATATAAAATATCGAATAGAGAATAAAGAATAAAGAACGTAGAATTTAGAATATAGAATATAGAATATATAACAATGAATATACAATATGGAATACAGAATATATAATTTAAAATATAGAATAAAGTATGTAGAAAAAGAATATGGAATATATGTGAAGAGCATAGAACAAACGATAAAGAATGTAAAATGTAGAACATAGTATAAATAATATAGAACGTTAAATATAGAATACATGTGTAGAGCATAGAACATAGATTAAAGAATGTAAAATGCGGAACATAGGATATAAAGCATAGAGTATAGAATATAAAATAATAATAATAATAATATAATACAGAAGATTAAATATAGAATATGGAATGCATTAAGTAGAACATAGAATAAAGAATACAGAATGTAGAATATAAAATATATAATATAGAAAAACATAAAAATACAGAAATAAAATACATAATAAATTATATAGAAAGTGGAATAAAAAATATATGATAAGAACATAGAACATAGGATACAAAATATAGAAAATAAAACATAGAATATAGAATAAATAATGTGGGTTGCAGATAAATTGCAAAGTCAAAAATATGGAGTCTTTTATAGGCCTAGAATTTTATAACATAGAACATAGAATGCAGATTATAAAATATATAATATAGAAAGAATTATAACTACAGAAATAGAATACAAAATGCAGAATAAATTATACGGAATGTGGAATAAAGAACATATAATAAAAACATAGAACATAGAATAAGTTGTATAGAATTTGGAATAACTAATGTGAAAGCCGTTCGATACCAAACGAGCTTTCAGACAAGGCGACTCCCTATCGTGCGACTTCTTGAACCTGCTTTTGGAGAAAATAGTTCGAGCTGCAAAACTAAATAGAGAAGGTGCCATCTTCTATAAAAGTGTACAGCTGCTGGCGTATGCCGATGATATTGATATCATCGGCCTCAACACCCGCGCCGTTAGTTCTGCTTTCTCCAGGCTGGACAAGGAAGCACAGAAAATGGGTCTGGCAGTGAACGAGGGCAAAACGAAATATCTCCTGTCACTGTTGACAGTCATAACTTTGAAGTTGTAGATAATTTCGTCTATTTAGGAACCAGCATTAACACCACCAACAATGTCAGCCTGGAAATCCAACGCAGGATTGCCCTTGCCAACAGGTGCTACTTCGGACTGAATAGGCAATTGAAAAGTAAAGTCCTCTCTCGACGAACAAAAGCTAAACTCTATAAGTCGCTCATAATTCCCGTCCTGCTGTATGGTGCAGAGACCTGGGCGGTGACAACAACCGATGAGTCGACGTTACGAATTTTCGAGAGAAAAATTCTGCGAAAGATTTATGGTCCTTTGTGCATTGGCCACGGCGAATATCGCATTCGATGGAACGATGAGCTGTACGAGATATATGACAACATTGACATAGTTCAGCGAATTAAAAGACAGCGGCTACGCTGGCTAGGTCGTGTTGTCCGGATGGATGAAAACACTCCAGCTCTGAAAGTATTCGACGCAGTACCCGCCGGGGGAAGCAGAGGAAGAGGAAGACCTCCACTCCGTTCGAAGGACCAAGTGGAGAAGGACCTGGCTTCGCTTGGAATATCCAATTGGCGCCACGTAGCGAAAAGAGGAAACGACTGGCGCGCTGTTGTTAACTCGACTACAATCGCGTAAGCGGTGTCTACGCCAATTAAGAAGAAGAAGAATGTGAAATATGGAATATAAAATGCAGAATAAGCTATATATACTTTTTAATAGAGTACATAGAACATAGAATACAAAAGATAGAAAATAAAATATAGAATATATAATGTGTAAAAAATAATGTAGGTTGCTGATAAATTGCAAAGGAAACAAGTAAGGAAGGGCTAAGTTCGGGTGTCACCGAACATTTTATACTCTCGCATGGTAAAGTGATAATCGAGATTTCATAATACGTCATTTACATATTTTTCAAATACCGTATTTTTGTAAAGTTTTATTCCGCTATCATCATTGGTTCCTAATGTTTATACTCGTATTATACAGAGAAGGCATCAGATGGAATTCAAAATAGCTTTATATTGGAAGAAGGCGTGGTTGCAAACCGATTTCACCCATATTTCGTACATGTCATCAGGATGTTAAGAAAATATTATATACCGAATTTCATTGAAATCGGTAGAGTAGTTCCTGAGATATGGTTCTTGGTCCATAAGTGGGCGGCGCCACGCCCATTTTCAATTAAAAAAAAAGCCTGGGTGCAGCTTCCTTCTGCCACTTCTTCCGTAAAATTTAATGTTTCTGACGTTTTTTGTTAGTCGGTTAACGCACTTTTAGTGATTTTGAACATAACCTTTGTATGGGAGGTGGGCGTGGTTATTATCCGATTTCTTCCATTTTTGAACTGTATATGGAAATACCTGAAGAAAACGACTGTGTAGACTTTGGTTGACATAGCTATAGTAGTTTCCGAGATATGTACAAAAAACTTAGTAGGGGGCGGGGCAACGCCCACTTTTCCAAAACAATTACGTCCAAATATGCCCCTCCCTAATGCGATCCTTTGTGTCAAATTTTACTTTAATATCTTTATTTATGACACTTTATAGGTTTTCGGTTTCCGCCATTTTGTGGGCGTGGCAGTGGGCCGATTTTGCCCATCTTCGAACTTAACCTTCTTATGGAGCCAAGGAATACGTGTACCAAGTTTCATCATGATATCTCAATTTTTACTCAAGTTACAGCTTGCACGGACGGACAGACGGACGGACAGATAGACATCCGGATTTCGACTCTACTCGTCACCCTGATCACTTTGGTATATATAACCCTATATCTGACTCTTTTAGTTTTGGGACTTACAAACAACCGTTATGTGAACAAAACTATAATACTCTCGTTGCGAGAGTATAAAAATATGGTGTCTTTTACAGACCTGTAATTCCATAGAGGCACCGTCTGCAAGCCCTTCGCTGAGAAAATTGGTAATCACCCAGCTTATAAGAGTAAACAGTTGAAAATCATATTTGGATATGAAAGTAAGTAACTAAAGAACTAATAATTATTCTCTAGGAAAAAAAATTTTTACTGATTAAGACATATCCTGCAATAGAACTGTCAATTTGAATATATTTTGACCGCATTCGACTTGCTATTGACGAATATGCCGGCTATGCTAAGAAAAGTGGTGCAAAATTTAATCGGCTGTTTGATAAAGCAGCAGCAGCGATGGAAATATGATCGAAACAAATGCTTATTTGTAGTAAAATTGTATGTCTCCTCAGAAATATGGCCTACAGGTCAGTACTTTCCATACATGTTTGTATATGTATTATCTCAAATTATATTACGTTTACCAGTACTAAATGAAACTATCGAAAGTGATTTCCATAATCAGCGAGAGCAAAAATATAACTTAGCAATGAGTTAAAATGTTGCTCATACGCAATGCCGGCCAAATGAACATACGAAAAATATTTTTATTAATAAAGGAAAAAAGTTACATTTGTACTATTTTCAAACAGTTTAAATTCACCAAAGACGATTTTCATTATTAAAAAAACTTCCTCATTAAAAACTTTAACTTAACTTTTAAAGATAACATTCGCGCTTCAATCAACTCATCTCAACTGCATCAATATCATGTTGAAAATTCAATTATCTTTAGCAGATTTGCGAAATCTCCTTCAAAGCTTACCTTTACCATTCTACAAAAATAAAAAAGTACAAAATTTATGACTTTGTTAGACAACTGCCGCACAACTATCCACTGCTACTAATCAAAATTGATAACTTTCTACGGCGAAACGTAGAGCGCAAACATAACGGTAGCGTGCAACGTGAATTGCAGAAATACATAAATTTCAAAATGAAATTAAAAATTTACGAAAGCACAAACCTTCAAAAGAGCAACAAACAGATAACGGATAGACCGTTATGTAGCAGCTTTTCAACAGATTTGAAGCGTCCAACAACTGCAGCATGCGACAGTGCCAACTAACTAACTAACGGAGTAGGCAAACGGACGTTTGTCTTATCCAATTATGGATATTCCTCCCCGGCGGGTGATTGCAATAAATAATTTTGTGTACTCCAGCACAACTACACACGCACATACCCATGTGGATATGCAAACGCACAGTGTTAGTGCTTCGGCTGCAAGGACCAAGTTGCACGAACGCAATTAAGTGCTGTGACAATGCAGTGAGCGCGCTGCGGCGGATGAGTTGAGCTGCGATGAGATGAGATGCGATGCGATGAGATGAGATGGGTGGAGATTATGCCAGCTCTGGCTTTAATGTACTTTAGATGAGCTACTGAAGACGTTGCTTCGGAGCACGAAGTGATGAATGGCAAGGTGGCGCACGGATTAAGTTCTCTGCGTGTGCGTCATGGCAGTGCTTGTGACTCTGGGTCAAATTTGTTGCTTTTGTAGTTGCATACTGAGGTGCTAAGTAAATTATGCTGGCAAAAGGAATAATTTAATTTTCATTGAAGTGAAACTTAAGAGCAAAGGGCAAGTGCTTATGTCGATATGTAAGTTACTTAGAGCTTTTTAGGGAGTATAGAATAAAAATTCATGCTTTTTTTTCAAATATTTCGGCATAAGAAAATACGAAAAGCAAATAAAGAAAAACTAAGTTCGTGTAAAGCCGCATGTTTCATATGTTCCCAATTATAATATAATATATATGATATAAATTGGGTAGTCGAAAAAGTCTTTTCGTATTTATAATCAAAATTCACAATACTTTTTTTATATTTATACGAATGAATAATTAAATAATAATATGTACCATTACAGTCGACCATAAATTGAAAAAAGTACTAAGAAAAGCCTGAGCTGATTGCGTTTATTTTAAGCATTCAACTCAAGTCTGCTAGAGAACATATTTGTTGTCGATTTTATTAAGATATCTCAAAAATTACCAATATGTTCGATCAGCTTGCTCACGTAATATAAGTGGCTGAGGTATGACGTCTAGAACGGATATTGCCAGCAAACTGTAGGAAATTCATAATTATAACTTCGCTAAATTTTGCTAAAATATCTTACATATTCAGCGATATAAAAGTAGTATATAGTTTGAAATTCTTATATTCATTAAATGGGCTCGAGCGAAGTATTGATCTGATTTTATCCTTTTTTCCACCATGATACTCGTATATTACTACCAGAAAAATATGTCTTTTGACTTTGAAAGAATCAGCCGAATGTTTTAAACTCCTTATACTTGTTATATTGGACTGAGGGAAGTATTCAACAGACTTTTCATATTTTCGGTAGAAGAATACACGATTGTTAGAAAAGGACGTTTTCTGAATTAAATTCCTTCTTATATTAACCGATATATTGGGTAGTCCGAAAAGTCTTTTCGTATTTCTAATCAAACTTCAACTTATTTGTTTTTATACTTATACTAATAAATAAATAAACAAATATGTACCATTTTGGCCGACCACTTTTTGGCCATTTTTCCGCTAGAGAGATTATTCGATCAGTGTAAATCGAAATTTCGAAATTTCCAGAGCGGAAGCGAGCGAACCATTGTTGTGCTACACGCACATGATACAGCATTGTCTCCGTAAACTTCACAAATTTCAACACTATATGGTATGACACAATGTGATTGGTAGCACTGGAGATATACGACTGCAACGACATCTATTGACAAAATGCGAAAAGATTTTTTCGACTACCCAATATAACTACAAACTGAACTTGAAGTTCAAAAATCTTTATATGTGGTATACGTAAGCTAATAGAAAATTTAAAAACTGTTTTATACTTTTTTAGCATAAAGGTACACTATAATCAAGAAAGAATCTCTCTGAATTTTAATCAACCAAATCTCACAAATGTACTTAAATTTCAAGTAAAATATCAGCCATAGGCAATTTGGTTCACATATTCGATAAAGGGGGGCTTGAAAAGTTATAAACCGGTGTCACACGTTTTTCTAATTTTGATACCACCTCCTATGAAGATCTTCCGTACTCGCTTAAATGTAAAAAAAAAATCCCTCTGAGCCAATTACTTACAAAGTTTTCGCACTTTTAGTAGTTTCCAACATAACCGTTATATGGTTATCACCTTATGACTTTTAGAGTGTGTGAAGAAATACTAGAAGTATATATTTTCAGCAAGTTATTGGTAGTTGAAGACATGGCCTTTTCTGGAGGAAAGGAAATAACAAGAACAGACGGTCTATAAGGAATAATATTATCCCGTATTGAGGCGTTTGCGAGAGAACGAATTGTAGAAGAACCATTCATGGATTTTACACGATTATAATGCACCACCGCATCGAGCCACGATTGTGACCGAATTGAAAGCCAACAAGTAAGGAAGGGCTAAGTTCGGGTGTCACCGAACATTTTATACTCTCGCATGGTAAAGTGATAATCGATATTTCATAATACGTCATTTACATATTTTTCAAATACCGTATTTTTGTAAAGTTTTATTCCGCTATCATCATTGGTTCCTAATGTTTATACTCGTATTATACAGAGAAGGCATCAGATGGAATTCAAAATAGCTTTATATTGGAAGAAGGCGTGGTTGCGAACCGATTTCACCCATATTTCGTACATGTCATCAGGGTGTTAAGAAAATATTATATACCGAATTTCATTGAAATCGGTTTAGTAGCTCCTGAGATATGGTTCTTGGTCCATAAGTGGGCGGTGCCACGCCCATTTTCAATTTTTAAAAAAAGCCTGGGTGCAGCTTTCTTCTGCCATTTCTTCCGTAAAATTTAGTGTTTCTGACGTTTTTTGTTTGTCGGTTAACGCACTTTTAGTGATTTTGAACATAACCTTTGTATGGGAGGTGGGCGTGGTTATTATCCGATTTCTTCCATTTTTGAACTGTATATGGAAATACCTGAAGAAAACGACTCTGTAGACTTTGGTTGACATAGCTATAGTAGTTTCCGAGATATGTACAAAAAACTTAGTAGGGGGCGGGGCCACGCCCACTTTTCCAAAACAATTGCGTCCAAATATGCCACTCCCTAATGCGATCCTTTGTGCCAAATTTCACTTTAATATCTTTATTTATGGCTTAGTTATGACACTTTATAGGTTTTCGGTTTCCGCCATTTTGTGGGCGTGGCAGTAAGCCGATTTTGCCCATCTTCGAACTTAACCTTCTTATGGAGCCAAGGAATACGTGTACAAAGTTTCATCATGATATCTCAATTTTTACTCAAGTTGGCCGGACCGGACAGACGGACGGACGGACAGAAGACATCCGATTTCGACTCTACTCGTCGCCCTGATCACTTTGGTATATATAACCCTATATCTGACTCTTTTAGTTTTAGGACTTACAAACAACCGTTATGTGAACAAAACTATAATACTCTCGTTAGCAACATTGTTGCGAGAGTATAAAAATGCAATGAATACCATCGATCAACCACCGTATTCACCAGATTGGCTGCGGGTGATTTTTTCTTGTCCCAAACTGAAATTCTCGCTCCGTGGAACCTATTTTCGGTCGATCGAAGAGATAAAACAAACGTCGCTGAAGGAGCTTAAGGGAGTATTCTGGTCTAGACGCATGAATTTTAGGCATTTTTTAAACTAAGACAAAAAAAATGAAAAACATTTTTACGATCCATTTTTTTTATATGTTTTTTTATTGAAATTTTAATAATATAAAAAAAATTGCAAGAATAAAAAAAAATTCGTCGTGATACGGGCCGATGGAGTGGGGGCTTCACAAAAAACGGTGCGTCATGGTTGACGTGATTTCAACCCTTGTAGAGATCTAAAACACAAAAAACAGGAAGATTCTTCATTAGTAAGGATGTCGTTATCGGGCTAACCATTTTCAAAAAAAAACAAAAAAAAATGGCGACGACTTGAAAAAAAAAAAAATTTTTTACCCGATTTTTTCGACATTTTCGAATTTTTTAAAAACACTTCAAATCAAAACTTTTGGAAGTTCAAGGGAGACACGATATAACATTATATAAAGAAGATATATACCAAATTTCAAAAGAATCGGTTCAGTAGAACTTGAGATATCATGTCAACCACCTCAAAAAAGTAGTTTCAAGAAAAACGCGTTTAAAGTTTAGGAGACAATTCTAGTGAAGACGGACGCCACGTCACAAAATCGGCTGTATCTCCGAAAATAAGTCGAATTTTGAAAAATCCTTCCACGGTCATATTTTTGAAAGTCTAAACTTTCAAATTATCAAAAAAAAGTCGATTTTTCCAAACTCCTAGACCAGAATACCTCCTTAAAGCCCTCCCAAAAAGTGCTTATGAAAAGTGTTTCTAGGACTGGAAAAATCGCTGGCATCAGTGCATTACATCTGGTGAGGATTACTTTGAAGGCGATAAAATAAATATTGTCGCTTAATTGAATATTTTCAGTTTTATTTACAATTTTCGAGTACTTTTGTCAGTATTTATACCTTCAGTTTTACAATTTCCGAAAAAATTATTCAGATCGACTAACTATAGTATACAGCTGAACGATCGGAACCAAGTTCTTGTAACTAATATTTTGTATTTTAAAACTCAGAATTCCAGAAAACAAAACGAAAAGTAGAAATATCTAAACTTTTTCTACAATACGAATCATACGATTAAAGCTACTTAACTGCAGTATGTAGAATATTATAGCAGTCGTCGCTTGCTATCCACGTCAGGCCAAAGGCACTCTCTGACAAACGTACACACACACATACATACATACATAGACGTCGTCTCAATTACAATCAATGCTATTTTCCGCACTGTTTATATTTGCCTCTGGCAAAGTTCGCCAAGAACTTTTGCATCAGCGTTAAATACCTTTATGCAAATGAGGTGTTGCCCTAAGTGAGGAAACTCACAAAAACACACACGCACACAAATGCTTAGCCGGCACTTAGTCATACACTTATACAGAGACACAGGCAAACAGCGCGATGAGCAAGGAAATGAAGAGCTTCTTTGTGTGTGCGAGAAAAGAAGCGAGAAAAGTTTGCCAACTGGCAGAGAACAAGCAAAGCCACTTACACATGTACACATACACACACACAGTAACACCGTTATAAATGAAAACACCTATGTGAATACTTTGAGCAACACCCGCCTTTATGTGGCATCTTTATTCACAGCCATTTGAGTGCGAGAAATATGAGCAAAACGTTCTGCGCACATCGCTTCAAGGCTTACTTGCACATTACACCTTCGACAGCAACAACAATACCAACAAGAATAGCAATAACAACAAGAGCAGCGTAGAAATATGATGCGGATTGTGCGGTGAAAAATAGTGAAATTGAGTGCGCGTAAAATTTTCTAATTTTTTTTTTTTTTGGTTTTTTTCGTTTTTTCTGTATTTGCTGTTTTTTCCACTTTTTCTGTATTTCTTGTTCTTTTTTCTATTTTTCTACTTTTCCTCAATTTATAGTGTGAATAAAAAACCTTTGCTATGCACAATTTGGCAGGGAAAAGCAGTATGTCAGCACTATTGCAGGCGTGTTGAAGCGTGTGAGACACTTAAATTGTAGCTTCGCTGCTATAAATTTAGAGACAACATTTGTTTTTCTTCAGCGTATGGAATTGAGTTGCCAAGAAGGTGCATTTGGCAACGTTTTACAGGTTTATAAAAAAATAACTAAAGAGAAATGAGTTAGAGACATACGTGATTGATGTCGCAAATTCTTGAGGGTTATGTAGATTTGCACGGGAAGCGAGTTGATAACAAAATAATTCATAAACAGTAAAGCAACTTTTAGCATTTAGTGAAACGATACATACCTCTCTGTATTTTAATAGTTCTGTTACGTATACGCAGTGGTGTACTTTGGCTTATACTATGTATAACGATATTATGAGTTATGAAGGTAAAGGGGGATTAAAACAAAGTAGTTTCATTAGTAATTTAGGTAATTACTTTATAAAATACTAGTTAATTTCCATTAACAGCCTGCGAGAGCAACACTGCGTATAAGTAACATTTTATTGTGCCTACCATAATTTTGCAATCTCACGCTTTTACGTATTACATCTCTTAAGTGGTTATTTATGAGGATTTATTTAACATATATTCCTCTTTTACATACATTTAGGTATATTCTCCCAAATTTTTATGCTGAGTCAACGGATACTGGTACGAGTGTATTTGAAGGGTTCTCTAACTTAGTGCACTCGGTTACGAAAACGTTATTCTCCTCTTTCAATTTCTCCGAAAAGGTTCGGCTTGCAATTTTTAAACAATCTTCTTAAAAATCTTTGAAATGATAGGTGAGGTGTAAACTTTTTCACAAAAAATACTTTTTTTGGAAGTCTAAAATTTGACTGGTTCTTCGATCATTAACACCCTCAGCACTAAAGGTCGGCTAAGGGATCAATAATATCCAAAAAAGTTTAAAAATGTGTTTGCTGATTATTAAGGTGATTTAGTTCTTCAAATTTTTATTATTTTTATTTACTTATTAAAATAAATGTATCTTAATAAATACACAAACAACACGTTATTTCAAGTTTTAAACTGGATATAACTCCTTAAATGAAGTAAAAAAAAACGTCAATCTTAACTGTATTATAATTACATATTAAATTTTAAATAAATTTTTATTAAGAAATAAATATACCGACTATCAGTTTGCAACCGTGCACATCTAATCTGGGTGTCGGGGCATAAAGGAGTAGCCGGCAATGGGCTGGCCGACAAACTAGACCGTATATTTTATTTTAATATATTACATACAAAAGAAAACATGGAGTAGAAATTAATATTTTTATAAAAACTTTTTGATTGATACTTTTGAAAAAAAAAAGTTCACTTTTTTATATTCTTGCAACCTGTTGCAAGTTTTGTTCATCTAACGGTTGTACGTATCATCTAAAACCAAGGGAAATATATATAGAATTATTTTTTATATAAATGATCAGGATGTCGAGAAGCAAAAAACAAAACGAAACTCGAGTTCGTAGATGGGCGTAATCGAATCACTGCCACGCCCACAAATCGCCATTAACCGAAAACATATAAAGTGCAATGCAAGTGTAATTTGGCACAGAGGATTGCAGTAGCACAAAGTGCACCTGTGGGTAAAAAATTTTGAAAAAGTGAGTGTGGCCCCGCCCTCTACTACGTTTAAAGGACATATCTCCTAAATTACAAAAACTACAGGAACCAAAGCTGAGTGCAAATAATATAAGAGCTCCTATCGAAAATGGGATATTGGATGAAATCGGAAGATAATCACGCCTAGTCCTCATATAATGGTACTTTTAAAAAGAGCAATAAATTGTCGGATCAATACTTACTCTTAGCCCCCATATACCCAATATAAATATTTTCGAACTTCTAAGTGACTTTATGCTGGATATATCGGCAATATGATTGGTGATGTATGTGAGGCCCTTAATGAAACCCAAGGAACATTATTTAATATGTGGCATGATAATAATTAATGTATAAAATCGGGTTGAAATTACCCTAACTCCATATAATGATTTTGGTTTTTCGAACAAATGTTATATTGAATATGTTGGTCAGTGTATAAGTTATATTTAGTATATGTATATAATTGCTTAGATTTCGAAGCTCTGGTTGACATTTTACATCTTAAGGGGGTATTCTCATGTAATCACTTCGAAAAATCGATTTTTCTTTGGTATTTTGACAGTAAAACCTATTGAAAACATGCTGTGAAAAATTCAGACCGAAATTCATAGTATTTGATAAGTTACAGCTCATAGTCGCCGACGTGTCGTAAGCGACTGTCTACTAGGCGACATGACAAGTCTGCAGCTGCTACGTTTCTAAACGCATTTTTCTCTAATCATCATTTTCTGAAACTGTCATGGTCTTAGAAAAAAGTATTCAACCGATTGCTTTAAAATTTACATATGTATGTGTGTTCTTCTACTCATTTATAGTTATCGTCCCTACCAGAATTGTTTATTTTCGAAAATATTTTAATTTTTTTAAACGATTTTTAACGAAAAAAACTATATTTTCGTGACTTTTTTTTTGAAGTTCGACATTTTTTTTTAAATGAAATTGATTATATTTGGTAGGTACGATAGCCGCAGAACTACGGAATAATAATCCATTCGACTTTTTTATTTCAGACAACATGAACAGCCGCTATCACCATAACCAGTGAACTACTTTTTTTCTGTTGGTGACTACTTTGATTTAAAAAAAAATATAATAAAAATGTAACAAAAATACAAATAAAAATATATTAAAAAATTAAAATGATGGAATTTTGTTGTTGCATAAAAAAAAATTTCCTAAAAAGTGGTCAAATGTATGCGTTCACATGAGAGTACCCCTTAAGGTATTTCCCTGGCGTTGATTCTTTCAAGTTGCAGGAGTATAAAATGTTCGTTTTCACACGAACTTAGCCCTTTCTTACTTGTTTTAAGTATTATCATTCAAATTTCTAAAAGCAATCTAATATAAGAACGGAATGTAATAAAGATTTCATAAAAATCATATTAGTAACACGATCAGTGTTAAACTCATGCCTAATTACATTAATTTTGTACCTTATAAATCTCAACGTAATTAATTATAGTTTTTGAGCAAATTTTCCTAGGTAGATACATTTTTAATAAAAATTTTTAAATTCCTTCACATAAGTAAAATTTCCTTAGTCACTTTCAGCTAAGCCACCTTGAATATTTGGATACGTGCAAACAAAATTTCTTGATGAACTCTGGTAAGTGTTAGTTGTCTAAAAATATGCTAAAGCAATCTTTACGTCTTAAGAAATATCCAAATATTTACTTTTGAGGTCATTATCAAAAGAAGGGAAAAATATAAGGACGAAAAGAAAATCGAAAGGCTGGGAAAAAGTATTTCTCACGTTATCTAAGAATGTCACTGAGAAAAGATCTATTCATGTTTATGCGTTTAATTTTGTAGTTTAAAACAAAGACTGGGTGCAGTATCCATGTCTACTGGAACCCCAACTTATTGACCAACAGATCCACTCAAAACACCTGATCTTATTGATTTTTTCATTACAAAACATATCTCTTCAAATTTTATGTGCATAGAAAGCGGTTTGGATATGACCTCTGGCCATTCACCAGTATGTTTAACACTACACGAAAGTGTTACGCTAACAAATAAAAACACGGACTGGGAATACTTTAAGCAAATGTTATCCAATGTTGATAGTCATGTAAAAATATGATTCCTACATAATACCGAAATTCCTCTAATAACTAACGATGAGGTATGTGCAGAAATAAAAAAAACTGAAGTCTAAAAAATTGCCTGGGTTTGACCTTATTACCACTTAAATACTAAAACAGCTTCCTCACAACGTTATATGTAAAATTACTGCTATAATGAATGCTTCTATAAATCTTCAATATATATCCATTTATTGGAAAACTGCAGAGGTACTTATGTTCAATGAACTTGGTAAGCCAGCGCATGAAATCACTTCGTATCGGCCCATATCTCCCCTGTCAATACTTTCAAAACAACAGAATTGAGAGCGGTGCAACAGTTTGGCTTTCGAAAAAATCACACCACTATTGACCAAGTACATAGAACAACTCGACATTACAATATTTTAAAATCATACCTTTCGGGTCGTTTTTTTTTCGAATTAAAAATGGTGATATGTACTTTGATTTAAAGGAAATAAAAGCTGGTGTTCCTCAGCGTAGTGTGTTAGAACCCATCATTTACCTACTCTGAACGTGCGATCTACCACATGATGACAATTGTATTAGAGCAACATTTGCAGATGATACTGCGTTTCTGTCTGTCGGCAGAACACAAACTGCATCAATTGCAAGATTGCAATTGAATGGACAGCTAAATGGCGAATAAAATTAAACGAGACTAAATCTGTACATATTGATTTCACATACAACAATACTAGATAATACCTCTGTATTTGAATGGTGTCCAAATACCATATTACACAATACTGGGAAATACCTAGGTCTTTGTATCCTTTGTATCCAGGGTCATACAAAACTTAGATGGAGTGCACATGTCATAAAGAAAAAAGAAGAATTAGAAATAAAATTCAGAAACATGTATTGGCTATTGGGTAGAAACTCTGCATTATCCACATATAACGATTTCCACGATTCGAAAACAAAGTTTTAAGATGCGCCGTCAATGCGCCTTGGTACGCTCGCAGTCACGATCTCGAACGCGATATCGGAATTGACTCAGTTGCTACATCAATTAACAAATTTACAAAGTCATATATGGAAAGACTTTCTGACCATGTGGACACTGAAGCCAGGGCTCTTCGTTTTTAATAATTTTTCCATAGAATGATGGCAGCCTCTCCAAAACTGCTATATTTTTAACTAAAATTACAATGCTCTCCACTCGAAATATTTACACTACTGCACAAAAATATTTGGAAAACTCAATCGCAGAGCTTATGCTCTACTCATTGCCAACCCACAGCCAATTTCACAGAAACTAGTTCAAAGTTAAAGCATTAACTATCACATATATACAGAAAATTTGTAAGTGTGTATACATAAATTTCGAAGTGTATGCACACTCAGTACAAGTAGTAAAAGAAATATGTCGTAAATCTATAAAAATAAGTGGCAGCAGCTATAAAAATTTAATACTGAGTGAGAGGAAATTGCTGCAATTTCCTACTCAAAACAGACACTTAGTTGTGAGTATGTAGCACACAAACACACACACCAACGCGCATGCACTTGTGTCAGCCTGTGCACAGAGGCGCTGCACGTCCTTCCAGCACACAAACGCATAACCGCACACCCACACACATACACTTATGCTGAGGCAAGCGCTGATTTAACGCTCACTTAAGATTAAATGCAATCGGCTTAGACAATGGCCGAAAGCGTAGAAAGCTTAGAAAGCGTAAAATTACACCATTTTTATTGTACAAATAACTGTGTATGTGTATGTGTGTGTGTGTGTGTTTGTAAACGGCTGTTTCCTATCTATTATGCTCGGCTGTGTTTCGTTTCTATTTCCATCGACGGCGTGCTTTCGCTTTGTCATCCCTTTCTCTGGCGATTACTTGATTTTTTCTTTATTTTCTTTCAAATAAGGTTTTAGTGATTATCTTTGTTGTTTTTGTAGTTATTTCTTTTGTTTCTCTTTCATTGCCAGTGATGGCATCGCCTTCTGTTAAAATCTTTTGTTT
Organism: Bactrocera neohumeralis; assembly: GCF_024586455.1. Classification (NCBI taxonomy): domain Eukaryota; kingdom Metazoa; phylum Arthropoda; class Insecta; order Diptera; family Tephritidae; genus Bactrocera; species Bactrocera neohumeralis. The sequence goes on from NC_065919.1 coordinate 50,306,813, forward strand.
GAACGCCTTGTAGGTATGTAAGACATATTTATATATATTAAGTAATATATAAATATATAAATACATATATATTATATATACAATATTACTTTCTACTTATGTCCTTTTTGTTGTAAATATACTTTGCCTATGTTTATATAACTTTTATATGTATCATTCAGGAATTCCTTAACGCTAAAGACCTAAAGGACCATTTACCATTAAAACAACAACAATAGTTCGCCCCTGAAACACACCAAAAGTGGCAGGGTCGTGACAGTTGTGGCAAAAAAGCAACAAACCATTTAACAAATAATCCTTTTGAACGAAATTAAAAGCAAATCGGCAGAAGCGGCGACAAACCGAGGCAACCGAGGCGACCGTCAGAGCGAAGCGTCTAATGAATGCCTAGAACAAAAGCCGTTTGGGGCGATAAGTTGTTAACAAATCAGCCAAAAGAAAATAGAAAACAAAAACAACAAATTTTGTAGCACAACAACATCACCGTTAGGTATGCTATAAACAGCGGAAGGCATGTGAAAGAAAGAGCGCTGAAGGAAGATGAAAAGAGAAAATAGCAGATTGTAAAGCTTTCAGTTCAGCATGCGCCCCAAACGGAACCGGGGCTGCACCCTCATCCGGTATCATCAATACATTCAATTAATGAAAACAAAAGTTGGTTATTTTTTGCCATTCTCCCAAGCGTAATTGTTTATTCAATTTTCGTTTGTCGGTTTGGCTTTACTCGCTTTCACTTTGCCCGGCCATTACTTTCAGTGGGGGCTTTCCGCTTGGTGGAGGGGTGCATGCGAATATTTCGGTAATTCAAGCAATATTTCAGCTATTCAGCTGGCACGGCAATATGACGAATAAGCGCTTTTCTTTTTGCAATTAAATACTTTGCCAAATTGCCATGAGACACAATAAAAATATTTTGCTCGGCATTTCGGAATTCATAAAGCTTCGTTAAAGAATGTCTGATTTAATTACTTGAAAGGGTGGCGGAAAACACAATAACAAATATTTGTAGTGGTTTGTAGATTGCTTGTAGAAATTAGTGCGATTAAATCGTTCAAGGCGATTAGTGGTAATGTTAGTCATGAAGTATACACAAAGGCGCAACGTCATTCACAGCTAATAATACGGTGGATTAGTTATGGAATAAGCTAATAATCTGTTATTGCGAGAATTCAAGTAGGCGATAGTAAGTGAAATGTACCCTAAATTGTAGAAAATTTTCCGAAAATATCATGTCAGAAACTTTAGTGCAAAAGCGGAAGAGAATGAATTAGAAATGTGCTACAATCGGCATTGCGATTTTTTTTTTACTTTTAAGGCTAAAGGAGACTAATTAAATGTTATACACCCTGTCCAGAAAGTATCGGGAATTCTTCATTTAAATCTCCCGCTTATATGGAAGACAGTTAAATTTTTTTTACTAGGTTGGTACAACTGTTCTTAATTACTTGTATGATGCCAAAATTAGCGCGATCTGTCAACAAGTGTGTGCAGCTGTTTATGTCAGTTCGCGTTCACACGAACGCTCTTTAGTCGCTCATTATCGGCAAGATCTGTTTAGGTGTCGCTCATTACGTTCACGCGATCGTCACAAGTTCGAAAACTTAAGGGGGTATTCTAGTCCAGAATTTTTAAAAATTCGATTTTTTTTTTGCATATTCTTAAGGACTGGATCTTTAAGAATGTATTCCCCAAAGGAATTTTTAAAATTCCTATTATTTACCGCTATTTTAGTGACGCAGCGTGCAAACCGGCTGCAGTTAGACTCAAATCTTTAATCGCGTTTTTCTCGAAACTACTATTTTCAACACTTTTGACATGATTTCTCAAGTTCTAATAAACCGATTAACTTGAAATTTGGTGTGGACCTTCTTTATATATCTCTCTATGGTTGGAATTAGGATTATTAAAAAATTTTGATTTTTATTATTTTTAAAAAATTTTGATCTTTGCCAAAAAACGGGCAAAAAATTCAAACAGTCGCCATTTACTGAATTTTTTTTATTTATCCCAGTTCAGACGATAGCGGCATTTGTACTGATTAAAAATTTTTTTTTTTTCAGATCACCCAAATTGTTGGAATCGTGTCAGGAAGGGCGCACGCTTATTTTCAACCCCCGCCACGCCACCACGCCGCAATTAATAAAATTATCACAAAAATTTTATTTTTATTTGTTTTTGTATTCTTAAAATATCAATAAATATCTGATCAAAAATTGGATAGTAAAAATGTTCTTAGTTTTTTTTATTGGACCTTAAAAAATGCCGTTAAATAGCATTTCTAGACTAGAATACCCCCTTAAATTGGTCAACTTGCGGCATTACATTTCATATCACATTTTCAAATTCTTGGAAAGTCATTAAAAAAATGTTAAACTCTCACTTTAGAATTGAGTATAACCTTAGATTGACATGAGTAACATATCTTAAGAGGATCACTTTAGAGAGGACTTTCATGCTGTTCTTAATATTCAACTTAATTCCGATAAAAATAGAAAACAACTGATAAAGATTGCACAAGATTTACAAAAAAGAGGCGTGAAAATTGGAATTCATTATTCACTATAGCTGCTATCATTCGCCATACACAGAGTATGGCGACCTTCAAACTTTTCGATATCACCTTCAAAATAAAAATTATTACATATTTGCTTGAAAATAGGGCGAGCTTTATCTCAGCGATTACTACTCATTGTCAATAAACTCGTTTTAGGGCACAGTTTCTTTAAGGTGTGAGAACAAGCTGTGGTAGATCCGGTGTTTATGATGGATGTGGAAACAATTTGAAACAACTAGGATTTCCCTTGATATCATAGAGAGAGAAGGGATGGAGAGAGAGAGGAGCGAGAAGAGAGAAGAGAAAGAGAGAAACGTGAGAGTTTTCCTACATATCATAGAGCGAGAAGGGATATAGAGAGAGAGAAGAGAAAGAGAGAAACGTGAAAGCGTAGAGAGAGAGAGAGAAAGGGAAATAGTTTTTATTGATTTATAAATTCGCACAACATCCACTATGAACCAAATATAATGTCTAACTATGTTATCGATGTTTTGAGAGTGACAGTAATCACGAAGAACTCCATTTTACGATCATCCAAAATAATTTGTAGAGTTTTTTTATATTCTCGTCTGTAACAATCCCTTTTTTGGAAAACTCTAACGAATAGTGTCTTCGAATAGTGACACTAACTCAGGACTCAACTTTTAACTGCAACTGAGGACCGAGCATATACAAAACTTATTTTCTTTCGACTAGTCTATAAACACGGTGAACTTGAGTCTGCAAAATTAAAGTATTCTAAAAACTAAAATCCACAAAAAACTTAAAACCTTAATGCAATAGGTAATAGTTGGTATGCAAATGTTGCTGTTGCTGGCAGCCAACAAATGAAGGGTCAGTGAATGTTTGTAAGTAAACCGGAAAAACTGACAAAAACAGGCGCTGAACTTATTTTATAAATGCTTAACTGTTGTGGAAATTTGCATATTCCTCTCCACTTGTTACTTTTCTTTTCCACTTGCGCTCTTTTATTTCACTGTCATTTTCCACCAGCCACAAAAAAAAACGGTAAATATTATGTATTATGCCATTTTTTTTTGGCAAAGTGCTATGATAAAAATTCAACAAATTAAAATAATGAAAATCAGTAATTTTTTTTCTTTAAAACAACGACCAACGGACACTTGCTTCGAACAACATAACCAAGTGGTCTCACAAAAAAAAGAAGGCCTGCCTCACTGTAGAAATGATTCCGGACTACTCCGTGGATGAAGCCCATAAAAAAATCCATATCTGAGGATATTACCTGCAGTCGAAGAAAGTTGAGCTTTTCCCTAAATATTAGTCATTTTTGGCTTGCAAAAAAGGTGCTAAGTATTTGTATGAAGAACTCAATATAATAAGGAACATGATGAATCATTCAAGAAATTTCGAAAATAAAAGGCCTCCTTCACTGCAAAAATGGTACTGGACTACTCCGTTAATGAAGCCTAAAAAAATGCTTTATCTAAAGATAACACCTGCAGCCGAAAAAAGTTGAGTTTATCCGAGTAAGCACTCAAGAAATTTCAAAAAATGTAATTCTGTGAAAATTTCGTTTAAAGCCAACTTATAGAATCGATTGAACTGCGCGGCGACAATTTAGAAAGCTATAACTCAAAAACTAATTGAGTTAGCGATTAAAATTTTAGCATATTATTTTTCAAGGTATAGTCTATTCACTTATTCAACTGTGTATATAAAGCTAATGAAAATGTAAGAGATCACAATTTAGGACAAAATGTTTAAAGCAAGTGGCAACACTGCAGATTTCGCATTAACTGCCGAAACTCATGCAGAGCACTTCACAAACGGCACAATCGCTGCTGTCTTCTAACTAATAATAGCTTTAGAACTGGTACAGAATTCAAGTGTGCTCTTTGTGAACAGCAATAACAGTTATTTTCAACAACAAAAAAGCATAACCATGTCCGCTCTGTCCATTTTATGCAAAATTACCGTTTGCACGTGTTGGATTTTATACGCGTTGCCGCTACTTACCGTAAAACAGTAAAACTGTGCAACATTAACTCGTGCCTGTCCGCCTTTGTTGCGGTTGACGACAGCTGTTTTACGCGCGTTATCAAACATTTGCATAAGAATTGCGAACATTTTCGCTTAGCTGCACGTGACATATTCACGCCGCTTGCGCTTGTCAGTTAAGTTTGTTTGTATTTTTTCTTTCGTATATCATTTATTTTTGTGCGCTCGGATGATAAACTATGGTACCGTGCACACGCTTGGAATAATTATACAGAATGTCATGGTTCCATAGCGTTGGTAGTTATCTATTGAATGCTTAAATAAGCAGTTATGAAATGAGTAGCGTAAGGTTGTATAGTGAGATAAAGATAATCTTTAAATGGTTAAGGTGGCATCTCAGCATTGTTTAGCTTTTCATCATGGAAAGACTTACGCATGAATAACGTTTACAAATCCTGTGACTTTTTTACGAAAATTCAAGTAAGAATGTGTTTCGCACGCTTCGCTCATTTTATGGTCAACATAATCGGCCTACTGAGTGTACTATTCGCAACACCTTCGCTCATCTTGAGACCCTGCATTCATTATTGGATAGAATTCGAACGAATAGACCCCGTCCAGCACGCAGTGAAGAAAATATAGTAACCGTAATTGAGAGTATGCACGAAGACCGTGGAGAGTAGATTCGACGCAGTTTGCAGCAACTCGGACTGACGTATGAAACGACTTGGCGCATTCACGTCGAGTTCTTAAATTGTGCAAGATTCCCAAGCAACATCGCTTCGTTCTATTGGCTCTTGAAAAGTTCCAAGAAGATCCAACATTTTCGAACGATGGGACCTATTTCTGGCTCAATAGGTATGTAAAGAAGCAAAGTTGCTGCGTTTGGGAGGAAGAGCAACCTGAAGATATGTAAGAGCTAACATTTAATCGAGAAAAAACAACGATTTGTTGTGGTTTGAGGGCCAGTGGAATCATCGGTCAAACATAATAGTCAAAAGCTACCCTTATCGCGCAGTGATAACTATTTGAAGCTCGTGATCTCGGCGTGGTTTCAACAAGACGGTCATTGAGTTTGATGGGTGCCCATCAGGTACCACGCCGCACAGTGAGACAGCCCAATAGTAACCGCGGCAAAAAATGGTTTTTGACGTGTCGTCCAATTTGGATGAAATTTTCACAGTATATTAACAGATATATGAGTAACAATTCCCGGAAATTTCAGCCTCATAACTTCATTACTTTTTGGTCTAGAGCAAGTAAAAGTTGAGGTATGCCAACGCGCTTGAAATATGTTAGTTTAATATGTAATAATCAAAAGCTTATTAAAATAAAAATGCATAATAAATGCAACTTTCAAGTATTTTTTTAATTAATTTAGTTATTGTAGAATGAGTAAATGAAAAAATAAATTAAAAAAAAAACACAATTTTTTTTTTCTTAACAACAGAACTGTGGTGCAAAAATTGAATATTTTGCATTTTGAATGGCCTAGGAAATATAGAGCAGCCCCTCGCCCTAGGTGCAGACTTATACCAGATGAAAGTTTGAAATCTCAGCTTTAATTTAACGTAGAGGACATATAGCAAAAGTTTGCAAAAGCACATTAAACATACAAAAAACTACAAAAAGTACGTAACGCGCACATTCTGTCGCTATACGTATGTTAGCATGCAATAGCATGTTTACAACTTTTTACTTTTATTTTTTTTAATTGTTTACTATTCACTTATTGTGCATGAGAATAGTAATAAATTACATTTGTTTTTTGGTAGTTATTCAGAATTATGCTTTAAAGATCATTTATGTTTTAATAAAAATATTCTTGTTTACATAAGTTTTATTTACGCTATTAATTTGGTAGATAATTTTGTTGAAGGTCATTGACTTTGGGTTAGATAGTTGCATAATTTTTAATTTAAATTGATATTGCAAGATATTGTTCTTATCTAAGTTGTGTTATGATCACTTTCTAATGTGGTTAGTTTAATTTTTATATTGTAATGCCGCTTGTTGCCTGGCAGGAAAATAGAAAATAGTCTCTTGCATTATAATTATTTTTGTTATCCAAAGCTCATAAGCAGCCTAATATAGTGAGCATAATTTTGGTTTTGGTTGTTGTTGGTTTTTGGGCATTTTTTCCATCCGCTGAGCCAAACCAGTTTTTTTTTTTGCTCAAACATATGTACATTTGTACACACATAAATTGGCTGGTACTACATGCCCATCACTGTGCATAAAGTTCTCATTCACGGCAGCAAAATGGTATCTGAGGCTATATTGCCAATAGGTTTGTTTGCAATTTTTATTTTTGAAAGTATTTTTTTAAACTTTATTTAATATTAACTTTTTTTTTGCTACAGGAATGTTATCCGAAGAAGCGCAAAAAGCAATGAATAAGGAGTATAGAAACTGTAGGCTATTCCATTCTCGTAAAAATTCACGTAGTTCTACGAATGAAGATGTCCTAGATCCTTATATTAATTCATTTAGAATGAGAAACAAATTGAAAAAATTAGAATACCATGATGATGTTAAAAAATTATTGATTGAATGGAAAAAAAAAATATTGTTTTTTTTTTATTGCATTTCAATGGGAGGTGGGCGTATTAGTGGGCGTGTTATTGTAATTTTTGCATGAAACATTTTAAATGATATAAATTACAGTAATATAGAATTTGAAGGTTGTATTTAATATATTTTAGAAAATATGGCACTTTTTATGTTGAGGTAGTATGGGTGATGGGGTTAAAAGTGGGCCAAAGTTCAATTCTTATTTCAAATAATGTTTGTAACTATATAACATTCAAGTATATCAAAATTGAAAGTTATACCTAAAGTATTACGGACAATACGGCATTTTACAAATTTCGACTGTATGGCAGGTGGGCGTAAAAGTGGGCGAATTTTCTTAATTTTTTTTTTTTAAACTGGAATTGTCTCAAAAATAACCTGTGCAAAATTTCAGAGCTTTACAATGACTCCTTGTATTTAATGCCGGCGTTGTCTCACTGTGCGCCGTTAGCCTTTAGACTTAGCTCCAATCTGCTCATTGAGTTTAACTCTTTGGCGAGATTGGAGGTGGCTGTGTTTTAAATATAAGGGCTGGAAGAACTAAATATTTAATTCAATGTGGAGTCGCACTGCGGCCGAGTGCTGAACCCACAGCTCGGCACAAGTTTTAGATCGGCCTCGAATACGACCAAGGTGGAAAACGTGTCCTTTCCACCTGACCAATTGAAATCTAAAAATACTGTCGAGGGCAGGTACTCACGTAAAAACACAACGATTTTTGAATCTTTGAACCATAAGAACTCAATTACTTAGGAACCACATAGTCTTTCAAATCTTCCATATTTATCCAACTTAATACGAACTAGAAAAAGTAGTTCTATATGGAAAATTTGAGATCAAGTGAAGAGTTTTTTGGAAAAGCGGCTTTTTGAGATATAAAATTTAGAAAATCTGTGGGTCCAAATCCTTTTTAATAAATGGCATATCTTTCGTTATTCACACACTCTACCGAATGAAAGTGGAGTTGCCAGTTCGTCGAAATTTATGAGAGTATTTACAAATTATTTTATCAATATGTGTATTATGCAGAACATCATATATCCTTTATTTATCACTTGAAGACAACTGAAGGCTCGCCTTCGCGTATAACTTAATGCCTTTATTGAACTATTTACTTGACTTTGCGAGCCGATAAAATCAAGCAAAACAGCTACCTCGCTTCCAAGGTACACAGCTCTCAAATGCTTAACTTCTTCTTTTTGAAATTATGAATAATTCATTGTTGTTATTACAGCACTTCATTGCAATTACCATAACATTCGTCCGTTCTTGTCGCCACTGCGACCAGTAACAACATTCTTGGCACTTAAACGTCGAGCCGGATAATTATCCACAGGCACTGCAGGACAGCCGCGCTGGCAGACATAAGCTCGCTGGCTAATCAACCTTTCTAACATAAGTAGCTGGGCAACTATATATGTAAGTAAGTATGCTTGTACCAGATGTTTGTACATACGTGTGCTGTTGTGGAAGTTTCTCAGCTGCTAATTTGAATATAAATGCATTCATAATAATTTGCCAGCCGCTGTCGTGCCAAGAAATGTAAACAACTTTGGCTCAGTTGCTACATTTCATTTACTTGGAGTTGTTTGTTTTTTGTCATTTGCCAAGTTTATGTGTAGCCAGACTAGTTGACTACACGAACGTGTGGTACAGTGGTTTAAAAAGTGAATAGGCTTATTTATAAATTCTGATCTTTATAATTACTCAGCGAGTCCCAGAAAATAGTATGGTTACTTTTTCTGAGTAAAGTTCTACGTCGACTCGCATTACTAGCTTTCTTTGTGCTGAATATAGTCTGTATACATTTAACTCGCACTATTCCATGGACTATTCGTGAAGTCATCGAAGATTTGCCTAATCCGAGTCGTCCATCCACTTATGTTAATAACGAGATAATTAAAAAACAGTGCTTGAAAATCATCTTGTTGGCATCAGCGAGATGGCAGAGGAGCTCAACATCTCTGATGGATCAACTCAGCAGATTTTGATCAGGATTTCGGGTTTGAAACGTGAGTCTTTTGCAAAGCCGAAGTCAAGTATTGGTCGCAAACAAGATGGTTGACAAGATTTGTAAGGTTAGTTAGCATGGCTGACACTAAGGCGCTCCAAAAATGAGTGGAAACTGAAAAAACAAAATTCGGTCAAGTCCATAACAGCCGAGGCTTATAAATTGCATTAAGCTTTAGGGTGCTTGATGGACTCTGGGCCTATTTTTAAGGTCTGTGTCAAATTTGAACCTATAATTGAACAATCATTGGGAGCATGAACCCATTATGTGAGCTAGACAGAGCTCCAAAGTCGGAAATATGTGGTTGGCCGAATGCTTCATATTACTATTACCTTGAACTGGAGAAGACTTTTAACTCCAACTTCACTTCGCTTGGTTAGGATGGCTGACACTAAAGCGCTCCAAAAATTAGTCGAAACCTCAAAATCGAAATTCACTGAAGTCTATCCCAGCCGCGGCTTATAAATTGCGTTGAGCGGTTACATGTTTATTTGACTCCAGAGCTTTTTTTAAGGTCCGTGTCAAATTTGATCCTATCATAGAACAAACATTGAGAGCATGAACCCATTATGTGGTCTAGACTGTCCTCCGGGAGCGGAAATAAGTAGTTGGCCGAATCGTTCATGTTACCATAAGCTCGAACTCGAGAATATTTCTAACTCCGACCATACGAACGTCAGATTTATAACACTTGAAGTTAAACTGAACTGAAATATATGTATAAACCATTTGGGCATTTCCCTTATACTACTTCAATAAAAATATTATACACATTTCTAAAACAAGAAAAAACGTTAACTTCGGTTGCACCGAAGCTAAATACCCTTTACTGGTGCATTTCTGTTAGTAACTATGTGTTCAGTTTGTATGGAAGCTATATGCTATAGTTAACCGATCTGAACAATTTCATCGGAGATTACATTGTTGCCTTAGAAAATAACATATACGAAATTTCGTGAATATATCTTGTCAAATGTGAAAGTTGTTCCATACAAGAACTTGATTCCGATCGTTCAATTTGTATGGCAGCTATATGATATAGTCGGCCGTTCCGACAAATGAGCAGCTTCTTGAAGAGAAAATGACGTATGCAAAATTTCAAAACGATATCTTAAAAACTGAGAGACTAGTTCGTATATATACAGACAGACGGACAGACAGACAGACGGACATGGCTAAATCGACTCAGCTCGACATACTGATCATTTATATACATATATACTTTATAGGGTCTCCGATGATTCCTTCTAGGTGTTACAAACTTCGTGACAAACCTGTTCAGGGTATAAAAACTCATCCATACTCTATTAGTTACATAACATACAAACATAATTTATTCCGATTATATTAACTTAGCCTGACATCTACATTTCACACGGTAAACACACAATAAATCTGTCTACCCAACCATTCACAACGAGAGTCGTAATTCCCGCAAGATGGAGTCGAACGCAACTGAATCAGTCGGCCAACACACAATCAACAACGGCTTCACAACACAACGCAACTCTTGAATGTGACTTTCTTCTAGAAGTGGAATTGTCTTAAGAGCAGCTGGTAAAGGCGGACTCACACACATACACACTTGCACTTGACTCATGGGTGAGTATTTGCTTGGCCGTAGTGACCTGGTTCACCCATGCAAACAAGAATAATAAAGCTCCGAGTGCGCTTAACTGAAACTGCGCTACATTGGTCTGGTCTCGTCCAGTCTGGTTTGCTTTGCCTTGCACTGGATTTAGCTGGCTGTCTACTATGCGCTGCTTAGCACCGCTTGTCACTGACCATTTACTGGCAACAATCGCATTTTGTCCAGCTGCGTGCAGCCAATGTTCGTTTAGCCGAGGCTTTCTTTGGCAGTTAGATGTTGTTATTGTTGTTTTGCTGAAACTTGCACGACAATTGTTCTTTGCCGCTGATTTGTAGTTATTATTGTTGTTCTTGTTGTTGGCAATTTATTTAGTTAATTAAGTGGGCGCCATTTGTTTTTGCCTTAACGACTCGGTGGACTCGGTTGACTCGGTGTCGGCAGAACGGCAATTGTTTAATGCCGAGATTGAGGGTGTGTGTGCGTTTGCTCTGTTTATATCTATGTCTACATATATATGTTTTGCTGAGGTTGCCTGAAGGCTGCAGTTGCCAACATTGTGAATTATCGCTCATTAGAAAGCGGCAAGGCGAAGGACTATTATTGTTTGGCATATTTTTTAATGGGCCTTATAAGTTCTGTGGCGCATAGAGTGCACACATACACTTATAGAAATATATGTAGTAACACATATACATACATATATTTAATATTATATTTATTATTATTTCCAAATATAAATTTTTCCTGAGAGCAATGTGCGCCAACTGTGGTGTCTCACATACTTAAATGACGGCAAAGTTTTCATATTTAGAAAAACATAAATTCGGCTTTCAGTTTATTTATAAATTCATACGTCATTAACAAGCTGAAGTGCTGGAATTTTTAATGGCGTTTCAAATAATTTATGTCGCTATTAAAACTCAATTTAAATAGCATTTATTGGATAATTAGCTTAAGTCCTTTGAATTAAGTGCTTGAACATTATTTGTTTGCCATGAGTTAGATATCGTTAAAGCAATTGGTAAAGAGAGTGGGCTTAAAGGGAAATTAGTTTGTGTGCTCAAGCTACTACTATAATCATTAAGGATTTAATGGAAGTGGATTATTGGAGGAAGGAGCCATGTGTAGAAGTTCACGAAAGTGAGGAAAGTTCTTTGCCCAGCTGGTTGATGTCCTCGTTAGAGTGAAGGCTGGCATCACCGCCGTCCAAGAAATGCGATGGACGGGACAAGGACTGAGGCGATTAAGTCCTTGTGGCATTTACTACAGTGGCCACCATTTGGTGTGAGATTCGTGGTGGAAGAGAGACTCCGTCGCCGAGTACTGTCATTCACCCCAGTGGATGAACGTCTAGCCACAATCCGCATGAAAGTGAAGTTCTTCAACATGTCGCTGATTTGCGCTCACGCCCCGATGGCAGAGAAGGACGATGTGACCAAAGATGCCTTCTATGAGCGTTTTGAGCGCACTTATTAGAGCTGCCCCCGCCACGATGTCAAAATCGTGCTTGCGACTTTAACGCCAGAGTTTTGAAGAAGATCTCTGGCACAACAGTCGGTAAGTTCAGCCTCCACGAGCAAACATCCCCAAATGGGTTGAGGCTGATCGACTACGCCGGTGCCCGAAATATGGTTATCAAGCGTATTGTGTGAAAGATTAAAGCCCACCATCAACAATCTGATTGGACCTTATCAGTGTGGCTGTATATCTGAAAAACAAACAACTGATCAGATATTCACCATGCGCCAAATTTTGGAAAAGACCCGTGAAATGAGAACCGACTCACACCACCTCTTCGTCGATTTCAAAGCTGCTTTCGACAGCATGAAAAGGAGCTGCCTTAATGGCACGATGCCAAACGAGGTTTCAAAAGGCGACTCCCTATCGTGCGACTTCTTCAACCTACTTCTGGAGAAAATAATTCGAGCTGTAGAACTTAATCGAGAAGGTACCATCTTCTATAAGAGTGTAAAGCTGCTGCCATTTGCTGATGATATTGATATCATCGGCCTCAGAACCCATGCCGTTAGTTCTGCTTTCTCGAGAATGGACAAGGAAGCAAAGAAAATGGGTCTGGCAGTGAACGAGGGCAAGACGAAATATCTCCTGTCATCAAACAAACAGTCGTCGAAGTTGTAGATAATTTGGTCTATCTTGGAACCAGCATCAACACCAACAAAAACGTCAGCCTCGAAATCTAACGCAGAATAACTCTTACAAACAGGTGCTACTTCGAACTGAGTAGGCAATTGAGAAGTAAAGTCTTCTCTCGCCGAACAAAACCCGAACTCTACAAGTCTCTCATTATTCCTCCACTCCGTTGGAAGGACCAGGTGGAGAAGGACCCGGCTTCGCTTGGAAATTCCAATGTGCGTCACGTTGCGCTAAGGAGAAACAACTGGCGCGTTGCTATTAACTCGGCTAAAAGCGTAATCTATGCCAGTAAAGAAGAAAAATAAGATTATTATAGGATCAAGAAATATAGTTAGACAGTGTAGTTCTTAAGCGGAGAATTTCACAATAGATTTTTTGTACTTGTCCGTATATTTGAAAATATTCTGCCAAAACTTAAAACGTGTTCTATCAAAATACTGTTTTCAGTGTTGGTGAAGAAAATTTCTCTGAAACACCTCGACGAACGAGTTGAAACTTTCACATGACCTTCTTAGATATATATATCTATTTATCAAGTAATGATTGATGGAATACGTTTGTTGATTCAATTTCGATTTTTTAAGCCTCCTTGAAGTATAAAATTTTTTACAATAACTTACCCTTTTTTAAAGGAACCGCTATTTGGACACAAATCAAAACATTTACTAGTTCTTCATTATCTAATACGATATTCCGACCAAATATTTGAAGTGATTAGATTACGTTTAATCTGTTCACTAATCTAGCAACAGCTGTTTTTGACATTCAAAAATTCAAATTTAACATTTATTAGAAGAAAACATTGTACCGTCATATTTTCCTAAAAGTCCTCTTGTTTTAAATATTTTCCATTTAATAGAAATAATAAGCCGCATTTTAGGATCTGGAAAGTCGATTTTATTCCTTGATTTTTTTACATTTTTTGTATTGTGTCGAAATCAGCTGTGATATTGTAATAAATTTCCTCAGTGCCGGCGCTAAATCAGAGTCACAAAGGGAGATTTCGAGTAGATTAGCTTCCCAGTTAGTCGGGGAGGAGATTAACAAGTGTCAATTTTGTATGGCGAAATCTTGCTAAATCTAGTAGATTAATGAGATAAGCTACTCAACAGCTTAAGTCTCGTATTTAAGTGTCGATCGGTTCTTGGTATAAGAAAAGTGGAAAAAATCAGTAGCGATCTGTGCTCCCCCTCCTATTTTTAGAAGAAAAATTGCGGAGTGAAAGAGCACTTGTACAGTTGATTTATAGTACGATAAGAAATATCTTAAACTCCATATATTCAACCCCTTTGGTAAAATCTTGAATGAGACAGCTTAAGGAAAAGTCGAAACAGTAAACTTTAGTCGGCAATCTGCGGCGAAGAGGTGTTAGCCACCGTTTTCTGACACAAGATGTAATCTGCATCGTCCGTCTAGAGAAAAGTCAAACAAGATTCTATGGCCCTGTCATTAGGGGTGATTCTTTTCTGAATTGTTAAAAAAAAAACTTATTTCTACAAAGTACTCTTCCCCATCGACTCACAACTCCGCCATCGCCAGGGCCAATTCAGTCAAACTAGGCTGTGAATTGCTGATTTATGCACCAAATTCTTCAGATTTAGCTCAGTGTCACTTTTTTTTGTTTTCAAACTTCAACAGTCACCTTCAACAGTTTCAAAAGTTCGGATCATCACTAGGACAAGTGTATCAAGCTGATGGACTAAGCTGAAAAACAAATTAAATTTCAGAAATTTTCATAGGCTAAGTACTTATCGGTCTCCTCGATTTTAAATTACAGCAACAAAAAATATATTAAGTTTTAACCAAAAATTTGAAGATTTAGCCCTTTGTAAAAATATATGTCTCTTTCAAAATTTCATTGAACCGATGTTAAATGTAATAAATAATATTACGTAATTAACAAAACAAAATTCTAATCCACACCCTCCAATATTAATTGGTATACCCAAAGGTATGTGCTCTAAGTAACCGAAACAGACCCAAACTTATGTCCGCTCAAACACCTTCAACTCGACAGAAGTGAACAAAACTATTTTAGGCTTTAGTTAGCGGCTTTCTAAAGTATCAAAAAGTTTCACTTCTCTTCCTCTACATAACCCAAAAACAGTTATTTATAATTTATCACTGTAAGCAACCCATTTCTTTCACTTTCGCTTCCCTTCTTAACCACTCAAATTTTATATTGAAAACCACATTTAATTTTTCGTTTTAAACTGCCATCATTGAAATTCCACTGAGCATTTTGCAGCATTGGCAACTCCGAAAAATATGCCACAATACAATACCGTAATTTTCATTTAATTGCTTTCGTACAATTCTGGTCACAAATCACATTAATATTTATCGGCATATTCCGCACGTATTCTCGTTCAACTAAAGGAAGAAGAAGAATGCATGCTTGCGCATTTGTGTGTGGATAAGTGTGTGAATGTGTGAGTGTAAGCCCTGAGTAGATGATTGTCAGTGCAATAAGGCATGACAAATAAATTTTCAACAAATACCGAAAGTAACGAAACGCAATTTGTACACACAGCCGCATACATATGCGCACTCGCCAAATTACGTGTTTACGAACTAAGGTCGGCACAAATCAACAATAACAATTTCCTGTCAGCTATGAATTTCTCGGTTTGTCGGAATGTACACAAAATATTCGATTATTATTAGGCCATATATTTTGGTTGGCGGTAAAGGCAATCAGGTTCCGAAATAGTGAAATGAACAGTGGCGCAGAAAATCAGCTTATATTTATATAAACTCATACTAGCATAACTAAATTTGACGGTTTTAATATCTACTTACATATCGTCACCTAAAATGTAAAACGATTCCGCTTTCAGATTTAATAATACATAACCAATATATAACCAATACATAACCAATACTTAACTAATGCATAACCAATACATAACCAATTCATAACCGATATATAACCAATTCCATTTTAAAACCATACTAAATATTTTTTGAATATTAGCGGTTTCTTTTATATCGTTTTTCCTTCGCCTGTAAACTTATGAAATGTGATGTTACGTTATTTTGCATTTTAGATGACGATTTACATATACAAGTACATATTTTTCAGCATACTTATATACATATATAATATTATACTAAATTGGTTTCATTTACTATATATCGTCAATAATAAGATTACAGCTTATGTCCAAGAGCAAGCTGAAAGTCTTTATTTTCTCAAAGCATATCCGAATAAGAGAAGCCAATATTACTGCAAGAAATGCAGAGAAAAGCTGTCAGAAATATTCACTAATTATTTTCGGAAGATCTTTCAAGAAACAAGAGACTTATGCTAAATAAAAAATTATGTTATTTTCCAAGCCAAAAATTTTTGTATCGAACACACAGTCTTACGACATGCAGTCCGCGCACCCTCAATTACAGCAACCAGACATTTCAGAATTAGTAAGCTTCTGAGAGCAAGCCCAGCAATACACATACGAATAAATAAGTTGTTGTATACAACTGAGTCTATATACATATAAATAAGTAAACAACATGCGAACCTTTGAACACGAAATGACCAACAATTCATTTGGGAAATAAGCACATGAAAATTATTGCCAAAAAGGTTATAAATATGCGTGGAGCACATACCAATAAGATACTAACAATGACTGGCAATTGAAGCAATATTTATAGCTCAACTTATAAGGTATAATGGAAGCCCATATAAGGCATTATCCTTAGCCTTTGAATTGAAGAAGTGCTGGAAGATACAAAATTGCATTCTCAACTTGAAATAAGTTGCTTTAGTATACGTAGTTCTTTTCTATAAATATACATATATTCTATATATTGTGTAGTCGAAAAAGTCTTTTCGTATTTTGTTAATAGATGTCCTTGCAGTCGTATATCTCCAGTGCTACCAATCACGTTCTGTCATACCATATAGTGTTGGAAAGGTGACACTTTGGGCTTCATTCAACCAAAACAAAAGTAAATTCGGGGAAGTTGAAAAATAGTTACAGCTGTTCAAAAATGAGTGAAAATAATGAAGAAATTCGCTATATATTGAACTTCTTGTATAAAATAGGAAAGCATTCCACGCAAGCCACCAACGAAATTTGTGAAGTTTGTGGAGACGATGCTGTATCAGTTCGCTTAGCACAACAATGGCTCGCTCGCTTTTGTTGTGGAAATTTCGATGTAAAACTCTGCACCTCGCTCTGGTCGACCTATCGTTGAAAAAGTCGATGAAATTATGGAAATGATTCACCAGGATCATTGCATAAGCAGCCATGAATCGCCAAGGAACCTTTCATTCATCATCGAACGATTTTGAACCATTTAAAAAAGGCTGACTACAAAAAGAAGCTTGATGTTTGAGTAAAGGCAAATTTTGTAATTCTAACCAAATTTCGTGTGCAGAATCGTAGCGAATGTTAGAAATGCTCACGGTGATTTAAAAACACAAGCCTAAGAGTGGAACAAAGTCTTCGAGAGAACGTTGTAGACATGCCTCGTTCTAGACGACCTTCGACCTTTTCAACCGAAGAAAATGTTAAAAAATGGAGTATATGGTGCTTGAAAATCGTCAGGCACATGTTAGAGAGATGGCAAGAGAGCTCGACATCTCTAGCGAGTCCACTCGAATGATTTTGGAGAATATTTTGCTTGCGAAAAGGCGTTCTTGCTCGACTTGTCCCAGTAAAGCTGATTTTTGTTTTTTCAAAATGAGTGCGGTAAACAAGTCTCTTTGGGCATGATTGATCGTGCGAATACCTATCCCATACTCATGGAGAGCAATTTGACTGCCGATGAGACATGGGTTTATGAGTTTAGCATGCAAACAAGTCAACAATCATCGGAATGGAACCCTTTTTCAGTCGCTCGAAAAGATAAAACAAAATAAAAGTGTTTCGATGACTGGAAAAATCATTGGCATAAGTGTTTAAGTATCTGGTGGGGATTACTTTGAAAGCGACATAACAAATATTTATGAATAATTAAATATTTTGAGCTTTATTTTAAATTTTCTGGTATCTTTTTGTCACAATGTATAATATGTATAGTTTTTTTTAAATTTATTTACTTAGCAGACCTGAGCAAATAACACAAGCCTACAATTGTATTTAACACATTTTCGATATTAACTTGACAAGATATATCCAAGAAATTTGACACAGATTAGAAGCCAATATAAAGCCATAATTATCGAAAATATTTTTCAAATCGAACCAACATAAAGTTTAACTCCTATACAAACTGATCTATCAGACTCAAGTTTTTTTATGGAAAACTTGTAAAAGGTATACGTATTATAGCTTCTGCGCAGCCAAGGTTAACATTTTTTGTTGTTATACCCTGAACAGGGTATATTAAGTTTGCCACGAAGTTTGTAACACCCAGAAGGAAGCGTCGGGACCCTATAAAGTATATATATAAATAATCAGTAAGTTGAGCTGAGTCGATTTAACCATGTCCGTCTGTCTTTCGTCTGTCTGTATATACGAGTATAAGAACTAGTCCCTCAGTTTATAAGATATCGTTTTGAAAACATCATTTTCTCTTCAAAAAGCTGCTCTTGTGTCGGAACTGCCAATGCCTGAATATTTGTAGGAAAACCACTTTTCACAAGATATATTCACGAAATTTGGTATAGATTATTTTCTAAGGCAACAATGTAATATCGGAAGAAATTGTTCAGATCGGCTCACTATAGCATATAGCTGCCATACAAAATGAACGATCGGAATCAAGGGCTTGTATGGAAAACTTTCACATTTGACAAGATATAATCACGAAATTTGGTATAGATTATTTTCTAAGGTTACAATGTAATTCGGACAATCGATATATTCCACGAAATTCAACTGTATGGAAAACTTTCACATTTGACAAGATATATTTTTGGTATAGATTATTTTCTAAGGCAACAATGTAATATCGGAAAAAATTGTTCAGATCGGCTCACTATAGCATATAGCTGCCATACACCTGGACACATAGTTACTAAAAGAAATGCACCTGCGAAGGGTATATTAACTTCGGTGCAGCCGAAGTTAACGTTTTTTCTTGTTTTTAATTCATTTCAGAGTTTTTTTTTTTGTTATTTGAAGCAACCTCGCTGAATTTTGAAAACTATGCCAATGTTGTTTAGTACGTCTTAGCAAATTTTCCTTTGCAACTCGCTATTTTCAGCCCTTGCAGTACAAAAAGTCGCCAAAAATCTGCTCAAAATTTTTCTGATACGCAATCAGACAAATTATAGCCCCAAACTAGAAGAAAACCAGTGTTTATTAGGCAACTGCATTTAAATCCGCCATTAAAGGATCAAACAAAAAATATTAACATATTTTACAGCGACAAATGTGATTACTACTCATTGCTGATCTTAATCTTATAATCTCATGGTACATAGCCACAACTCAATAGGTTTATGTGCGACCAAATAAAAGCCACGCAGCACCACACAGCCGCGCCGAAACTGTATATACAAAGACACAACACACACATTGCCACACATGAGAGCTTGAAAGCCTCGTAAATTGCACACATAAAAGTAGAAGCACACAAAAAAAAGTACAGCCGACATAACAATAACAATTGCAATGCATATAAACATATGTAAATATGTATGCATTAACATCGAGCATATGAGGCATTGAGGGACTTGTCTACCCTTGTCTAGCGCTGTCTTGTAGCGCACGCAACGGGTGGGTGCGACAAGGTCACAAAAAACACACTGCACACATATACATAAGTATATAGGGTAAATAGCTTGTGCATATGTAAATATTTATATGTTTGTATTGGGGGGTTTCACTTACCACACAGTATTTCTCGCTTTTCTTCGAACATTCCTTCAAGTAGAGATGTGCATATTGATCCGAATAGTTGAGACAGGGCGTAATCGAGCCGACGCCCTCGTTATACTGGCCGCACATGTGGCACTTGAGCCCGTTAACAGTGGCAAGGCCGCACACCAATACCGTTAGCATAACGAGCATATTCTGGTAGCTCATCAAATTGCTAGCGCCCATGCTGATGTTGCGACGGCAGCGACTCAGCAACGACATATTGTCACATCCGCTGCTGTTGTCGCTTTCGTTGTTGTTGCTATTGTTGTTCATGTTGCTATTGTTGCGGTTGGCATTGTCGCTGGCATTGCCGCGTGCCATCAGTGGCATGCTGTCCGCATAGCTCATCATGTTCATGTTGTTGCTGCTGCCGTTCAAATCGCTTGTAAATGGTGACATTATTATTTACCGTTTAGTCGCTTTATTATTGCTATGTCGGTATGTATTGTACTGCCTTTTCGCTGTATTTTGCTTACTTTCTGAGACACTTTCGTTTGCTAGATAAAATGCGTGTGGCTTAACGGGTTTTTCGCTGATCTCGAGTTTTTTGCGTTATTTTTGCCTTTTACTGTTACACTTTTTCACTCACTTTTAATGCGACTTGCTTATTGTTGTATTTATTTTTTTTACACTCTTAAGTAGCACTGTTGGTATAGGCGAAGAAGAAGAAGAGCACTATCGCACTTCTCTTGACTGAAAATTCTTTTTATCTCACAGACACATGTGCTCTTATATGTACATATGTATATTTTTAACTGTTCTTATACGCTTAGCTGCTCACACGTAACTGATATCTTACTGCAAATAATCGAATTGCAAAGTGCAAATATTTGATTTGCTGCTCGGCATCGAAATGTGATTTTAATTCTTCATTTAAATGCAAGCACGCTCTCAAATGGCTCAACGAGCGGTTGAGTAGTTGATTGAATGATTGGTAGCAGCAGCGTATGTGTGACGCTGGTGGCACTGTCAGGCCATAAAATCGCTTGGAATACTATTATCGTCGTAATGAATATGCAAATCGTGTCTGGCATTGGTAATGATTCGGCAAATCAACGTATTAAAGCATTAAATGGCTATTCAAGAAAGGAAGCAGCTTTTGACGCTTTCTTGAAGAGACATTTATAAGCTTTTAATGAGTAAATGTTTCTGACAGAATAGGAGCTGTATGTGTTGTAGTTGATTTATTTTAAAATGACATACAAAATCAAGTGGCATATTGAAGGCTGCATGGCATTTTCATAGCTTTTTTATTACACACCATCTATGAAAATTCTATAAAGCCTTACTTAAAAAGCCGAATATCTCGAGAACTATTAATGATATCGATTTTGACTTCGGAACTTTTTTGTAGCAAATAAAATTCCCTACAAGTTTGTTGTGCACATTTTTTCTATAGCTCTTGTCATTTACGAGATATATACAAAAAAATGCGAATTTCATGGATAAATCAGGTTTAGAGCCCCGTACTACCTCGCCGGTGTGAGTTACGTCTTTGTTGCACTGGGCACTTTTGTTGAGTGAACAATTCTGAGAAATATGTGTCTAAAGTCAAAGGGATGCCATAAAATACCACTGATCTGTAGGAATTTGAAGATTAAAACTCATGATTGTAGTGTAAATTCTATGGAAAATTTTTACATGCCTTGGTCCAGTTCTTAATGTTAATGTTAAGGGCTAAAATTTTCAGGGAATTTTTTTAGGGTATTTCCAAGGAAATTTCGTGACGGGACTGAAAAAAATTAATAGTTAAAAAAAAACACCCTAATATATACTTATATACAATCACCTACAATGCAATCATTAATAGTTCTCGAGATATTTGGCTTTTTAAGTAAGGCTTTAAGAATATCATCAAAAAATTGAAATTGATGATTCTTACGATTCACTACATTATATTACAGATATGTAGCATAAAAGTTTCAGCATCCACTGTCAGATATAACCAATAGATAACCAATATATAACCAAAACTCAAATTTTGTTTCAATATGAGTGGTTTCTAGTGTATCGTTTTTCCTTCACCTGTAAACTTATGATAAGTGATGTTACGTCATTTTGCATTTTAGGTGACGATATGTACTATATTGTCATAACGTGTCATCAAAAAACTCGAAATTGAGTATCTTATTGATTACGATTCACTACTTCAAATTAGATACATAATATTACATATTTTCAACAACATATTTCCAACATGTTCAGGTTCTGCGCTCATATATGAACCGGTTTTAACCAATATTAAAATTTTTTTAACTCTTGCTCCATTTTATTTCGTGTTTTATTCTCGTAACTGTAAATTTTCGAAAATGTTGTTACGCCATTTTGCATTTTAGGTGACGATATATAATATACAAGTATAGTAGAATGTAAGTTATTTCCCAAGTTGGTTATAGTATGGCATACTGTACACCGTGCCGTATGCGCAACATACAATTTATAAGGCACTTGTATGAATGCTTAGTGCATTTGATGCATAACTTTAACTGCATATAACCTTTGAAAGCAAATTTCCATTAAAATCCAAACAGAACATTTTTGTACTGCGCCAATACTTATATTAGAACATCTTTTTTTTAAGTTTTAGAAAAATTTACTTTAGAGATAAAAAGATTCAATACAAGAGATCAAAAAATCTTAACTACATGGAAAAATAATATAAGCACAGTTTCAATTGAATACAAAGAGCTCGCTTCACAACAGATCATTTTTCAGAACAATAACTGCAATTGTAGGTAGCGTCAGCAGAAAAATTAACAACGAGCTGGCTTTTCTTCCGGCCAATGGAATCATGTATGCACAATCTCTGAAAATGTTGCAGAATTGTTTTGTATAGTTTAGTTCATCACGAGCACAAGTATTTGAGTGGCTCAATCATTCAGTGAAGGTCATGAAGTCATCGAAAATTTGTCTCCTCCTCTGTTCATGAATATGACATCGTAAAAGTTAAAGAAATATGTACTTCTTGAAAACCTCCGTGTTGGCAGCAGAGACATAGCCGAGGATCTCGAAATATTTTATGCATCTACTCTAGACGTGTTGGATAATGTTTTGGGTATGAAGCGTATCAAAGCTTGACTCGTACAAGAAGACCTGAATCTTTTGAAAAAGAGACGTCGAGTTGAGGCTGAGTCCTTTGACAAAGTAGCTGAGAACGCTACATTCATCAAACGCGAATTTGACGTCAAAACTGTCCAATCATCGAACATATGACGCTCCAAATATATTAAGAGTTGGCAAGTTTATAATGGCTCAGGTGACGATACTAAAGATTTGTGTTAAAATACATTGAAAATGTTTTTTTTGGTTTTTAAAGGCAAAAAGAGCAAGTAAGAAAGGGTTAAGTTCGCGTGCAACCAAACATTTTATACTCTTGCAACTGGTAAGAATCAAATGCTGAGCAATTAATCAATCCTTCAGATGCAAACCATCAACCAGGGAATTAGCAACCAAGCAATTATATATAGAGTTTAACTTCGCTAACTTGAATCACCATAATCCACAAAAAAAATTCGAAATGTCATACCTCGTATACTTCGAAAAAAATTCTATTGCCAATTCAAGAGTTCGAGTTATGAAAATTCACAGTTCACATATTATATATGTATGTACACTGACCGACATAATGAATGATGAATATACATAGTATATGGGAGTTAGGGGAAGTGTAGACCCGATGTTATTTATTTTTGCCAATACTACACACAATTAACATGCCACATACTAATTAAATGTTCTCTGAGATTCGTTAAGGTACCACACATACTATCACCGATCATATGAAGTAAAGTCAGCCGGATGTTCGAAAATATTTATATACATATGTGACCTGGTCTACGGAAAAGAGGCTTAGGTGTCAAAAAATCAATTTTCACTTTTTAGTTGATTCGGATGGAAGAATAGAAGATGAGATGCTTTTTCACGAGATGCTTTTTTTCAGTTTTCGCACGTTAGCTCCCTTTTCGTAGACCAGGTCACATATATTATTTATATGGAGGCTAGGTCAAGTTTTCGGCCAATTTTAGCTATTTTAGGCACATTTTCATTGAGATAACTCACATGTTGGCCATTATATGCTGCTTAAAGTCACCTGGAGGTTCAAAAACCTTTATATTAGACGTACTATCATCAGGAAAGGACTCTCTCTGGATTTCAATTATATATCTCACACATTGACCGATATTTTTTATCAAAAGTACTGAGGTCAGCATATTCGTTACCTAGAGGCTTTGAACAGTTTTGGTTGGTTTGGGAAATTTTGATCATAAGGTATCATACCCAAATTAATTGCTTTTTGATTTGTACACTGTAAAGTGAAAGAATCAAGGATTTAAAATTGTGTTAAATGGAAAGTAAGCGTGATTGCAGTCCGATTTCGCCCAATTTCACACCATTACATAAGAATATGAAAACGAGATACTAATTTTTCTATCTGATAATAAGAAAAAGTTTAAATCATTAGACCTTCCCATTACAATTAAAAGCTAAAACTTGGAGAGCCTCTCTTAGAGGTGTCTATCAATCAATTTTATCAGAGCCCTAAGCGAAAAAGAAACATTCGTCTTTTTATCGACCCTAACATACATACATTCATTCACATTTCTCACACAGCTGAATATTTTTTTAAACCGCCAGTGCTTCAACCTCATGAAAATTGATGTTTAAACTATATAGAAAGAAAACAAAATATTGATCTCGACACGCTTGTTCGGCATTGACGCTTTTTATAGTATTTAGACTCTTTTGGATTGATTATGATTTCCTTGCTCAAATCTGAATCGCTATTTGTGAGAGCTATTCAAAAACGGCACTAGGTAAGGCTTGTTTTCTGATTTAGTGCATTAGAAGTCAGGCAATATTTCATTCAGAACAAATGTGTAAGTCTCTTAAGACTCAGCGCTTAAATAGCTTTTAATAAACTTTAGATTTAAAATATACTAAATATTACATATATAGGGTGTCGCAAAAGTCAGAAGATGATCAGAAGATGCTATAAATTTTGCAATTGACCTCTAATGTCAGTTCTGTTTTGACATTTGTGTAGTAAATACATGCGAAATACACGTAAATAAACAATGGCACGCTACACTGCGTGCCACAACCAATATGCTGAAGGATGCATTTCCCGGGCGCCTAATCTCCCGTTTTGGCGATTTGCACTGGCCAGCAAGATCGCCTGATTTGACCGCTCCAGACTTCTTTTTGTGGGGCTTTTTGAAGTCGCGGGCTTATGTCAACAAGCCTCAGACTCTTGCAGCTCTTAACGACAATATCTGTCAAGAATGTGAGTACCTATCACCGGAAGTTCTAGCCAAAGTGATGGAAAATGCCATAAAAAGGTCTACAATGACAATCAACTGTGACGGCGGCCATTTACATGATATCATATTCTCGACTTGATGTAAAAAAATTTAAAAGACCAAATAAAAATAATCCACAAGAAAAAGTTTTTCATTTTTTAAAAAAGTTTTTCATTTTCCAAAAACCATCGGAAGGTAATTTTTGTGCCACCCGTTAGTTATAACACATACATATGTAAGATGAAATCTATATTTGCCAAAGGTATTGTAATAATAAACGCACGCAAAGCTTGTTTGAGGCATTATATGCTCCACATGTGAGATATCCTTTCGGTATAAAGTTAGTTGCAACTTTTGCCCACAGTTGAATATATTATGATTTCAAAGTTACCATTAGTTTACCCAGAGCGACCATGTGCTAAATTCAGTTAAGCATTCCTCACAATTATTTGGAACAAGTTTTCTGTCATTACAGCAACAACAATGAATGCATTGTATTTGTTTATTGAATGAGAGTCATCATAATAATGCAAGAAGAAACATTTATCCTAGTTAAAGGCTATTTTAAAATTTCGATTACATGCTGCTACTTGCAGTATTGTACAAATATATATTTTGTATATGTTATTTTAAAATCATTCCGAGCTTGTTCTGTTATGGCTTCGGCTCAAGTTTACATTTTGCTCATTGCTATTGATGCAAATGCCTCGAGCAGCATAATATTTACAATGTGTGGTATGGTATTTTGATAAGAATTATTTATGCACAGACATACCCATATACAGACATACATATATGTATATTGTATATGCTTGTAAATGAATAGAAGTATATAGCAAAATATATATTTACGTAGTCTAAGTACTTTTGCAAGGCACATAAATATAATATAGTTAAGTGGAACATTATAACATTTGCGGATTTTTTAAGAGAACTGGAGGGATTTCTTTCGAAAGAAAATTAATAAATATTACTACCGTTCAATCAACCATTAATGTGTTACTATTTTCCAGGTCTCAAAGATATTAGATATTTTAATATGAAGTTTAGTTAAAGAAATTTTATATTTTGTGTGACGAAAATTTTTCAAAAATATATATTTTTCCCGTTGAAAGCCAGGTTGAAGCCATGATCGTAAATAATATAAGCTTAAGATTTTGAACAATTGTACAAATTACTATTATATTCATATTTTTTCTGGAAAAAATTCTTTGTATTCTTGAATATACTCGCCCATCACGGCTATAAAGATTGGTGTAAATAGCAGCCATATATTTTGTCTGGGGCTAAAGTACAGCTATTCGTATATAATTAAGTTATAATAAGGCTAAAATACAGCTATTGGTGTATAATCAAGCTATAATGTAACTATAGTTTAAGAAAAAGATAATTTTTTACGCCAAGAAAAGCTAAACATTAGCCGTAGCAATTAGTCTATCTTGTCTTTATAACACTATCCCTTTCCATTACAACTATAGAGAAAACTTTGAGAATCCTAGAATTATCAATGATGTATTCTATGAATCTCAGCTGCGGTGTCAAGCATCTAACTTACGACCACTACTCGACAATGTTACCACAAAAGTTTGAAGTCTTTCACTACGAGTCCAGCATCGACAGGCTTCGTACCCAAAATATTACAAAATATTAACCAAAATGTGTAGTGTCCAACCATAAAGTATGTTGAGATCTTCGGCTAATATTCTAAAGGCAACAAGAAGATTTCCAGGAACTGTTTTTTTTTACTTTTTCGACCTTCACTGATTACATTACTCAACAAAATTGAAAGAAAAACTTGCGACTTATGTGCTAATGTCTGTGCGCTATTTGAGGTGTTCTGATCATGAAGCTCAGAAAGTTTCCATCACGTACAGCTATTTTTGTCATTTTAGTAAATGTTAATAGTTTGATACCTTAACCCCTTGACCTTGACACAAAACAATCCAAACTGTTTGGACATTTTGACCACCATTATGGGTTTTAGCAACCCATATTTAGCAAACAAAAAGCCTCTAACATCACAGTCATTCACAAGACAGTCGGTTCTATGAAACCGGTACCGAAACAATCAGAATTCAAAGGGAGTCGAGAAGGCGTTGACGGCGAACCACGTTCAGAACGACCATCAACATCAACTGAGGATCAACACGGAAATAAAATAAAGAATTTAGTGCTTGACAATCGACGATTAACAGTCAGAGATCTTACTGACATCGTTAGAATATCGAAGGAATCTGTCAAAACCATTATGAAAAATCCTTTGATCATGCTTTTCGACTACCAGGATGTCACGAACCGTATTATTACAGCCGATGAGTCTTGAATCTACGCTTACGACCAAGAAAAGGACGATCAATTGGCCGAATATTGTGGCAAAGGTGAGCCGAAACCGAAAAACCACGTCAATGCAGGTCAAAAATCAAGGTTATATTGACAGTATTCTTCGATTATCGAGGTGTGATGCACTCCGAATTCCTTCCGACCCGCCAAACTGTCAACAAGTAATACTATTTGAGTATTATGCATCGTTTGGCGAAGCTTTTCGTAAATAGAGACCGGAATTATGGACCGACAACTCTTGGTTTTTGCACAACGGTAATGCACCGTCGCATACTGCATTGATTCTTTGTCAGTTTTTCGTCAAATTTCCAACCAATATCATGCCGCAACCGCCGTATTTGCCTGATTTAGCTCGGTGCGACTTCTGGCTACTCAGCAAACTCAAACGAACGCTCAGGGGAAACCGGTTTGAGTCAATTGAAGACATTGAATGGCCTGTATTGAAGGCTATTCCGTAAAATTAGCAACTGTTCGAGTATTGAAAAAACATTCGCACAAGTGTATTGGTGTCAAAGGGGAATCACTTTGAAGAGGACGACATGAATTTTTGAAAATTATGAGCAAAGTCTTACTATTTTTTGCTCATAGTAGTACATCTGTTCAGAAACGATGAAAATGCTTTATAGTAGAAAAATAAAAGGAAATATCTGTCTTAGATATTTCTCAGAAAACTCTAATTTATCCATAAAAGCAGAGCATGCAGCCCAGCAAGCAAACAGTCTGTTTTGCAAATTAATTTCGAACTCGAAATTTTCAATTTTTCTGAGAACTTCCTGTAAATGGAATATAACTTAGTATTCATTAAAATTCAAGCTTCTATTATTCTTTTAAAGCAATTAACTTGCACACACATTCAAACACAGCGATACCAAAAGCAAAGTTCATCATACGCCTAGTTGAACCTCGAATTTAATTAAACGACAAATTAAACAAAGTGTGATTTTAATTGTTTCAAAGTCTCGCGATAAGTGCAGCAAATGCTTTACACTTCACGCATCCTTACTTGCAGCCGAAGTTTAGCTGCACACAGTCAAACCAAAAACAAAAACATCAAAGAAAAAGCCGCAAAAGTCAATAAATGGCAAAGATGCCTTGCCACTGAATTTAAGGGCGCAGCCAATGTACAATAAAAACAACAGACAAACAGTTAAGTAAACGCGAAGTTCAAAAGATTGCTGAGTGGCGCGAATTGCAGATCATACACACACCCACAAACACATGCAACTGTATGTGTGTCAGTGGAAATAGTTTAACGGCACACAATTCGGTATGCAAATGCTATGCGTTCACAGTTATTTAGTGTATGTTGATGTTACTACTGCAATTGCTGTTGTTGTTGCAAGCGCTCTTGCAGTGCAGTCACCCTAGCTGCTGTCGATGCAACATGCCGCCGCGTTTACAGCACTGCAAGTAATTAAATAGCGACGGCACCAACAATTTCGTCTGAGCACTGTGCCAGAGTAGTAGTTGTTTTTGTTGCTGGTGGCAGTGGCAAGGCTTTGCCATACAATTATTTGTCAATGTAATTATTTATGTAACACGCTTAGCACACACACGCACACACCCGCACATGCCGTACATATGGCGGAGCAGAATAAACACAACACAGCTTGCGTTCAGCTGAGCTAAAAAAGCAATAAAAACAATAACAAACTTGTGTTGCAATGCAATGTGGCAATTATTACGAAATAATATTTGCTTGCGGTGTGGCATTCGCTTGAGCTGCGCTTAAAGTCAGCCACTAATTAAGTGAAATGAAATTGTGTCACTGAAATACGGATTTGAAAGCATTTAATATTTTCTGTTATCTGTTTTGTATGCTTTTTCTTCACGTTTCATAATTTCACATTTGTGTTAATATCATGTTTTTCGCACAAATAAAGTTTTTTAATAAAAATTAATTTTTAAAAAATTTTAAATATTTTTTTCCGAATTTTCACGCTCAATTCACTTTCAACTCGCCATGAAGAAGAATTCTTTGCCAAAATCACACACAAATTTAGTTAAACATTTTGCACTGTTAATAATATTATTTTATGTAAGGTTATTCAAATCTCTAACGCACTCTTCGGCATTTGTTATAGCAGCACTTCTCGCGCTTTCACCTCGTTCTTCCGCTTCTTCTTGCCACACTAACACCTCCACACACACTTTACCTCACTATTCTTCATGCACACTTTGTTGTATTTTTTGTTGTTATTATTATTTTTTTTAACTGCTACTTATACACCGTATGGTCGCTTATCCGCTACGTACAACCGCTCGCGTCGAGATCGTGAACGTTAGTGATTTGCGTTGTGCAGCTGCATGGACCACGAGGTGTCCAATCAAAACACAAAACGACGAAGAAAGCACGTGCAATGACGGAGATAGCACAGCGACTGCATGATGCCATGATGGGTGGTTTTCAAACAGTTTGATCGCCACTGTAGTGTATTATAACAGTTTCGTTTGCTTGGATTTATCGGTGTGTTAGTGGTTTATGAACTGTTGTATTCTTGTGTGGCTGTATATATGTGAAGTAACTACATATTGCTTACAATGCTGAGCTTTAGACATGAAAGATTTTCCGAAGTATAGCATAACTTTCGGCGCATTTAGTACTTTAATTTCAAGTTTCTTGGGAATTTCTAATTTTAATATCAGCTTAAGTTAATTTTTTTTTATTATAATAAAATTTATTAATGTCTAGTAAAAATAAATCCATAATTTTTGCACAAATTTTTAATTTTATTTAGAAGAATTTAAAAAAACCGATTTTGGCCAGTTACTTACCGTTTTGTTTGATAACTTGTTACCATATTCAAAATTACTTCATAATGCCACTTTCATAGAAATCCTCATCTTTTGGCAAAAAACTGGAAAGGTTGACTTTCACAAACTTCCTGGAGGCGACTTTTTTACCAACGAAATCATTGGCAAAAGACAGGAACAGGTAGTAAGCACTTGGTACCAGGTCCGAACTGTAAACTGAGTATATTAGAACACCTCTCTAAGCTACCAGAGCTTCAGGCGAGTCTCTATCAATATAAATATAATTGGGGGAAAAAAATGCCTTTCCTATTGGCCAAGGCCGGATATTTCTTGGTGACTACTTTCTTCAGACGGTCCAGTTGTTTACTGTAAATATTGGAATTACGAGTTTGATCATAGAGCAGCAGCTCATAGAAAATATTTCCCGCCAATTCTACGCAATCCATAGCATACCTTTCTTGAACTTCAATTCTGGCTTGCCCAACATTAGCGCCATTCGACCGGATGGTTTTCATTAGAAGTTGACAAGCTTGGCCCAAAGAGACAATGCTCGAAAGTTCTGCGAAAAGATGCAGCAACTAAGAGAAGGTCTCAAGACCGGAGCATACTCTTATAGAACCCCCAGAGGTGATCTAGTGACTGGTGTTCAGAGCTTACCGAAATTATGGAGGAAACACTTCCGCAGCCTGCTGCATGACATTGAAAACAGAACACCAGGAGATGGGGAACCCGATTTCTCAATCGATGACTGTGGAGCAGACGTTCCAATGCCCGACCATAAGGAAGTTCGAATAGTAATTACCCGTCTGAAAAACAACAAAGCGGCGGGGGCTGGTGGATTGTCGGCCGAGCTATTTAAATACGCCGGCGAAAAGCTGATAACAAAAGCTGATAGCATGCATCAGCTTCTTTGTAGAATATGGTCGGACGAAGGCATGCCCGACGATTAAAATTTAAGTGTGTTCTGCTCAATCCATAAAAGGGAGACCCCATAATCTGCGCCAACCACCGTGGGATAAACCTCGTCAACACCGCATATAAGGTTCTATCGTGAAGATAAAAGCCCACCGCCAACAAACCGATTGGACTTATCAATATGGCTTTAGGCATGAAAAATCAACAATTGACCAGGATAGGGAAGGATCTCCCTGAGCCGAAACGACTATACAAGGTTACTGCCTATCGTATGACTTCTTCAGTGAACTCCAGGAGAAAATAATTCGAGCTGCAGATCTGAATGGAGAAGATACAGTTTTCTATAAGAGTGTGCAGCTGTGGTCGTACGCCGATGATATTGACATCATTGGCCATAACAACCGTGCCGTCCAGGGTGGACACAGAAGTGAAGCAAATGGGTCTGGTAGTGAACAAGGGCAAAACGAAATATTTCCTATTATCAACTCGCAACTCGCGACTAGGCTCCCACGCACTGTTGACAACGTCCGGTGTGTTTAACGTGGGTACCTGCTGACGACAGCCTTACCCCACGGCGCTCAAACGCACAGCGGGTCAAATCAATGCGTTGATCAGCGCCCTGAGAATGCTAAGCATTTTCAGTACCAATTGGCAGTGTGAAATGGATACACTAACCACCTTGGTAGGGTTCAAAGCCCATCTAAAACTTCTGTCGTGCTTTGGGTCCGGCACCCGGTTGCAATGCAACTCCACATTCAACTGACAAAGTCAGTTCTTTCCGCATTTGGTTTTTAACCACAACCACCACGATACTCCCCGAGAGGCCAGTCCGCCCTACAAAAACACCCCTTCCTATCCGATAGGTGCCTCTTATGAGAAAATGCATTCAGCGGCCCATGCACCATAAGCAGAAAACCCAGACTCAGACAGAATCTGAAGTCTGGGTTATCCTCAACGAACCCAACGTCCCGAATGTACTCGCACGTCACTCGGCCGTTCGGACTAAGTATTGTCCCAACGTTCTTGCCACCTACACCTAAACCTATCAAAGCCTCTTGCTCCCTAGATATCCCTCCCTAACGTCATAACTTTGAAGTCGTAAATTATTTCGACTATCTTGGAACTAGCATTAATACCAACAACAACGTCACCCTCGAAATCTAACGCCGAATAACTCTTGCCAACAGGTGCTATTTCGGACTGAGTACGCAGTTGAGAAGTAAAGTCCTCTTGACGCACAAAGACCAAATTCTACAAGTCACTCATCATCCCCCTCCTGCTATATGGTGCATGGATAATGACAACATCTGATGAGTCGGCTTTACGACTTTTCGAGAGGTTTATCGTTCTTTGAGCATTGACATAGTTCGGTGAATTAAAACACAGCGGCTACGCTGGCTAGGTCATGTCTTTCAAATGCATGAAAACACTCCAGCTCTGAGAGTATTCGACGCAGTACCCGCCAGGAGAAGCAGAGGTAGAGGAAGAGCTCCACTTTGTTGGAAAGATCAGGTGGAGAAGGGCCTGGCAGCACTTGGGATCTCCAATTGGTGCCAAAAAGCGAAAAGAAGGACGGCTGGCGCGCTGTTGGAAACTCGGCTATAACCGTGTAAGCGGTGTCTATGTGAATAAAGAAGAAGAATCATACGCTTCAAAATGTCTCAATTTTGTTGCGTTTAGCAGATAGAAAAACGCATTGAGAACCCATGTAGCGAGCTTGTTTTTGTAAATTTTTTTTAACCCAGAAGTGAATTAACTTAACCAATTTATAGTTTAGCAGCTAATTTTTCTATTCAGACAAAGTGAAATACATGCCAAAATATCTACAATGATAGACATTTATAGTATAATGAGGTCTAATTTAAGAAATTGTTTATTTATTTAGGCCGATTAATTCATGTTCTCCTCAATCCAACTAATATAATGCGAAACTTTGGTATACACACCGGGATATGGATAAACGGTACAAGGTTTGATACTCCACGATACTATGCCCAATTGTATAGAACCGTTATAAAGCAAAGGACCGCCTGAGTCACCATTACACTGACCCTTGCCGCCTTCATCGACGCCACCACAAAGATGATCTGTGGTCGTGCGTCCGTTATGGCGTTCGGTGCACTCATCATCCGAGAAGATTTTCAAATCGACCTCTTGCACCACTGTTTGAACCGCGCCACCAGTCTAAAACATAAAATAAATAAAAAAAATTAAAATAAAAAATAATAATAAATGATATGAAAAAATCTATACCTCATTGCGTCCCCAACCAGCGAGCACGCCTGGTGCGCCGGCCTGCACTTGTGGTATTTCAAAGTATGGTTCCGGTAGAGTGACCGGCGCAATAGTTTTATAGTTGTACACCAACTGACCGAACAACTCCAACAAGGCAATGTCATTGGCATACGCGTCTGCGGGTCTGTAATCCTCGTGCACAATGATGCGTTTCACCTTCGCCACATTGCTGCTTGTGGCGGCGATTTCCGTCGAGGCGTACTGAATGCTGATCCTGCTGGCCGTTGCACTAACAACACAATGCGCGGCAGTGAGAATCCAACGTGGCGCTATTATGCTGGCACCGCATGAGTGGGAACCGGTCGCACCGCGCAGTGATACCTTTACAAAAAAATTATATTTAAGTAGTTCATTTTCAATTTTTTTTAGTTTGAGTTTAACGCACCAAAAATGGGAATTTCGTGATATCCGAATCAGTTCCATTGACAACACGTCCTTCAGGGTAGCAGGACACAACGCCTAACAGTGCTACGGAAATTACTATGTATCCAGTCCACATTTTGCTTAATAATGAGCTCGGCACTTGCATCGAACTAAGTCGTAACACAGACTGATTTAATAGCCAGTTTACGGTGTCTTATTACCTTTGTTCTTAAGCTTAATCTAATCGTCTAAATACGAAGGGTTTTATTTTTATGATTGCCTGGTTTTTTATAGATAAGTTGGCTTTTCCTGATTTGCGTGCACAGTAGCGAGTAATATAGTTTTATTGCTTTCACTGATTATTCAATAAAATTTTGCGATTAATAGATGTGATCGAACCTAGCGTCTTCAAAATATATAACATTCCCAAGTCTATGCGATATTTATTATAATTGTTATTGGTTCCCCACTTCATTGAAGAAAGTTTCGGAACGATCTAATATTTAATGAGTGTAAGGCTGAGTACATAGTGAAGTGACAAACGAAGAGTTTTTCGCCCGGGTTCATTCTAACTTTTTTACTCTCACTATTTGCTAAAGTTATACCTTTTTGTTACCTCACTCCAATTGGAGATTCCAAGTGTAGTCAGGTCCTTCTCCACCTGGTCTTTCGAACGGAGTGAAGGTCTTCTCTTTCATCTACTTCCCCCCGCGGGTTCTGCATTGAATACTCTCAGGGCTGGAGTAATTTCAGCCATACGGACGACATGACCCAGCCAGCGTAGTCTCTTAATTCGCTGTCTCTTAATTCGCTGAACTATGTACATAAATGTCGTCGTATATCTTATCTTTCCATTGACTGCGGTAACCGTCCTTGCCAATGTACAAAGGGCCATAAATCTTCCGCTGAACTCTTCTTTTCGTTGTCATCATCCATACCTTTGCACTTTATAGCAGGACGGGAATAATGTGTGGCTTATAGAGTTTGGACTTTGTTTGTCGAGAAAGAACTTTACTTGCCTTTATTATTTACTCAGTACGAGGTAGCACCTGTAAGCAAGAGTTGCTGCACTAGATTGGGCAGAGCACACTTAAATTCCAATAGTCGGGCATGTTTTCGTCCAACCATATTCTACAAAAAACTGATACGTACTCCTTATCAATTATTCGCCGCCGTGTTTGAATAGCTCGGCCGGCAAACCATCGGCCCCGCCGCTTTATTGTTCTTCAGGCCGGTAATTGCTATTCGAACTTCTTCATGGTCGGGCAATGGAACGCCTGCTCCATCGTCATCGGTTGGTGAATCGGGTTCGCCTTCTCCTTACTTTATGCTTTCACTGCCATCCATCAGGCTGGAGAAGTGTTCCCTCCATAATTTTAGTATGCTCTGGGCATTGGTTACTAGATCACCTCTTGGGGTTCTAAAAGAGTATACTCCGTTTCAAGACCGGAGTTCTTCTGTTAACCGCCGCATTTTTTCGTAGAATTTTCGAGCATTACCTCCATCGGCCAGCTTGTCAAGCTATCGGTATCTATCCCATCCCGCGCGTATTGTGGTCGATCGTAGCGTTGCGAGATAGGCAGTCTGTTTTCTCTCCACTGTGACACGGCACTCCTAATCGTGCCAGCTTTTTTTGCATTTCCCGGAAACCAATGGTTGAGAGTGCTCTCAGAGAACAGAGAGAGGAGCGTTCGGTTGTCTCTTGTGATTGCAGCTTCTCGACGTCGAACATTCCTTGTGCTTGTTGACGTGGGTTTTTTTGCAACAAGACGGTGGGCCGATTCGATGTTAGGACCTAGGAGCGTATGCACTTCTAAGACACTAAGACATGATCGATCTGGTTGGTGGCTTTTCGATCCGGAGACAGCCAGGTAGCTTGGTGAATTTTTCTATGCTGGAATCTTGTACTACAGATAACCATATTTCGGGCCCCGGCGAAGTCGATCAGCCTCAACCCATTTGGGGATGGTTCCTCGTGGAGGCTGAATTTACCGACTGTTTGCCAAATATATATTCTTCTTCGCCCACTCTGGCGTTAAAGTCGCCAAGCACGATTTTGACATCGCAGCGGGGGCAGCTCTAATAGGTGCGCTCCAAACGCTTATGGAAGGCATCTTTGGTCACATCGTCCTTCTCTTCCATCGGGGCGTGTGCGCAAATCAGCGACATGTTGAAGAACCTCACTTTGATGCGGATTCTGGCTAGACGTTCATCCACCGAGGTGAATGACAGTACTCGGCGACGGAGTCTCTCTTCCACCACGAATCCCACACCGAATGGTGGCCACTATAATAAATGCCACAAATACCTACTCGCCTCAGTCCTTGTCTCGTTCATCGCATTTCTGGACCGTCACTCTAATGAGGACATCAACCAGTGGGCAGCAGCAACTTCCCAATTAAGGGACCGGAAATGCTCGAACGTGTCATCAAAAATTGAATTCAAGGGATGGACCATCTGA
Source organism: Bactrocera neohumeralis (assembly GCF_024586455.1). Taxonomy (NCBI): domain Eukaryota; kingdom Metazoa; phylum Arthropoda; class Insecta; order Diptera; family Tephritidae; genus Bactrocera; species Bactrocera neohumeralis. The sequence continues at coordinate 50,342,908 of NC_065919.1, forward strand.
GACGTAACCACTGTCAATATTTGAAAGAGATAATCTTCCAAAAATAAATGCCAAAGAATGTTCTTTCGAATGATAATAAATATTTCCCATTAAACTTGAAGTTGCAGTGTTTTTTCTTCATGTAGGGTATGTCGAAATGGATCACACTTTATTATTTACGAAAAACTCAAATGCTAATAATATAGTTAGATAATGTTTGCTCTACTCTGAAGGTACAACGTGCAATGTCATTCATTAAAATTTCTCAGATTGTTTCGAAACGTTATCGATCTGGGTCTTGCCAACAAATCTTAAGAATATTTCACACAAAATAAGTATTCGATTTTTTTTACCAAAAATACCACAAAAGTACTTTGCGCTGAAAACTCTCGACATTGTCCATTATCACTAAGTCTGATGTCCGATAAAAATATTGCATACCACGCATAGTACTGGAGCGTCGTCATAACGGAAGTGCGGAAATAACAACAATTTTATCTGATATTTATTTATTATCGAACTTAGTGTTATTTGGTTGGACACAAACTGACAAACGAAATTTGAACTCAGGCGCCAGTCTGTTATAATTTTTATGCATTTCATTGTTATTAAATGATTGCTGAACAAATATTTATTACTAATATTTTTGACAGCCTCATGTGTATATCTAATCAAAAGTCGGCGTTGAAATATTGTCCGAGAAATACAAATAAATGAAAGGCCTACCTTGCCAGTGAACCGTTGCAAAATATATGAAAAAGTTATCTTTAAATATATATTTTTAATAACAATAAATCAGGGCGCTGATAATGTCCTTCAACGCATGCTGCTTCTTCTAGCTAAATTTTTTTTAGGTTTCTTATAAAAGTTCATCGCAAACACCAAAATTCGTTAGTTAGTTAAATGTGCGATTTCTGTCTAGAACTCAATTTGATAAATGAACGAAAATACAATGTGGACTCGGTGCGCGATAATTGTTTTTGCTCTCCTAAACGCGGTTGCTTGTTTTCCCGATGGTCGCATTGTTAACGGTACAGCGACTGTGATTGCCAAATATCCATTTATGGTGTGTTCAAACTTCAAAAAGTGATTAATGTACAAGAACAGCAGCAAAATACTTATAATATCATTTGAAAATGAAGATGTATAAAAAATTTGTTAAAAAGAAATTTATAAAAAAAAAGTTCTCTCATCTCCCTTGTAAAGGTCTCTCTGCGCTTAGCGAAGGGCGCGCATACTTGCGGTGCGAGCATCATTGCGCCCCGCTGGATACTTACGGCTGCGCATTGCGTGTACCAGCGCGCTGCCAAGGATCTCAGCATTCAGTTCGCCGCAACGGTAATCAGTCGATACCAAGGCGACTTCGCGCCAGTCGAACGCATTATAGTGCATGAGAATTATACGCCGGGCGGCTCATATGCCAATGATATTGCCCTGGTAAAATTATATGACGGTCTAGTTTATGATTATGTGCATGTGGCGTCGGTTGCATTACCGGATCCATACTTTGAGGTGCCGCAGACGGAGACAGGCGCTGCTGGTGTGCTGCTCGGTTGGGGTTTGAATGCTGTAAGCCATGCCCCTTTTTCTCTATATCCACAATTATGATATAATACTATTAACTTTACAGTCTGGCGGCGTCAATACGCCGACACTGGAGGATGTTCACCTGAAAGTGTATTCCGATTGCGTGTGCGGCACACGTCTTGGTGGCCAGACTGATGCCAATCAGTTATGTGCTGGCGTGGATGAGGGCGGCAAGGGCCAGTGCACAGGTGATTCCGGTGGTCCTCTGCTCTATAAGGGCAGCATACAGTTGGGTATCGTATCGTGGAGCGTGAAACCGTGTGGCGTCAAGTATTATCCGGGAGTTTATACAAAAGTTTCGCACTATGTTGGCTGGATACGTAATCATACCGATGCAGTTGTTTGAATTTAGCAAAAATATATGTAACTAAGTCTTGGCATATTTAATTGTATACAATTATTTGTTACCTTTTTAGCTTTTTCTTTACTCATTTATTTTTAGGTAGCTCTAACTCTAGCTAGTATTATATTATAAAGTATCGAACATTTAACTCGAAACTGTTTTAAATTATCATTACGCGTATACCTATATATAAATAATTTATTGTCTTCTAAACGCTGCCCGAATGCTCGTATATATTATTTAAGTCATAGATTTATCAATTTAGGTTTAATTGATTTATTACTGAAATATACGATTACAGTTATACAAATGAACAAAGCTAATCGGAACTCGTGTTCATTTTACCAATACATTGATTGATGATGATTCCAAAGATGTATATAAAGGGTGATACATTTCGAGGTTCCCTACTATTTTAAAGAAAACCACAGAAACTTCAAATTTAATGGAAAATGTTTATTATCATTTGAAAAAATATTCTTTGGCATTTATTTTTTGAAGATTATCTCTTTGAAATATTGGTCGCGACTGCGTCTCAGATGGTCCATCCGTTTAGTCCAATTTTCGCTGACTCATTCGAGCATTTCGACTGGTAACTGGCGAATGAAATGCGTGCTGTTTTGCCCCAAGGCCTGAATCGAAGCGGGATTATCCTCATGGACTTTAGACTTTACATATCCCCGCAGTAAAAAGTCTAAAGGTGTGATACGAGTATCAATCGACTGGCCCAAAATGTGAGATTTGCTGCTGACCGAAGTGTTCTCTCAATAAATCCATTGATTCAACATAAGCGGAACCCCAATTGTCTATATCTTTGGCTGTTTTCTTTCAATCTACCGCTAATTAATGCGTCTACAGCGCCTGCCACTTCACACTCTTTCAATATCTGTTTAAGACTGGTAAATTCGTTTTGGATAGCATTTACCACAATGAGTCTGCTCACGAACTACCATATGTTCAACTGCCTCGAGGATAGTTATATAGTCGTGATGAGAGTTCAGTATGTACAATGTGCCTGAGATCAATACCGGCGGTAACTTTGCTGCTGGCAGGACCTTCCAAGTTGACATTAGAACTGGGTAGCCAAGAGAAAGCAATCCTTCAGCGAGGGTGGTCGTAACATCTGTTCATATGATAGTAACGGCTGACGTTAGCTAATCCCCCATTTTCTAAAAATACTGAATTTACTGAAACCAAAAATAAAGTAAAGAAGAAAAGCCCGGAAACAACGTTGACGACCATATTTAGTATGAAACAAGTTACTCGAATTGGATACTGGAATGTTTAGACAGTATAGAGATACTACCCAACACGAAGTAAATATTTTGGTCGACCACTTTTTTTGCCATTTTCCAGAACGAAAGCAAGCGAACCATTGTTGTGCTACACGAACTGATACAGCATCGTCTCTGTAAACTTTACAAATTTCATTGTTGGCTTGCGTGGCATTCTTCCCCTTTTATACAAAAATTTTAAAATATGTGGCCTGGTCTACGAAAAGGGGGCTTAGGTGTCAAAAAAAAGGAGAACAATTAATGAGATAACGAGAAACTGACGATTATTTTTAACAGCTTTTCCCAGAGAACTAGTTTTTGCACCTAAGCCCTCTTTTCGTAGACCAGGTCACATATAGCGAATTTCTTCATTATTTTCCTCATTTTTGAACAGCTGCAACTTTTTTTCAACTTTCCCGAATTTAATTTTTGTTCGGTTAATTGAAGCTTAAAATCTTACCTTTCCCACACTATATGGTATGAGACAATGTGATTGGTAGCACTGGAGATATACGACTGCAAGCTATTTACAAAATACGAAAAAACTTTTTCGACTACCCAATACTACTTCTTAGGCGGCCATTTCATTTTCTACTTTTGTACGATGCGTCATGTAATTCTGCGGATTTTCGCAGGGATAGGGGTAGTTTAACTGATAAAAGTGGGTACTTGTTATAAAATATTGCCATTATTTTACAATTTATTGTAAAATATAAATTTTTTATTGATTATACACTTTTTTAATTGTAATTTTTAAGTTTTTTTCTTGGAATGCTATCTACATATATACAATTTTTGGCCGGGTTTTTATAAATTTAATTTATGAACGTCGATAAGTATTAGTGAGCCATTATCTAAGATCAATAGAAAACGAGTTAGCTAAATATACCCAGTATATAAGGCAGGGCGATGGAAGTGAATTTAATGGCAACTCTAAAAATTTGGAAACTATAATGAATCTGAGTAACCTTTTTACCATCTTTCTGGTTGTCTCATAGTCGATTACACACTCGAACTCTATAAACAAACATGGAGCAATAAAATAGTAATTATAAACAGAGGCCTACTTTCTAGAATGACGTCACAAGCTTATGTAAGTTTCTGTCAAATAACTTCCAAAAAGGTGAAAGGACAAACTGACGTAAGTCTCTTTCTCTTATTTTTGCACCAAAAGTAACGAAAAGGTACTTAATGTCTAGGTGATCTCAGTAAACTCTTCCCTCTACTACCGATTTAGTTCTACGTGTTCTTTGTCTCAAGAGTTCACTCAAAAGCTACCTTAAATATAACCATAACCATATTTGATCGTGCTATTTAATTCCCAAAGCCTAAATATAAAGCCATGACCGAATAGGCAAAGGAATCATTCTTATACCATCATGTCCATTTGGCAACCAAAAGTAACTTATCAATTTTTTCAAAAACTAATCAGAAAGTTTTTATTCGGATTGGCCAACAGTAAAATATTTCAAATACATGATTCACAGTTCTCCCTAATCCAATCAACGTAATGAGAAACCTTTGTGTATACACCTGGATATGGTGGTACTGTACATGGCTTGATACTCCAAGACACAATGCCCAATTGAACGTTGTCCTCAGAGAGCAGGGGACCGCCGGAATCGCCACTGCATTGACCCTTCCAACCTTCATCGACGCCACCGCAAATATTGTGAACAGTTGTCTCGTTGTTATGGCGTGCGATACACTCTTCGTCGGAGTAGATCTTCAGACCAACTTCTTGCAAAGTTGTTTGGATGGAGCCGCCAGTCTAGTAAGAACGAAATAAGGGCGGGTTAACATAGTAAGTATATGTCTTCCAAAAGAACAAACAATTCAGCATACGCCATTCAAACCCCAACCGGCCAAAACACCGCGCACGCCCTCTTCAACCTGTGGTATCTCATAGTCCTGTGCTGGCAATGTAACCGGTGCAATGGTATTATAATTGAACACCAACTGACCGAAGAGCTCCAACAATGCGACGTCATTCGTGATGTAATAACTCGAATAGTTCTCGTGCCAAATGAGGCGTTTCACTTTCGCCACATTGGCGCCTTGGGAACTGATCACTGTCGACGCGTATTGTATGCTAACGGATGTGGGTTTGCCGCCGTAAACACAATGTGCTGCGGTGAGTATCCAACGTGGCGCTATGATGGTTGCACCGCATGAGTGGGAACCAGTCGAACCGCGTAGTGATACCTTGAAGAGTACAAATTAATTTCATTGTTTCACCACACAACTTTTATTTAAGCAAACACACCATAAACGGATATTTTTCAATGGATGTCGATGTACCATTGACGACGCGACCTTCAGGATAGCAGTAGGCCACGCCCATCAACGCGAACAACACTAATGCGTACCGGGTCCACATAACGGAAGATGTAGAATTAGTTCGTTAAGAAATGGTACCTAAGACTGACTAATTTCCACAAATCTGTGTCTTTTATAAACACGACATTTGGTCCGATTTCAAAATTGTTCGTATTTAGATTATAGGAACGTAAACCCCATAATTCACACGGTAAATACTGGGCAATTTAAATCGATTAACTGCTTGTGTCTTCAATGCGCGTAGGTGATAAGCCATCGATAAGCTGAAAAAACGACCTCATTCTTGGTTATACCGTATCATTTTCAAATCCTCGATAAGATATCTTTGACAAATGAATTACAATATCCCGTAAAGTGCTTGACCGCAATCAGTGCTACAATTAAGATTACTTGCAACGAGCCAATACGATTGCCTTACCACAATTCCGCATGTTATCGTCTATAATATATTTTTGATCAGAAGCAAGGTCGTATCCAAAAATATTGTTAATGAACTGGATCAGCCGTGATCTTCAATTTAATTCTCTCTCGTTGATTGGTTGGTCTTTTTGGCGAGTACATCGCTAATTGCTCTCTTTATTTTGAGATCTCTACTATTTACTACTTTCTTTCTTTTTTGCGATCAAGAACTGTCAAAATTTTGCAGGGAAAATTCTTTGCCACTACAACGACGATAATAAACACAATCGAGGTCACAATAAAATAATGCTTTTTGAAAAATGCAGAAATTACTCTCAAAGTATCGAGTTCCTGCATAGCCTTAGCTATAGACATCGATTATAGCCGAGTTAGCAACAGCGCGCCTAGCTTGAAATTGCCTTCCAATAATTAATTGGTACGAGGTTTGACAATTAAGTAATGAGACTGATTTTATTGCCGCGCTTGTGGTAAACTTGTGACTTTCAAATTCCCTTTCTCTTTTTCCGGCATCCCTCTTCTTTCCATTGATATATGTACCATCGTTCTAGCTTGTTTAGTTCGCCTGCTGCGTCAAGTTGAGTAGACGTGTGTTTGTAGTGCTCGTCACGAAAATGGAAAAACGAAATCAAGAGCAACGCGTCACGATAAAATTTTGCGCCAGCTTGGGCGAAACAGCTTCGGAAACGTACGTTAAAATTGTAAGAGTGTATGGTGGTAGTGCTCTTAGTCGTGCCCAGTTATTTCGATGGCACAAAGAGTTTAAGGAAGGGCGTGAAAGCGTGGAAGACGAGGCGCGGAGTGGGAGACCAGTCGAGGTGCGGACTGACGCCGTGATAGCTTTGGAATCGTCCACAAAGAATTCGTTCCACCGGGGAAAACTGTGAATCAAGTCTACTATTGCCAAGTACTCGAAAGATTGCGAAAACGAGTCAACAGGGTGCGCCCAGACATCGCTCGTAACTGGATCCTTCATCACGACAACGCGCCGTGCCACACCGCCCTAAGCGTGTACCAGTATTTGGCCCCTAAAGGGATCGCCGTGTTGCAACAGCCACCGTATTCGCCCGACATGTCACCCTGTGACTTTTTTTTGTTTCCTAAAACAAAATCGGTGGTCAAAGGAACCCATTTTGAGTCGATTACGGACATCCAGGCGGCCGTGACGAGGGTATTCGCGGACATCCCAGTCGAAGCGTTCCAGAAATGTTAAGAAGCTTGGAAAACGCGCTGGAATCGCTGTATAGCTGCCCAAGAGGACTACTTTGAAGGGGATGGCAGAGTTGTAGAATAATTTTCAAATATATGGTTTTTATGGAATCAGTCTCATTACTTAATTGTCATACCTCGTATGTATGATGATATTTGGAAAACCATCAACGCCCTTACTCGTATTCAGAGACAATAGTGTTTTGTAAACTTCGTTGATGCTTTCATTAAAGAAAATTACTTGTCTTTTTGTGTACGAAGTGGACTTTAGCTGAGATTCTTTCCTGAATGATGTCATAAAAGACTATAGTTTTTGCTGTTTAGGGAAGGTGATAAATATACATAGATTAGACCAGTCGGTGTTTAGATAAAAAGTGTTATGGTTGCCGTATACAACGTTCTTGAAGTCGAAGAAAGGCAAGGATACTGTCTTGAGGCTGCGATGAAGCTCTATAGTTATAGCAAGGGCGGTCAATACGAGGTGAAGTGCTTGGAAGGTGCAGATAAGGTTATGGAAGCTCTATGTTTTTCTTTCACATATTGGAGTGTGTCGAGCAGTGTCTGGAAGGCGCCAGCTGATGATCTTAGAGGAAAGTAGACGCATCTGATGATGATATTGGAGTTATTGCACTTAATTTTTATGTAGATTTCTTCGATATTATTACCTCTTTTCAAATAACCGGCGTGTGGAAAATCGGAAGAGTGGTTCCAACTCTTATTTCTCCAGTAGTATAGTAGTCACTTGAAGCCTTGGCACTCCCGACTTTCACTCATCACCTGGGTCTAGAAAACCATCCCCCATTTATCGAAGCATGCTCTGTAAAAAGCACAGCACCACCACAGCACTTAGCGTCATATAGTTCGTGGCTTCAACCAAAAACCACCCTGTGAGAGGACGAACCTCGAAGCGTTGGACTTCTTAAAAACCTTTGACACAGTCAACCACACAACTCTACTTAAGGACATCGAAAAATCTACGTTCCCTCCAGGATTGAAGAGCGATCTGCGATCATCCGTACTGTTTTGAGGTAAGAATTCGAAATTTAGAAGAATTAAACATCCCGGGCCTAACGTTGGACTGCCTCGATGACAACTTATCTGAACCTTAGCCTCCTAACTGGGACGAGCTTTCTGTAAGGAAACTTTATTATTTGTGTAGCGTATTATAGCCTCAGTGCGGAGCGTTCAACAACGTCTCTACGGAATCTATTCTAATTAGTATCCAGTCAATAGTCAATAGGTGTTGATCCCGCAATACAACAATGGATCAGAAGCCTTTAGACCTCTAGACGGAAAAGAGCAGAATATAACGACGCTAAAATGAATAAAATGCTTGTGTTCACAGGAAAACACAAAATTCCTCAATGGAGGTTCCCTTCGATAAATGGGGCACAACGCTCTCTCAAGGACCGCACCTAGTACCTTGGGGTAGTCTTGGACAGCAAATTGCTGTCGAAGCACAACGTGGAAGAAAGTGTGAGGAAAGCCAGCAATGCTCTATATGCATGTAGGCAGATGCTCGGCACAACCTGGGGCCGAGTTCTTAAGTTGCCGGACCCCGTAGTGGAGGTCTTCCTCTTCCTCTACTTCCCCCGGCGGGTACTGCGTCGAATACTTTCAGAGCTGGACTGTTTTCGTCCATCCGGACGACATGACCTAGCCAGCGTAGCCGCTGTCTTTTATTTCGCTGAACTATGTCAATGTCGTCGTATATCTCGTACAGCTCATTCTCTTCCGAGGCTGTTGGCAATTTTTCATTGGTATGATTTTTTACGTGGCGGGTCCCAAACCCAGCGCACAACCCTGCGGAGGAGATGTTTCGCCTTCTCATTTTAGCTCGCCTTCAAACGGATGTTCTTAGGCTACCCAGAGGATACTTGGTCAAAGACCGGAAGTCGTGAGCTGCTTGAGTCATATGTAAAAGAATCGTTTCTGGCCACTCCCAAGTGAATGGCGATCAGATTCCTCACATGCGTGAATTTCTACACATGACTTCATCCTCCACGGACCACTACTGGTATATACGTGGCTTATTGCCTATCAGTTTAACCTAATCTAACCCATAGCTTCGGTGCAATAGAAGTTATCTTTTTCGTTTTTACCCATTTCCATCGCGTTAAAATAAAAATGCAAATATCCTTTGCATGAATAAAACTGTATATGTGTTTATATATTTCAGAATTGGAAAATTATTTTAAAATTACTTCAATAAAAGCATAAATAGATTCTTAAATTCTAAAATGTGTGCATAAAAGGCAAAAATCAACATTAAGCAGATGCTATAAACTAAAACTAAGCGTATGCGCGTACATGAAAACCGCTGAGTGTGTTGGTGGCGCGCATGGAATGTGTGGCTGAAACTGCAGCGCTAATGAATATACAAATGAAGTGTCATTAATTATGAGGTAATTTAAGATAAAAATTTTAAAATATATTAAAGCGTTAAAGATCACAAAGTTCACAGGCAAAATTAAGAAAAACAACGGCATAGAAAAACTTAGTACATATACATATGTACATATGTATGCATACATTAAGCTACATATATGTAAAATACAGGAATTAGATGCATGCACTCAATCTAACATATAAGCATATAGTTCAACTACATTACTGTATAAGATGATTTCAAATTTTCTAATATACTTTATGTGTATGGCTGCGCTTGCGCACCATTGCTTGGCATTGTTAAAAAAGTTTTTTTGAAACAACTACTTTTATTTTTTTATTCGCTACTAACGCTAACAGTACATACCTATATAAACATATTTTCTATTGTGTTATAAATACACATACATATACATATGTATCATTTCATACATACATACATATACAAAATTTGTATAAAGCTACGAAAAAGCGTGAACACTATGCGCTGATTAAATTCGATTTAATCATTAACGATTCGCTTGGTTTAGCTTGCACTGGCGTGTGTAGCACGACTTATGTTATTTTAGAAAACAAAAACTATACGTAATTTTCATTATACTAAGTACTACTGCACTGAACAGTGGCGCACCGATGTCAATTTCTGCTCATCTACCATTTCCTTAGCAGACAGTATACTCTTAATGCTCTCAGCCTCTTTCATCCAGATTTCCAACTAAGAAATATTTTTCAGTATTAAATTTAATTTTGTATTGCCATAATTAACAACAAAATACCTGTTGTAGCAGCAAATTGCGGCGCTCGCCTTTCGGTTCATTGTTTGTGAACGGCACCAGCATGCCCAAAGCGTTAGTGTATGCCTCTAAAGCTGCCTTGAATTTTCGTTCGTACAAATAAAGCTCGCCTTGGCGTCCAATTTCCAGTGCACTTTTCAATTGTGGACTCGAGTGTGAGAGCGCAACTAAGGCAAGTAATTTGCATTATTGCATTTTAATTAATTATAATTTAAATTAAGTAAATTTTATAAGCAAAGCAAATACTTACATAACTGCTTGTAGCGCACATCTGGCTCCAGCACATCGGCTATGTTCGGCTGTGTCGTTTGTGCAGCGGAGCTGCTCGGCAGTTGCTCCTGTTGCTGGGAATGCACTTGTTTCTTGTGTAGATCTTTAGCCGCTGCGGCTTTATATTCAGCATCGATTAGAACATTTTTGATTTCTTCAGCGCGTTTGAGGTAGGTAAGTGCACGATTGCGCAAAGCCAAACGTTTGGTGGCATCTGCTTCCTCAGTGATGAGCGGCACAAAATATTGCAACGCGCTGCAGTATAAATAATAAGCCTCTTTGTAATTTTGCTTTTCATCATATTCGACGGCTTTGGTGACAAGGTCGGAAGCCTTTTGTAAAGTCTATTAAAATATTTCAATTAAAAATATATGAAAAAGATGAATGTAATGTAAAGCCTACATGTTCCGTGGGCAAAGTTTTGAGATCGATGAAGGGATGTGCAAAAAACGAATCGAATGAAATACGTTTGGCCGGATCGTGTTCCAGTAGACGACAAAGCAGATCATGGCACTCATTGCTAATGCTTGCATTCGCCGGTATGGTTATTTTCTCTGCATTGCGTATGCGCTGCAAGAGCTCTTCGATACTCTTGGAAGTGTATGGTGCCTTGCCAAAAAGGCATTCATATAAAATCACACCAATACTCCATAAATCGGCTTTGGCGTCATATTGATGTTTACGCACTATTTCCGGTGCCATATAAAGTGGTGAGCCCTTAAGTTGTTGATTGATCTCACCCAATTTCAAATGTTGCGCAAAGCTAGAATTTAAAAACATTATATAAATATATACACTTGTGTGTATGTATATGTGCTTACCCGAAATCTGCCACCTTTAATATCACATTTGGATTACGCGTTAATAATAAATTTTGTGGTTTCAAATCGAAATGGCAGATATCATTTGCACGCATATACTGCACAGCAGCTGCCAATTGACGCAGAAAAAAGCGGCAAGTAGCCTCCGGTAATGATTTTTTTGAACGTATGAAGGCCGATAGATTACCAGCATTACAAAACTCCAACACAATGTAAATCTTCCTAAAAATATAATATTACAATTCATAAAATTAGTCACACAGAAAAATATACACATACTTATCATCCCAAAAGAAGTCTTGTAATGTCACAATGTATTTGTGGTTGAGTGAACGTAGAAGCCTTATCTCGGTAATAAGATTTTCGCGTGAACTATCCGATAGCGTTGACATTTCCACAATTTTAATGGCATGATAACTGCGCTCCTTCTTGTGGCGTGCTTTATAGACTGTTGAATAACTACCAACTCCAAGCTTTTCCAGCAGGTCGTAGTCGGTGATGCGGGGCAGGGTCATGTTGAACGTGAACAAATAATGTCATATACCAACACGCTAATTCTTGTTGACGCACACTACAATGCACTTCACTTACTCCATTTGTTGTGGTCAATTTGTGAACAAAAAATATGCGCAAAGGAATAAAAACCAAAAAATATAAACGAAGAAATTGAAATGTTGATAATGCGATCAGCTGTTAATTGGAAACGTTGCCGTAGTATATGAGAACTGTTTACTATTTTTTAATCAAATGGAAAGGATGCAATAAATGTATTTTATATTTAATAAATTTAATTTATATTTTCAATATGTAAATATTTATAATAAGGCTCAATACATTTATTTTTAAAAAGTATTGCTTGTCAAATACATCGACATGTTCTACTCTAATTATTTATTTTGCACCTGTACAAATTTTATCCAACACTGAACTAATCGATTACTCACTCGATAACAAAACTTATTAGACAATTGTCAAAGTGGAATTATTCACATTTCGTGGAGCGCATTTTTCATAAACAGTAATGTTTTGTTCACTTATTTATTTTGTTTACCTTCAAATTATATTATAAATATAGATATTACTGAAACAGTGTATGGTGCACAAATAGTAGTACAAAAAAGAATAATTAAAATATTAAAACTATTGAATGAGTGGTGTTTCTGTTTGACAACTTGCCACAGAGTTGGGGTGACGCCCAAACTTAATCAGCAAACAACATTAATTAATGCACAAAACAATTTAATGCAGTGATTCTAATTTATTTGCAGTCACACATTTTCTACATAAAAGTTATTTATTTAAACGAAAAACAAACGAATAGAATTGCAGCTACATTGCTAAGGCTTCAACATGAATTATGGCCGTAAGACACCGTCCACGTATCGCTCCAACCATTCGGTGTACTCCCACACCACTGGCAGGTCAGTTATACATTTAGAATATTTTGTTAATATGTAAATATGTGTTTCTTACTTTTCTTAATTACTTTTTCACCAGATCCTCGACAAATTTACATTCGATAAAATCGCGGTCAATGCGCTCGGTGCGCGTGCCGTGGTATCAGCGACCTATTTTGAAGAACAACCAATACATAGATATACAGAAGAATTCAATGCTAATTGGAATATTCGCCATTGTAAGATTGCTAAATTAATTTAATTTTTAATTTTTTAATTTTTAAATTTCAGTTTCTTGCACTCTTCACCATTGGCACTGCAATTTTCGATATCTACTGCTTAGCTATGGCTGCACCTGGCTCAACTCACTATGGTTACTATATAATCTCGTATGAATTTGTTTATGTCGGTAACAAACATGGTAAGCACCTCTATTGTAATTTTTCAGTAATATACATATATTTATTTAATATTGTTATATTGTTACAGTGCGCAACATGCTTATTGTGTTTGCCTTATTTTCTCTGATACTGGGAATAGTTATATTATTTACAAGTATTTTGCTTGTAATTGCACTTAGAAAGGTAAGTGTGGCTTTGTACAAAATATATACAAATAACTTATGCCTTTCCTATTTCACCACAAAATCTTGGTTTACACCATTCATTTTCCTTTTTACTCATCATACACACTACTTAATTTTCTTAACCGATTTCTTTTTGACTTCACTTCATCTACTAACATTCATATTATTCCACAAGCTACTGAAAAAAGGAAAGAAACGAAAGCACTTCGTTTTCATACCGGTACGACTCATTAAATACATATACTTATACATATACACAAGTTTTTATATTATTTTATGCACTGCTTATGAGTGTGCTTATTATTTTTAATTATCTACTTTCGATGCAATGTTTAGTAATTTAACTATTTCCGTTCACAGGAGTACGAGCGCAAAATTCTGCCTTGGTTGAACACATTTGCTGTGTTTACCATCTGGCGCTCACTAGCTTTGATATTCTTCGCAATAGTTAACGATTTAATCTTCGCTTACAATATTCTTATGGTATTGCTATGGAGTATCGCTTTAGTCGTTTGCATCTATGGCTGGTGCGTGGTGTACTCGTTATTCCTCGAGTTGACCAACTTGACGAAATTGGAGGATTTGGCACATTTACGCGTAAGCAGAATGAAATTTTGAAATAATTCAAACAATGTAAAAAATATTTTTAAATTAATTATAGATGGGCACGATGGCTTCTTTGCATGCATCAGCTGCCAATTCCTTGGCTGGTTCCCGTCCAACTACACCGCACAGCACCGTATCTACTATGCCTGTGGGTTAAACTACACTTAACAAAGCATTTAGCAACGAAAATATTTTATCTACTTTTCCACAACGCATCATGACTATATCAGTGCAAATGTATACCGTCCAAAATTCTTAGATTTACATTTACAAATATATTTTTTACACAACATGTAAGACACGAATCTCAGCATTCCACATGTATTCATTTTTTTTTTAAATATATACATATATTAAAGTATAAGCTAGAAGCTCGAAATATAATAGCATAAGTGGATTAAGAACTTGTAATTTAAAAACAGTGCCTTAGAACTTCTACATATCTGTTATGTACAATTTATACAAGAAAAAAACTTTTTTACAATTGAAAAATCATAATTTGTATGCAAATGTATTTAATGTTACACTTTAATTGTTAAACGATTTTTCTACCAATTAATAAGCAAAAAAAGCATCATTCCACAGATTTGTAAAACTGGCAAAAGTATTTATGAAATATGAGCACATTTAACCGTCCGATTCGCATTTTATTGTGTCAATTTTTTAATAAATTTGTAAAATTTAATAAAACTTAATTTTTATTTATTATATTTAATACTAATTGAACTGCAATAATATCCAGTGTTTGTGACAAACTTCCAATAAGAAGTGTACCTTTTAATCTGGGAATTGTATGAAAATATTTGTAAACAATAATAAAGTGATTGTCAATATCAGATTAGCTCTCATTCATTCACTTTTATATAAATACAAAATATATATCGTCACCTGAAATGCAAAATAACGTATCATCAAAAAATTCGAAATTGAGTGCCTTATTGATTATTATTCACTACTTCAAATTGCCTTCATAATATTACATATGTTCAACATTTTCAGGTTCTGCCCTCAAATATAAACCAGTTTTAACCAATATTAAAATTTTGTTTCACTCATGTTCCATTTTATTTTGTGTTTCATTCATGCCACTGTAAATTTTTAAAAATGTTGTTACGTTATTTTGCTTTTCAGGTGACGATATATATATTTAAAGGTATACCAACGAAAATTGCAAAAACTTAAAAAACACAAATCATTATAAGTTGCGACCTCGAGATTATAATAAAAGAACTTACCACATAATTCTATATAGAAGTTCCATCCGGTTCATCTGTTATTTCAAAAATTAAAATGCCGCTAACATATTTTGGAGAAGCGCAAGAAGTTGAAAAAAGACTGGACGTTTGCAGGCCCATCTCGTTCACATAACCAGAACGGAAGAGAATTTATATTCGAACAACGAATTACTTTAGGAATAAGACGTTAATTTCGTTTCATGAAAACTTCCATACAAGAACTTGATTTTCATCGGCTTGTTCGAAGATTGTACCGTAGTTTTGAACAATAATGCTATCACATTTCGTGAAGATACCACGTCAAATAAAAACCTTTTCCAAGGACTTGATTTTAATCGATCAGTTTGTATGGCAACTATATGCTGTAGTGGTCAAATGAGCCGCGTTCGGGGAGAAAGGAACGTGAGAAAATTTTCAGATCAATATCTCAAACTGCGGCCAAGCAGACGGACTTGGCGAAATCGACTCAGCTCATAACGCTGATCCTATATATATATAAGTATTTTATAGTCTCCGACGTTTCCTTCTGAGTTTTACAAACTTCGTAGCTAACTTAATATACACTGTTCTGAGTATAAAAATTTCTGCCAATATTGCAATAATTTTTCAAAACTCACTCATAACAAACGTTAATCCTACACATAAAAAGCACTTTTAACGGTAATTGATTTTTTATTAGAATTTAATATGGTTTCACACTAAACTATACGCGAAATATAAACAAATTGTACGAATTGCTGTGGACTATAACAAGTATTTATGGAATTGTGTACTTTTTCATAAGTAAATTAAAGAAAATAAATTCCTACATTAAATTAAACGTGACGGCAAGTGTAGGACCGGAGGTCTAACAATTACTTCACTTTATGCGGTGGAAGGTGTTCTTAAGCAAAATATTATATAAAATTTCAGTGACATTTACTTCAAAAACATAAGTGCAAAATTCGATGCTTAAAAAAACAGCACACGTGCAGGCGCTTAGGCCGCTTCATAATACTGCTTTTTATTTTCCATTCACCATTTCACTTTGTTGTTATGGTTTTGTGGTAAAAATCACCGTTAATTCGCACAAATATTTTTCGAAAGTCACCCAAATGAGTAGCTATTTCAAATTTATAATTCAAAACTGCTTGCAATTATAACATTTTTCTTTTCTTTCACTAAAACTAAACATAACTTTACTTCTTCATTTAAGACGTCATTCAATGTCATTTAGCCATGATTAATTCATTATTATCGTTGGCATTCACTTTAGCCAAATCCTCGACCAGCGTGTCGAGCAGTGCCCGCAGCTCTTGTTGTGCAAATTCCTGTGGCAAAGGCAGGCGTTCCAATGCAATCTTTATAATCAAACATGGATTCAACACGGGACAAACGAGCAATACGCCGCGCACGAGACAAGCGAGATTTTGCGCTATCTCACTTTGACATAGACGGTGTTTGGCCGTGGGGCAGGGCAAGAGGTTTATGCGTGAACATAAATCAGCCAATTGTGGTTTCAAATTCTCCCAACGTGCCTCGATATCTGCCTCCGTCTTCAGCGATTTTAAACTCTTGAACTGTGTGGGAAAGGAAATCGCGCAATTAATGAGTGTACAAAAATAAAAAAAAAAATTATGTGAACTTACCTTCTCATTAATATCGATAAAATCTAAGAAAATTTGTCCTTGACTCGACCAATTGGGTACTTTGATGGTTTTAGTTGCCTCGGCACCCTCGAACTGGCTCAACAAATCGTGTAAATAGTCGAGGTTGTCTGTGCGTGGCAAAAAACAGAGAATTAGCTCAATTTATACTAAAATCAGTGCTGCTAGCGCTTACCATTAATAATTGCATCGGGTGCGAGATGTTGGAAGATGACTTCATGCGCCAAAGCCCATTGTTTGGCCTTCAGCAAATATTTTGCTTGCAATTGGTAATTGCCAATAGCGCCTGCTTTCACTGCTTTAGCATAATCAATCCATTTTTCTGGCACGCCCAAATTATTGATAACGAATTTCTCCTTCTCTGACAGCGCGACATCTTTGGAAACACTCACATAACGGTAAAGTACATTCTGTACAGACAATTCACGTTGATTGCGATCCTTTATATGCAACAGCACGAAAATGGCCCACTCCCAGAGGTCATTACACTCTAGTTGACTGGCGAAGCCAACATGCAATTGACTTTCGCTGAGCTCGGAGCAGTGGCGATAACCGATGGCCTCCAAAGTTTGCAGCAGTAACCAGCTGCAAGAAAAAAAAAAATGAAATAATACAACTTTGATTTTATCGGATTATTTATGCGCATACCTCAAGCGATAATCCATTGGGTCGGCTGTGTGCGTGGCTGGATTCAGTAGACTCTCCATTGGATGACTGCGTTTGGAGTAAAGCTGCAGCAAGTGATAACGCAAATCGTAAATCACGTGTTTTTCATTTAAATTAGTCTTGTCCATATAACACGGCGTTGGCGGCATTGAGTAGAACTCTTCCGACTTGAAAGACTTATCGTAGGCCAAAAGAGCGTCGGTTATGGATGCAGTGGGCGATGAGAGGTACCACAATTGAATCTGCAAATAAAAGATTTTTTGTTATTTTCTTTTTATTTTTTTTATATTATTTTTTTTTTATTTTTTTTTTATAATTCCATTATTTTATTTTAATATTTTTATTATTTTTATTTTTTTATTTATTATTTTTTAATTTTTTATTAAGAAAATATCTACAATACAACAAGAATGCACTCACCGCCAGCACTTTGATCCATTCAATGCCATCCAAAGTGTTGATGGGTCCATGTCCGGAATCCATTAGCGCCACCCCGGCTACCAGCATGTATAACTTCAAACGCTCCAATTGTATAAATTTGTCGGCTTCTTCTTTGTGCCAGGCGGCCAATTGATCCTCCATTAGCTGACGCACAGTGGGTCCCGATGAGAGTTGTGACAGCAATAAGGACAGATTTACGTCGTCGTAACGCACAGCCAGCTCACATGCTTCGGTCACTTTGTGACACATCACCAGATCCAACAAGTGATCGAGATACGTGTTTTTGGACACACTCTTCGTGAGTAAATCTTTCTCGGTCAATGTATTCTCCAACCATTCGGAGAGTAAATTGCGTCGACACATAACGGCAAAGTGTGAAGCTGGTTCGCGTCCCTCCAGCTCTTCATGCTCACCCCATAATGCTAAACAAAGTGACCACACCGAAACGGCATACTCTTCTAGTGGACTCAAATTAATTTGTTTGATTGCTTCGTCAAGATGTTTCACAATCAAATCGGTGCCATTATCCGACTTTATCCAAGGACATTCACTGCCCTCAACGTCTTCTTGCAGAGAGTTGTGCAATTGCAGCTCTAAATGTGTGACAATACTCTCTTTGAAGTGTTCGTAGTGCATGACTGAGGATATTTTGACGTGCTGCAATACAATGCTGCTGAAATCGTTTGAGCCACGACCCTTGAATATATATGGTGCGGCGTCGTAGAGGTGTTCATCTACAAAATAAAACAAAATATCAAAAAAAAAATTCTAAACAAAAGTTAAAAACATCAGCAACAAAAATCACATCACCAACAAAAATCACATCACCAACAAAAATCACATCAACTAAATTCACAACAACAACAAATTTCACAATAACAATAAATTTCACAATAACAACGAATTTCACATTAACAAATTGCACAAACACAAAAATCTACAACAACCTAATTTCACATCAGCAATAAAATTCACAACAACAACCAGGTAAGGTAAAACTATTACTTTGCACTTCACGGTCCAAATTCTTGCGTGTAGATGGCACAATAAGCGTGTTCTGTGGACCAAAGCCCAGTTTAAAGCGACGATAGTTATGCAAGCCCAAATCCGCTGCCCATATGCCTTTCAATTTAAAGGCCACAGATTTTGCAATTGGCACTTGATGTGCCAGCCCTTTCACGCTGGCCACTTTGGGTCTCACAGAGAATTTCGGTAATTTAACCATTTGCAAGGGCGCTGTTGAGTCACTGCCTGCGGCGGGTGTCGATCTCTACAAATAAAAAATAACGGTATAAGTTTAGCGTCACTATCTACAAAATCACTAGAAATTATTTACCTCGGTGTCAATTTCTCGCATAATGCTCACAACGGAACCCGACGAAGATGGTGGCAATGGCGAGTTCTGCATAACGAAATCCAATTGACTCGATGCCTCCGATAGGGCACCGCCAAGGCCAGCCTCCTTCCATAACGAATTTTGCGATGAAACGCGCATATCTTGCAGATGTTTTCCAAATAAACCAGCGCGACGGCTCCGATTGCGATTAAAATCAGAGTAATTGTTTTCAAGCTCGGCGCCAGTGCCCTCTGACTTATTGTCTAAATCGTCGTCGCCGAAGAAAGAAGCCTTCATTAATTGCAGCTTGTGTGAGTCGGTGCCTGCTTCGCGCGCCAAAAAAGCTGTTGGGCTAGTTACGCGTGGAATTTGCTGTTGTTGCGCTTCATATAGCGAATAATCATTGCCATTTGCTTGGAGAAATTCTAATGTGAAAAAATAATTTAAATTAAATGTAGAAAACAACAAAAAGAAAACACGTACGTGTCTTATCCATCAACATGAATTCGGCGGACTCATCCATAGGATAAAAATTACCACTACCGGCTGCAAGACTTTTTGGATCTAGCGCACGTGCAGCATCCTCGGAAATCTGCAAATCGAACGAAAATAATTTGGAATTGTTTGGTCACTGCTTTTTTATATTTATATTTATTCTGCTAAATATTAACCTTTTGGGCATTCTTCAGGGCCGCCATTGTAATTTTATCAGCTGCTGCGGCGTTGGCTGCTGCAACTTGGCCCGCTACTACAGCTGTGGCACCTTGCGCACCTGCTGCCGCACCCATCTTTGCTTTTTTCGGGTCTGTTGGCACACCCTCATCCTCTTCGTCGCTGTCGTTGAGTCCATATTTCGAGAAATGCTTCACTCGAAACACCCAGCTACCCGTCTCCGGACGATATTCAATGAAACGTGTATCATTCTTATCACAAACTCTGCGCAATTTTGCTTCCCAATCCATGTCGGCCAGACGCACTGGATCCTTAATGGGCTCGTGCTTGGTTTTGTCATGCGGCCAAACTTGATCCAAAGTTACTTGCGCTTCGCGGTTCAAACCACTACCAATGGGTGGCTTATTGTCATCATCAGGATAAATGATAATTTCCTTGTTTCGGAAGTGTACTACAGAGAAAAAAGTTTTTAATGATTAATTTTTCTCTCTTAAAAGTCTAACAGCTCTGGAGTTACCTATTTCATCCAGATTTAAGCCAGCCACGTCCATTTCCTTGCCAAAATACACATTACCATATCCCTCGCGGCCCACTGTAAAGTTGGGCACAATACAGGACCCATCCTCGGCAAGATAAGACTTCAGATCGTCCAGTGAAGGTATCGTATAGTAACTAAAATTCAGAATTAACCAATCAGAAAGCCTCTCTTTATTGTGTACTCCTAACTTACCCAATGCGTCTCAGAGTGATGCCCGTAGGGTGTTCCTCGTATTCTTCTGCTGCTTCTTCGATAACCGAGCGCTCGTCGCCGGGATATGAGCGATTGGAGAACAAGCTTTCGTCATGATGTGCCGAAGCATCGCGACGTGACGTCTCGCGACTCGTTTGCTCTTCAAATGTATTCTCCAGCACTGTAGAAACAGACGGGCGTCCGACCGGTGTGCCCGCTGTACCGGCGCCACCCGTTGCGCGGTAAGTGTCCAAGGGTTTGCGTGGCACCAACTCAGAGAGTGTGCTATTCAGTGGCACAACGCTTTCAATGCTGCTATTCAAATTTTGTTGACGCATTCGCTCCACATTATTGGGATGCAGCCAAGATTCGCGACGTCCTATATCACTTTCGCGTCCAATTTGCGGCGCAATTGCTGCTGTAGGGTGTGCGGAAGATTTCGCTGCCTGCGATGTTGGTGGATCCAATGGTATTTGCCCAGAGAATGATTCGTTGCGAAGCGTTGATGTAGGGGGCTGAGCGACGCCTCCCGACTGGCGCTGTCCACTATTGGTAATCGAATTTTGCGCGATTGTTTGTCTATTGGGACTAGTGTTGGTACTCGAACTATTGCCGACAACCGTATTTGCCGGCTTGGGTTTTATTATAAGTCGTTTTGCATTAGGCTTTAGGCTGAAGGTCTCCACACTCGAATCAAATTCCTCAAGACCTTCGAAAAGTGATTTTTTCGTTAACGCACTTGTGATTGGCTTAACGCGCACTACGCTCGGACTGGAGCGAGTAGAAACCTTAAACTGGTTCATTGTTGTCTCGAGTATTGCCTTTTGCGCGGCGGGATTTGTGGCACGTGTGGCATCTGTTTCGTCGCTTCGTTTTAAGTCTTTGAAAATTGGATTATCGCCGTAAGGGGAGGTGACCTTCGCCAATATTTGTTGATGAATAGGCGGTTGTTGCTGTTGCTGGTTACCGCCAAGGCCCCCTAACGACATATTTCCACCACCGAGAGTACTCGAGCCAAAGCCACCACCTAAAGTGCCACCGGTGCCAAAAGCACTAGCACCCCCACCACCAAAGAGTCCACCAGTTGTGTTTGTGGCACCCTGGCCAAGA
Organism: Bactrocera neohumeralis; assembly: GCF_024586455.1. NCBI lineage: Eukaryota > Metazoa > Arthropoda > Insecta > Diptera > Tephritidae > Bactrocera > Bactrocera neohumeralis. The sequence goes on from NC_065919.1 coordinate 50,364,755, forward strand.
GTGGAACCGAAAAGTCCACCGGGTTTGGCTGCAGCATTACCAAACAATGAAGTGCCAGTGGAGCCGCTGTTAAAGTTCAATGGTGCTGTGGAGGTTTGTGTGCCAAATGCCCCAAATCCAGTAGTTGCAGGTTTATTTAGTGTAGAATTAAATAGTCCTCCGCTTGTGTTTCCAAGTGAAAAATTTGTGAAACCTGTATTGGCTGTGGATGTTGCACCAAATGCAGGTGCAGCGCCGAAACCAGTTGTAGCTGGTTTGGCACCAAACAATCCGGTGCCGGCGGTACTTGTTGGTGCAGTGCCAAATCCACCAAAGCCAGTCGTGCCTGCCGATGATGTTCCAAGGCCGAACGCGGGTTTGTTAGCATCAGCGGCGGGTGCGCCGAACAGCGAAGTTTGTTGCGCAGGAGCTGCGGCACCAAAGCCACCAAAAGCGGTGTTAGTTTGTCCAAATGCAGGCGCTGTTGTTGCTGTCGATGTTTGACCAAACAAACTTGGTTGTGTCTGTCCAAAAGCAGGCTTAGCACCAAACAAATTAGAAGAGTCCGTTGTAGCTGCGCCAAAACCAGTGGTGGCTGGCGCTCCAAAAGGTTTGCCCAGAAAGCTATTTTGCTGTGTGGTTGCGCCGAAGGCAGAGGTGTTAGTTTGACCAAAGGCACCTCCACCAAATAAGCCTTTGTTATCTGCGGTCGTAGCAGCTTGTTGACCAAAAAGTCCGGTAGTTGGTTGAGCGGTTGCGCCAAAAAGACCAGTACCAGTAGCTGCTGGTTGAGTGGTTGAACCAAAGAAACCAGTAGTTGCTCCGGACGTGCCAGCCTGTGGACCTTTACGATTCGCCATGTAATCTTCCAAACGCAATTCTTCCAAGGATTTGCCTTCGTACTCTTTCATGGCAGTAATACAATGCTGCTTGGTGTTCACATTATTTGGTTGACCAGCTTTCATGAGTGTGTCGGTGCCAATTGTAGGTTGATATTTGGCTATAGAAGAGCCAGCATTAGCCCCCATCATCATAGTTGTGCCACTACCAAACACATTGCTTGTAGTTGGTTGCGTTTGACCAAATGAACCAAAACCAGATGTACTAGTTGCAGCAGCAGGTTGACCAAATAATGAAGAAGTTGGTTGCGCAGCTGTCTGGCCAAAGCCACCTAGCGTACCAGGCTTAACAGCGGATCCAAAAGCAGATGTTGTCGATTGTCCGAAAACGGAACTAATATTGGCCGCTTGTTGTGGAGCGCCAAACATCGATGGTGTTTGTCCCGTTTGCTGAAATCCTAAATCACACCACAAAATATATTAATTCCGTTAGTTACATTTTGTTTACAAAACTAACCTCCAAAAGCTGGCTGAGCAGTCGTAGTGCTGCCGAAAGCCGAAGTAGTATTTGCAGCACCAAATAATCCACTCGATTGAGGCTGCGTAGGATTGGCACCAAACAATGAAGGCGTTTGCTGTTGTGTGCCAAAAGTAGGTGCAGCGCCAAATGTTGATGTTGCCGGTTTTCCAAAGGCAGACTGGCCGAATGGTGAAGCAGTGGTCGTGCTGCTAAAACCACCGAAACCAGTGCCCGGCGTAGAGGTACCAAATGTGGGTTTAGTTCCACCAAACATTGTATTTCGTCACTAACTGCGCAATTTACCTAAAAAATGTAATCAAACAAAGTGCAACTTCTGACTCACATTAGTAAATTTCACAATGCATGCAACACGCTCTCCATGTGTGGTATGCAACAATCGAAAACAAAATTTATTAATTGTCAAAAGGTATCGTAAATCTTTAAAAAGTTTTGTTCTAAAATAAGCTTTTAGTTTCACTTACACAAATTATTTAATTTCTATTACAAAAATGTTTAAATGCAATATACAAAAACCGTTTACAAGCAGAAAAATGGCGCTATTGTTCGGAGTATTTCTGCAAATTTGACATATCACACTGTGCTATTCGAGCAGAATGTTATCGATAAAACACATGAGTTTTGTGAATAATCGCTTTTGATCTAAAATGAGCAAAGCAATTTTAATTGCGCTCTATATCCACTAAATGATGTTTATTACAATCTAACATTATTTGCAGCGTAATTAAAAATTAAAGCACGTCGGTGTTGGAAGATTTGTTGTGATCAGATTAACAAATATAAAGTGAGAATATATTAATACCCCCTACAAGCGAGCAGTAAATCTCTTGAAATGCAGCTCTTCGAGTTAAAAAAAAATTTGCTTTTAAATATAAAAATTTATTTTGATACAAATTTAAAGCTGTGTAAGCCGCGCTCTATGTTTTTAAAATTTCTTCAATCTAATATTTTATTGCACAATAAATTGCAACACATTTCATATTGCGTGCTCTTTCTTACTTTCAATTTCCAACCGCATCAAATATTTGCTTAACTCTTCCTACATCGTAAGCAAATGAAAGAATTTGTAGAGCAAAGCAAATAGCGCAACAAATTTATCGAACTGAAGCAAAATGCAACCATTCAGTCTTCCCTACCCAAAGGCAAAATTGAAGCAACAGACGGAAAATGTTAGTGAACGAGTGTGGAACAAAATAAAATGATGTGAACAAAACCGCGGCAAATAGTGCAACAATTAAAATCTCTATTTTTTATGTTGTGTTCAAATCGTAATTTAGTAATTATTACGGGTAGTGGCACAGAGCGATTTGAAGAGAATGTAAGTTAGCTAATTACTACAGGCTTCGTACGAACTGAATATAATCAAGAAATAATTTCAAGAAGATCGAGTAATATATGTACGCCGTGCTGTGTAAGCTATTTACGCTGTTGGAACAAAGTCATCTCGATAAGGCGTGGTGATGAGGAGATGATTGTGTGTTAGGGAGCTGGTGAGCTATAGCCAACTCCAAATTAAAAAAAAAAAATAAGTTTATATGAATTCGAAAAAAGGGCGTTTAAAATTACACAACTTAACGACATTGCATTATTTTTGCAAACGAATATGCTTGCTAATTCTTTTTAGTGTGGTTAATCGAGTATATAATGTGTGTTTTATGTTGTTTATACGAATGTGTTTTACTTAAATGCTTGTGAATTTGAAAAATTATGTATTTACTGAAAATTGTTAAAAATTAATGATTCGTACAGTGCGTATTTATACCTTTTTAAAATTTTATGCTGTGAAAATATTTCTCTCTAAAATATTTCTCTATGTAAATAATGTAATAGCTCTCACCGTAGTCAAGTAAATTGAAACGAAAGTTAACCAAACTCATGCAAATATGAACTCGTTAAATTGGAATTTCATTCAATATTCATAATTGCGAGTTTATATCGTCAATTTCAAGAAAGCGGCTGATGTTGATAGTGATAGTAAAAGTTGTTGCATTAGTGAAGTGTATAGTAAAACAGGAAAGATAGAACAACAACAAAGTGTCTCAATAAGGTGTCAATACAAAGTGAAAACAAAACAAGATGACGTCGACTGAATCGGCGACGCCAGTGTGGAAGGAGGCGAATAGCAAACGTGCTTTCGGGATTGGTAAGTTTATATTAGACAATTTGTAATAAATAAATATAGTAAAAATAAAAAATTACAACAAGATTTTGTTGCGATAATGTAATATTAAAAACCAAAAAGATTCTTACTAATCAAAATTTTATATAGTACATATGTACATATATGGATGTTTCTGATTTCACATGAAATCATCACAAAAGCGCTAATGCTATCCACACAATATTTCATGCGATTTAGTAGCCCACTGTGCATGTTCTTAACTCTCCTCTATGCTTCAGTAACACACCCTCAGTCATTATTTTTCGGGGTATATGTTTGAATTTCTAAAACAATCTAAAATTTACATAACTTTTATACAATTTATAATAGTAAACAAGTTTTTCTTCTACTCCTCACTTAAAGGTCTCCACTTAATTTGTCCTTTCAAAAAATTTCTTAGTAGGTACCATGGACCATTAGTGTTTCTATTTACCTACCACTTTTCCTCTTCCATTATCTTGTTCACCTTTCTTTTGTTGTGTATCATGCGGGCACCTTAGGTCATTCGTTTATTTTTAATGTTTTGTCTGGCGTGTAGAGTTCTTCACAGCTACAAGCCAAAGTGCAATTAGAAGGCTAAAGGACGGTAGCGGCAATTGACCTCCTGCTGAGCAACTTGTTACATAGCATCATCGGCGTGTAAGCACGCACAGTAAATAATGCACACATGTTACCCACGATACACATAGTCAGAATGTGCGCGCATTTTCCACATTTCATTATTGCTGGTCGTCCAAAATTTTGTACACACACTCCACATACATATGCACATATGTATGTGTATGGGATTTGCCACGCTGGAAAATACTGGTCGCACTTGGAAAAGTGGAGCACGGTTCGTGTTTCAATATTCTCGTACTTGAAAAATTTAAAAAATAAGCATGCCAGGCGTTGCTGATCGGTATATTTTATGGTGGCCGGCCGCTAATGCGCGCATACGAGTACATACATACATATTTATGTATGTAAGTATTGCCTATGTCGAACTTCAGTAGCTCGTCATCTAGTGTAATATGGATTTTAATTTGCTTCAGATGACTCGCAGCATAATATATACTGTACATTTGTGTATGTTTGTATGCACATCCCGTGTACTTGTGTGCTATGTACGTGCATATGTATGTATTTATGTATGCCCGTGTAGTTACCTATCAGCTACAGGTACATCGTCAAATATATTCAACGCTCTTGCCTCTGAAACACAAACTGGCCTGCACTTGAATTAGAAACAAGTATCAAGTATCATACGGACTTCTCTATTCTAGAATAGCTGTCGCACCGAGCGCAATAACTGTGGCAGTGACCATGAAACTCGATTTAATTATCTATTTTTCTGAGGTTTCAAATAATATGTGTATGTATGTAAATATATATGTATATCTGTAATTGCATTTCGCGTTGCATAGCTACAGCCTGTGGCACTCATGTTCTCTGCGTAATCTTTTGTAATCTGCTAGTTTATCGAAATGTCATAATTTAGCTGATTGAATTCTGCTAATTGAATTTCATAGTGTTGACTCTCTGATTGACCTTTGATTGAATGGCATTGAACGATTTCAACATTTAGTATAATATTTACATACGTTTGTAATGCATGAATAAGCAATGTTTGTTATTATATATAAAAATACAACATAGAATACCATATATTGATTTTTTAAGTGGGAATGAGTTATTATACATATGTATGTACACATTCGTTTGTTTATACTGACACTTGCATTACATATGTATGTATGTACATTACGCAACATATAGGAAGTATTAATCAAATACTAAAAATAATGTAATATTATTTCTTATCTTCGGAGCTATTAATAAATAAAACGGTTTTATAGGGTCTTGGGCGTTTCTGTCTGGGTGTTAATATGAGGGTATAAATATTTACATACGAATTATATTCTTCCTTTTTTTCGCAAAAGGCTCTAGCCACGGTCTATGTGTATACGAACTATATATCTATATAGCCCTATCAGTCACTTGGGCACTAGTATCTCGCAACACCATAAATAAAATTCATACGACTAAATATCTTAATTCCCACATCTATCTTTGATTGTATGACAGTAAAGTAAATACTTGGTGGTATGTAAACACATATACATACATACATTATAATGATACCACTGGCCTATATGTATTTACAAAAAAATCACTACATATCTATGCACAAACTATAAAAAAGTTGTATAACACAAATCATACTAACTCCAATGGAAATTAATCGCATACAACTGAAAACTGGCGGTTCCACTTCGACGCTTTCGACGGACAATTCAATATTCCACTAGTGCCAAGCGCCTGACGCCCCACACTAAGTCTTCAAGTACGTAAATAAGCACGTAATGCCGTCATAACAAGCCAACTTGCAATGCAAAATGAAAATTATAAAACCAAAAACAAAAGATAATTTAACAAAAGTAGAAAATATTTGGTCAAAAAGTAACAATTATTCTCATAGTACGCGTTACTTGAAAGAAAAACTTATAATTGGCATGAGGCGTTTCGCACCTCAAGCCTCGCCAGCCACAAAAGTTAGTTATACATATACAATTTTATGTATTATGTATTTATATACACTGTTGTTTATAGCTAATATCTATGGTTGAGCTGTCCGCGCGTTGCTGATATTCATACTACTTATAGCGACACGGTATCTCGGTTATCGTCACGTTATTACTTAGTTTTTTCACCAGCTTTTTGCCTTTATCTTTTGCCTGTTTTTCTTAATATTTTTCACTACTCATACGGCCGTCTTTACAATTGCGTTTTTTGTTTTTAATTTGTTTCATGTATATAATTTTTATTCCTTATTTCTTTGCTTGTCTTCTATCTCGTGAAATTCTCACTTTACTATCGCTCATTTTTTCGTTTACTGTTTTTTTATTCCAATTATATTCGATAATTATTCATTATTAGCAATATAAGTATGTACGTTTTATTACGCTGTACTGTGTTGCTTGCCTTAACTTTTGTCATTCATATCGTGTGTATGTGTTTGTTTGTAGGAGTTTGCAAGCACTCGCACCCACATCATCTTATTCAATCATTTAGCCATATTACTGTTTTATTGTTATTATTTTTTAATTAAATCAATTATTCATATTCCACAACATTCCAAATTCTAGTTATGACTTTTGCATTTCTTTACTTTTTGTATTTACGAGGGTGATTGATTTGTTCACAGCAAAAACATTACCGTTTTCTAAAATATTTCAAAAATGTGTATTTTTGTAATCTGATTCGGTAAGCTAAAATTTAAAAATCATTCAATGATTTTTGTTATATTTTGTGTTGTACTGAATAAACATGTTCCATCTTGTTTACTTCACAAGGCAAACAAAAACTTAACGGCAATTGCACAAAAAAAAAATACGACAATGTTGGTTTCAAAACAAACGGTGAATTTCAATTAACCATTTATTTCAAAAAAATCGATTATTAAAAAAAAATTAAAATATACAAAGTAATAATTTTGTGTTGTACTGAATAAACATGTTCCATCTTGTTTACTTCACATAGCAAACAAAAACTTACGGAAATTACAAAAAAAGACAACTACTACATGTTGGTTCAAAACAAACGCTGAATTTTAATCAATATTTTTTCTGAAAATTATTAAATAATAAAAAAAAAATTAATTGTATCAGTAAGATTTGTAAAGTAGTGCAAAAGTCTTTGGAAATTATAAGAAAAAGAGAAAACAAGAAATTCATAGTAGGATGGATTTCAATGGAACAAGAACAGAAGATAAAATGACAAGCATTAAAAGAAAAATAACTTACGGGCGATCGGAGATCAGGAAAAGAAAGAAGAGGCCGTGGCTGTTTTTTTTAAATGTTAAAAATGGTTTATATTATTTTTTATTTAATAATCGTAATTCTTAACGAAACGAAATAACAAATTTGAAAATATTCTTTTTATTTAATGTTTTAAGTAAAATAATTAATGTATATATATAATAAATATTAAAAAATTATAATAAAATGTATTGATATTGAAATGAAATGCTATTTAATTATATTCATTTAATTTAATTTTTTTTTTATTTTTTTTTTTAATATTTTTTTTAAATATTTTTTTTGTAAATTTCAATATGTTTAGAATCTGTTTAATTATAAAAAAACAATAAATTACATGAAAACACAATGGGGATGAATCATGTTTTCATTAACTAAATCAAAAAAATTAAATTAAACAGAATTTTTTTTATTATGAAAAAATTGTATGTATGTATAATATATGAACTGTAGAAACTAAAATATAGTATTTTATCATGTTGGCTTTCATTTTCCAAAAATTTGCATATAACTTTTGGAATTATTTTCCAAAAAACTATAAATTTTATTAAATTACCAAAATGGCTTAATTTACACATTTATTTGACTTTGTTTATATAATCATAAAGCTGAAAATAACTTTAAAAACTTTTCCACCTAAAGCCTCTTTCCACAAATGCATAAAATGCGCCCCTTTGAATTTCACTTCTTGCTGCTTGTTTACGCATTTAACTCGAACTCGCTATGTGGCCGGGTGAATGCCACGTCTAGCCGCCTCATGCCAAAACCGCGCGTTCCATACTCGAAGTGAAATACCCGAATTCGTATAAACATGGAGTAAGTATCCACATTTATTGGAGCTCAACAGCACTTCACCAGAGTAGACACCGCAATCAGCCTTTCCTTTATATACATTTACAATAAATATTTCATTTTGTAATTTATTTCTTGTGTTTCCAAAGTTCTTGGCGTTTTTCCCCAACACCAACTCATCTACTTATAATTGCCGCACATCTGTGCCTGTGCCGGAGGGTGTTTAAAAATAAGCTCCCTATGCTTTGCCAACGTAGTCGCTTCCTTTAACTTTTAATCTCTCTTGTTGTTGTTTTTGCTTTTTTATACACATTGCATTTGCTTTACTGTTGACTTTGCCGCCGCTTGAGCCCACTTGCATGTGCATTGGCCTACACTTCACCTGCCTGCCTACCGGTTGTGGCTGTGTTGATGGCGCTGCAGTTGGTTTGCTCTTGCAAGAGTCTGCTCGTCAGCGCCGGCGAGGGCAAATGTGAACACATTGGTTGGGTGCTGCTGCTGTTGCATGCTGGTTGGCGCAACACGTGAGTCAATTGTGTTTATGTAGAGCCCTAGTTGTTTGCCTTTAGTCTTAGCGTATTGGGGCGCATTTGATTTGATGCTTTGTTTCATTATTTACCATGGCACTAGTGCGTTTAATGCTGTCTGTATGCTACTCTAATGAGTTCTTAGTTTTGTGAGTGGATAATTTAGCTCTGTATTTGCTCACAGGAGCAAGGATAAGCGTAAAAATTGGGCTAATCTCGAAGTGGAGTTTTGTTGAACATTTTAATTAATTAATTGCAGTTTTTTGTGTAATACTTACGAGTGTAAAGTTTAATTAATCTTATTATTTTCGCTTGGTATTTTGAAAAATAATTTTTTAGACACCTCTAAGAAAGTATCTTCAAGTATGAGCCCTTGATTGTAACGGGTAGGTACTCCGCTACACAGTTTTCAGTTTTTTTTTATTATCAGCTGGAAATTTCATATCTTGATCCTCGCAGCCGTAGCTAAGAGTGTACACGATGACCGTGGAGTGTCGATTCGGCGATTCGATTTAGAAGCTACTCGGACTGATGTATGGAACGACTTGGCGCCTTTTACGTCGAGATCGCTTCGCTCAATGGGCTCTTGAAAAGCTCCAGGAAAGTCTGACGTTTTCGAGCCAAATTTTGTTCAGATCTGAGATTCATTTGTTGCTCAATGGGTATGTAAACCAAGCAAAATTGCGGCATTTAGGATGAAGAGCAACCTAGAGATTCAAGAGCTGACATTTCATCCAGAAAAAAACAAGTATCATGGAATCATCGGTCAATATTTCTTCAAAAATGATGCCGGTGAGAATGTAACCGTCAATGGCGATCGTTATCAGGCCGATATTTGATGCCTGAAATTGAAGCTCGTTATCTCGGTGGCATTTGGTTTTAACAAGACGGCGCCACTTCTCACACATCGCATTAATCAAAGAATTTATTGAAAGAACATTTCGGTTGAACCCGGTCGAAGAGTCCCAAGATCGTGTGATATCATACCGTTAGACTTTTTCCTGTGGCATTATGTAAAGTCTAAAGTGTACGCGGACAATCTCGCTCCGATTCAGATTTTGGTACAAACCCTCACGCATGTCAATCTCCAGTTACCAGTCGAAATGCTCGAACGAGTCATCGACAATTCGACTCAAAGTATGGACCATCTGAGACGTAGCCACGGCCAACATTTGAAAGAGATAATCTACAAAATAAATGACAAAGAATGTTCTTTCGAATGATCATAAACATTCCCCATTAAATTTGGAGTTTCTGTATTTTTTCTTTAAAAGAGTAGGAAACCCCGAAATGAATCACCCTTTATTGCATATGGCTGCCATACGAACTGAACAATCAAGTACTTTTTGGAATTTTGTTTTGTATTTTTGAAGGGTATATTTTACTCTAGTGCAACCGAAGTTAACGTTTTGTCTTGTTTTATTCATATTTTTACCCTGAACAGGGTATATTAAGTTTGCCACAAAGTTTGTAACACCCAGAAGGAAGCGTCGGAGACCCTATAAACTAAATACATACATATATATTTGATCAGTATGTTGAGCTGAGTCGATTTAGCCTTGTCCGTCTGTCTGCCTGTCTGCCTGTCCGTCTGTCTGAATATATACGAACTAGTCCCTCAGTTTTTAAGATATCGTTATGAAATTTTGCAAACATCATTTTCTTTTGAAGAAGCTGCTCATTTGTCGAAACTGCCGATATCGGACCACTATAACATATAGCTGCCATACAAACTGAACGATCGGAATCAAATGCTTGTATGGAAAACTTTCACATTTGACAAGATATATTCACGAAATTTGGTATATATTATTTTCTAAGGCAACAATGTAATCTCCGAGGAAAATCTTTCAGATCGCTTAACTATAGCATATAGCTGCCATACAATTTGAATGATCAAATGCGTGCATGGGAAACTTCCTCATTTGACGATATATCTTCACGAAATTTGCTATTAAATATTGTTCATAGAAATAATGTAATATCGGAAGAAGTTGTTGAGATCGGCTCACTATAGCATATAGCTGCCATATAAACCGAACGATTGGAATCAAGGGCTTGTATGGAAAACTTTCGCATTTGACGTGGTATTTTCACGAAATTTTGACATGTATTACTGCGTAAGATAATAATATAATCTCCAAACAAATTGTTCAGATCGGATTACTATAGCATATAGCTTCCATGCAAACTGAACACATAGTTACTAAAAGAAATGCACCTGTGATACCCTATATTAGCTTCAGTGAAGCCGAAGTTAATGTTTTTTCTTTTGTTTTTTTTTTGTAATAATTTTTATGTAAACTAAGTTTATATTAACTGATAGTTCGGTTATAGTTTTTTATTATAATATTATTTTTTGCATAAATAACTTTTTTGGCTTTTTTTGTAGTATTTTTTATTTAATATTTTTCTATAATTTTTGAAGTGTTTTACTTCTTTTGGATTTAAATTTTTATTTGATATGCATGTACTTTCTAAAAATTAACGAATCCTTAAATATAAGCAAAAATGCATACATATGTACATACATATGTACATATTCATATGTCTCTGCCAATTCCACCCTCATTTATTTGCTCACAATTTAAACACCCAAAAGCGTGATAAATACTTATTTACATAGTACATACTTATATACATACATATGTTTACACACAAACATTGTGTTTCTGAAATGCTTTCAACATGTTTGAAGTCCAATAAAGGCTGACTTAAATGGAAAATTTACAAAATAATGCAAAAATGCGGCCAACACTTAAATATGCCAGCGCATATCAATGGCCTTAAGCTTTATGTACATAATATACATACATACATTATATAAATAAATATCTGAATACATACATACATAAGTATGTGTACATATTTCTTTTATAATCTCACACAAGTAGCTAAAATATGTCACCACTTGTGGTGCTTTTAACCCTACAACAACGCTTTGTTGCACTTGCTTGGAGTGGAAGGACATAAATATTCATACACACATGCACGCATATTTGTTTGTGTGATTGTGCCTATATTTCAGTACTTTGTATAACTTCTAGCATGCTCTCATCACAGAATTGACGGTCCATTAACACAATTAAGCAAGAATTCTGTGACTGAACGATCAAATGAAGAAACGAAGAAACTGTCGCCGCGACTCGCACTTTTCACCCCATAACCGTTGAATGGCAATTAAGTGGATATGCATACGAACATGCCCTGCAGGAAATGCTAATGGCGCTTAGTCGTTGGCATTCGCATAGAAGCGAAGGAGCTTTGTTCATATTTACAATTTGTTCATAGAAAATATAGACATCTGCTGTAGATAAGTGTTAAAATAATATAATTATTGTCTAGATAAAAATGTTAAATATATAAATGTTAATAAAATATTTTCTTTTTTCATTTAGTTTATATTTTTGGTAAAATGTTTACTGAAGATTCTGTTTTTGATACATATTTGAAGATAGTGATATCATATATAGGAAATGTTGAATACAACTGACTAGAGTTATTCTACAAACATGTAATGTTGTTCTTCTTCTAATGTTGTAATGTTGTTACTGTGCATTTTTATTCCCTGAATAAAATACTTATATACATATGTACATACATATAAAGGTTGCCACGAAGTTTGTAACCCCTAGAAAGAAACGGCTTATACTTCGGGATTCGAGAACAAAACCAAATTTTAATTATCGAAAAACGCTTGATTGTTTTTCAAAATATGCTCCATTAAATAAGATCTATACATTTTTGCATGCGTTTGAACCAATTTTCGAAGTACTCTTGCCACTCTGATTGAGGTATCTCCAAAACATGCCTTTTGAACGCATCAACCTGCGCTTCAGGTGACGAAAAACGTTGACCTATTCGTTTATTTCTTACGAACGAGAATAAAAATAAGCCATTCGATAAGACTATATGGAGGTTGACTGATCAAATCGATGTTTTGAGTGCTGAAATATACATTGGTTTTAACCGATTTGTGTGAAAGAGCATTGTCGTGGGGAAAAGCGTTCCGTCTCGGCGGTTGGTTTTCCTGATTCATGGACGTGTTTCGAAACATCGTTTTCGTATTTTGTTAACATTTCTCTCGACCAATATCACGAGTCTTTTTAACGATTGAAAAATTGTGTGAGAACCAACATGAACAATTTTTTTTCAGTCAAATGTTCATGCAATATTGATATCACGATAGGTCACATGACGATCTTGATATGTATGTATATCAGTTTACGCGCAGTATCAATAGTTTCCGGATCATAAACTGATTTTGGACGACCTTCCCGCCTTCCCGAAACTTGTCTTGGAGTGATCTATGTGCGACCTCGAGTGAATTCACCATATCATCAATAAACTTCATCGTCAAAAATTTAATTAAGTGCTTCGATACACTGTTGCTGAGTTAATACACGTCGAAAGTTGTAAGAAGTGAACTCGTGAAAATGTTCGAGATTTAATTCCATTTTCTAGTCTAGAAGAATATTTTAAGTTACTGTAAACAACACATCAAAATTGTCAAGTTTTACCATAAAACTGTGAGTTTCCAGATGAAACATTTGGATTGTCAAATCCTGAAATATAAAAGGCAGTCTTCGTATATTAACCTTCGGCGTGGCGAGATCTTTCGGTTCAACCATGTCCATCTGTTCCTCAGTATATACATACATACATACATACATATGCGAAGCTACTCGGAACCGCTGATATCGGACAAGTATAGCGTATAGCTACCATACAAACTGAACGATAACACTGAGGTTTTTGTATGAAACTGAATTTGACATGGATTCCATAATATCGAAAGCATCGGTACAAGTTCTGAACAATTTATTTGGACCAATGTATTTTTTAAGCTATTAGAAATGAACCTGAAAATAATATTTTTTTTGTTTTTGTAATTAAAAAAAATGTGTTTTATGAATTATGTGAGACCATGTTACAGGAGTCATAAGAAAACAATATTTTTAAATAAAAAAAGTAGTTTTTTGTTTATTGATTTAAGTTAAGATTACCAAAACTAAAACTTATTTAGCTCTAGTAATTTTAATATAAGTAGATTTTCTTGGCATCCTCCCTCTTTTTGCTTAAGAAAAAATACTGTCCCGGTAAATATGTATGTATGTATGCCCTAATTCTTTTTATGTACTGTGTACTGTGTTGGGGCGAAAACACATTTGTCGAAATATTTTATAGGTCCAAGACGGCCATCAACATCAACTGATGATCAAAGATTATTTGGGCCTAAGAAAAGTGAAGGCACGACTGGTTCCAAAATCACTAAATTTTTTTGAAAAACATCGTCGCGTTAACGTCTGTGAAACAATGCTTTCCGACTACCACGCTGTCATGAAACATACATGCTTACATATTAGTACTGGCTAGTCTTGGATCAATGCTTAGGACCCGGAAAGACGGCAGAATATCGTGGCAAAACTGAGCCGCAGCCAAAAAAACATGTCAAATGAGGTTAAAAATCAAGTTTATGTTGTCAGTTTTCATGAATTATTCAGGTGTGGTGCAGTCCGAATTTCTTTTGACTGGTCAAACTGTCAACACGGAATACTATTTGCGTATTATGCGTCATTTGCGCGAAGCTATTCGTAAAAAGTGCCCGGATTTATGGCATCAATTCGATTTTATTCCGAAAATCGGATATCTTTTCTTACTAGTGTGGTGTTTCACGACAGGGTGTACTGTAATAACTACATGTACTCTCGATACCCACATACATACATACATATGTATGTATATTTATCAGTACAAACAACTTTTCGTATTTCATTAAATCTTTTCTTTGATTGCTTTCTGTCAATGATTACTCACTCCACTATTTTGGAAAAAAAAAACTAATATGCACATAACTCCCCCACTTTTGCTGCAAGCGGCGCGACCATTGCTGATTAAGCGAATTGAAATTCAATCGACGAAAGCAATCGACATCAATGCTACGATGGGATTACTGCAGTTTGCCATCGATTGCATGCTTGGCTCCAGTTTATATACGTATGTATGTATGTACGCACACATATGTATGTACATATGTAAGTACCTAAGCATAGTATCTGAAGCATATCTAAACATACATATGTATGTACATATGTATGCACATAAATAAGTACATGCGTTGATTAGACTGATCGGCAATGATTGAAAGCCTGGGCGTGGCAGGGCGGTGTGTGCAAGCTGTTTAACTTGATTTTCAATTTTCCTATTGCCAATTGCGGCCTTAACAATGGAACAGCAAATGACACACATACATATGTATATGTACTTATGTATGTATGTATATACATACATGCACAAACGTACACAAGTGTATATGAGGCAATAACTGTAATTTACAGCTTAATTGCCCGTTGCCGCCAGGGGACAATTGAGTGTCAGCCGCAATCAGACTGCTATTCCGTTACTCCGCTATCACTAGGATTTACTGCTACT
Source organism: Bactrocera neohumeralis (assembly GCF_024586455.1). NCBI lineage: Eukaryota > Metazoa > Arthropoda > Insecta > Diptera > Tephritidae > Bactrocera > Bactrocera neohumeralis. The sequence goes on from NC_065919.1 coordinate 50,379,823, forward strand.
TTGCTGCTTACATTTGTGCACTTATTTATTAGTACATGTTGTTGTTGGTATTTTAGTTGGCGCTTGTGTGTATAATTAAATAAATAAATGTATATTTTTAATATCGTGCGCATTATTTTGGCCTCAATTAATCGCCTGCCCCGCCACCACTCTACCCTCCCCTCCTCATCCCACCGCCGTGGTGCGCAGCTGTGCGCGGATGTCGTACGCCATCCACACGCTTAGAAATGTTGAAACGCTCTGGCCGCCGAGCTTATCGTGGCGACGCCCTCCTTCTTTATCGCCTTCCGATGGCACTTTTGGTTGCTCAAATGCTTAAGCCGCCACCGCAGTCGAAGCCAAAGCTCGGCTCGCAATGCCGTCGCATTGAAATCGTAAAATAATGAAGCTATGAAATTTCTTTATTGTGAAAGATGAAAAGCGGGATGGGTTGTGAGTGGCGGGCGGAGCGTGATTGCCGGTTGCCCAACTGACAGGCAGAGTGATTGTGAGCGTGAGGCGTGTAGCCAACGGGTGACTTTGTGGGGGTTTTTCAGCTAAACCTTCTAATGCAATGTGCGTCATTAAAAATCTATTCAATTTTATTTGTTTTGTTTGATTTTTTGTTTTTCTTCATTTAATGCCCATAAGTTATTTCCTCCATTTCAAGCAAAGTGTTAGTTTTATTACTCTTTTACTGCTTTCCCGATATGGCAAAATGTTGCTAGATAAAAAATATATTGTATCTATGTACATAAAAAAGTACATATGTACAAAAAAAAATTATGTATATACATAGGTACATATGTATGTATGTATGTATGTACATACTTATGTACCTATACCCTCCAGTCTCATAAAGTAATGAAGTAATACTTAGTCCAGTGGTCCCGTGCGAGAGCCATGAGGTGGGAATAGGTTAGGATGGGCGAATTAAAGTCCCGCACTTCAGCCTTATACTCTTTACTGGGCATATTAGTTTGGTTCGGAAAAATTATAAAATATATTCTTAGATAAATGATCGCCTTGATCCGTAACATTTTTTATATGACAAGATACCGTCAAGACAGGATTATTGACCAAGCCAATACTGCAACATTCAAAGAATTTTTCTGATCGGGCACTATATTATACACATACATACATACATACATACATATGTACTTATGTAACTGTCATATAAAATGACAGATCGAAATGCAGTTCTTGTATTAAGGTAGTCTGGTAACTTATGCCTATTTTCATGACTTCTTTGGAGGGTGGTTTTTTATAGGAAAATAAAAATGAATTAACGTGAATATTGAGAGTGTTTCTATTTACATATTGAAAATATAAAAAACAATTTATTTGAAAGAATTTAATACTTTATTACTATTATTATTGTCACTCGAAGTTGGAACCTCAAAAAAAAATGCACGTGGCTGGCCCGGGTGATTTTGTCTCTTGGTGTTATCTGAAATCAAATATTCTTGATTATTCTTAATCTATAGACATGTCATTCTGATCGGAACTAATGAATTTAAATTTCAAGGGTAAATAACAAAATGGCGGACTTTGATAAAAAAGTCCTTTTGTTTTAGCAAAGAAAGAGTTGTAAAATAAAAAGTTAGGGGTGAAAAAAATTATCGTTTAGACCTACCAGAACTATAAGTGTGTAGAACAGTCTGTTAAAAAAGCAATCGGTTCAGTAGAAAAACAGTTAGGACCCGGGCCGACCAGAAAAACAATGTTTTGAGAAAAACACGTTTAAAGTTCAACAACTCCGAGGCGATCTAGGAAACTCGTTATAACTTCCGAAATATTTCGAATTTCTGTCCGAAATTTTCACAGTATATTCTCAAGACATTCTACTTTCAAATTAAGCAAAAAAAATTTAGATTTTTGGAACCTATGTAAGTTACCAGACTACTACCTTAAAAACTTTTTTTTATTTATGAAGACGGCTCTAGCACACAGCGAAGTTGTTATTCTTTTTGTATGAATTTTCCTCAAACGATAAAATTTAGTCCCGATTTAGGTTAACAAATTGTATCCGAAAAACAATCCTGAAACTTGCTCCAAAAATATACTGTTATACTTGTATGTACATACATACATATGTACGTATGTCTGTATGTAAAATAAACCGTCACGTACTGCTAACCTTTTACCGTTATCCGATATTTGTTTGGCATTTTACGATTTTTGCTTACTTGCCTTACTGTTATACTCGCATTCAGTGTGATAAAAGTTCTTATTCTTCGCTTTTTAACCCTAATTGACATTTGAAGAATATGTGTATTTGTGTGTGTAAGTGTGTTTGCATGTCGCTTCGGCAACAAATTGAATGCTTTGCTCTTTAAACTCACTTCCGTTAGACGTATGCACAACGTATTTGAGCAATAGCGTAATCTGTCACCAAGGAAAACACATTTTGACAAAATATGACCCACATCAAGTTTCAAAATTAAGTGCGGCAAAATGCACGGCTCGGCTTTTGTGTGTATTTTGACATAAACAAATTATTTCTTATTGTATTATATTACTTAATAAATTGGCAGCAGCTTTGAAAGACGCCATTGTATTAATATAAAAAGTATGTGGGCGGGGATATTTGAAAGCGGGCGGTTGCTAAAATGCCTTTTCATAAATCTTTCTCTATGTAAAATCTTTTTTAGGGAATTTTTTACCCCTAGGATAACAAACAACGCAAAATGGCTTATTGTAAGTGTTTGACTTGTAAGACCAAATGATGGCGGAACTATGTACATACATAATACTTACATATGTATACAATTTTATCTTACCCCTGGTGGGGGATTAAAAGTGATATTCACGTCATCTAGTGAGAAATATGTATTTCATTCTTATATTATTTAATGTAAGTTTAATTTTGCGAGTATAATTTTTATTTTTACCCTGCGAAAAGCCGTGCTAGTAATCTTTAAATATCAAAATATATAATATGTATGTATGTAATTATAACTATAGCTCCATCAGGATCGGGAAGGATCTCTCCGAGCCATTCGATACCAAACGAGGCTTCAGACAAGGCGACTCCCTTTCGTGCGACTTCTTCAATCTACTCTTGGAGAAAATAAATCGAGCTGCAGAACGAAATAGGGAATTCCGCCGTTAGTTCTGCTTTCTCCAGAATGAATAAGAAAGCAAAGGAAATGGATCTGGTGGTGAACGAATGCAAGACGAAATATCTCCTGTCATCAAACAAACAGTCGTCGCACTCGCAACTAAGCTCCCACGTCACTGTTGACAGTCATAATTTTGAAGTCGTAGATAATTTCGTCTATCTTGGAACCAGCATTAACATCAGCAACAACGTCAGCTTCGAAATCCAACGCAGAATAAATCTTTCCAACAGGTCCTACTTCGGACTGAGTAGGCAATTGAGCAGTAAAGTCCTCTCTCGACGAACAAAGACCAAACTCCATAAGTCATTCATTATTTCCGTCCTGCTATATGGTGCAGAGGCTTGGACGATGACAACAACTGATGAGTCGACGTTGCGAGTTTTTGAGAGAAAAGTTCTGCGATAGATTTATGGTCTTTTGCGAGTTGGCCACGGCTAATATCGCATTTGATGGAACGATGGGCTGTATGAGATATACGACGACATTGACATAGTTCAGCGAATTAAAAGACAGCGGCTGCGCTGGCCAGGTCATGTCGAATGACCGAAAACTCTCCAGCTCTGAAAGTATTCAACGCAGTAACTGCCAGGGGAAGCAGAGGAAGCAGAGGAAGATGAAGACCTCCACTCCGTTGGAAAGATCAGGTGGAGAAAAACCAGGTTTCGCTTGGAATCTCCAATCGGCGCCACATTGCAAAAAGAAGAAATGACTAGCGCGCTGTTATTAACTCGGCTATAGCCGCGCGAGCGATGTCTACGCCAGTGAAGACGAAGAACTATAACTTCTACGAAATGTGGTGCTGGCGTATTCGGCGTTCTAACAAGCTCAATGGGGTTGAGATCTCATAATTGGGGAGCCAATTTGAACCCGTTTCCAAAACTCCACCGGCTTATTAATATACTCATTGAAAAATGCAACTCGCTTTTGCCTGTTCGTCAATGAAATGAATAGCTTCTTTCGTGCTACTCGGCTTCGAGAACCACTTTTTTGAAAATTTTGAACACGGTGTCACTGCAAATGGTTTTCTGGAACCATATTTTAACCTCTTCCGCAACATCTGAGGCCTTCGCCTTTGGATTTTTCTGCATTTCCTTAAGGATATATGTACATACTTAGAGCTTTTCAAGACCACTTGATTTAGAGGGACGCCCTGAACGAAGCTTTGAGACGGTGGAACTTAACGATTTATACGTTTTAATCACTATTTGAATCGAAGAGTATGTTCTGATCACAGTCTGACCGATTTAACGAAAAGTTTTTCCTTCTTTCCATAACTTCATGATTATAAGTATGTACGTATCTCTTTCTCTGGCACTTGTTGGTTTCTGAATCCTTCAACCACTATGAACAAATCTGATCTAAGAAATTTTAGTGCAGTTTAACCTGAAAAAAAATCTTAGAATTTTTCTTGTTTTTTTCTGTACACAAATTTATTCCAACTAGTGTATGTATAAGTATAAATGTATATATTTTTAGATTGGTCCGATATCAGCGATTTCGACAAATTAGTAGCTTCTTGGCGAGTACAAATTTCAGGTCGATATCTCAAAAACTGAAGGACTAGCGTACGTATTCACCGATGGCTAGACAGGCAGGCGTCCGCGACTAAATCAACTCACATTCACTATCTATCAAGATAGATAGAAAATAATTGAGTTTTTGCACTGCTACCTATGCTCTATTGTGTCCTATCCAATATCACATATGGTCACAAAGGCCCATCACTCTGAATAATTCAAAAGCTTGCTAGGCGCGACTAAGGTGATGTGATCCCTGTCCATGTAGCTGGAACACAGGGCCTTGAGCCTGCTTCTACAAATTGCTGGGCAATCTATAATCAGGTATTCTGGAATTTCCCGTTCCATGGCGCAATACCGGCAGTGCCTTTCTCATGTTGGACAAGTGCTTTCTGAGCCCGCAGTACTTTGTATAGAGCAAGGAGACGGAACTTGCCTCGGGGGAGGTTGATCATATCTCTAAACCTTGCAAGGTTGTAACCTCCCAGTAGTAGTAGGCGTGGCCCTATCTATCAAACTATGAGGCGTTCTTGGTTACAATATCACAGTTTTATTCTAAATAAAACAAATTTAAACCGTATTGGACTTTATCTTCTTCTGTATAGTCATAAGTACATGTGTATGTATGTAAGAATGTAGGTTCGTATTTCGCTCGTCTATAGAGTGATCGTTCGCAATTCATCATCAGTCCATCGTTCGTATGTACGTATTCATGTATGTATGTATGTATGTATGCATTTCCTTCGTATGTTGTATATGATGACTAATCACAAGTATTAACTGCAATAAAAATGTGGATATTTAAAAATACAACAAAAAGTAATACTACATACTCGTACATAAGTATGTAAATAACTGTGCCGCCGATAAAATATTATAACTCAGCAAGCGACTATCAAAGCCGAGGCAGCATAAAAAGCTCTCGAATCATTCGTTTTTAACGAAAATGCGTAGTATTTTGCACCTTTAGCTTTGTTTTCATAAACAGTTATAAACAAATAAATTGTGTATACTACTATATTTCTGTATATTGTTAAATATACACCTGTTAGCAAAAACCGTTTTATTTAGACGCCTTGCACCCGGTAGCAAAATAAATAAAAACAAAAGTAAACTTTTTTGCTAAACAAAAAACAAAGAGACACATGTAAATGTACTACATACATATGTATGTATGTATGTATGCATGTAAATACGCGTATCGTAACTCTAACTGACTTGTGACTTTGGAATGCCTTGAAATTCACTCAAATGATGTAAACATGTATCGGCTTTCCAGCTCGTATAACAGCGCTCGCTGGCTGTCCAAGTCATTCGGCGGCTGCTCTGATGATGACGAATCATATGAATCTTATGACTACTCTTGTTTGTGGCGGTGTGTGCGTGTGTGTGTGTTTGCATAATATTTAGTGTTTGTTGTTTGCGTTTTTATCTCAAGTTTTTGCTTTATTTCGTTTACTTTTTTTAATATTTTTTATAAAAGTTATTTTGTTTTTGTCTTTCGCGTTTTTCTTAGTTAACAAATAGTTATGTGTATTTGTTGCCATGTATGTACATATGTATATGTATATATACATATGCTTTTTATATCAGTAGTTTTTCTTTTTATTTATTTTTTCTTAGCTCGTCATTGTTAACTGCCAGATTGAAGTTGCATTTGTCTATATTGTAGTATATAAATACGTGCATATGTATCTATGTTTGTATGTAAGAATGTATGTATGTATGTAAATATGTATTGTATGCATGTAGTATTATAGTATGTGGACATGCAGCAGGCACGCGCATTGCATATCTACGCGACATTTGGAGGCACGTGTTTTATTTGGTGTCCACAAGGTAGTCACGCATGCGCACAGTGTGTTTGTGTTGGCATTTTAAAGTAATCGACAAAATAAGAATTTAAAATTTTTTGAAGTAAAATGTAACGAATAACATAATAATAACAAACATTAAAGGAAAAATAAACTTATATGCGATCTAAGGTCGAGTAAAATAAGGGGAGAGGCGTGTTTGAATTTTTGAAGGTTAGGAATGGTTTATCTCGATTTCCGGCAAAACTACAAGTCCTATGGAAAAACGTTATATGATAATGTTATAGGTAATAAAAGCATCTATAACTGTTGGATATTGACTTTTTTCACATAACTGAAAATTTCAAATAACCAAGTTTTTGGGTTTTTTTTTATTTTTATCTTGTACAAAACATTTTTTTCTTCCACGAATTTTGGTGTTAACTTGTACATATGTCCCAAACACACTGCATTTTTGTATTTCAAATATTAAAGAGGAAACTTTACCTGATCCGATTTAGACATGTCGTTCTGTCTGTCTTCATATACGCGAACTAGTCTTTAAGTTTTTGAGATATCGTTCTGAAATCTTTCACACGCCCTATTCTCCTCAATGAGATACTTATTTGTCAGAACTGTCGATATGGGACCATTTCTACATACATACATATGTATGTATCTTCACGAAATCTGTCATGGATTATTGTCCGAGAGAGTGCTACAATCTCCGTACAAATTGTCATACAAACGGACTGATCAAAATAAAGTCTTTGTACGGAAAAATTTTTAATTTGACAGGAATATCTTCACGAAATCTGTCATAGATTATTGTCCGAGAGAGTGCTACAATCTCCGAACAAATTGTTCAGATCAGACTACTATAGCATATAGCTACCATACAAACTGACCCATCAAAATCAAATCTTTGTATAGACAAAGTTTGTATTTGACGAGATATCTTCACGAAATTAGGCATGTATTATTTCTCAAGTCAACGTTACAATCTTCGATCAAATTTTTCAGATCGGTCAATTGTCATACATACGGACCGATTAAAATCAAGCTCTTGAATGTTTGTTTTTTGTATTTGTTAACTTTATTATAGCTTCGGAGCAACCGCAGTTATTGCTTTCTCTTATTTTGTGATAAATTCGGGCATATGTAGGACTCGGTGTGATCGATTATACGAGTTGTTGCAGACGAGTTGTTATACCAGACAAACTAATATGAGCAAAACTTAGTAAGACTCTCAAGTAATTCATCCTTCAATTTCCGAAATAACCTTCAATGACTCAAAACGGTTTTTTCCGGAGCAGTCGTTTGAGTTTGCTGAATAGCCAGAAGTCACACGAAGCTAAATCGGGCAAATACGATGGTAGTGGTACGATATTGGTTGGAAATTTGGCAAAAACTCACGAAGAATTAAAGCAGTATGCGACGGTGCATTATCGTAGTGCGAAAACCAAGAGTTGTCGGCCCATATTTCCGGTCTCTTTTTACGAATAGCTTCGCACAAACGACGCATTACACTCAAATAGTATTACTTGGACAGTTTCGACGGTTGGAAGGAACTCGGAGTGCACCACACCTCGATAATCGAAGAAAACTGTCAACATAACCTTGATTATGCGGCCGATTGATCATTTGTTTCCGGGTCGTAAGCATAGATCCAATACTCAGCGCCAATAATAATACATATGCACGTTTCATGACAACCTGATAGTCCAAAAGCATTGTGTTACAGACGTTACCGCGACGCTGTTTTTCATAAAAACTTAGTAAATTTGGAACCAATCGTGCTTACACTTTTCTTAGGCCCAAATGATCTTTCAAAATGGTTTTCATTGATCTTTTCGATATTCCAACCATGTCAGTAAGATCTCTGTTAATCGTCGATCCTCGAGCGAAATTTAAATTAAATATTTTTACTCAGAGTAGTAAATATGAAGATCTTGATTTTATATGCGTTTGAAATGAAATAAATCGCTTTAAGATTTACTTTTAATGTTTTTTGGTTGCTCGCTCTGGCGCAGTGTGCGGCAACAACGAATATTGCATCCAAGGTAAAAGCTGATGTGAAAGTATGCAGTAGCGAACACATAAAGACACATACGAGCAACTGAATGTTCATACGTACATACATAAGTATATGTATATATGTATATTTATTTTGTTTCGTTTTTGCCAGAGCGTGTTACTCCAGCGTGTTGGGTGATATAAGCCGTCGTATTTGCATTTGTCAGCACTTGAGTGAATGCAAACTCAACGCTGAGGTACAGAGTACATGCATACACACTCATAAAATGCCGCTTGAGATTTGTGGCGCTTTTTATTTACAAATCCGTGCTACTTTTTGATTTTTGTAAGTTTTTGTGCGAGTCACACACTCCCAAATACAGGAAGCTGCGGCAATTTCTTCCGCAAGTTTCTCATTGTGCCACGCTTTTCATTCAAAGCTGGTGTTTTTTGACAAAATACCGGCAAAAACAACAATATTTCATGTGGGTGCAGATTTTCATGTTGTTGTCAACGTTGTTTTTGTTGTTTTAAGTATTTTTGTCACATCAGTTGGGTCTCTTGTAGACGCTGTTGTTGCAGTTGTTGTGGCTTATATTAATATATTTGTAAGCGAAATGTTGTGTATTGCTATGTTTGCTTGTTAGTGTGTATGTATAAAAAAATGTATGTATGTATGTGTTTATGCTTCAAGTGTCGTCCCTTTTGTTTTACGATTTGTTTGCCATTTCTGCATAATTGCTCATAAAGCACGCTTCCTTTACACACACACACACATGCATGCGTACCTTTTCATAATTTCCACTTCTTCCGCCATTCGCTGGTATCTCCTGTTGCATTTCCGTTGCTGCTGTCAGCGCACTCGCTTTTGACTTCAATTTTGTGGCATTGAATTTTACATTTCCCATACTTACGAATTCATAAAGGGAAATTTAGTGCGCCGCCATTCAGCCATGACCATCATCCCAAACGCTAAACGAGTGTGCATTTATGTACATATGTATGTATATTTGTGTGTGTTGCGCCGCACCTTCCTTTGCTTACCTGCACACTCCGTATCCACACTTGAAGAGTGAATGTAAGTGTGTACTTCAGTGTGTGTGTGCGTTGTGTATGTGCTTCTGTTTGCCGCCTGTCGCTCAGCGCTTTCAACGTCATTACTTATGACTTCCGGCCGCTGGGCAGTCGCGTCAGCTAGTGACTATGTGAAATTTCTAAGTTCGCCACTAAAAATCTGCTTTATATTCTAGGATCTTGCTACTTTTCGTGTGTTTATTTTAGGTTGTTTCGACTTGGTTTTATTGTTTTTGTAAAATATATGTGTGTATGTGTGAAGGCAAACGGCGCTCAGTCTATTTACACGGCAATTTAAAGGCTAGTTGTTGTTGCGTTGTTTGTTGATACTTTGTTTGGCCAATTTGCATGCATTCACCTGTGGCGCAGACGTCGCTTTTGTTCCCCTCTCCGCAATAACTTGCCATACAGACCGTTAATTTCTATTCTAATTTAAATATTTATTATAAGTTTTTGTTTTCACGGCTGATTGCCCACTTACTCACTTAGTTATGCAAATAGAAGCACACACATGAACACCTTTGTATGTAAGTATGCAGATATGTATGTATGAATGTATGTTAATACGTATGTAAGTATGTTTGTTGGTTAATACGTTTTTACGTATGTTTGTATGTTTGCATATAGCAGTTCGATCGGCGTCTTCGGCGCAACCGTATCGCGGTGTTGCTTTGGTGGGTGAGTCATTTCACTGCGTTGGTGATTCCAAGAAATTGATTGAGCACTTTTTGTTGTTGTTATTTAGTGTTCTTCAAGTTTATGTATATCTCAGCTGTGGGTTGTGTTGCTTGCTGTGGGGTGTTTGCGTAAACGCTGCTGGAATTAGCGCCTGCTCAATTAATGTAATTTTCTTCTGTTCATATCTTGTAAATATGTTTATGTGTATGTATGCATATTATTTAGATATATTTATGTGCTTTTAAATATAAATACTACATAAATACTGGAAATAATCGCAAATACGTACATATTCAGCACATAATTACATCATAAGCAAGTATTTAGAGCATTAGGGTGAGTCAAAAAAAAAAAAATTAAACTTTCGAATTCATGTAGTAAAATAAAAAAAATCCTTGAAAAAATAACACTTAAATGAAGCTGTTCTGATTAAGTGGTTACATGAGTTTTCTCGAGTAAAAAACAGCAATTTTAAAAAACAACAATAAACAATTTTTTCTCATATAAAACATGAAATATTTTATTCGAATTTTTTAGTGTTACAAACATACACTATTAACAACGAAATTCTGAAATTTTAAACTCGGCCATTGCGACGCCATTTTCGTTGACCCTTCGGAAAAAATATACGCAAGCTTTGGCAGGATAGCTCCTTACAGGACCATCTATAGGGAGAAAATACGTTTTTTAGTTAAAACCTTAACTTAGAACTTGGACGAAGGAAAAAAAACTGAAAATTGGATTTTTTGACAGACATTTTTACAAAAAAATTTAAATTTCAGTGAAAATTTCGCGACATTTTTTTTCAAATAGTTGTAGTCGAAAAAAAAATCCTTCTTCCAAGTCTTTAAGAATTGTATCTCAAAGACCAGTGTGAAATTTCATGAAGATCAATTGAATATCTCTCGAGATATCTTGTTAAACGACTTCAAAAACACAGTTTCGAGAAAAACGGATTTAAAGATGGTGCACTTAGTTCAGCTAGCCCCGAGCGCACAAGTTCTCAAGGCTGTATCTCCGACTTTCGGATCAACTTGAAAATTATGACAATATTCTAGAGGTGTTGTAGAATTTAATAAGGCAAATAAAAAAAAATCGATTTTTTGAAACCCGTAAACCCATGTAACCCCTTAAAAATACCATAACTTTTGAACCGTTTAGGATACAATTTCTTGCGGATACCCGAAAAGCATATATTTTTTTTAAATTACTTTCTGGACCCTTTCTTTTTAATTCAAAAACTCGAATGCTTAGAAGCCTAGAAAAGTAATATTTAAAATTAAGCTATAATACCTTCATAAATGTATACAAAATATTTCATGCTAAATAATTTTTCATACAATGATATGATTTTGATCGTTCAGTTTGTAAGATAGCTATATGCAATAGTGGTCCGACATTGGCAGTTCAGACAAATGAGCAGCTTCTTGCCGAGAGAAGAATGTGTGCGAAATTTTAGATCGATATACATATGTATGTATTAAAAACCAGGGGACTAGTTCGCGTATATTCAGAGAGACGGACATGGTTAACTCAACTTAGCTCCTCACGCTGATCATTTATAGCTGTCATCAATTCGCCAAGCGTTACTCTTCAGCGAATCAAACAAACTATTTCATGTTCAAACAAACGGGCAGCACTTGTGGTACGCTAACATGGCTTCTGACGCAAGCGTTATGACTCATTCTTAGCGAAGAAATTATTTTTTTCGACTTCAAAAATTTTTGTTTTTGCTTTCTATAAATTTATTTTATTGATTTTAGACTAAGTTCTAAAAATACAAAAAAAAAAAGAAATTAGTTATTTCATTTGCCATTCGGTCCATTCACAATAGTAAAACTGATCTGAAATATACAAAGCCAAACTTGGTAGCATTGAAGATAGCGGTTATTCTACTTTAAAGAGGTATCCGCATACCCTCTCGCAACAATCCAACTCGATAACTTTGTTGTTGCTTTTATATATAGTTTTTTTGACAAGAGAGCAAAAGCAGTTAGAGAAACGTCGAATTGAAAACATAGTCAGACTTTGTTCGTAATTTTTAAATTCTTAATTCTTGTGTCGTTCCATTAAAGTGATTCCCCTAGGCCCCAATACACTTGTGCCAACGTTTTTTCCAGTCCTCGAAACAGTTGTTAAAGTCAATTTCTATAATAGTCTTCAATGCTCGAAGTCGTCAATTGACTCATAATGGTTTCCCCAGAGCGGTCATGTGAGTTTGCTGAAGTCACACGGAGCAAAATCAGGCTTCGCGTAAACGACGCATAACACTGAAACAGTATTCCGTGCTGACAGAATTCGTAGTGTCCCACACTTCGATAATCGAAGAAAGCTGTCAACATGACCTTGATTTTTGACCTGCTTTAACGTGGTTTTTTCGGTTTCGACTCACCTTGGCCACTATAATCGGCCGATTGATCGTCTGCTTCCGGATCGTAAGCAAAAATCGAAGACCCATCGCCAATAATAATACGTTTCATGAAATCCTGGTAGTCGGAAAGCATTGTTTCTCAGACGTTAACGCGACGCTGTTTTTCGAAAAAATGTTGTCAACTTGGAACCAATCGTGCTTTCACTTTTCTTAGGCCCAAATGATATTTCAAAATTGTTTTCAGTCATCCTTCCGATATTCCAACGATGCCAGTAAGATCTCTGATTGTTAATCGTTGAGTCTCAAGCACCAATTCCTTTATTTTATTGACGTGTTGATCCTCAGTTGATGTTGATGACCGTGCTGAACGTGGTTCGTCGTCAACGCGTTCTTGACCCTATTTGAATAATTTGTACCAATCAAAAACACTTGGTCGCGACAAATAATTATCACCGAAGGCATTTTCAACATTCTGAAAGTTTCGGCACCAGAAATTTAATTCCGCTTACAAAATTTATTGCAACTTCTTTATTGAATAATTTCACTCAACGTAAAATGCGCCGAGTGGTCATTATGTTCTTCAGAAAGAAAGCGTATATTGGCACAGATGTCGTGGAAAACTTAATATATTTGTTCAGGGTATAATTTTTCCTTGTACGGATATTTTTTCCCCTGCTGATAAGTTCCTTTTAACCCATGAATTCGATTGTTTAACTTCTGGCTCACCCTACTAAGTATGCCTCCAAGTGCACGTTAGTCTATAATTTCGAATAAATAAACTTGTTGTGGCTATTGTTTTTGCTAATTATAGCAACATGTTAATAAGAAAGTGTTTGAATAATAAACATTTTTATGGCAATTGATTTTCGTTTTATTTGGCAAACAGACGTTCGAGAATGTTTACCGAAAATATTTACTATTTCTGCGGTTATTTTTCTTTCCAATTTTACATTACGCAAGTGAGGTTATGAGAAATGGCCTATTTTATTTATAAATATTTAGCTTCATAACCTTTGTAATATTATCTACATATTTTTAATGATTTATGCGAATATTTTTGGAAAGATAAAATAACGGAAATTCCTATAGGTATAGCTTTCGCACCAGTCGCAAAGTAAACACATGTCTTTGACAATTTTGTTTGTTTTTACCTTGGCGAATTACCAAACAAAAACTTGCAGTGTTTTCACCTGGAGGACATTCATTTTGAAACCTCACGTTTCGTGCGTTAAACTCACATCACATGTTTAACGTTCAGTAATTTTCCAACCTTACGGGCACTTATGGCTAACGGGTAAACAATTTCCACATTTTAAATGTGAACAGATGAGTTTCCCCGCGCGCCCTTCTTTCAATAAATACAAATCAATGTCTGCTGTGGCTTGCATGCCACAAATAGTATTGGTCCATGCTCTTTTAAAGGTGAACACGTAGCCAACATTATCGTCAATTGCGGGCGCTACCTGGCGATTGCTCACGTCGAAGTGCTAAATACTTTCAGCAGGACATGTCAATAAGCCATACAAAGCGTAAAGCCTTAGGAACGCATTTTGGTTAAGAAAATACCCGGAAAAGTGGCCAGCTAAGAAAGATATTTTAGGCTGACAAATGGTGTTCTGATGGTAATGTGTTCGTAATATTATTAAAATATTAAAAAATATAGTTGCTAGTTTGACTTTTTCATAGGGTCCAAAAACAGTATGCCCATTTTTACTTTACTTTTAAATATTTAGTTTTGGTATTTGTTTACATTCACTTCTAAGTTAATTAAGTGTAATTTTAAATAAACCATATTGATTTTCAATTTTATAACGGTACTAAATTTTTGTTAAACTATTGCGTTTAAGATGCTCTCGAATGTCTAAACTTCACTGTAATAAGGTATATCGATAATCGATAACACAACTTTACCTTGGTTATTGATTTTGGGTTATGAAAGTTTTAGAAATTGGTTCTGTTGTTTTCAGACAAAGGAAACTATTATACCATGGAGCAACATATTGCAAGAGTATAACAAATATGGGTCTTATGCCACGAAGTTCAACCAGCGAGAAAACAACTTTGTCCATGATGAGTATCCGTAATATCTAAAGATCAGATCTTCTATGGGTTCACGGGCCTTCTATCGGTCAATTGTATATATAAAGGTTGCATCCTGTAATGGTTGGATCTGAACAATTTGTTGGTAGAATGAATCTATGCCGAAATTTCGTGAAGATATCACGTCAAATAGAAGGCATTCCATAAAAGCACTTATTTCTGATCGTTCAGTTTGTACGACAGCTATATGCTATAGTTTTCCGAAATTGGTGTTTCCAACAATTGAACAGCTTTTTGAGGAGAAAAGAACATGTGCAAAATTTCAAATTGATATCTCAAAAACTGATGGAAAAGACAGACGTTTATGGCCAAATCGACTCTAAATAATACCCTTTGGCCCCAATACACTTGTGCCCACGTTTGTTCCAATCCTCAAAATAGTTGTTAGATTCAATTTCCCTAATACTCTTTAATGCGCGTAGCCATTCACGTTTAATGTCTTCAATTGACTAAAAACGGTTTCCCCGAAGCAGTCGTTTGAGTACGCTGAATAGCCAGAAGTCACACGGACCTAAATCAGGCGAATACGAAACGAAATCGGTTGAAAATTTGGCAAAAAACTCACTAAGAATCAATGCAGTATGCGACGGTGCATTATCGTAGTGAAAAAGCAAGAGTTAATTGCGGGCTCTTTTTTTAACGAATAGCTTCGCTTATAACACTCAAATAATATTCCGTGTTGACAGTTTGGCCAGTGGGAAGGAAGGAATTCGGACAACATAACCTTAATTTTTGACTTGCTTTGACGTGGTTTTTCGGTTTCGGCTCATCTTTGACACGGTATTCGGCCGATTGCTCGTCTGTTTCCGGGTCGTAGGCATAGATCCCAGACTCATCGCTAGTAATAATATGTTTAACGACATTCCGGTAGTCAGAAAGTATTGTTTCACAGACGTTAATGCGACGTTTTTTTTTTTAAATTGTGTGATTTCGGTAACAATCGTGCTTTCACTTTTCCTAGGCCCCACTTATATTTCAAAATGTTTTTCCGGTTCCGATATTCGAACGATGCCAGTAAGATCTCTGACTGTTAATTCCCCGATTCCCAAGCACCAATTCCTCTATTTTATTGACGTGTTGATCATGAGCTGATTTTCATGGCCGTTCTGAACGTGGTTCGTCATGAACGCGTTCTCGACCCTCTTTGAATAATTTGTACTAATGAAACATATAGAGTTTCAAATTATTCCACTCATCTGATTATCAGCCTGAGTATTGCACTATAGCTTACAATCAGTTTTTTATATAATGCCGTAGGTGAAGGAAGGTATCACTTACAAATGATTATGAAAAATAATTTGTAACTTACAAGCTAGCTCAAAAGCCACTGCAGCCTTCTAGATGAGTATGTCTGTATGTATTATCGCTGTTGTAATTTCGACATTTTCAATTTATTGCTAAGTTTTGTTGTACATAAATGGCGTGTAACCAATTGCAGCCAATTGCCTTTTGAACTTTTATTGTTTTTCGAATGTTGTGTCGGCGATAGTGGACCTCTAAAACTGAAATTAAAAGGTATACAGTGCATATTTATGCATGCATGTATAAATATTATACATATGTACATATGTATATGCTCACATGTTTAACCGCCAAATGCTATATTATTTTGTTAGCACATATTTGACATGCTTCGCCGCCGATGGCAATTGATCTGGCGGTGATGTCGCTACTAGTCGGCCAGCACCACGCCACACCACACCACACACCGCATAGCACATCAGTAGAGGGCAGCAGTAGTTGCTCGCTCACTTGCTGCTGCTGCCAGCCACCGCTGCAATTACCACACCCCATCAGCGCCGCCGAGTGAGTTCGTGAGTGGAGTGTCCATTGCCACGAGTGTGTCATTTAGTGTTGATTGCCAATTTAATGCCGGTATTTTAATACACAAATTTATTTATGTACTATGCATATATGTACAGGGTGTTTCAATGAGAGTTATGTGATATCTTAAAAAACACTCATTGTTAAGGAATTTAATTAATGTATTATTTAATGTGAAGAACAATCAATACTAACGGGTTTTTCAAAAATAAAACAAAAACGGCTTTGTATATCTATGAAATTCTATATTCCTGTAAAAATAAGTTCGTTGCCATAATGTATGGAAGTCGATTTGTTTTGCATGGCCATCATGGGCATCCTAGTCCATATCATCAAATTCGGTCCAAAAATATTCGGTTATCATTGAGCGGAAGCGATACCCATTCACAGTAACATGCCGGTCTTGATCATCACGGAAGAAGTACGGCCCAATGGCACCGCCGCCCCATAAACCAAACCAAACCGTAATCTTTTTGGGATGCAAAGGTGACTCATGGAGTACGTGTGGATTGCCTGCCTGACCAATAACGCATATTTTGCTTATTGGCGAAGCCATTCAGCCAGAAATGAGCCTCATCGCTAAAGATGATTTTTCGATGAAAATCCGGATCATTTTCAAGTTGTTGCTCAGCCCAATCTTGATCTTGTAAGGATTTAGGACAAGATCTTTTCGCAAAACTCGCCACAACGACGTCACAGAGATGCCCAACGCTAGAGAACAACGTGTGAGAGACGGATTTGAATCTTCCTCACTTGATGCGCTAGCGGCAGCAATATTCTCGACACTAAGAGCACTTCTTTGTCTCATTGGCAGGGGAACATTTTGTATTCTGCTTGTGGGTTCAAATTTTTCTACTAGACGCTCAATCGTTGATCTGACAGGACGAAACGACGATTATGACAACCATAAATTGGACGCAGCGCTCTGGAAGTTAAGGCCACTGATTCGAATTTCGGTAGTAAATTTTAATAATTTCGATTCGACTCGTTGTTGGGTCGTATATCTTTTCATGAGGAAATGACAAATCTTCAGTTTGCTGTCCCTATGAAAAGACCTGATATTAAGTTCTGCGTATAAAATCATTCAAATGGCTTCACGACTTCTTTTGCAGGAACGAGTATAATGAACCAATTTTCGATTACTTTTTCCACTAACTCAAGTCGTATGTCATGTGTAGCACGTTCAATATTGACTTCTTGGAGGCAATTCAATGTCACAATTTCATGAAATAATCGAATCTCCAAACGTTTCTCGCAATAATGCGACTGTAGCACGT
The DNA here is from genome assembly GCF_024586455.1 of Bactrocera neohumeralis. Taxonomy (NCBI): domain Eukaryota; kingdom Metazoa; phylum Arthropoda; class Insecta; order Diptera; family Tephritidae; genus Bactrocera; species Bactrocera neohumeralis. Next base: position 50,397,580 of record NC_065919.1, read on the forward strand.
GCTGTGTGGCACTTGGCCGCGTTTTGCTGGAACCAAATGTGGTTAAGATCAACTTCTTCCAATTACGGCCATCAAAAGTTGGTTATCTATCTATACCGCTCTCCATTGACAGTAACAGCTTTATTTCGGAAGAAGTACGGACCGATGATTTCATCAGACAAAAATCATACCATACTGTCAATTTAGATGAATGTCATGATTGTTTATGAGTAATTTGTGGATTTTCTCTACACCACAATCGACAGTTGTGTTTATTTACCGCAGCACGCAATGAAAGGGAGTCTCATCGGAAAAGATGATTTTCTTATAAAAATCGTTATCGTTTTCAAGTTGTTCCAAGACAAAATCAGCAAATTCACGACGTTTACGGTGATCCAATGACTTTAGTTCTTGGGTGAGAACAAATTTATACGGATTCAAGCACCAATCCCTTCTCAAAATCCGCCAAGTTGTGGTTTGAGACAGTGCCAATTCTTGAGAACGTCTTGGAATCGGCAAATTGCGGTCTTCAGCAACATTTGCCGGAACGGCAGCAATATTTTCATTACTTCGAGCGATTATTTGTCTTATTAGCACTTGAACATTATGTAAAGAAGATGTACCCTCGAAATTTGTAACTATTCGACGAATAGCAGGCACAGGTGGACGACTATTACGACCATAAAATGGCAAGAGCGCACGAAAAGTTCCCGTTGGAGAAGGACTATTTTGTTCATGAAAAAAATAAAGATGATGGCATATTAAAACTGGCCGAAACGACCCTAAGAAATCAAATCATCCCTATTGGAAAACCCAATATGTATGTATGTATGTGGACACGTAAAAATGTGTGTATATTGTTTACATGTCCCTCAACTCCATTGCCACAGCGGAAGGGAGCATTGTTCGTTGCACTTGTTGCATTCCTAAACGCTGTTTTCATTATTGCTGTTGTTGTCGGCGTTGCAGTGGAGGTCGCTTCAATGTTGTACGACATTTTATGTGCAACATTCATACACACACACACACACACACATATGTACATGCTTACTATAAAATTTCAGCTCGCTTCGTCTATTGTTGCTTTCGTAGATTTTCGGTCATTGGACGCTGAAGTGGAGTAGCTGCAGCCACCGCTTAGCGTGTGGTTTCCAGCACACACACACGCACATACAAAGCGACAACTATGCTTGCTTTGGTCCATAATTGATTGCAAAGCCACATACAGCCACATACGGCCACACTTTCAGGCATGTGGTTGCGTGTATGCATATATGCATGTTGGTATGTGTGCTCGCAGATAAGTGCGCACAAATTAAGTTATACTCATGGAAGTAACCGCATAAAGCGCAGATATGCTAATAACTAGCTGGTGAACTCCGGCAACTATGGTAGTTGCTGTTTTGCTTGTTGATTAACAGACTTCACTCGGCGGACACCGACCACCGGCCACCATCCAACAGCCAGTGGCTACTGTCTACCGTCTGCGGCGCGCTCTTTTCTTTTTTTTTTGCATATATTAAAATATTTTCACTGGCATTTGTCTGCGAATGTGATTTGTGCAGTTGAAGACACACGTTTCTATGTATGCTCAATGGAATGAAGAAAACAAAAACTATCAAGAAATGGGAAAGTAAATTGAATTTGTTGTTGTTTAACTATATGCTATAGTTTCCATTGAAACCACTTTGAAGTAGGTTACGAACGGTTTTTGCCAGTTTTAAATGGTTTACTAGTTGGCTTTTGTTTACTGGCGTCATGATAAATAGTGGCTAGCGGGTCATCGATTGATTTGTGGCTTATAAATAGTAGTTTTTGGTACTGAAAGGTTTTTTAGTAATCTGTTATATTATCAACAGTGAAATTTCAGAGCGTTTGGCCAGTATAGAGCACCCTAAAACGATGCAACTTTGACAATCACCCAAGACGGTCTCTACGGGCGAGTGTTATTCCAGCGGCTGGTTATCTGAAACAAAATGAAAAGCAAGATTTTAATGCATATAAGACTTGCTTATAAAGTATATATGTACGTTAAGCTTTACATTATTTTTTTGGAAAATGGTTGACTTCTAAAATAAAATGTTAAGTGCATATATGTATGAGGTTCGCCTCCCCCAGGTGGAATGCAATGAAATAAAATGCATAAAAATGAGCGACATCGAAAGAGAAATGTCGATAATAAGCGTCAATGAAGCCCTCGTGTGAACGCAGTCTTACTTATTAAATCGCCCTTTGGGTTGAAATTTTTAACAGTTTGCTTGTTTCCTATTTATTTATTTAAAAGTTATTTTATTAATGGCATGTTGCAAAAATAAAATAAACCATATTTTTCTCTTGAAAAAATATTAATATTAACATCACATACTTATACCCTGACCAGGTATATACATACATACAACGTATGTATGTACATATAAAACCCGGAAGGAAGCGCCGGAGATCCTATAAAACATATAGATTTATAAATAATCAGCATGCCGAGCTGGGGCGATTTAGCCAGTTACGTCTGTCTGTCCGTCCGTCGAACTTGTCCTTCAGATTTCGTTCTGAAAACTTGCACACGTCCTTTCTTTCCTAGGTAGCTACTTATTTGTCGGAATCGCCGATATCGAACGAACGGAATCAAGTCTTTGCATTGGAAAGTTTCCTATTTGACGAGTTATCATCATGAAATTCAGCACGGGTTATTATTGAAACCAACCATATCAGCTCCGAAAAAGTTGTTCTGATCGGACCACTATAGCATATAGTTGCCATAGAAACTGACAGGTCAAAATCAAGTTCTTGTATGGAAAATAAGAAATTTGACGAGTTATTTTCACGAAATTCTACACGGTTTATTATCCAAACCAACGAAATAACCTCCAAAGAAATTATTCAGATCGGACCACTATAGAACCACATTACAAAATGCGTCATAACTAAACAATTATGGCCAACATATGACAGGGAAAGAATCAATGACTTATTAAATAGGTCAAGAAAAAGTATTTATAGAATAACAGCTCCTACCCCATGGCACTGGCCATTTGGGGAACATGCGTCCAAAATGGGATTGCCCTACAACGACATCTGCCGTGGCTGCGGAGTAGCAGGGAACAAGGAAACAATCTTCCACTTTCTCTGCGAATGCCCAGCTCTAGCACAGATCCGACACAAAACACTCGGAATCCACCAAGCACCAAACCTTGAATGGATTTCCACCAAAAGCATATCGGACATAAGTAGTTTCCTCGAAACCTCAAAATGGTTTGAGAGAGAAGGTGAAACGTAATAGCAGATACAGGAGGTTCTACGAATAGTGTATCAAAATGGCACATCAAGTGCTAATTGAGCCCGATAGGGCTGCACTCCTACCTACCTACCTACCTACCACTATAGTATATAGCTGCCATACAAACCGACCGATCAAAATGAAGCTCATGTATGGAATCTTCTGTATTTTTGAAGCGACTGTTTGTAGCTTCGATGCCATCAAACTTAACGCGTTTTCTTGGTTTCTGTTGTGATTTTAGCGTTTTGATGCACAAATTACGCTTTTGCTTGGTATTTAATATCAAAATATAACTGGCTTTTCATTGTGATTTGTGCAAAGAGAACTAAATATTTTCACTTATCAAATATTTTTTAATAAGTCTATTAAAAAAAACACTTTAAAATTGGCTTAAAAACACTTAATAATATTAATTACGTGCTTATAAACTAAAATTTAAATAAATGAAATTAAAGCAAGCCCCTTTGCTGTGTGTTATTCTCAGTAAAATTATTCAAATTTCCGGCCAATTGTATGCATCACCTAGTTTCGCTGCGAATATTCATAAACACGTTATATGCATGTGTATGTACGTATACCATATATTTTATATACATACATACATATGTACATATTTAGTGAAGCAAACGCGATTATGCCAGCTGGTTTCTGTGTATGACAATATTTTTTAGTATTCTCACGTGGCAGAAATACAACAATTACTATACATACATCTGCATACACACACACACACACACACACACATAGTCTCATACTATTTTTTAGCAGTCATTCATCACCTTGCAAGTTCATTGATACGCGCACCCTAACACCCCACGCCGTGTGTGGACACAGGAAATGGCATGATATGTAGATATATATATATATTTGTGTATGTATGTATTCGTACGTGTAATTTGCATGTTCCAATTTGAAAAGTAGCCTCGCACACGTGTCCCCAGTTCATATTTGAAAAGTTCGCCTTTTTTGCGAAATAAATTTTTTATCAGCAAATCTATTAGTTTCACCCCAATTCACGACAATTGCGCATAATCAAATTTAAAAATCACTTTCAATAGCGCAAGTGTGCGTGTATGTATGTACATATGTATATGCATGTGCGGAGGTAAGCTCACCGCCAGTAGGTAAGTAAGCGAAGGTGAAAACTATAAAATCTCCCACAAATTCGCACGTTCGTTTGGCTGCGTTTCAGCGCGAGTCTCCCACATTGCTCTCATTACACACTTTTCGCTGCCAAGCTTAAACGCTGCTACTAAGTGGCAAGCTTTTCTAAAACACCACTATTATATAGTATACATAAATATATATACATACATATATATATATATGCAAACATACTAGTAACATATTGCACGTAATAACTGAGTTTTGTATAAAATAAATATGATTGTTTTTCCCCCATAAACCACGTTTGAGCGCAAATATGAAATCTGTTTCGCAATGCCCGATCAAGCTGAAAGATTTCTTTGCAATTATTTAGTAGCGACGTGTCAGCAAAACGCTCTGGTTGCGCCATTGTTTATATTTCAAGCGCGATTATTTTCTACACCAGTTCCAGTTTGCTCCACTGAAGCGGTTAATTTCCATAATTTCCCAAGTTGTGGCTAAAGTGTTTCAAGTGCAAGCAATTATTGTGAGTTTTATTTGTTTTATTACTTACTCTTTGATCTTACACATAATAAAAAAAAATCATGGTGTGAATAATAACATTCACTTGTGAATTTGTTAAAATTAACACACTTATGTAAAAAATTCGGATTGTATTGCAATAAAACTAAATAATTTCGGCAATTTTTCTTCTATTCTTTTTAGCAAAATGCAATTTCGATCAGGAAGATAAGCCACATCGTTTGAGTCTGGATGTGGGCGATTCGGTTGTGATACTGAAGGAGACAACACATTGGTATTATGGTTACAAGCAGAGGTGAGTTTGATTTTTCTAACAACAAAGCTGTGAACTAAATGCGCTAAAATATTACTTGACTGCCCGAATATTTCGATTTTAATTCAAATGTACTATTTTTGCTAATATATTTTTGAAAAATATTCGATTTGCTCGTATCAAATACTCACCACAACTCATACTATTTATATTGTATGTATGTATCTTTAATTATTATATGTTATATAAATATAAAAACAATAAAAATATTCATAAAAGTGATCGATAAGTAATAATCGAAATGTTGTCAAACGTTTTTCTTTCCCTTCAAACAAATATTATTTAAAAATTAATCGTTTTTAAATTAGGAGAATTGGAAAATATTCCTCAAAGTATATAGTAGATCGATAACAAATAATCGATAGACGATTTTTATTTGCCTCTTTAAAATATATACATACATATACACATATCAAAATACTATAACACGAATTTATGCTCTATTGAGAGCAGCACTTAATTCTTTTTAAGACTAGGAAAATTGAAGAATATTCATAAAAATTATCGATAAGTAATAATCGAAAAATCGACAAACGTTCTTTTCTCTCTCCACACATATATTCAAATATTAATCGTTTTTAAAATTAGGAGATTTGGAAAATATTCCCTAAGTATCGATAACAAATAATACAAATTTGGATAAACGACATTGATTTTGCTCCTTCAAACTTATGTATGTATGTATGTACATAAGTATGTATATCCAAATACTATACTAGGAGTTTATGCTCTGTTAGGAACAACACTTAATCTTTTTAAGTCTTGAAAAATTTAAAAATATTCATAAAAAGTATCGATAAGTAAAAATCGAAATATCGATAAATGCTTTTATTTCGCTCCAAAGATATATTTAAATATTAATCGTTTTTAAAATTAGGAGCATTGGAAAATATTCCTCAAAGTATCGATAACTAGGAAAATAAATATCGATAAACAATTTCTATTTTCCTCCTTCAAATATATATGCATACCTATATGAAAATACTACACCAGGAATTTATGATCTATTAGGAACAACATTTAGTCTCTTCTAAGACTAGAAATTTTTTTAAATATTCCTAAAAAATATCGATAAGTCATGATCGAAATATTCATAAACTCTTTTATTTCCCTCCAAACATATATTTCAATTGATTTTAAAATCGGAAAATATTCATAAAATTATCGATAACAAATAATCGAAATATCGATAAACGATTTTTATTTCCCTCCTGAAAATACGAATTTATGCTCTATTAGGCAAATATCTCATTTTCAAAAGTGCTCTTAAAGAAGTTTGTGAAACCGATAACACATTCGTTATCCCTAACTGGCTACTGAAAATACTTAATCAAAATCTTTTAGATGATGCAAAGAAGAATTTATGGAAATCAAAAATTATTGAACAAATTTAATCGAAATAAAAAATTGGTATATCGATTATTATAATATGCCTGTAGCTAAAAATTTAGAAAAAGGGCTTGTTGTCAAACTAGTTTATAAAAAAATTAAAATTTATTTCACAATATTTTCAATCTTCAGAAATATACTGTAAATTGTCAAGATTAAAACTTAAGTTTCATAATGCATTTTTAACGATAACTTGAATTCACAACACTCTATAGTTTTATTAGGTAACCCGCAAGAAGAGTAAATATTTTTGATTTACTATCTTTGTTTCAAGAAGCCAAAGTTGAACAAATAAATTGTAAGCACAATTTGTCTCTGAGACCCCGTCTTCACATTTAATGGTTAATATTATATTATATATTAATTGGTCTAAGTTCAACATTAGCGTCAAGTAGACCAAATCCACTATATTACTTTGAAATCCCGCTTTGCCCTCAGCTGAGCGTGCAATTAATTTGAGTTTTAAGCGAAATTAACTTATTTTTGAAATGACATTATTAATAACCGCACGAAGTAAAATTAAGTAATATACTTTGCTGTGGAAAAGAAATATAGTGTGTGTGAAAAAAATATGCCAAAATTAATTTGAAACGATTATTTCTTCTATTAGTGTAAATATGAGTGTCTCCTAAAAACGTTTGCAATTTTTGTGACTTTCAGCGAATTCGTGTCTATATAAGTACATATATTGCCCTGTAGGAAACGTCGATAGTAAAACTGGTTCACTAACGACTTCCGAAGTAATTTTCTTTGCTGTGAATATCTGGTATATGCTTGTCATTGAGAATTTTCTACTAGAGGCTGAACTATGTTAGTGTCAAAAAGAAGTTACTTCAAAAAGTCGACCGAAAGGTGACTTGAAAATACGAGATCTCATGGGGTTTGTTTACATATACAAGTACATTGCTATGCAGTTAAATGAATACAATTGCATATAATGTTGAACATTTTTTATTAGTTCAATGTTCATAATTGAATACTACAATGTACAAAAAATAAAATTATATATTATTATATGTATGTATATGTACTATTTACACACCTCTAAAACACCCCAGCTTTAACTGCAATTAGTGCTTCCAACTGAATATTTTAATTTCTTTTGAGCAACATTCGCTAGATTGTTCGACAGTTTCGAGTTCAAATTCATAAACCCACTATTCGTCACCATTAATGATGCGTTTGATAAATGTAGGATCCTCAGCTACTCGTATAATGTAAAGCATCTCTCTTGCGACCTCTACTCGATATCTTTTTTGCAAAAATTTAGATCTCTTGGTACGAGTCTACCATTGACATGCTTCATACCCAAAACAACATAAGAAATGCTGAGATCCTCTGTTATGTCTCTGTTGCCAACACGACGATTTTCAAACACTTTCTTAAACTTTTTCGATTTTTATGATGAACGGAGATGAATGGGCAACTCACATGATTCACGTTTTCGATGACGTTACGATCTTTACTGTATGTCTTATGCTACTCAAACACTTGGGTATGTGATAAGTAAGACTATCGAAAGCACTTTCAATAATACTTAATAGTGATCCCATTTGAAACACGAAATTTGTAGCAAGTTTTTTTCATAGTAAAAATCGTCCGACAAATTTTTCGCGTTTTTGACAAACACGCACCATATGACATATGGAGAACAAACTACGGTGAAAGACGGTTGCACCAATCTAGGAATTTTGTTTATCAGTCCGGGTCAAATTTGATCTGATGGTATTTTCGAGGAGGAAAAAAAAATATTATGTATATCTTTATTTAAAAGAAAAAAATCTAATTTCGATAAACGATTTTTATCACTCTTCTTCAATTATATTCAACAACTATACTACGAATTTATGCTATACGAGGGTTGCCTTTATATTTCGGGAGTAGAGACCGAAAAACAAATTTTAATCATCGAAAATCGCTTTACTGTTTTTCAAATTATTCTCCATTACGATCTATACACTTTTACATGCGTTTGAATCAATTTCCGAAGTACTTTTGACAATCTGATTGAAGAGTATCCAAAGCATGCCTTTTGAACGCATCAACCGCCACTTCAGATGACGAAAATCGTTGACCTATTAGTTTATTTTTTACGTACGTGAATAAAAAGAAGTCATTCGGTACCAAGTCAAGACTATATGGTGGATGACTCATCAAATTCATGTTTTAAATGCTCAAAAATGCAGTTGTTTCAGTCGAAGTGTGAGAGCCAGCTTTGACGTGGTGAAGAGTGATTCGTCTTCGGCGGTTGGTTTTCCTGATTTCTTGAAAGACAACTGGCAAACAGGTGGTTGTGTATCAATTACAATTTACTGTTCTGCGGTGTTCCAGTGGTATGATTGCGACAAGTCCAGTTTTCCAAAAAAAAAACAGCCATCATTTGCTTGGAAGTGTTTCGTGCGAGAACAACTTTTGTTGGATTTGGCTCATCTTGAAACATCCAACAGTCGACTGCTGTTTACTTTCGGACTCAGACGAGTAAATCCACGACTCATCAACTGTCACATTGTCATAACGTGTTTCGAAGCACCGCTTTCGTATTTTGTTAACACTTCTCCCGACCAATCGACACGAGTCTTTTTTTGAGCATTTGACAAATTGTGTGGGATCTACCTTGACCGATTTTTGTTTAAGTCAAATGTTCATGCAATATTGAATGTACCATATGCTAGTCCCACTAATGCCCATAGTTGTCTCAGTCGATAGGTCACATAATAATCTTGTAATATCAGTGATAATGCGCGCAGGATCAATATTTTCCGGAATAAGATCTGATTTTGGACGACCCTCATGAAATTTGCCTTGGAGGGATTTACGATTTTGATTGAATTGACTATACAATCGATAAAAACTGGTCGTTGATAGAGCTTCATCCTCAAAAATTCATCGATGCACTGTTGATGAGTTAATCCAGATGGAAAGTTGTAAAAAATAATTAGTTTTTGGTCGAGAAGAATATTTTAAGTCACTGTAAACAACACAAATAGCGCTCATATGTAAGTATGTCAAGACGTTTTGGGTAGCTCTGCAAATTACTAGCTCTTAGCTTCTTAATTGAAGGCAGGATGCAGGAAAATAAAATATCTGAATAATCGGCTGTATGGCAGATATGTGATATACATATGTAGTTGTCCGATTAGGATCCGATTTCCACAAATGATCAATAGAATTTTAACATGCACCTATGGTATGTATTAAATTTCATTTGGATATCGCAAAAACTGACAAAGAAATTTCTATAATCCTAATAAGCGCTGACTCGAAACCAGTTTTAGACCCATAGTCTCTTTGGCAAAAGTGTTCAAAATGATCCCATATACGCGATTTTATAAAAAAAAAACTAAACTTCGGCTGCACCAAAGCTAATATACCCTTCACAGGTGCATTTCTTTTAGTAACCGATCTAGTAATCCGATCTGAACAATTTTTTCAGAGATTATATTATTACCTTAAAGTAATCCATGTCAAATTTCGTGAAGATATATATATCGTCAAATGTGAAAGTTTTCCATACAAGAACTTGATTTCGATCGTTCAGTTTGTATGGCAGCCACATGTTACAGTGGTCCGATATCGGCAATTCCGACAAATGAGCAGCTTCTTGAAGAGAAAATGACGTTTGCAAAATTTCAAAACGATATCTTAAAAACTGAGGACTAGTTCGTATATATACAGACAGACAGACGGACATGGCTAAATCGACTCAGCTCGACATACTGATCATTGATATATATATATATATACTTTATAGGGTCTCCGACGATTCCTTCTGGGTGTTACAAACTTCGTGACAAACTTAATATACCCTGTTCAGGGTATAAAGATAGACGCGCATATGAATATTTCATCCCCCCTCCCTCCAGAGTTCCTGGGTGATACACAGGACCGTATGCATGCTTCGACCAAGTGAATAGTTTTCTTAATAAATTGCTTCCGTTCGCACAGATTTCTGTATAAATAATACGACTTTGCGCGTTTTTGCCTGCAATAATATCGTAAATCATCGTAAAATGCGCTCAGTACATATTTATATGGAATTTATTTATATCAGTTCCCAAACAATACCCTTTCACAGATACTTCATCACTCTCTCACGCGGCTGCAAACACATGTTGGCACTCCTATATTTTCAATAGCTACATACATATGTACATATACAACCGTATGTAAGTAATTGCTGCCATACTGAGTAGCATACTCCGCAATCGTCCCGCTTATCACCGCGAATGCCACAATTGAACAACGCACATATTGCACAAGTCCACACATACAAACACACTCACATACATGCGTTTGCTGCGAAAAATCGCCTTAAAAACTCCTTGCAATGCAACATAATTTTCGAATTCCTCGACATGTGTTGCACGGCGTGCCAAACGGTGTGAAAATTCCGCAGGCCGGCGCCATGTGCCTTACACATACTCATACATTGCCAAACACCGATCGTCGAACAACGTTTACCGATCACCGCTTGACGTTTGCAAAGATTTGCCGGCTTTCATCCTGTCCGCCGCGGATATTTACTTCTGCCTGCCTGCGCCGACCTTCTATCATCACTCATCTATTTCTTAACACTGTACACAATGCCTTTTTTGTGCTCAATTCGCTATTCGTTGTTATTTTACGGCTTGCGTTATCAAATCGTGCATTTAAACAAACAACAATTTCACAATTTCCATAGATAAAAATGCTACATTAGAAATAAATTCCAAGAAATGTTCCGCTTGCCTGTCGCAAATGATAAATGAGTGGCGTTTGTTTGTACGATGTTGTTATCAAGAGTTTCCTTCTTAGCTGGCTTTGTCATTTCTCGTTGTTTTATCTATAAGCATACACACATGCATACATGCATATACAATTGTTTATCTATAACCGCCGTTTGTGCCCGCTGACCTCTCCAACGCTTCAGCCATCCACTTCAGCACTGATAAACGCTGCATTGGCCACTACTGGCCAGTAGTGCCAAAGCATAGAAATTCAATTTTAAACTTGAAACTTGTATTTGTATATGCACATACATACATGTGTATGTATGTATGAGTGTACTTAGTGCACAGTCTTATCATCAACTCTACTATTGACTGACTGACTGCACTGACACCACACTTTTCGAATGCCAGCGCTGTTGTTATTGGCTCTTCGCCATAATTCAATCTTTCGCTTCCTATTGTTTATAAGCGGCACTTGTTTGTATGTGTGTGTCCACATGGTATATTTGTATTTATAAAATATATTTTATGTCTTCCCATTTTTTATGTGTGTTGTTTTCTTATTTTTCCATTTTCATCTTCATACACCATTAACGCATAGCACTGACCTCTTTCATACTCCAACTGACCCGTGCTGTCCACACAGAGTCACTTGAAAGGCATTGCGCGCAATCACACTCACACTAACACAAATGCGTGATTAAGTGCGCCGCCGCACTGGGTTCGGAAATGACAGCAATGTGATTCAATAAAAGTGAAAAAAAGAACGACAAAAACAAAATGTTCATAAATAACAAAAGTAAATAATAAAATAATAATAAAAAACTGTCAGCGTGTCGAAAGGGTCAGACAAATAAAAGAATTGAAATGAAATGCTTGAATGTGGAAATTGATTGAACATCTTGATGAGGAAATATCGAGTAAAAGCGCCACGAATTTCTTAATTTTGTGTGTCTTTCTCACGACTTGACCGATGTGATTACAAACATTGACCGGAATTAAAGCTAATATTTTTATCATTAATTGCTCTAACGATGTGAAAAAAGTTATCTTTGAAAATATTTTATTTTTTAAGTTCACTGGCAACTCTGTACAAATTTGTAAGAATTCGTATAAAGATATCGCAACTGGTTCTGCGTAATTTACTATATGATCAAATTTGACCCGGACTGATCCATTTACATAAACGGCGCACGTAAACCGAATTGTAAAATATTTTTTTCTCTAGTTTGGCACTTAACTTCAAAGTCATAGCTAATTTCGTCAACAATAACGTCAGTCCCGAAATCCAAGACAGAATAACTCTTGCCAAGAGGTGCTACTTCGGACTGAGTAGGCAATTGAGAAGAAAAGTCTTCAGCGAAAATTAAGACGTAACGCTGTTTGTCGTCCGAATGGATGAAAACACTGCAGCCCTGAGAGTATTTAATGCAGCATCCGCCGGGTGAGGCAGAGGAAAAGGAAGACCACCACTCCGTTGGAAAGACCAGGTGGAGAAGAGCCTGGCTACACTTGAAATATTCAATTGGCGCCAAACAGCGAAAAGGAAAAACGACTGACACGCTGTTGTAAGCTCGGCTAAAATCGCGCAAGCGCTGTCTACGCCAATAAAGAAGAAGAAGAAAAATTTAGAAAAATATTTTTTTATAATGAAAGCTAAAATTAAGCTTCAAGCTTTAATATACTTTCCAACGAGCTTTCATTGAGAAAATACCTGCATTACTGTAAAGCTCTAAAAAAGCGACTATACAGCAAATCTCATACATACAAAAAAAAAACATTTTGTCTAAAAGAAAAATATGAAACGCTTTAGCAATGTCCGAAAACCTCCGTATTTATGTACATACATACATATATGGCCCTTAGCAGTGTTACAACAAAAACACATACTTTTTATTTCGAATGCATTTGAACTGTTTTCTATTTTCTTCTACACCGCTTCGCCTCTAACGCCTAAACAGCTCGCCAACCGTTTTTGTTTTGGTCAGCTACAACTGAAGTATGTAAAAACAATTCTTCGGTTAATGACCGTAACCTTAGCGCGTGAAAAAATAATGAACCGTTTTTGTGGCAGTACGTGCCTTTTCATATTTATATGTATGCGTTTGTGTTTATTTATTTTATTTCGCTAAGATTTTTTTCCTGCGAAAGTACTGGGTAGTCATTGGTAAGTTTCACAATTTCCGCGCAAACTCGTTAAATTCGAAGTGAAGTGCGCTTATAACCACAATTGTGGCAAACTGAAAGTAATATAGTATAAATACGGAATATTCAATGTGTAATGCACATATACATACATACATACAGACGCGATAATTAAAAAATTACCTTTTTCATAAAGGCCAGCCATTCATTGCAAAATGCTCCTCTATATACATACATATGTACATATGTATGTGTGTCTGATTGTGCCGTACAGTTCACTGGCGGATCTCTCCTTAGTGACTTCTTCCAGCTAACAATCTAATAATTGTTATCTGCTGTGCTATGTGCCCCTCCTGCCGCAGAGCGCAATTTTCTACAACATTTTTGTCCAAGCCATGCTTTCGTGTAACACCATCTGTCTAATATATATTTAGATATGCATGTATATAGATGGGCGATGACAGTCGTTAGAATTTGTGCCCATATTTGTCATTGGTCTGTTACGCTTTTTTTGCTGCTGTTGTTGTTGTGGTTAATAGTTTAGTTGCTGCTTGTTTTTATGGCGTTTATTTCTCTTCATATTTATTTTTTTTTTAGCAATTCATCAAGAATTGCGCCACACTCTGTCATATAAAAATTTATGTCAGACATATGTATGTATGTATGTATGTTCACATGAATACAAGAACCATTCTTTTATAGCACATACATACATATGTCTGCTTTGTCGCATAATTGCGAATCTTGTCTTCCCATGCTTGTCATGTGCGCTTTATTAATTGCCTCCTGCCATATTTATTAACGCAGATATTTTTAATTTCAGTTATTTTTTCCATTCAAATTTCTTCTCTTTTTTCCCTAAATAAATAAGTCTCACTGTTTTCATATTTCTTGCAGGCATAAAGAACAACGCGGCATATTTCCGAAAAGCTACATACATCTGAGCGATTACACAATCATCAACGGCGAGTACTGTATCAAGCGTACAGAGATCGTCGAGGAAATCACCAAAGTTCTCTTGGAATGGGGCTCTATATTGAAACAGTATTTTTTGGTGAGTGCTACAATCGTTATCTGTCTCTCGCAAAAATTCATTCATTAAATTAATTTTCATAAAAAAAAAAAAACTGTGTTAACCCTTCATTGTCAGTCTGCCCTAACTTACTGCCACAATAATGGTTATTGCAATCCATACTAAAAGCATTTATTTTCATTCATTTGCAGATCACACATCGTGACTTTAATTCCATACGCGCAAAAATGATCGAGTTGAATAATAATCGCGCACTGCTCATATCGGGCAATTTGCCTTTGGACGAGATGCGTAAAGTGAAGCTGATGGCCACATCGCAAATCGACACAGGAAACAGTCTGCTGGGCTTAGATATGGTGGTGCGCGATGAGAACGGCGACATATTGGATACGAATGCGATATGCACAACGGAATTGTATGAGCATCACATGAATGCGCAGGATCGCATTTTCAAAGCGAACGTAGGTTTTTGCTTGCATTTACATAAATATATTTATTTGCTGCAAATTTTCTTCATATATTTATTTGCTGATATTTATATGTATGTATTTGCATATGGCATATAATCGTAGATTATATATACAGACCAAAACGAGCTGTTGCTTTTTTCGAGTTATTGCACTTACCAAGGACGTAGCTTCTGTTTGAAAGTAGTAATTAAAAGAAAAAGAGCGGTGTTTTGACTTATATCGGGTGATACAAGTAGTACTTTCTCAATAGCCTTTTTTTTGACAGATCGCGTGTGAGTCGTGTCAAGCTCTTATGTTATTTTTGTATTCATTATTGGATAATATGTCAATAATGTGCAAGAACTGAAGACGCACCACCTTCCCAATCGACATCGCCTCGCTCTATGGGCTCTTGAAAAGTTCCAAGAAGATCCGACCGTTTTCGAGCCAAATATTGTTCAGCGATGAGACCCATCTCTGGCTCAATGAATATGTAAACAAGCAAAATTGTCGCATTTGGGACGAAGAGCAACCTGAAGAGATTCAAGTGCTACCATTTCATCCAGAAAAACAACGGTTTGGCGTGGTTTGTGGACCGGTAGAATCATCGGTCCGTATTTCTTCAAAAATGATGCAGTGATAATGTAACCGTCACTGGCGACCGTTATCGCGCCTTGATAACCGACTATTTGATGCCTAAAATTGAAACTCGTGATCTCGGCCAGATTTTGTGTCAACAAGACGGCGCCACTTCTCACGCATGGCATCAATCAATAGATTTATGGAGAGAACACTTCGATGAGCTAAAAATTTCACGTGGGCCGGTCGATTGGCCACCAAGACATGTAAAGTCTAAAGTCTATGTCACTTCGAGAGTCATTCGGCAGTCAGTAGTCGAAATGCTCGAACGAGTCATTGAAAATTGAACTCAAGGGATGGACCATCTGAAACGCAGCCGCGGCAAACATTTAAAAGAGATAATCTTCAAAAAATAGATGCCAAAGAATGTTTTTTCGAATGATATTTCCCATTAAATTAGAAGCTTCTCAGTTTTTTCTCTCCCTTTACTTCCTACCCTCAACTTAAATTCCTATTAAGCGAATTAATTCTGTACAAACCAGAGGTTAGTCCACTTAAACAAGAAAATCATATGAATATCATCTGATCATATTTGATCCGGACTGAAAAAAACAATATTTTCACGTTTTTTAATTCAAATCTTTATTACGCCTTTCAGATAGGCTTCTTCAGCGATTTTTTTTTGTCAGATTCGGTATGTAGATCCTTAGTTACGATGTTGTCAAGCAAATCACGCTTTTCGACTCTACTCCATGTACGCTTTGTAAAAGATTCAGTTCTTTTGATACAAGTCCAGATTGGCATACCCAAAACATTAACGAAAATGTGATGGGTCGATCCATAAAAAATGTTGAGATTCGCTGCTATCTCTCCGATGCCAACTCGACGATTATCATTCATTTTTCCAAAGAACAGGGGTTACAGGGTTTGTCCATAAAGTAGTAGGACGATTAAAATAAAATTGTTGAAACAATCGTTACAGTTCATTAAAAACAGGGTTTTTCTGCGTAGATGCATCGATGCTAGCTCGATTTCCAAGCATTGAAGGCATCACGGAAGGCATTCTCCGGTATAGCTTTGAGGTACGAGGTGCATGCTGTTTGGATCCCCTCTGTCGTCTCAAAATGCTTGCCTTTCATCGGCGTTTTCAGGAAAGGAAACAAAAAAGTCCGGGGGGTTCACAATTGGGCTGCAAGGCGGCTGCAGAAGCGTTGGTATGCCGGCCTTGGCTAGGTAGCTTTTCACAAGAAAGGCGGCCGTCAGTGAGCACTTTTGGGCCATCTTCGCGCACACCTTGCACATGTTGAAGTGCTCCGTCACAATGTCATTAACCACAGATTTTTGATAAATTTAACATCCGGACAATTAAACGACTACTTAGTCGACGGTCTGAGTAAAAAACTTTGCGCACACGAGTCACATTGTCGAAGTCGCTGATCTCCTAGCATGGTCTTCATCAGCGACCTCTTCCCGGCCCTACAAAAAGGCCTGGTGCCACCGAAACATACCAATTCTTGCTAAAGCAATATCTGGGTAAGCCTGCTTGATCATATCAAACGTCGCTGTCGCAGATTTACCGAGTTTCACACAGAATTTAATCGCGTACCTCTGCTCTAACGAACGCTGCATTGTCGGCTTGCACCAATCACAGAAACACGTCACGCGAAAATATTGTCCTGACTGTCCAGGTGCTCGGAGGCAACTGAGCAGGCGCTTGTTCGTTTCTGTTTATGTTTTATGAAAATCCCACGGAAGTTTATATAAATAAAATAATATTCGCTAAATTCAAGTTATGTTGGTGGATTTAGCGCATATTTTTTTGTTTATATAATTTCTAATCGCAAAATAACTCGTCGAAACTTCTCTTTCAAAACGTCAATCGTCTCGGGCTTATCTGTGTAGACAAGCGACTTCACATAATTCCACAAAAAATTGTGAAGCCTAAACCACAGACCAACCACAAGAGTTAATGCGTTCACCAAAAGTTTCCTTTAACAAATTGTTAGAGCCAAAAGATTGTTCCCCTCAACTCCATCTTCCAATTCAGGCACAAAAAAGTCATTAGTAATGGCGCTATAGCGTTCCTCATTGACTGTAAATTATGGCCGGCTCCATTTTTGAAGAAATAGGGAGCAATGATTCCATTTGCCCATAGAGCACAACAAACAGTGGCTTTCTGAGGATGTTACGGCAACTCAATAATGGCTTGGGATTGTCATCATTCCAAATGCAACAATTTTGCTTAGTAACGTATCCATTCAACCAAAAGTGAGCTTTTCATAGCAGAACAAATTTTGCATTTGAAAACGTTGCTAAGTTTGTTTATTATGAAATGACAAACCCAAATAAGTATGAATCAAGTATCAGCCGTCAAAAAAAACTTCGAAAAAAGTATTGCCTCATTGAAACCCGCACGTCTAAAACAAACACCATGCATATTCAATTTAAATATATGAAATCGACTAAAGCTTATCCCAGTATAATTAAATTTATTTAAGGGGTCAGTAGGGTAATCTGGCCTGTTTTTTTGACATTTTTTTCATAGAAATTTTTAATGTACAATAGAACTTTTTTCACATATCATGAGGTATAAACAACCTTTTTCGGAATTTTTTGTTGACATCTGTCGGAGAAATGGCTGGGTGAATGAGATGCGTTTTTTCACGGGCGGACACGATTTCTCATGTTTAGATCACCTGAAACACAAAAACCCATTTTTTTCTTAAAAAGTACATGAATGGTTATCCTTCCTAACAGAAAATGCAAAAAAAAAAATTTGAAAAAAGATTACCCTACTCTTACTGTTACTCCCTTAATATTATTATATTTAATATTTCATTTAATCTCACTTTCTCTTCATTTTGTTTGCTATTTGATCCTCCTCATAACAGATAATTTTTATATTAAATTAAATTAAATTTGTTTATCATTTGTGGCCAAAATCTCATTATTGAAAACTAATTCAACATTTCTCTTCCTCCAGCGTCCGCAAACAATTCAACGTTCACCACGCCCACTCAACAAATACTCGCACAACATATTGCTGCATGTGAACGCCTTCGTGTGCAAGTTTCAAGAGGACTCCGATCTGCTCTTCACACTATTCGATGGTGAATCACACAAGCCGATAAGCGAAAATTATGTCGTCAAATGGTCGCGCACCGGCATTGCACGTGATATCGATCAATTCGATAATAATCGTGTACTCTTCACCGATCTCAGCAAAACCGATCTGAATATACCGAAAATGTATCTGGTTTGTTATGCGATACGTATTGGTGCCATGGAAATGAAGGAGCATGACTCGAAACGCGCCAGTATAACCACAGCAATGCTAACGGCATCAAGTAAAAAGCACTCACAACTCTCGATCAGTTCGAGTGGTTCGTTCAATAGCACCGAGTATATAATGCGGCGACCATTTGGTGTCGCCTGCAAAGATCTCACCCCCATATTACATAAGCCGGAAGACTTCCGTGGCAATTTGGATTTGCCATTCATGTTGTGCGAAAAGGACACGCTAGATGGCACGCTGCGCAAATTGATCGCTAATAAAGATATCGGCAAGATAGATTCGAAAATGGCCGTCACCATTGAAGTGTTGCAGGGCGATATTAAACAGATCAAAGAGGATTTTCCACGTTTGCTACACACAAATGTGCCGTTAGCGCGTAAAATGGGTTTCCCCGAGGTAATATTGCCCGGCGATGTGCGTAACGACTTGTATTTGACGCTTTGTGGTGGTGAATTCGCGCGCATTGCGAAAACATCGGAAAAGAATGTCGAGGTGACAGTGTATGTGTGCAATGAACAGGGACAAGTGGTGCCCGGTGTGATGAGCATCGGCGCGGGGCATCCACCCATTGATGAATACAAATCCGTGGTGTATTATCACGACGATAAGCCGAAGTGGCTGGAAACATTCAAGGTGCGTGCATAATTATTGTTAAGCAACTTTTCGTATTATAATTCATATTTTCATAACTTTATTGCAATTTTAGATACATGTGCCGATAGACGAATTCAAGCAGTGCCATCTGAAATTCATTTTCAAACATCGCAGCTCCAACGAACAAAAGGACAAATCGGAGAAGCCTTTCGGCTTGTCGTATGTGAAGCTGATGCAGGACAACGGCACGACAATACTGGCAAGTCGATACGAGTTATACTCGGTTAATATAACGGGATAATATATTTTATTTTTTACTCTGCATATTAACAGCAAGGCCAACACAATCTGGCCGTATACAAGATGGACCACAAAAAGTATGATAAGAACAATGCCAATGTTTACATGGAATTGCCTTCGACGGTTGGTGAATTGCAGGGCACCAAGCCATCGCTGGGTGGTTTGTCGCTGTTTCCCAAAGATCAACTCACAATTTGCGTTAATCTCTGCAGTACAAAACTGACACAAAGCGGTAATTGTCATGAAATTAATGTCAACACATGTACAGGGTGGTCCATAAACAGTGAATTTATTCCTAAGAGCAAATATTCTAATTTTTTATGGTTAACAATTTCATTTATATGTATAGTTCGAGCAGTTTCGAAGAACATTAAGAATATTTTACGGTTTCGCGCTCTCAAAAAGAGCGCTGACTTCACAAAAGATCTATCACTAACGAATCAGAGGTTTGATTCGTTCTGATGAAACTAAATATGATCTAAGCCGTCGTTTTCATTTGCCTTATAAATGAACATGCCTCCTCTGATCAGACAACATTTCAATATTTTTGATAAAAGATTAAGATTTTTTATTTATTAGATATTTTCGATAAAAGAACGTTACATTAAAGATTTTGGGCAAACACCCTGTATATTTTTGTATATTTGAATTTCATTTATTTAAACTTATATTATTATAATTTTTTTATATTTTACTCCCACTATTTTAAGTGAGCCTCTTGGGTTTGCTAAACTGGTCTGCGCATAAGGAAACCCTAGAGGAGTCTTTGAATGCGCTTTCGAATGTGCCCGGCGAAGAAGTGGTGAAATTTTTGCAGGACATACTCGACGCTCTATTCAATATTTTGGTAAAAAGCTTTAATTTTCCCGACTTTTGTGTTGCTTTTGTGACACTTAAAATCTATGTCGCTTCCGCAGGTTGAAAATGACGATCCCGAACGCTACGATCAGTTGGTCT
Organism: Bactrocera neohumeralis; assembly: GCF_024586455.1. Classification (NCBI taxonomy): domain Eukaryota; kingdom Metazoa; phylum Arthropoda; class Insecta; order Diptera; family Tephritidae; genus Bactrocera; species Bactrocera neohumeralis. Next base: position 50,418,225 of record NC_065919.1, read on the forward strand.
TCATGAGTATTATACACTTAATCGAGACCGTATCCGATCTGAAATATCAACATTTCCTCACGGTATTGGATGTGTACATAAATGAGAGCTTCTCAGCGACGCTGGCTTATAGGTTGGTGGCGATTTCTTATTTTGCTCTTTATTTTATTAAATTATTTTTTTTTTCTATTAATATTTTTTTTTCTAAAATTTCAGTAAACTAATTAATGTGCTGCAAAAGAACATCCGCGAAGCCATCGAACCCAAAGAAAAGTCAGCCGATGGCATTGAGATCGAAGAGCGCGTAGAGGTGAAGCGTCTATATAAGACCACCAGATATCTGCATTATGTTATCAAGTTCGTTATACGTTCACGTGTGCTCTTCGCGGCCATCAATGGCAATTCGGATTATGATGATTTTGCCAATAAGCTGCATGGTGCGTATCAACTTGCTTTTATTATAATAACATTTTTTTTATCTTTGGTGTAAGTATTATGTAACATAACCACATTTTACTTATATTACTAGAACTGCTGGAGATGTTTATCAAAATGATTGCCTGCCCCACCGATTTGTTGAAGTCCGAAGGCGCTTTGCTCAAAAATTTGCACATCATTGCCACGGATTTGATGGCGGTGTTCGACGAAGTGCGTCTAAGGTTTGTTTTACATTAATTTATACAAATATTTATTTAACTAATTTACTGTTATTTATATTTTCTTCTCCGGCAGTAATGTGATTGTCAATATCTTGCGTCAATTCCCACCGCGTCGCCTGACACAGTCCAAAATGGGTTGCATCAAGGACTTTGTCGATTCCAAACTGTTTCTCTCGCCGGACTGTCGCGCCGTGCTACTGCCCGTCTTTTGCAATCACATCAAAGATCGGCTCGAGAGCAAGGAAGAGGTATTTACATGCATTTTTAGTTTCCATTTTATTTATGTGTTTCGTTATTTCGTTTGCATTTGTGTTTAATTTTATTGATGAATACTACTTTTCGCATAAGCAAAATACAAATTATAACATTGGCTCGCGTAAGGTGTTCACATTTTGCCCGTTAACTTTAACATTGCCATACATAAATATGTGTGTTCGTTCATCCAAGTAAACTAATTACATGCGTTTACCTTTTACTCTTTTACTTTGCATAAGCTCATTTAAAAATTAAAAAAAAAAAATAATTAAATTACCAATTTTTCTTATTTTCCTGCAAGTTCATTTGCGCTAACCTTAATTTGTCACTAAAACGTCTTGCGCATAACGGTTAAAAATCATGAACAATAAAATACAAATAACATTTTAATACAACACTTCCATTATTACTCAAAAAATTATACGAAATTTCGACTTTGCAGCGTCAATGTTGTTAGTTTTGCGAGTTCAAATAGTTTTCGCAGGCATTTTTGAAACTTAACTGTATATATACTATATACTTTTTTAATGTGTAAAGTGTAATATTATAACTCGGCATTAATAGCGTATGATATTTGTATATTCGTATGTATATTAATTTAAGCATGTTTTGTTTTTGTTATATGTCCGTGTTTTGTGCCTGTTTTTTACACGTTTTTTCAACTAGTTTATTACGCATTTTTGATTGGCATGTTTAGAGAGTGCACTAATTCTAAAATTATTTTTGAAAAACACGTTTTCGATTTGTTTTTAAATATACCATATATAATTTGTATGTATTTTTAATAAAATACTTGTAAATGTTTAGTAGTTGTTTCACAAATGTGCTATCGACATACACATGTATGTATATAGGCGCCCACTCTACTTCAGTGGAATGTTAAATACAGTTAAAAATAATAATGTTATAATATTTTAAACGATTTAAGTAGGGGTGGTTTATTCATGTGAATGCGAAATTTTTAATGGAAAACACTGTAAATAATAAATGGCAACTGCACAATATTACTATATGCACTGAAGTAACTGCGAGAAATAATGTCTGCCTAGGCTGGTGTTACCTAAATTAACAGATATGAGAGTAAAGTGTTTAAACATTCCTTTCTCTCAACCTTTTTCATATTTATATACTAGATGTAGAGTTATCTATGTATATAAATGATTAGGATGTCGAGTGGAATTCAACGTGACTGAGTGTCCGTCCGTGCACATAGTTACATACATACGTAATATTTAAGTAAACTACTATAAATGAAACTCGGTAAACGTGTTCCTTGGCATCTTAAGAAGTTCGGTATTGTAGATGGGCCGAATGGACACCAGAATCCACGCCCAAAATACCATTAACCTATAAAACGAAAATACTGATAGAAAACAGAGACCATAGTAGGTTGCGGTATATGATTTGAAATTTTTCCGCAGGTGAACTCGGCCCGCACCTAATAGATTTAATGTTCATATCTCACAAACTCCAAAAGCTGTATTAAGCAAATTCGTTCGAAACAAATCATTTCGGCACATCCTACGACAATGTGAAAGTGGGTAAAATCGTTTGACAATCCCGTCCACTCTACATACATATGTACCATATAACGATTATGTTGAAAACTGCTGAAAATGCGATGACTCGCTAACTAAATACGTAAAAAAAATTAAATTTCAACTCGCTAAACATTAAAATTCACATTCTATATTGTACGGAAGGGCTTCATTGGAGTTCGAGTAAAAATTGGTCAAAGGGCGTGGCACCTCCCACTTTTAGGTGAAATTTTATATCTCAGGAATAAGTCTAAAAATTGTCGAAATCGGATCATAACTTTTCAAGGCCTCAGATCCGAATATATGGACCCCAATGCCTATGATTGTTTTTATTTCTGAAAAAATTTTTGTAGTAATGAACTAAATTTTGAAAATTTTTAATGTTATAGATACACGTTTAAATGTGCAGCTTTTGAAAGTTTAACTGCTTAATATAAGTCTTTACGGCCTCTTTTTACGAACAGCTTCGCGCAAACGACGCATAGCACCCAAATTGTATTGTATGGAACGTCTGCTCCATTGTCGTCGATTGGGAATCGGGTTCACCATCTTTTGATGTTATGCCTTCACTGCCATTCAGCAGACTGGAGAAGTGTTCCCTACATAAATTTAGTATGGTCTTGGCATCGGTTACTAGATCACCTAAGGGGTTCTACAGGAGTATGCTGTTGATTAGTTTTCTTTGGAGGCGTTATTTACGTGCTGGGTCTCAAACCCAGCGCACAATCCTGAGTAGGGATGGTTCGCCTTCTCACTTTGCCTCGCCTTCAAAGGGATGTTTTTTGGCTACCCAGAGGTTACTTGGTTTAATACCGTAAATCGTGGGCTGTTTCAGCCATATGTAAAAGAATCGTTTCTGGCTACTCCCAAGTGAATGGCGATTAGAGAACTTTCCTCACATGACTCCATTGAATAATCTCACTCATCGTAAAAATCGCCGAATGCACTTTATCTATCTATGTACTTCAGAAAGGGGTCAAACCACGTCAAGTGATCCAGGGAAAATTCGCAAGGGAGGGGGGCAAACGCATACTCCCTGTTATAAATATTTCGCCAAAATTCTTTTTTTTTGTCAAAGTTATTGAAGATTGAAATTTAGAGGACGATATAATTGTAAAATTATTTTCTCAGAAACTACTGGAGATAAATGTTAATTTCCTGGATCACTTGACGTGGTTTGGCCCAAAAACTAGTTATTTTTTTTTATGTGAAATTTGACACAGATGTCATTGACAGTCATATCAACATAGAATTATTTCGACGAATGGGTGTTTGCCCGAAATTTAAAATAAAAAGTCTTACTATTTTTTACCCTACATAAATGCAATTTGATTTCGCAATGTTTCCCTTAATATACTTTACCGCCGCCTTAGCGCGTTTGGTTGGTTCCACAATGGCTTTTCTGTCGGCTATAAGCACTCCCAAATAAATATGTATGTATATGTGTTAAATTACATTTTATGTTAATTCCGAATATTACAATAAGCATAACCGAAAGCAGTATTTGATCGAAGGATTATAATTTTTAAAGTTGTCCATGTCAGACATAGGAATTTTATTAGGAAATATTTTTTTTATAAAATTATAATATTAATGCTATCATAAGTCTACTTAAAGACTTTTGGATTTATTTGTTATTACTTTTTTATTTATTTTTTAATTTTTTTTTAAATATTTTTTTTTATATTTTTTTCCTTTAATTTTTTTATTGTTTTCGTTTTTTTAAATTATTATTAAAATTTTTTTTCTAACTTTTAAATTTTTTTTTTTTTTTATTTATTTATTTTTTCCTATTATAATTTTTTTTTTTATTTTTTTATTTTTTTAAATTTTTTTATTTTTTTTTTTTTATTTTTTTTTTTATTTTTTTTTATTTTTTTTTTTTTTTTTTTTTTTTTTTTTTTATTTTTTTTTTTTTTTTTTTTTTTTTTTTTTTTTTTTTTTTTTTTTTTTTTTTTATTTTTTTGTTAGAATTTTTTTTCATATTTTCTTATTTAATTTTTTCATAAAATGTTATAACTTTTAGTTCAGGTATGTCCCTTATCAGATAATACAACATATATCAAGTATATCTGACTAGATTTTTCATTTAATTCCTTAGAGTCTCCGTTCCACTCATATTTGGGGTGTAAATGTTTTTGTTTTATGTTTTATCTGCGTTGTTTGGTGTAGTTGTTGTGCACGCAGTATAGTGTATGTACTCTAGCAAAATCACATTATCACTTAACACATAGCTACATACATATATACATATGCACATGTGTGTGTGTAGTTAATTGTGTCTTCACGGTTGCCATCACCCATCAGCATCACCGATATATCACAATATTAATTCTAAATTTTACTCAAAAATCGCATACTCATTTCTCACATGCATCCATGTTACTCATACATACATACGTATTTCATACATAAAAATACTCATATAATTCATTCATAAATCTTGGTTGTAGTTTCTCCATTCATTTTCGTTTTCGTTTGTGTGCATTTTTTTTAAATAACTATTTAGTAACTAGACACAGCTCTTTCTTATTAAGCAATATTGTAACTCCAATAGTACATACACAGTTAGCGGCGATAATAAAAACGTCACACTTCTTCATTGGAATGTTCACCGCACTTTAATAAATATTTCTAATTTTAATAAATTTTTTGTTGTAATTTTTTAATTTTTCGTTTTTAGCTAAAAATTTTCAGTTTCTTAAAGAAAAAACTACAATTTGCATTAAGGTGTGTCACTAATACACACGCACACATACATACTAGCACTTGGTGCGCACAAAAAATCGCAGAAATCCTTTTTCAAAGTAACTGACTCACACACAAACATACAAACATGCACACAACTACACTTTCCTCTATATATTTCTGTACATTTCTTTTTTTTTTATATAAATATATATGCAATACATCACTTGTTTTGTTTTTGTTTTCCGTTTACCACTCGTTCGTTAATCTATTTTGAAACACTTTTGTGTATTATTCGCTTTCTGCAAAATGTTTGTGTATCGAATTGTCTAGGGTGACTCGAAATCTGATATATGGCAACAAGAAAAGAATCTCTCGAAAGCAGCTAAAGTCCTCGGACAGTTAAAATCACATCTGCACACGCGTGAAACAACTGCCAAACAAAAGGTAAAAATAAAAACAACAATAAATTACTAAATACGAAAAGCAATAAATTAAAACAACAACCACCAACAGCTAAACAAAAAAAACAACAAAATTAAATTAAATTAAACACGGATATACATTTAAGTCATAGGGAAAAGCAACAAGCGCAACAACAACACTAAGTAATACCAGCACACGCGCGTTTGCGTCCAGCAGCACACAGCCAGCAGGTGTCCACCGGGTGGTTGTGGGTGCATTTATGCACGTTTTTTTTTGTTTTTTTTTTCTTTTCTTTTCGAAGGTGTGTCATGTGTGCGCTTAAGCTTATATTGTAACTCCATTACACTTTGTTTGTACTTTTCATTTATTACCGTTCAATTTAGTCGTAGGCGTGTTCGTAAGTGTGTACGTCCACTTTTCCTCACCACACAAGCAAACATACATAGTATATACAAACATACGTTAAAAAATATCGTAAACAACAGGAAATTAAGCTTTAGCAGTAGTACACACATACATATAAACACACTTCTATCAGTAATTGTGAATTGTGGCACTTGGCGAGGATATTTTGACTTTTTTTTAATTTTAATCCCCAACAACACTCAGCAAGTGTCAGCTTTATGGTAAACCATCGAGTAATCAATGCCAAATGCTTTTAATATACATATACATACATACATACTTATGTATCTAGCGCATAATATTTTGTTACTATTGTCTTTAGCAGCTTATTATAATCCACAGTTATTAGCATTAAAGCAAAAATATATTATTTCTTAAATTTGTTTTGTCAGCCTAGTATTTTATTTAAACTGTGCTTACGTGTTTTAGCGCTTAATTAATTAGCTGTAAGTGTTATAAGTCGTGTTTAACTTTGAAAAGTGCTTAAGTAGTGTTATAAGAATTTTCAAAAATTGCTACATATTTGAATTTATATTTCTAAACAAACTTAGTAGCTCTGCGAAAACAATTTAGTATTAATTAAGTGCAGCAAATTTATATTAGAAGGGCTCAATTTTTTTATATATGCAAGTATGCAGATATCTGTTACTACGTAGTAGCAGCTCTTAAAAAGCTTTAAATAGTTTAGTTAGTTGTTTTTTTATAATTATTTACATTGTCATGTATATTTTTCTACACCATTAGAAAGCTGAGATTTCAGTACAGAAATGGTCTATCGACTTAGAAAAGCATATATTTTGAGGTGTGAATTTTCGATTGAAAATTAGACTTCTTTTCCGATATTAAGACAAAATAGAGAGAAAAAATAAATATTTTATATCAAAGGACATAAAAAGGTTGGTTTACCTCAAATTTTTTTGGAAAACTAAAGACTCGAATATTTGAATTTTTTACATCAATTTTGAGGTTAGGTAAATTTTTTTTTTGAATTTTTACATCAATTTTCGGGTTGGGTAAAAAGTATTTGAATTTTTTACATCAATTTTGAGGTTAGGTAAAATTTTTTTTGAATTTTTGCATCAATATTCAGGTTGGGTAAAAAAGTATTTGAATTTTTACAACCATTTTGAGGTTAGGTAGAAAGGTTTTTGAATTTTTACATCAATTTTGAGGTTAGGTAAAAAAGTGATAACAAAAAAGTTGTACGTCCCTAGCTTTTTTAGCTTTATATATACAGGGTGGATCACGAATCGTGCTGCAAAAAGAAAACGTAATAGCTTTTTTTATTACATTTACATTACGTTTATTTATTTATTTATTTTCTTTTGGCAAAGCAAATTTTATTTTATTTTATTTAATTAATTATTTTTAAAAATTACACTGGCCTACAAAAAAATTTTTTTGGTTTGGTGCAGCTCTGTGCGCATCAGTAGTCGGTATAGTAAGTAGGATGAACCACAATCCCGCTACTAGATGTCAGCTGACAGCTCTAGTTTACCTACAATTCTTATTTTAATTTCCCCGTATACTATGTATGCAAGCACTTGCCAGCCACCGCATCGCGCATCACTCATACGCCCTGGCATACACTAAGTAATGTAAGCTTGCATGGTACTGTCCTGCATGAGGTCAAATATTGGCTTCTGGCAATTTATGTGAATAAACCAATTACACTGGCCTACAAAAATTTTTTTTTGGTTTGGTGCAGCTCTGTGCGCATCAGTAGTCTGTATAGTAGGTAGCATGAACCACATTCCCGCTACTAGATGTTTTTTTTCTTCTTTCTTATGAGCAAGAGCTGATATGGAAAATGTGACTTGTTCTCTCGTATCAACTCACAAAATACATCCAAAATCAGGTATAAAATCTTAGACACCAAAATGAGTGTAGGCCAGTGTTATGGACAGTAAATGACCACAGCCACACATATGCGATACCTAATTAAAAAATTATTTATTGTGGCCTGAAAAGTTGAAGTCGATATTGGCTCAGTTATCGATTCAAAGGACTGCTTCAATTCAGTCAAATTTCTGAGTTTTGTTTTGTACACCTCTAGCCTGAAATGGCCCCATAAAAATGTTTGGTACAGACAAATCAAGTAATCTTGGGGGGCAGCGATCTTGTCATTAATTTGTTTTAAAATTTTCGTTGGAGCTCCACAATAACCGGTCTGACTATGTGTGCAGCTACTCCATTTTGCTGTAACCAAACGCCATTGAAAGCGATACAGTTGTCTGCGCCGAACTCATTGAACATCTTTAAATAACGGTGCTCATTGACAATACTGTTACACCGTTTTCTTCAAAGAAGTATAGTCTGACAATACACCTTGATGAAACTGCGCACCACACAGTGACTCCTTCTGGGTGAAGTTTCGCTTCGTAGATTATTTCTGGATTTGATTCACTCCATCTACGGCAATTTTGCTTGTTTACATTTCCGTTTAGATCAAAGTAGTCCTCATTAGACATAAACAGGCAATTTATCAAGTTATTGTATTTTTCGGCCATTTCAATATTTTTTTTTTTTGCAAAATCAGAGGGTTTGACCGGCTTGTTATTTGAACTTTTTACGGAAACAATCTATTCATGAATTATCCGTTGCAATGCCTGTCTGTAACTTCAAGTTGCGAGTCGAAACACTTGGATTTGCCTGAATTGACGATGCAACAACCGCGATTGTTTCCTGCGATACTTCCAGATTCGGCGAACATGTTTACCAACCTAATAATGATTCTTTCACCTCGGTGCAGTGCCGCCAAAGTCCCGTCTGAATTCGCTTTGGACAGAAGTGACAAACTAAAAAGCATGGTACCGCTGCACTATCCAAACACTCTTTTCCTTATCTCAAGTATTAATTAAAAAAAAAACTGAAATAATAACCTGTCCAATAAAAAAATGTCAATAACTCACACAGAAAAAAAGTTATTATGGTTTGATTTTGTAGCGCGATCCGTGCGCCACACTGTATATGATCGGCATGATGATCTGAGTCAAATTAGCCATGCCCCTCTGAGTGTCCGTATGTATATAAGTATGCTAACTACTCCCTCAGTTTTTGAGATATCGTTCTTTTCTTTCCAAGAAGCTGCTTATTTGCCGAAACTGCCGATATTGGACCACGATTGCATACAGTACAAACTGATCCATCCTCATGCAATCCTTGTACACAAAATTTTTTATTTGACGAGATATCTTTTCACGAAATTTGACGTGGATTATCGTCCAAGTCAACGAAACGATTAAAGTCAAGTTCTTGTATGGATTTTTTTTATTTGTGAAGAGCATTATAGTTTCGGTGCAATCAAAGTTCACGTTCTTACATTTTTATTATTTTGTTCAATTTTACTCTTTCACAGATGGCAACGCTTTTCTATAATGAAAAAATTCCGCAAAAAATTGCATTGGATTATAATTAGTGCATACTTTATAATATTATATTTTTCGATTAGTGGCAACTTTATTACAAAATCTCCCAAATTAAATATTTATATAAATATTTCGAATGACTGTTTTTAGTGTTTATGAGGACAAGCAATTTTTATATTTTCATTAATTTATTATTTTTGATAGGTGGCAACTCTATGTCAACACAGCCATGAAATGTCTATAGTTGTTCAACATTATTCATGTTTTTACAAATTTACATAATAATTGAGAGCCATTATGTGAAATTTTAGGTTATGTTGAATATGCAACAAATTTAGAGAAACGATAAAATAAAAACTTAATTATAATAATTATTATTAAGGAACACGAAATTCCTGTAGAATAAGAAAGATATTTTAAAAATAAGATAAAAAAACTCTTTTTCAAATAAATATAAATACCAAGCGCTTAAAGTTAGGTTATATTTAACTGATTTTTATTCGTCAATAATTTACCAATATTAAAATTGCTTTCTTCGCCATTTCAACTCTCGCAACAGGTGAACGAATGCATCGTCATCATGAACAACATACTGCGGCTGCTGTACCGCAAGGACATCGGCAAGACACACAACGATGTGCGCGACATAATGCTCATCCTGCTGCGCACCATAATCAAAACCTCGCACGCACTCGATCGCGAAAATCAATTGGTTGGCAATTTGGTGGCCATCATGTTGGGCATACTGCAGCGCATGGATGCGGCACATTACGAAATCTTCGTATGGCATTTGAACAGTCGCTTCGAGCTGCAGGACTTCATTATCGAAATATTGCTCGTTTTCGAGGAGCTCGTGTCGCCACATCAGAAGCCAGTATTTTCGCGTGATTGGATGGATATGATTATGCATCAGAATACCGTTATATTGCGTTCATTACAACACATATCGGTTGTGATCATCGATCACTTCTTCGATCCATTCGAGAAGCAAGTCTGGTCGAATTTCTTCCAATGCTCCATAGCATTCCTCATACAATCACCGTTACAATTGAACGATTTCAACGATAATAAACGACAAATCATATTCGCACGTTATCGTGATATACGCAAGGACACAGCGCAAGAGATACGCAAGATGTGGTTCCAATTGGGCGAACACAAGCCGAAATTCGTGCCACAACTAGTGGAGCCGATACTCGAAATGAGTATGATACCCGAGGTGGAATTGCGCAAGGCCACCATACCGATATTTTTCGATATGATGCAGTGCGAGTATTACAGCTCGAAAATGCTGCCGAACAGCTACGGCGATACGAAACGCAACAATGCGCATTACAAAGCGAACTTTAACGAATTCGAAACGGAAATGATTGAGAAGCTCGACATATTAATCGGAGCAGGTGAGTAATCAGAAATTTTCTACAAGACTAAATTTTGTAATAAAAATTATTGAATTTAACCATTTTTTGTTATGCCGTAAACGTTTTTTAAAAATTGCGGTATTGCAAAAAAAAATTCGTAAATTTTTAATTTTTAAATTTTTTAAAAAATTTCGCAACCCCGATTTTCTATAAATATAAAATATGCTGACATTCATTTAACTACATCGTTTGCAGGCAAAGGCGACGCCGAATACAAAGATCTCTTCCACAGCATACTGCTGGAGAAATGTCAGGCGCACAACACGCTCAACATCGAGGGCACCAAATTCGTGAACATGGTGACGAAACTCATCGAACGTCTGCTCGAGTATCGCTGCATCATACAGGACGAGAGCAAAGAGAACCGCATGGCTTGCACATTTTCGCTCTTACAATTCTATTCGCAAGTGAATCGCAAAGAGATGTACATACGTTATGTCTACAAGCTGTGCGATCTACATATGGAGTTCAACAACTGCACCGAGGCGGCCTTCACGCTCAAACTACACACTGAATTACTGCAGTGGAACGATACCGAGTTGTCGCCACTCTTGCGCTCACACCGCCATACGGCATGTCGCACGCATCGCGAGCTCAAAGAGGCGCTCTACTATGAAATCATCGACTACTTTGACCGCGGTCTGATGTTCGAATGCGCCATCGATATGTGCAAAGTGCTGGCGCAGGAGTACGAGAATGAAATCTATGACTATTTGAAGTTGGCCAAACTCTTGGTCAAGATGTCGCAATTCTTTGAGAAAATATTGAAAGAATTTCGCCACACTTCGGAGTATTTCCGTGTCTGCTTCTATGGTTTGGGCTTTCCGCGCTTTCTACAGAATAAAGCCTTTATTTTCCGTGGTGAGAACTACGAGCGTTTGAGTGATTTTTGCTCGCGCATTTTAGCGCAACATCCACAAGCGGAGCTCATGCAGACGCTAGAGTTGCCGGGTGAGGATATAACGCAGGCCGACGGACAATTCATACAGGTGAACAAAGTGGAGCCGGTAATGAATGAGAATTGCACCAAATTCGAGGGCAAGATGGTGTCGAGCGAAATCGTTAAGTATTTCACATCGAATAATGTGCAAAAGTTCCAGTTTTCAAGACGTTGCGAAAGCATTGGCGGCGGTCCGGATGATGTGCGCAATTTGTGGCTAGAAAGGATAGTGATGACGACAAGCTTTCCGCTGCCGGGCATACTCCGCTGGTTCCCCGTAACGGAAACAAAGAAATTCAAAGTAAGACGATAAATTAAAAAAAAAAATAATTAATTTAATATTTATTTACTAATTTCGTGGAACTTCAAATAACAGATTTCACCAATCGCTTTGGCCATTGAAACAATGAAAAAGACCAATAAGGAAATACGCGATCTGATTATCGAACATCGAAACGACGAAACATTGGATATAAAAACGTTGAGCATGAAAATCACCGGCATTGTCGATCCAGCCGTGATGGGCGGTTTCAGCAAGTATGAGAATGCTTTCTTGACTGACGACTATTTGGAGGATCACCTAGATGATAGGCATCTGGTTGAGGAGTTAAAGGATCTTATCGCTTCGCAAATACCGCTACTCGAGATCGGTAGTTTTACATTAAAAACAAAAAAAAAACACATTAGTAAATTAACGCTCATTTAAACCCTCTTTAGCCATTACGCTGCATAAACACCGCGCACCGGACACTTTGAAACTCTTCCAAGAGCACATGGAGCAATGTTTCGCTGACATGCAGGCGAATGTGGAGGGCAAATATGGCAAGAAGGTAGGTTGAAATCGGCTATTATTTCAAATATAGTTTTTACACCCTGGAGGGTATAAAATAGTACGAAGTTTTTGTGCAGATATTTTTATGAAATATGGCATGGATTAAAGCAACGGTACAATCTCCGTTGAAATTGTTCACATTGGACCACTTTTTTTTTTTTTATTTATGAAGCGTATTATAGCTTAGGTGCAACCGAAGCTAACTTTTTTTCTTATTTTTGTTTTTGTTTTTCTAATGGGTGTATTGAATTTTGCAGACTTGTGACTTGAAGTTGGATCGCGAGTCGGTGATTATGCGTCGCAATGGTTCCTTTTTGCCTGGCATGTTTGAGGGCAACAATCGCTTGTCAGAGACAAGCATGGGCTCTTCCGAGTAAGTATTAGCTATGAAGCTAAACGCAAATTCACAAATATACTATATATTTATATTATATTCGTTATATTCCCAAACGCAGTAGCGGCTTGTCGAAATCTACTTCCTCGGCACGACCACAAACCAGTTCGATAAAATCAACATTCGCGTTTAATTTCAGTCAAAGGTAACGCAGTAATGCAAATAGAAATAACTTGCATGTAACTGTAGCAAAAGTAGAAAACTAATTTGAATAACACTTACGTTATGAGTATCTAACCCAACCAAGCACGCACCATATAAATACAAATATATATCCTTATAAGTACATATATATGCACAACATACACAACTATAAGAAATTGCGGGTGACTGAACGTTATACTAATCAATTAAATTCCCCTTCTCATTTGTTCCTTATGCTCTGCATTTTTAGTTTAAAAATCTGATTGATTTAAAACAAATACTTTTATTTTATTATTATTATCTTTTGTTTTTTAATTTACCATAAATTATTTGATTTATAAACTTTAACATTTTCTAATTAAATTTTACATTTAATTTTGTTAAATTTTCCTCACGGTTTCTGTTGTTGGTTTGATTTGTTTTTCACCATTAGTTTGCAATTTAATTTCTTTATTTTCCGATTTCCTATTTGGTTTTTTTTGCTTATTTTTGCAATGTTCGCTTTTTCGTTTCCATTTTTCTCTCTTTCGTACCTCAACAACATCCACAACAATATCAACAGACCTAGCCTCGGCCATTCGCCCAGTACAAAAAGCAAGTCTAAAGAGAAAACGCCCTCAAAACGGCGCTCAATGAAAAAGGTTTGTGAAATTTGTTGCCTCGCTTGGTGGTTCCTTATGCCACGCGAATCATTTATAATTAATTTTGTATATGTTTTATGTCATAGTTGGATCGTGAAACGTTAAGTTTACCAGTAGCCAACAGTAAATTTTATACACAACCGTTATCAACCATAACCTCAACGCCCGAACGGGAATCAATAACTTCAATAGCATCTATAACAAGCGCATCAAATACTTCCTTGACAGCCAAATCGCCGGATCCAAAAGTGTTGACACAAGAGGTGAGTGGAAATTACACATATAGCTCAATTAAAATAATGTAATATATGTATAATTAAACTAAAATAATTTAAAAAATGCCTTTATATCATATATCAGCTATCCAGAGCTGCTTGCGTTAAAACCAGACAAACTAGTTGAAAAACAAACATTTTTAAAATTATTTGTCTTGTTATACCATGAACAGGGTATATTAGGTTTGCCACGAAGCTTGTCACATCCAGAATCATCGGAGACCATGTAAAGTATATATATAATTTATCAGCGTGAGCAACTGAATCGATTAACCTATTTTAATAACCGGAATATTAACCGGAACAGACCCGGATTTTTATCCGGGCAACGACTGTCAACTCGGCAGAATTTTGCCGCTGCAGCAACAATAACATTCAGCTATGTCTGTCTGTACAAACGCGAACTAGTTCCTCAGTTTTTGAGATATCGAACTGTTAGTTTGCATTCGTCTTTTTCTCTCCAAGAAGCTCCTCAATTCTCGGAAACACAGATACAGATCAAACTCAAGTCCTTGTATGAAAAACTTTTTTATTTGACAAGTTATCTTCTCGAAATTTAGTATAGACTATTGTCTAAGGCAACGCTACTAGCTCCGCATAAATTGTTCAGATCGAACTATTATAGCATATAGCAAACTGATCCATCAAACTATTGAAAATTTTATGCAAATAAAAGATGCACCTGTAAAGGGTATAGCTTCGTTGCAACCGTTGTTAACGTTTTTTCTTGTTTATCCATTTAAAAATTAATTTAGAAAAAAAATATTTAAATTAAAAATCCATATTTCTCCAACGTCTGTTAAAAATTATTTCTTTATTTTAAATTTGATTTATATATATATATTATTTACACCTTAGTTAACGACAAAGCGTCCATTACGCTCAGAGAAAGAAAAGGAACGTCGCATGTCACGTCCTGCCAGTATAGCTACACCCACAACCGGCATGAAGGGATTCTCCAGCACAGATGCGCACTCGCTGTCAGGAGCTGACAGCAGTAATCGGAATTCAGTTGGTGAGTAAAGAGTTTACAAATTACTTATAGTAAAACTGTGGTTTTTAAAAATAGACAAATCGAAAATAAAGAAAAATAATTGAACATTTCGGATGGATGGGTAGATTATCGAAATGTCTACAAAAACAATTTGTGAAAAATGTGGCAAATTTATTGTCCGATTTTGGATACCAGCTTACCCAATGCTAATTTTAACAAAGTTTCCATTTGTTTTTTGTTTTGAAATAACGGTTTTAGAGTCAGCTTAGGCTCAGAATTCGGATTATGGTTATATGGGGCATAGAGTCTTTCATTTTACATTACGTTTTAACCTTCTGACTATTCTCATGTATGACTAATAACTAACATATTGATCAAGAATGTTCGGTTTATGGTATATAAGCCTAGAAAAAATATAGATCGTTCTTGGAACATATTTATCTCATACCAGAGTGACTCTATACAATTTTATTTCGATGTCTTTATTTATGTTTAAATGAAAATTAATTAATCTGTTGAAAAATGTTTTATGCGAACTAGACTTGAACGAAGATTAATTCTAACTTTTCTCAAATATAAATTTTTTTAAAAGAGTGCGGTAACTCGTTCCTCTGTAAATTTTTAGAACTTATCTTTTTGTAAAATTATTTTACATTTCACAATTGTTTTAAGGGGTTAAAAATGAGCCTTTTTTTCAAAAATTTTTTTCTCATATAAAAAATGAAATATTTTATTAGATTGTTTTATTGTTACAAACATACACCACTAACAAAGAAATTCTGAAACTTTTAGAAACAAAATATTTTAAACGCCGCCATTACGAAGCCATTTCCGGTGAGCCCTCGGAAAAAAGATGGGCCAGCGTTGGCAGGATAACTCCTTACAGGTTCTTCTAAATTGAAAAATACGCGTTTTAGTTAATACCTTAACTTAAAACTTGGACGAAGGAAAACAAACTGAAAATTGAATTTTTGGCAGACATAAAAAAAAAAATGAAAATTTCGCGAAATTATTTTTCAAATTGTTGTAATCGAAAAAAACCTTTGTCCAAGTCTTTAAGAATTGTCTCCCCAAGATCTGTGTAAAATTTCATGAAGATCGGTTGAGTAATTCTCGAGAAATCTTGTCAACCGACTTCAAAAACGCAGTTTCGAGATGAACGCGTTTGAAGACGGCGCACTAGCTAGCCGCTAGGGCACAAGTTCTCAAGGCTGTATCATCGAAACTATTACTCAGTGTTGCAGAATTTAATAAGGCAATAAACAAAATTAAATTTTTTGAAACCCGTAAACCCATGTAATCCCTTAATTTTAAACTGGTAGGATAATCGACTTTTATTTATGACTTTGTGTTTTCAAAAATGTATATCAAATCCATAATTTGAATTAATTAAATTTCTATTTTTCAGATACAACAGATTCCACATCGGAGGAGGATCTCATACCGCCACCACTACCAGCAAAAACACGTGACTCCACTGATTTTAGCAGTTTTACTTACAGCATGGACTTCCCCATACCGCTTGTTGGTCCCTACACACAAACCCTCGTGACGACCACGACGCAACACACCAGTATTTCAAATAGCTCTTACGAATATGTGGAGGCCAAAAATTTCGTGCTTACTGAAAAACGGCCACCCACACCGCCGCCAAAACCCTCGCGCAATAGCAAACACATTCCATAACTTGTGGCTGGGCAAGCAATTATGTATGTATGACGTCCGAGTCCTGCTAAACGCGAAAGCGAAAATATTTAAAAAGTAATACAAAGCAGTAAAGTAATTAACGCTGTGAAAGTGAAGCCATAATCAAAATTGATATTTGAGTGCGTGTGATTGAGTCATTGATTGCTTGGCGACTGCCGATTAAAAATAAGTGGTCAGTTGCCAGGCATACACCTGTAGAGCGCGCGCTGAGAAGAAGAGTAAGAACAATGAAGCCCCAACTAAAGGAATTGATGCGCTAACGCAGCAATACAAATAAATAAGTGCCAAAAATGTAATTTAAACAAAAATCATAAATAATTGTTTGGGTGTTGGCGTGCCTTTCGTCTGCCCGACAACCATGTACATAGCAACGAGCGCAAACGAGCGTGCGCTGACACTCATTTGCCAAGCACACACACGCGCACACTTTTGTAAGAACAAAACGAAAGCGTTTAGCGTTGATAGCAGCAATATATATATGTAATTTAATATAGTTAACGATATTAAGTTATTTCAGAGTTTTTATTGAACTTTGCGTTTCAGTTGTACAAACGTTTCGGCTTGAGCAAATTTCTTTAGTTATAACTACTTGTCTTCCTAACTTAACTAAATGCACATATAGGCAAGTAAGTCTTATTTACTTTACATATATATGTATATGTATATAATATACATGTGTATATGCATATTTATATGCATTTTATTTATTCTTTTTATAAATTAATTTAATTGCATGCCAATTAGGCACTTCGCTGCGTACAAAGTGCTCATCACAGCTGAGTTCATAATAATTTCGCCGTGAACTTTTAATATGTTCGTGTCTGTATTTATGTGTACAGCAATTATGATTTAATTAGTTATAGTAAAACGACCACCATGAGCCAATTAAAGGTTTCAAACACACACACAACTGAAATTATCGCAACATAATTTCAGTATTCGTTGTTAACGAAGTCGAGTTGAAAGCGTGTTAAATGTATTTTTAAATAGTAAAAATTTACAAAAAGCATTTTTAATACGAAAATGAAACTAACAAACAAAAATATAGCAAAAATTGAGAAGCATTTGCACTTTTTTATAAAAATAATATATTCTTTGTTATGACTTATGACAGAAGTGCCACTTTATATCGAAAATTTTGTTATTCAAAACAAATAGAGACACTATTTATACATATTTACATGTACAACTATTTTGAAATGATACAAAAATCCAAAAAAACGAATTATATAACTTGATGAAATTAAAAAAAGTACCGTGAATAGCAAATTGCAAAACAACAAAACTGCAAATGTATGTAATTAAATAATGTAAGCCAGCATTTTATTTGTAAACTTTCGTTATTATATAGCAAAATATGTAGTAAATAGTTTTTAAGCAGCAGAACTTTTTTATTATCAATAAGTATATTTATGTATATGTTACGAACAGAGCGCGTTTTTAACACATTTATTGTGTACTTTATACACACATATGAAATAGCATAAAATTTACAATTTTTATAAAAGTAAAAAAAAAATAATGTTAACGGTAAATAGGCCGACCTCTAGCGAAAGTCAACTTATTGCACTTATTTAATTTAATTTTATTTTACTTTACTGCGAAATGCAATTGTTAGTGTTGCCTTATCTTACAGACACAGACACACATGCGTATATGTGTGTGCGTGTGCATTTTTAATTTAACTTAATTAATCGCTTTATAGTATTTTAAAACTTATCATTCACAATCTACTCAAAAGTATCGCATAAGTTACTATTTAATTTCGTTTATTTGTCAATTTTTGCAATGACAACTCAATTACTACGTACATATATACATATATACCTAAATGGAATTTGGCATGCGCCGCAATCTTTGTTTAATGTAATTATTATTATTTTTTTAATTAATATGTTCACCAAAGATTTATTAAGATTAAATAAAATGTCAATTCACTTACTGGATAAACAATAAATATTTGAGTGTTATTGCGTGGAAGAAAATTACTTATTATAGTATGATATCTTTTAAAAGGGTGAACTATTGGTCGGCTCATCAAAATGCTATAACTAACTGCTCATTGTTTCTTCCGTTATTTGATCATGCAAGTCTATTACATTTATACCAGTTGTTGTTCGATTCACACTCACTAATTATTAGCTTTTGGTATAACTGCTCGCTATTCTGCCTTTATTTCGTTATACCAATCCTTTTGATTTATACGCCATACTTGTATAACTAATATCAGTATTTTCAAACAACTGGCTGACTTTAATCTATGGTATTGGGAAAAATAGATGAAATTGGGTCGATACTACCCCAACTGCCATGTAATACATATAATGATTTTCTTTTTTCTCACAAATCAGCCTATGAGTAATATATAGTGTATGTATGTAGTACATGTGTATAAAAAAAAATTGCTTGGATTTCGATTCTCTGGTTGACGTTTTACACCTATCATGCCACTGAAATACGCCTCTGAGCTTATTTTGCGACAGAAAATACGACTCGGTGTCAAGTGAAGGAGAAGTCGAAGAGCAACAACCATCGAAGACGGGTCAACTGCTGTTAATTTGCTAATTTATTTTTGTATTTCTTTATTAATTGTTTTTTAAAATAAATTTAATTTGGTTACCATAAAAGTTCGTTTGTACTAGCACGTATATTGTGACAATATTCAGAAGTGAAATCGTACCATTACGCTTGAATGTATCGTGTCACACCTTAAAGTATTTCCCTCGCTTTGTTTCTTGCAAGTTGCAAGAATATAAAATGTTCGGTTACACCCGAACTTAGCACTTACTTACTTGTTTCAGATAATATTTTTCAGGGCCCGAGTCTACTTGAGCCCATAGGCATGAAGTCTACTATAAGTTTGACGTGACAGCTAGCCAGTATAATATAACATAACCTAACACTTTTCAGGGCATACAGATCTGTCAACTTTCTTTTGCATACAAGATCTCACTTAGATATTATTCTGAATTTTTGGCATGAATGTTTCAGCTATCGAATACATTAAATTATTCAGCGATCGTTCAATGTCTATTTTCCTATCAAAACGCATTGTTAGTCATTCGGACCATTAGAAAGGAACGTGCATTGGAACCCGGTTTTACATATCACTTTACTATGTAAGTGGATGGAACTCTATTTGATAACCTATCTAAATACTAATTGGATCATATTTTTTCTACCGCTCATAGCAAAAACACATACAAGGTGCGTTCCAAAGTAAACAGGACTTAAAAAAAAAACAGAACAAATGATTTTTTCGGCAAAATCAATTTATTTTAATCAAAATAGTCTGCTTCTGCTTCAATACAGCTTTTTGCACGGTCCAAAAGCATGTCGAACGAGTGTTTTAGATCGTTGGCCGGTATGGCCGCCAGTATGCCGTTGCAAGCCTTTTGAATGGCCTCTATGTCTGCATAATGCTTTCCTTTCATGGGCAAATGCATTTTTCCAAAAAGGAAAAAGTCGCATGGTGCCATATCAAATAATCGGTCAAATAATCGTCCTTCGAATGTTGGATTCTGAGCAATTTTTGGTCGTCAGTCAATTTATGCGGAACAAACCTTGCACACACCTTTCGTAAGCCCAAATGTTCGGTCAAAATGCGATAAATCGATGTTTTGGAGATGTTCAATTCCATTTTCATGAATTTCAATGACGATTTCGGCTTTTTTGTGATGCACCGTTTCGATGGACTTCCCGGTAATCACGAATTTTGATTGGCTCACATGTTGATCGTCATTCATGTTCTCACGACCACTTTGAAAACGTTGAAACCACTCGTGCACTCTGCTACGGGATAGGCAATCATCGCCATAAACTTGTTTCATCAATTGAAACGTTTCGGTAAAAGTTTTACCAATTTTAAAACAAAATTTAATGTTGGCTCTTTGTGCGAAGCTCATTTTCGCAGGGATAGCACAAACATACTGACACTTGAAACGCAATAACTTCACTTCCAATCAATGAAATGTAATGAAATTCTCACTGGACTATCGATAAAGATAGCAGATTCTAACGTACCAGTCGACATATAGATGGCGCTACTAAGGGGCGCTAGATTCAAAAATGTTCCTGTTTACTTTGGAAGGCACCTTGTATATGTAAGTATATATAAACTAAACTTAACTAAATTGAAATCCATTATGTTTGCATTAAACTGAAGGTTATGTTACTCTCAGAGAAACCCTCACCGCTATTGGAAACAAACTGTGATAGTCGATTTTCACAAGCGTCTCTAGAGTCGATCTTTTCACCAGCAAAATAAAATCATTCGCCATACACAGGAACATAAACAAACCACTTGGTCTTAGAACCGGACCATAAGGTGAATGCATAAGAACTTCCCAACCAAGTTCCCGGAGCTTCTGGCGACTTACTTTCGATATGTGTAGCCTGGAGTTGTCCAGATGGAAAGCAATTCCTTTACTTTTCGCTAAAGCTGGTTGTTCTATGACGGTCTAATTGTTAAGAGTACTAGCTCGAACTAAGAGTTTGGCCGTAAGTGAACAGTTTACACTAGATGATTTCCTTCCAATCCGACAAAACGTATAACAAACCACGACCCGTATCGCTTGAGACTGTCGTAAGTGACCCAACCAACAACCAGTAACCAACCATTTCATCAAAGAATCAATTTGTTGGAATTCAACAGATATTTGAAGATTGAAATTCGGTTCACGATGTTTTTTTCTCGTTAATTCATGTGCTGCCGATGTATCGAGCTTCTTTTTGTATCCAGCCTTATTCAAATGCTTCCAATGGTCTCTAGGTTCTTTTTTAGCTGTTTAGCAAAAAACTTTGTCTATATGACGACGACGTTCGGACTCAGCGACTTCCATAATTTGATCGATATTTTTCACCAAAATTACCGGAGCGGACTGCAGCAAGATTATCAGGACCAAAAAACTATTCACCTTTTCAGCCGCCTGATTTGAGTTTTCGCCATTATCGAAGATAAACTCTAAATTTTAGTGTATTCTCTCTTTCCAATTGTCCATCTTTGACAAGTGTTCACAACACCATACAAGTTATTTGCAATAAAGGATGATCCATTTCCAAGGTTCCCCACTTTTTTAAAGAAAAAACACAGAAACTTCAAATTAATGGAGAATGCTTATTATCATTCAAAAGAACATTATTTGGCATTTATTTTTCGAAGATTATCTCTTTCAAAGGTTGGCCGCGGCTACATCTCATATGGTACATCGGTTGAGTCCAATCTTCGATGACGCGTTCGAGCATTTCGACTGGTAACTGATGAATGACCAGTGTGATGTTTTTTTTGGCATAGGACTAAATCGAAACGGAATTATCCGCAAAGACTTTAGACTTTAAATATCTTCAAAGAAAAAAGTGTAATGGTGTGATATCACACCATCTTGGTGGCCAATCGACGGGCCCAAAACGGGAAATTATCTGCTCACCGAAGTGTTCTCTCAATAAATCCATTAATTGACGCGATGTGTGAGAAGTGTCATCGTCTTGTCGAGTTCAATTTCAGACATCAAATAGTCGGTTATCATGACGCGATAATGGTCGCTATTGACGGTTACGCTCCACCCGGCATTATTTTTGAGGAAATATGGACCTATGATTCCACCTACCTACAAACCACATTAAACCGTAGTTTTTTCTGGATGAAATGGCAGCTCTTCAAACTTTTCAGGTTGCTCTTCATCCCAAATGCGTCAATTCTGCTTGTTTACATATCCATTGTGCCAGGAATGGACCTCAACGCTGGACAAAACTTGGCTCGAAAACGTCGGATCTGTTTGGAATTTTTTAAAGGCCCATAGGACAAAGCGATGTTGCCTCTTGCACAAGCTGTATTTAGTACTCTTTCAATGTAAGATTTCGACGTGAAATGCAACAAGTCGTTCCATAGGTCAGTCCGAGTTGCTGCGAACGGCGCCGAATCGACTCTCCACGGTCTTCGTGTACACTCTCAGCTACGGCTGCAATATTTTCTTTACTGCCTGCTGGACTTGGTCTATTCGGTCGAATATTATCCAACAATGAATGGATGGTCTCAAGATGGCTGATGGTGTTGCGAATAGTACGCTCAGTAGGCCGATTATGTTGACTTGTTTTTAACGGATCTATATTAAGCTATTGATATGGCACCTAATTATATTCCAATAAATAAATAAAAACAACAAATTTCGAAAATTTTTTTATTGCTTAAAGTTTTTAAATTTTTTTAAAGTTAATTGAGATATAATATATAAAGTGTACATTTTAAAAAATATAAGATCTTGTGTAAAATTAAGTAAGCGTGCAAAAAAATTATCGCTGCCAAAAGTGAAGTGATTTTAAAATGAACACAGGTATGAGTTAGAAAAAGGTTATTATTAGATTTATAAGTAGATTAGAGGCAAGATTTAAGAAATTATTTAGGAGTTATTAAATGCTTGTAATGGCAATAAGTTCGAGTGAGACCATTGCGAACACGGAAATATAATTACAAATATAAATTATCGCTTTTAGGGGTTAGGATTTGATTTTAATATTTTTGTATTTGATTTTATTATTTATAAGTTAAAGTAGAGAACAAGGCATTAATAAATTTAATCTGTTTTTTGCTTTTTTCGCTTTTTTTTATTTAAAAAATATAATTTATATATATGTAATTTAGGGATACACCTAGTGAGAATTTATAAAGAAAATATTTTTTTTTATTTCGATTGGTTATCATTTTCCAAAAATTTAATTATAAAATTGTTCCAATGATTACTTGGAGAGAAATGATGCTTTTTCTTAGGCTGTCTCACTATATGTGTCCCTTAAAGAGTTTAAATTATTTTTTTTGTTTTGACAAAAAATATTTCAGTGAAAATTTAACAGAAATAGAACTTTGTAAAAAGATGTTAAATAACATTTGCATTTACTAATTTTTTAAATAACAAAAAATTTTAACCGTTTTTAAACAATTTCCTAAGAAAGAAGAATGTTTTTTTATAAAGAGATATTTTAAACAAATTCCTAAGGAAGTAAAACGTTTTTTATAAAGAGATAGTTGAAAGCGCTAAGCGTTAAAGCAAAAAAGAGTATACACGAGTGGTCACAGACGAGTGGTAGTTAAAATAAAATAAACAAAATTTTATAAAGAAAAGTAAAGGAAGTAATATCGAAAGGAAAAAATTAATAACCGCCAAAATTAGCTGGAAACAATGATGAGTTTCGTTTTCGTTGACTTATTTGTTCGTTTTACACATATGTAAATATGTACTTATATAAATATATAAAAGAGCTGTAAAGCTGAGCGAAAGGCACAAATGCTCGTACATTTTAGATCTAATAGAAAATGCTTATCAAAAAGTGCATAAATATAAATTTATAGACACACACATACAAATACAATAAGCCTAGCATGTCTAAAATGTGGATTTCCAAAAATGGTCAATTGATAAAAAAATACATTCGTGTGTATGCATGCGTGTGTATAGGTGAAAGATCAGTAACTAATACTACTACAAATACAAATATAAGGGCGGCGGGTTCGGATGCCGTTCAAAATTTCATATCGATGCAGATTTTCGAGTTGCGATTCTGCTTCTGACTTATCTCTAAGACTTGAAACATTTCCTGAAGTGCTTCGTTTGTACGCGTTTTGCGGCGATTGCGACGCAAGGTGACACGTCCCGACTTGAATTCATTCACTAGAGCGTCAAGACCTGTATGAAGAGAGAAATGCAAATGAGAAATTATTACTAACGGTTTAAAAATGACAGCGAAAGTTTATTGGTGGCAGTTAGAGACAATGTGTATGTGATATAATGTGTTTTAGTTATATACATATTGATATTTTACAACTATTTTAACACATTTGGCATTAAGTAATGTTAAAATAACTATTTTAGTATTAATTATTTGCAAATTAACTATTCGATATATCACTTAACAGCTCTTTAGTGTTATTTACACACATACTATGAATGCAATCTAAGGCTGAGAAGGTAAAGTAAAGAAAAGATGAGAGGAAAAAGAAAGCTGAAAGCTATTTAACCGGTTACCATAATATTTTTAGAATTTCCTAAAGCTTAATCGATGAATAAAATGCACAAAAATATGTATAAGGTGATTTTTTCAGATATAAATTTTCCTGCAGGGGTAGCTGTCATACCAGCTGTCAAAGCAACCTCCGTTTGATAGTTATATTCTGTAATATTTAGCAAATTACAATGAAAAATTATTATTTTAAATTGTTTTTATTAATTTCATTAACATTAGTTTTTTAATACTAAAAATGGAGCCGCGGATACCAGCAATGTTCGATCATTCACCTCTTTAATGGGATATTAAGGAATCTTAGGCTGACAAAAATTACACAAAATTAGACAGATAGGAAGGCTTTGCAAAAAGCAGATGTGATAGTTGCACACCCGAATTTGCATTTAAATAATATAAACCAAAGCATAATTAAAATTTTTCTAAAGCTCCATAACATTAAAAATATCTTTAAAAGAATTTTTTTATGCTGATGCGCTAAAAATTATCTTAAGTTCAACGAAGCGCGTCATATTAAGTCATATTCTATGTAGATAAGCAGCTATTTAGCTGGTCAACTCATTTCAGACGTCATTGAGCCTTGGAGGATCGCCATCTTGTGGAAACCAAATGTCGCCGAGAGCACGATCTTCAATTTCAGACATCATATAGTCGTTTATCATGGCGCGATAACGGTCGCCATTGACGGTTACATTCCCATCGGCATAATTTTTGAAGAGATATGGACCAAAGATTCCAACGGCACACAAACCACACAAAACCGTTGTTCGATCTGGATGAAATTTCAGCTCCTGAATCTCTTTAGGTTCCTCTTCGCTCCAATTATGCGACAATTTTGCTTGTTTACAAACCCAATGAGCCAGAAATGGGCATCCTGGTTGAACAAAATTTGGCTCGAAAACGTCGGATCTTCTTGGAACTTTTCAAGAGCCCATAGAGCGATGTAAAATGCGCCAAGCCGAGTTGCTGCTAACGGCGCCGAATCGACTCTCCACGGCCTTCGTGTACACTCTCTTCTACGGCTGCTATTGAAAAAAGTACCTCTAAATTGTAGTCGAAGTGGTTCATTATCTCTATTATGGGCAAAATTTAAAAAACATATGCTACTACTCAGAAAAATAATTTTATTTATGCCCCGAACAGTTTGTCACGCGGTTTGTAATACCCAGAACGAAACGTCGGAAACTCTTATAAATGATTTGTATTTAGCATAGATTAGTTTTCACAGCAACACTCCATTTTTCGAACATATTGCTCAGAACGGACCTTTGTAGAATATAACTACCGCTTAATTAATGCTAACGGCAATTCTAGCAGGACACTGTATCTTTAATTGTATGAAAACAAGTATATCTTTAATTGAAATTTTGGATTTTTTCTAGAACAGAATTTGCACTGATTATCTAACTAATTAAGGAGGTATTCTAGTCCATAAATAAAAAAATATTTTTTATTTTTATTTTAAAAGTATAACTATTCAAGAATATGTTTACAAAGGACTTTTTCAAAATTGAAATAATTTTTGGAAATATATCGTCACCTAAAATGCAAAAAACGTAGGATCAACATTGATTCATTGATTACGATTCACTCCTTCAAATTACATACATATGTATAAGTACATATGTCCACTATTTTAAAGTTCTGCTATCAGATATAACCCAGTTTTAACAAATATATAAATTTTATTTCACTCATGTTCCATTTTATAACGTGTTTTATTTTTTCCCTGTAAATTTCCGAAAATGTTGCTACGTTATTTTGCATTTCTGGTTCGGCCGGAACGCGAAACTTTAAATGCGTACAAAACTTTCTTTTTTTTTAAATACCCACTAATTCTGAAGTTCCATTGGAGCGACTTAGCTAAAAAATTTTCGAGAGTCGTTTTTATAGACTTGTCTATGTTTCCATAACCAAAAATATTAATTTTTACTATTTTGAAAAAACCGAAACAGTCAAAAAAGTGGTACAAAAAATTTTTAGTCGCCATTTCGCGAAATTTCCGGAATTTCCGAACTTTTTCACAGTTTCAGAAATTGCAACATAATTCTAGATTAATATTTTTTTGTTTTTGATGTTGAGGCGGGTGAGACCCCACTTTATCAGCTGCTAATTTTTAAAATTTTTATTTTTTCCTGTATTCTTGTAATGTTAATAAAAAAGTGATAAAAATTAGATAGTAAAATACTAGCTTTTCACTATATGCATAAAAATATTTTAAATTAATAAAAACCCGTTATTTTCTGGTAACAACGAAATTTCAAACAAAAAGTTCATTACAAAAAAAAAAATATTTTTTTATGTTTTTTTTTCTTTTTAAAAAAAATAATGCGAGCCCATCTAACACCTTGATGTCCTTCAAAAAAGTTTAGACTTATTTTCATTTCCGCCAAAAAAAAACACACATTTTTGAAATGGGCCTCATTGGCCTATTTACTAAAATCCAAAAAATAAAGCATACTAACTTTTCTTTAAGACTTTTAAAGCATGCCAAAGATAAATGCATATTTATAATATAAAATTGTTCCATCTAATTTAATGACGAGATGAAAATACAGCAATAGTAAAGATAACTGTGAAAGAAAAGTAGAGTAGAAACGAAAAAAAAAAAATAAACCGTAAACAAATACGAAATGTGAGAAGAAAAAATCGCAGAAAATTAAAATAAATCTTCTGGTCTTACAGCGAAGGACGTGCATGCAAAACTGTCGACTGCTACCGAGTAAGAAGACAGCGAAAATGTAAAAAAGAAATAAAAAATAATGACAACAACAATGTAGCAGCAGTAGCAGTAGTATTCGCCACTTTATGCAGCGAAGCAGAGGAAACAAGCAACAATTGGTATAAAACGTTGGTAAAGCTCTCACGCCAACACCAAATATGTTACGTATACGACTTGTTGAACGGCAGCCAGCACACATGTGTGTCACCTTCCACACTCGTTTGTGGCACGCGCAGAGCACGTTGCATGCGTTTAAGGCTCTTAACATAAGCGTCTGCTGTGCTCCTGGCATGTGTGTGACGGTATTGAAAGCGCCAAAAATGACAAACAAAACGCAAATAAACAATAATACTCAATATTCAAAAGATAAAAAAAAAAATGAAACGATGATGACGAAGTGATGGCATGAGCAAAGCAATCAATCTGTGAAAATATGCTTAAGTTACGTAGGTATATTTATATGTGATTTTGTATGCGTCTTTCAATATGCGAAAATCTCACACGCTTTAAAAATTATTTTCATGCAACAAATATTGAAGAAATGTCAAAAAAATATTACTCGGAGAAAACAAATTTAGTAAATTAGTTGGGTTATGTTTGGGGTAGAAAGGCTATGGACTATTGTCCATAGGACGTGGCATGATGCAAAAATACAATTTCTCAGCTGTGCTCAAGGCTTCTGGCCACATTTAAGATCTCAGACTCTGAACAGGGTATATTAAGTTTGCTACAAAGAAAATATATACAAATATTAGTCGGAGACTATATCTAAATGAATACGTGACGAGCTAAACGATTTAGCCATGCCGGTCTGTCCATCTCCCATGTCTTGAGATATCGATCTGAAATTTTGCACCCGTCCTTTTCTCATAAAGACATTGCGGAGCGGCCAATATGGGATGCAACGAACGGAATAAAGTGCTTGTTTGGAATTTACGAAATTTGGCACGGATTACTGCTTAAGACAATAATGCAATCTTCGAAAAAATGATTTAGATCGGATAACAATAACATATAACTGAACGATCAAAGTTCTTTCAAAGAATTTTGTTCATTTGTGAAGGGTATTATAGCTTCGGTTATTGTTGTTTAATATAATTTGCATTGCGTAACTGCAAATGGTTGTCTTTGTCATTGGACATTGCTTAAGGGGGTATTCTGGTCTAGAAGCATGAATTTCAGGTAATTTTTAAAGTGTCGTAAAAAAAAAATGGAATTAATATTTTTACTATCCATTTTTTTATTAGTTATTTGTTAATTTTAGAAGAGTACAGAAAAAAATTAAAAACTAAAAAAAGTAAAAAATTTCAAAAATTATGAGCTGACGAAGTGGGGGGTCTCTAAAAATTTCCATGTGACCATACCCATGATTTCAACCCTCCTAGTTATCTGAAACCAAAAAAAAAGATTATTAATCCAGAATAATGTCGCAATGGCCGGAACTACCGAAAAGTGGGAAGAAATTTTTTTCACAAAATGGCGATTGCCTGAAAAAAAAGTTTTTTTGGATCACTTTTTCTGACTATTTCGAATTTTTTTTAAATAATAAAAATAAAAATTTGGGGATGGGGCTAGTTCCAACCATAGACAAGCCTATAAAGAAGACTCTATAAAAATTTCAAGTAAATCGGTCCAGTAGAACCTGAGAAATCGTGGGTATCGTTCCGAAAAAGTCAGTTTTGAGAAAAACGCGTTTAAAGTTTAGGAGACAATTCTAGTGAACACGGACGCCACATCACAAAATCGGCTGTATCTCCGAAAATAAGTCGAATTTTGAAAAATCCTTCCAAGGTCATATTTTTGAAAGTCTAAACTTTCAAGATATGCAAAAACAAATTGATTTTTTCAAAATCTTAGACAAGAATACCCCCTTAACATAGGGAGAGAGAGGCCATATAACATCTGGGAAAAATATTATTAACAGTTGACTGAATGTGCTCAAACAATTTGAAAATTTTTTTAAAAATTTAATATTAAAAGATATAGTATACATTAGAAATCCAAAAGGAGGAACCCTTTCCATAAAAAAATGTGAACACGAACAACCCCAGCTAATAATACTTGAAATAAACAACATTTAAAGAGATTTTATTTCGCGTTTCTTGAACCTTAATCACTACTTCGAATGCTTTTTATACTCTTGCGACCAGCTGTTACAGAGTATTATAGTTTTGTTCACCTAACGGTTGTACGTATCACCTAAAACTAATCGAGATAGATAAATGGGTTATATATGTATATATAAATGATCAGGATGACGAGAAAAGTTGAAATCCGGTTGACTGTCTGTCTGTCCGTCCGTCCGATCGTCCATAGAAGCTAGTATAATTTGAGTAAAAATTGAGATATCTCGATGAAACTTGGTATATGGGTTCTTTAGTAAAAAACAAGTAAGGAAGGGCTAAGTTCAGGTGTCTCCGAACATTTTATACTCTCGCATGGTAAAGTGATAATCGAGATTTCATAATACGTCATTTAAATATTTTTCAAATACCGTATTTTTGTAAAGTTTTATTCCGCTCTCATAATTGGTTCCTAATGTTTATACTCGTATTATACAGAGAAAGCATCAGATGGAATTCAAAATAGCTTTATATTGGAAGAAGGCGTGGTTGTGAACCGATTTCACCCATATTTCGTACATGTCAACAGGGTGTTAAGAAAATATTATATACCGAATTTCATTGAAATCGGTCTAGTAGCTCCTGAGATATGGTTCTTGGTCCATAAGTGGGCGGCGCCACGCCCATTTTCAATTTAAAAAAAAGCCTGGGTGCAGCTTCCTTCTGCCACTTCTTCCGTAAAATTTAGTGTTTCTGACGTTTTTTGTTAGTCGGTTAACGCACTTTTAGTGATTTTGAACATAACCTTTGTATGGGAGGTGGGCGTGGTTACTATTCGATTTCTTCCATTTTTGAACTGTATATGGAAATGCCAGAGGGAAACGACTGTATAGAGTTTGGTTGAAATAGCTATAGTATTTTCCGAAATATGTAGAAAAAACTTAGTAGGGGGCGGGGCCACGCCCACTTTTCCAAAAAAATTGCGTCCAAATATGCCCCTCCCTAATGCGATCCTTTGTGCCAAATTTCACTTTAATATCTTTATTTATGGCTTAGTTATGACACTTTATAGGTTTTCGGTTTCCGCCATTTTGTGGGCGTGGCAGTAGGCCGATTTTGCCCATCTTCGAACTTAACCTTCTTATGGAGCCAAGGAATACGTGTACCAAGGTTCATCATGATATCTCAATTTTTACTCAAGTTACAGCTTGCACGGACGGACAGACGGACAGACAGACAGACATCCGGATTTCGACTCTACTCGTCACCCTGATCACTTTGGTATATATAACCCTATATCTGACTCTTTTAGTTTTAGGACTTACAAACAACCGTTATGTGAACAAAACTATAATACTCTCGTTAGCAACATTGTTGCGAGAGTATAAAAAATCGAGTTCGTAGATGGGCGTAATCGGACCACAAATCGTCATTAACCGAAAACATATAAAGTGCCATGACTAAACACTAAATTAAGATATAAAGCTGTAATTTGGTACAGAGGATCGCTCATGGCAAGGGGCACCTGAGGGCAAAAACTTTTGAAAAAGTATCGCCCCACCCTCTAACAAGTTTTAAGTACATATCTCCTAAACCACTTAAACTAAAACAATCAAATTTGCTGAGTACAAATATTATAAGAATTGCTACCGACAATGTAAAAATGAAGAAATTGGAGGATAACACCGCTCACTCTCCATATAATGGTACTGTTAAAAACTACTAAAAGCGCTATAAATCAATAACTAAGTACGCCAGACATATTAAATTTTACTATCCAGATGGTATAAGACAATTTTATAGCAGCCGGCGTGAAAATCGGACGATGTGAGTGGTATCTCGGGACCCGACTAATCGATTTCGACAAAATTAGGTACGCGGCATTATTCTTACATTCTTATGTCACATTGTGAAAACAACAACAACGTGTTTTATTGATAACGGTGTATCTTATGGCCTCAAATAGATAAATTTGAGTGAAAACCTGGCCTAGCCCTTATATAACTAATATCAGGATTTTCGAACATCCGGCTGACATTACTCTAAAGATTGGTTTAACACCTTATAGTATTTCTCTGGCTTTGATTCTTGGTTGCACCCGAACTTAGCCCTTCCTTACTTGTTATACTCTCGCATCAAAGTTGCTAAGGAGAGTATTATAGTTCCTAAAACTAAAAGAGTCAGATATAGGGTTATATATACCAAAGAGATCAGGGTGACGAGTAGAGTTGAAATCCGGATGTCTGTCTGTCCGTCCGTCCGTGCAAGCTGTAACTTGAGTAAAAATTGAGATATCATGATGAAGCTTGGTACACGTATTCCTTGGCTCCATAAGAAGGTTAAGTTCGAAGATGGGCAAAATCGGCCCACTGCCACGCCCACAAAATGCCGGAAACCAAAAACCTATAAAGTGTCATAACTAAGCCATAAATAAAGATATTAAAGTGAAATTTGGCACAAGGGATCGCATTAGGGAGGGGCATATTTGGACGTAATTTTTTTGGAAAAGTGGGCGTGGCCCCGCCCCCTACTAAGTTTTTTGCACGTATCTCGGAAACTACTATAGCTATGTCAACCAAACTCTATAGAGTCGTTTCCTGCAGGCATTTCCATTTACAGTTCAAAAATGGAAGAAATCGGATAATAACCACGCCCACCTCCCATACAAAGGTTATGTTCAAAATCACTAAAAGTGCGTTAACCGACTAACAAAAAACGTCAGAAACACTAAATTTTACGGAAGAAATGGCAGAAGGAAGCTGCAGCTAGGCTTTTTTTAAAAATTGAAAATGGGCGTGGCGTCGCCCACTTATGGACCAAAAACCATATCTCAGGAACTACTCGACGGATTTCAATGAAATTCGGTATGAAATATTTTCTTAACACCCTGATCACATGTACGAAATATGGGTGAAATCGGTTCACAACCACGCCTTCTTCCAATATAACGCTATTTTGAATTCCATCTGATGCCTTCTCTGTATAATATATAAATTAGGAAATGAAAATACAATTCAATACTCAAAGTACACAAATTGATCTAATCTAATTAATTTTACAGCAAAATAAAAAAATATGTAAATGACGGATAATGAAATCTCGATTATCACTTTATCATGTGAGAGTATAAAATGTTCGGTGACACTCGAACTTAGCCCTTCCTTACTTGTTTTACTACAGATTTATTAAATTCGCATTTGTTCTTAGTGAAAAACGTCGAAAACTGAAGAAATTCGAAACTTAAATGTAGAAGATATGAGGTGAAACGTATCAAAAAATATCAGAAAAATATTCCAGTTCGATCTTAAGGGCATTAAATATTTTTGAAAACTTCAAGAAAAGGAATACGGTGGAGACCAAAATTTCCAAACACGCTGAGCGACTTGCATGAAGAAAAGTTGCCGAAAACCACGAGAAATTTCATCGAGGGAGTTGATCGAAAGTTTTGGTTTGGATGTTTTCATTAGTACAAAGCAAAGGAAATTACGAACATTTCGTTTGAAAAACTATGTCGCAAAAATCGACATATGATTTCCATTGCGAATATGGAAAACGAACTAGAGTTTGCAAAACAATATCTAAATATTCAAAAAACCGTAAGCGAGTGTAGCGTAAACACTCTGATCGCTTGAAACCACATTACATACAATAACCGGTGAAGCATGGAGGAGATTATCTCATAGTTTGGGGCTGTTTCCCAAAAACGGCGGGTGCTTCATATGTTGACATTCCTAGCAAAAATTTTACAATAAATGCGGAAAAAAGTTTGGTATCGTTTATCTTCCAACAAGATACACCTCTCTCCGGCTAATCGCTTTTTTGAAAAAAGCTTAAACGAAAAATCGATCTAACCAGCTCAGTCATTGGATTTAAATCCAATTGAGCATTTGTGGCCAATTTTGAACTCCGAAATACCAAAAAGCAGTCGTACAAACTTGCAATCATTTTTCTTAGAGATGAAGCGTAAATGGCATAATATGCCAATGAAAATATTAGAAGATTTAGGCCGAAGTATGCCAAAACGTTAAAGCTGGGAATACTAGTTACTAAATTAACTTTTAAAACAAAAGTTTTGTATTCTTTTTTCTAAGTTTATATTTTGATATGACCATCTTTGTTTAAGATTATATACAGTTAGAATTTTCAAAAAATCTATATTTTTTATTTTATTTTCTTAATCCACATATATTTAAGAATACACACAGAAAATTTCATATCGTTCCGGCCAATATTTTCGAAGTAACACGCAAATTTGAAAAGGAGTTTCAGATAGCTGGAAGAACAAAGCCAAACTTTGAACGCGTTTTTCTCAAAATAGTGACATCAAAGTCGTTGACCAATATTACTCGAAAACGGCTAAACCAATTAATCTCAAACTTTAACACTAGCTTCTAAAATATATTTTTTAGTAATTAAACAAAGATTTTTTCTCACCCATAAATATTTTTTTTCTTTTATAGACAATTTTATAGACAATAGACGTAATTTTTGGTCAAAAATCGATTTTTTTAGCAACTGTCATTTGTCAAAAAATTTTTTTTGCTTATTGCTACGATTGAATTCGGTATTGAACATTACTTCAACGAAATCTGTTTTTTTTTTTTAATTTCAGAGAATTCAGTTCAGAGGTAAAATGGTCACCGCGAAACGTCTTTTTTGAGAGGAGTTCCCGGAGATCAGCTGTAGTTCCTTTCCAAATAAATATTGTTACTAATACTAAATCTTAAAATACAGTTAAAATATATCATAATATGTGTACAATTTTTGGGTTAATAAATTTAAAAGTTTTCTCAGAAAAAATTCCGGAAAATTTGCTTTTTTCGTACTTCTAACTGTATATAGCTGCTTAAGAATCCTTATTTTGAAGTGAAACACAATTTGTTTTGTCTATTCCTGGAAAAGGATATATTAATTTATAATTTATTATTTAAATACCTATGTATATATAATATTATTATATAAGGAAGTAAAAAAAAGTTAAAAAGATTTATTTAAGAACCATCTTGATGGTTGGAATAGCATCCACAAATTGGCAGAAAGGTGGTCAAAAAAGCATTGACCATTGTTTA
This sequence comes from Bactrocera neohumeralis, assembly GCF_024586455.1. Classification (NCBI taxonomy): domain Eukaryota; kingdom Metazoa; phylum Arthropoda; class Insecta; order Diptera; family Tephritidae; genus Bactrocera; species Bactrocera neohumeralis. The sequence continues at coordinate 50,452,755 of NC_065919.1, forward strand.
CTTTCAATAATTTGTTTTTCCATTCAAAATTAGTATTCCATTTTCACAAAAAATGCCAGTACACCTGATAAGTATATACTATGTACGAATAAAATAAACAATTCATTTTTACGCACAAACTGAACAGTATTTCTAATATATACATATGTATTTCATAAATGCATACATATGAACATTTCAACATAAATTGTAAGACATAAGAAAGAAGCATATTTTTTCAAAATCTAAAATCCACCAAATTCAAACTTTTTTCCACAACACAATTCTACAGCTCTCTCGGTAATTTACTAAAATTGCATTCATAGTTCGCCATCGCCCACGCAATTGGGTTTTTATGAATTTCGCTTTTGCTTTGCTAGTTTCAGGTGAGCTGTACGCGGACAAGCAGCTGTGGTATTGAGTATGAAAACAAAAAGCTAGATTTTTGTGGTTGTTGTTATTGTCACATGAAACCTACTAAGTTATACACCAAAATACACGACGCACATGCAAATAAAGGACCGTGAATTGCTAGCCAACAACCAGTTTTAGGCGCTCGCCATGACAACGTCAAAAGCAGCACACCCTTCGTACCTGTGTCTACAGTACCTTTAGCGCGCAAAATTTGTTACTATTAGCGACCCTAACGGTTTGGCCTTCAAATACCAATGTCATTAGACTTTGTATACGCCAAGAACGCCATTTCTCGAAATTATAGGTGGATTTAAATTATATTAAAAATTTTTAAAAGAAAAAATGCAAGCAAAAATTGTTTGCAAACTAATTCTTTTTATGCCTATTTTTATTAATGTCATATGAGTTTGGACTCAGTTTACTCTAATAGTTAACTGATTTCAAGTTTAAACTATTTTTTCTAACAACTCAAAGCTTTTCTTTTTAGATATGAAAAACATTGCCTACATTTAGGATGATGTTGCTAAAGCCTGAAAAAAATAGTAGAAACAAGTAAGGAAGGCTTAGGTTCGAAATTTCCAGAACGGAAGCAAGCGAACCATTGTTGTGCTACACAAACTGATACAGCATCGTCTCCGTAAACTTCACACATTTTATTGTTGGGTTGGGTGGCATTCTTCGCTTTTTTATACAAAAATTTCAAAATATAGCGAATTTCTTCATTATTTGTACTCATTTTTGAATAGCTGCAACTTGTTTTCAACTACCCCGAATTTATTTTTTTTTTTGGTTAAATGAATCTTACCTTTCCAACAACTGCGACATCTCTTGACAAAATACGAAAAGACTTTTTTGACTACTCAATATAACTATTGAGGTTCAAATAGTTGGTACCTAGCGGCTGGAAAAGTTTTGTTTCGATTAGGCCGATTTTTGGTCAAAAGGTGGAATATGTCAAGCTTTGTTATGGCACTTTATTGGTAATGTGGCTTTGTGGGCGTTGCAGTAGTCCGATTACGCCCATCTGCGAGCTCGTCCTCCATTTTTGGCCTGGGAACTCGAGTGCCAAGTTTAATTCCGCAATATTTATACTAAAAGCTGCCTACTTAACAGGTAAGAAATATACGTCGCAAAAACTATATATATGTAGCTATGAAAGCTGGGAGGAAGACCTTCGTCGACCGATTTCACACATTTCGGCAATAAACTTTAATATAAGTAATATGATATTTTGACATAATTTTCGTAAGATAACTTACATAGTGGCCGATATTTTCAGCAGACCCGAAGTTTGGTGCTATGTAGAGGTTTTATTAGCTATATGGGGACTACGGGAAGTACTGACCCAAATTTACACTTCTTACTGCAGAAAAGTGTTTTCGCGGTTTCGTTATAATACCTCACAGATTAACCAATATTTTCGGTAAAAAAATCAGCCATTGCTACTAAGGACCATATATTCGGTATATGGAGACTTGATAAGTTATGACCCGATTTTAAAGGGTTTTAGATCTGAAATAGCACTGACCTGAGGGAACTTTATGGGCAAGGTATTATGCCGATATCTTTATTGGTACACGATTATATAATGTACAGTGAAGGAAGCAAAGTTGTGTGATATGAGAAGTAGGCGTGGTTGCCCGAACGAGACCATTTTTTGGAGCAGTAAACTACCTGCAAAACTAAAAGTTTACGCTTTATACAATTTTTTTTCTTTGATTTATAAAATTAGTAAATACTCGTATTTTCCTTAAACTAATCAAACTTTCAACTTTTTTGTATTAAATTTCCTACAAAATTTATGAAACGAGATATTTTAGTAGTGGTTGGAAGTGAGATTTAAATTTTTCGATCTGATAATAAGAAAAAAATAAAAACTGTTAAGCTGAGAATCTTCCCGTTACAGTTAAGAACTCATACTTCGAGAGTTTCTTATTTTTCGAACCAAAGAGAGAATTCGAAGTTTTGGGTAGCTATGTTGTCATTAACTCTGTGGTATGGAGAATGGTCAATCTTAAGGAAGATAATACCTTAAATATTCGTATGCTAGACTTTATTTAAGAGGTTACGTGGGTTTAAGGGTTTCAAAAAATCATTGTTTTTAATATCTTATTAAATTCTATAACACCTCTAGCACATTGTCCAAAATTTTCAAGTTGATAGGAGCAATAATTTCGGAGAGGTATAATTCTTAGAGGCTTGGACGAAGGATTTTTTTCGATTACAATTATTTGAAAACAATGTCGCGAAATTTTAATTTTTTTGTAAAAATGTCTGTCAAAATCCAATTTTCAATTTTTTTCCTCTTCATTCAAGTTCTAAGTTAAGCTTTTAACTAAAACACGTATTTTTCACTTTAGATGGTTCTGTAAGGAGTTATCCTGCCAACGCGTGCGCATATTTTTTCCGAAAGGTCAACGAAAATGGCGTCGCAATGGCCGAGTTTAAAATATTTGTTTCCAAAATTTTCAGAATTTCTGTGTTAGTAGTGTATGTTTGTAACATTAAAAAATTCTAATAAAATATTTCATTTTTTTATGAGAAGACAATTGTTGAAAAAAGGCTATTTTTTACCGAGGAAACCCACGTAACCCCTTAAACAAAATTAGAAATAGATTCTAAAATGAGAGCTCGATAAATGAAAGTTTTCGAACAAAAATCAAGCCCGCCTGTCATTTGACTTGGAGTCTACTCCCAAGTTGCTATACAAGTTTGTGCTAATAACTGCCAACAGCTCTTATATACAGATTTGTGGCTTTAAATTTTTTAAACTTAAATCGCGCCGATTGCTGCTCACTCATTAAAGCTACTCAGCTACTACACCAGCCAGTTGCAAGCGAAGCACAAGCACCTTGTTTTCCCTGAAATAGCTTCAGTAAACTAAATTTGCTCAATTACTTTATTAATTCAATATTCTTCTTTCTGCGCTTCGTAAAAAAGTGAAACGGATATTTTAGCCGTTAAACAGCAGCATAAAATACAACAACAACACAACAGCAGCAGACATAACGGAAATTATGAGAAACGTACATAATTTTCTAAATCGAAAGAATAAATCAGCGCATCCATCACCGTCCACGGCCGACTTACTTTTCACCGCAAACGCGCATAAATTTACAGTCCACACACACACATACATACACACAAATAAACATATAGAATACAAACGCGCGCTGAAGAAGAAACCCCACACAACACAAGTTGCCACCACAACAACAACACAGATGTATGTAGCAAGACAGACCCCAACCCAGCACCGTTGAGTTGAGGTAACGGCTCAGATTACCAGCGCGTACGGCGCTGCCAGCTAACAACAGCGAGTGACAACGGCGTAAATGAGTCGATGCAACAACAACAACAACAAAGCTTGTATTGTGTGAGTAATGATACGGACTAAGCGAGTATGATATTGTAACACTTTCGTTGAGACAGCGCCAAACAACTGACCCACACACACACGCACATATGTATATATGTAGATACAGGCGAGCGAGCATTGCGTCCTTGATTGCCTGCATTAGCAGACGGGCGACAAGTAGCAGGGGTACAAGAATGGAAAAAACTTAGAATAAGCGACAAACCGTCGGTTAAAAAAGCAGCACGTTGCAGCTAGTGTGAGTGGCAGCGGGCACAAGTGGAATAAGCCAACGACTTGCTGGCACAAGCAAAAGACGGTTGCCGTGTAGACACACGGTAATCTAACACCACCTGCCAGTCGCCGCCGAGTGGCGGAGGACACGCGCCCAGCAGCTTTGTTAAGCAAACGGATGCTGCGTGGATGCTGAAAAAACAACAGCAACAAACAAAGAACGCTAGCTATAGCAACAGCAGGAGAACATAACGGTGTCCAAGAAGTTTTCGGACTCGACGAAGCAATAATCAGAAATCGTGCCATTGAAGTGTTTGAGTGGCAATCAACAGGAAGTTGCCTTGGCAGGCGGGCTTGATGTGGCTGCGCTGTAGAGGTCAGTTGCTAGGCTCAGCGGCACTATAAGTGTGTGTGTGTGTGTGGGACGGCCGGTGAGTGTAGTTGGAAAGCGAAATAAGGAAGCAGAAGAAAAGAAAATAGCGAAGCAAAAGAGTACAGGCGTATGGAAGGGGGGAGTGCAGTAGCGTGGGCCGTCAGGCGTTTCAGGAGCGTCAGGCCGTCAATGTCGGCTATGAAATGTGTTATTTAGAGTGCGAGTAGGCACTTTTGTTGCTGCCAGACTATGCATGTTGCGCGTTTTTGCTGGTAAAACATGTGTATGTGTAACAATACAAGCAAACTACACAACACACATATACCATATATGTATGTATGTATGTATGTATGTTTGTATGTGCGCGCATAAACACTGTTGATTCACTTTGTTACGTTGACATGTGTAGTACACGCATGCTTACCTACAAAACCTCTGTTGTTGTTGCCAGCGCTGCTACTGCTGATTGCTGCTACATTGGCTGTTGCTGTTGTTGTTACTGTGCACTCGTATTGTACGTTGCTACACTTGTTTTGGCATTGTGAAGTAACGAAGCAACAGCAACAGCAACAGCCACTCTGGCAGCCATTACTTCGGGCAGCTTCAGTCGCAGACGCAGACGCAAAGCAATAGAGAGGTAGCAAAACAACAGCAACAAAAACAAATAGGAGCAACATACGACAATAACAATAAACATGTTGGCTGGCAAGAGCACATTGTTGCCGCAGCATTTCACATTTTCGGTTCATTTGTTCGCGCGCGCTCAACGGACAAGCTACGCTGTCGAAAAATGCTTGAATAACTTTCAGTGTTATTTTTTTCTTGCGGTTAATTTACGAAATATATTTTCGGTGACAAATTGCAAATAAATGCATTAAATGCAAATTGGCTGTAAGTTTTAAGTGCGCGCAAGCATTTCATGTATTTTGCTATGAAAAAGTGTTTTATGCGTGTATTACGCTGCGTATACGTAACCTGTTGTGTGGGCTGGCTGCAGTTTGAATAACGTGGTTACTCATACGCCCTGGAGTGCGTCTTTTCTCAGTTGAAGTGTTGAAACGTAAAGTGTTGTTTTCTTTTTTTGAGTAATAAATTCAAAATATAAGTGAATTAAACACATACATATTTATATGTGTATGTATATATATCGGAAATATATGTGTGTTTGCTGTTACCACCCTTCAGTGGTCTGCGTGTGCATGTCACACCGATCGGCAAGTGTGTATTGTGTCACTCACGTCCAACACCTAGCAACGTATCGCGTGTGGCTCACATAGAAATCATCATTACAGACGCAGCGGCGGAAGCCCGCCAAAAACCAAAGAAATTGCAGCCTATAAAGCGAAACCAAAGCAAATCAAATTCAAACGCCGCTGCTAAACGAGACGAGAAAAATCATTTACAAATGCGCGATGTGTAAAGGAAATACATATATATATAATATATACATAAATATTAGCGTGTGGGTGTTGAAGCGCGAAGTGGTAACCATCTGAAGTGTATCGAGCAGGCGGAAATATGGCGCAACCATTGTCGTTGTTGCGTTGTTGCTGTCGTTGGCGCTTTGCTGGCTGAATCGGTTGCCATTGCCAATCATTACTCCAAAGAAAACATACACACAACAACAATTGCAAATTTATGAAGAATACATACATATAAGCATGTATGTATATATGTATGCTTGCGTGTTCGTGTTCAGTGCGCAGGATAATGTAGTGAGCGGCAATCAAAGCGCTGCGCCGTCTTCCGTTATTAGCTGCTCATTTTTTAATGATGTGAAAATGTGCTAGTAAAAAAATTAATTGCTGGCAAATTGCCAAATAATTGAGTGGTTTTGATGAGTTGCTGTGCAAAAAACAAAAAAAAACAAAACGAAGTGTTATACAATATGCGTTATTGGAAACGAAGTTTGGGCGAAGGCAAATTCAGGATCTTGTTTATTTAATGAAATGTTTAAAACTAATTCTTTTGGGCAAAAAAAAAATTAAGTGAAAATCGGTATAATCAAATTTTAGTTAAATTAAATTAAATTAGCTTTTCAAAGTTTAGCCCAAAACGATTTGGTTTGAGAGTATTATATGGCAAAATTCCTTAATATGTTTATAAAGTTAATAAATTTATAATATTAGTACTAAATTATCATTATTTCAGTAACTCCACTAACACTTCTACAAATATCCATATCATTTGTCTAGTGCTTTATCCCGGTTGTTTAAGAAATAAGCTTCGAATTTTAACGTCATTTGGTGTATCCGAGATCTAGTAAAGATAAATTTAGTTCGCTTTAATGATAGAGTGCAAATTTGAAAGCATGACATGAGGCGCACGCGACAACTTGAGGTCTTGGTATCAAAGTCTTGGTATAAAGTCAAACACAGCGAGCTTTAGATGCATATATTCGTTAGATGATGTCGAATGGCAATATTGATAAGCCCTGAAACAACAAACAAAATACAGTAGCTATATATAGAGCTACAATTCTGCTACAAATAAGTGCCTTACGAATATAAAAACGAGTATTTTTTAGGTTTCTATTTTCGACACTCTCTTACCTTATATGATTTCTTAGCGGGACATAATTAAGTTTAGTCTACAGTCATAAATTCACAATACATGTATGGCATAACCACCATGGAGTTTTGTCAAGGCAAACGCCATAAAAAAAAATAAACACAAAAAAACCAAAAACGTTAATTTCAGTTGCGTCGAAGCTAGATGAACAAATACAACATATGTATCTCTTACAGGAACTTGATTTTGATCGTTTAGTTTGTGTACACGCCAAATTTCGAGAGGATATCTTTTTAAAAACCACAATTGTGCATACAAAGATTTACTTTTGATGGTTCAGTTTGTATGGTAGCTATATGCTATAGCAGTCCGTTCGAAATAAATTCTGCTGAGGTTGCACCGTTACGTTGGACAATAATACATGCGAAATTCGGTTTCGGGAAGATATCTCCTCAAATGAAAAAGTTTTGGGTACAAATACCTGATTTTGATCGTTTTGTTTGTATGGCAGCTTTACGCTATAGTGATCCGATATTGGCGATTACGAAAAATAAGAAATTTTTTGACGTTGCTCATTTGTATATATATACAGTGAGTTCAAAAAGTGTTCACGTAATTCACATTTTGCTTTTCTCATTGAATTTCATTCAAATATGGCAACACTTCAAGAAATATTTATTGCTGTTATATGGCATCGACATTCTAGTTTTCAAAGCCCACTACGATTGGTTTCCATGTTTATTTAAATTTGAATAAATACCGTTCAAATGCGTTAGTGCACGTGAACACTTTCTGAGCTGGTGTGACGCGGTATGTAAATAATTCCGTTATTACAAAATAGTTGTCAGCATTTTTTAATAATTTTGTTGTGCGAAGGATTTCACATTTACTAAGGTTTGTAACAAAAAATCGAAAAATTGGTCATTTATCAAGCCTGCTCAATTTTCAGACATAACTAAAAAACTGAACCTCATTTTGCGAAAAGCTGTATGTTCGGACTTGCAGGAGGGGCTTTCAGTTAGAGCGATTGCACAAAAACATAAAAAACCAATTGGTGTGATCAGTAAAATAAAAAAACAATATCAAATTAATACACCACACAAAAAGTTAGGCGGGCTTAAAAAGCTCACTCCTGAAACAGCAAGGACTTTACGGCGTCTTATCATGACTGATGCAGCTAAGAACACAGTGGAGGCTAACAAAGTGTTATTCTCATCTTTAGGCACTAGAGTATGCAACAATACCAATAAAAAAACTTACATGTCAGCGAAAAACAAAGCAGCTAGGATGAAATTTGCAAAAGAACACAAAAACTGGACAAGTGAACAGTTCAAATTAGTAATTTGGTTTGACGAAACGAAAATTAATCGTATTAATTCAGATGCACGCATTTGGACATGGTTTGACAAGCGATGCGGTCCCACGGATAGGAATATGCTGCGCACACTTAAATTCGGAAGTGGTTCGCTTATGGTCTGTGGTTGTTTCTTTGGCGGAAAGGTGGGAAAATTGCGTCGAACTAACGGAATAATGAGGGCTACGAACTATATTAGCATTCTAGAGGATTCACTTATCCCTAGTTTCAAGATTTTTGGATGTGAACGCGGTGATTTGTTATATATGCAAGACAATGACCCTATACATACCGCCCGCATCACAAAATCTTGGTTGGAAAATAACGGAATTCGGGTGATGGAGTGGCCAGCTCAGTCACCCGACATGAATCGTATTGAAAATTTATGGGCGATTGTTAAAAAACGGTTAATTGCTCAAAGAGAAACACCAAAAACCATAGATGAACTTTGGACTCAAGTTGAACGAGTTCGGAACAGCTTCTCTTCAGAAATTTCAGATAATCTAATTAACTCTATGCCGGACCGTATTAAAGCAGTCATAAAAGCCCAAGGCGGCCCCACAAGTAGTGGGGCCGTTAGTTATTGAACTTTAATCGCCACTTTACCTCCAAGTTCAAATATTGTGCACATGAATTGTATTACTTTATATGTACTATAGCCACCAGAGATTATTAATGAAGTGCTTGTTTATGTTAAGGGAGCTTGTCTAGGATTTTGAAAAAATCGATTTTTTTTTGCATATCTTCAAAGTTTAGACTTTCAAAAATATGACCTTGGAAGGATTTTTCGAAATTCGACTTATTTTCGGAGATACAGCCGATTTTGTGACGTGGCGTCCGTGTTCACTAGAATTGTCTCCTAAACTTTAAACGCGTTTTTCTCAAAACTGACTTTTTCGGTACGATACCCATGGTTTCTCAGGTTCTACTGGACCGATTTTCTTTCCAGAATACCCCCTTAAAAAGTTTTTAATTAAATATACTTTACTTCTCGTAAAAAAAATTTTCATTTGAATGTTTATTTTTCTAATGAGCAGCTGCAATGCAGAATTTTTTACTATACGTGAACACTTCTTGAACTCACTGTATATTATATGGTGTCCGACCCTCTATACGGTATAAAAACTCACTACAGAACCGATGATAATGATATCATTCAACTACATACTCGTATATACTACATATTTATAAATTCAAGATTTCTATGTGGAAATGACAAGTTAGAATTTAAACGGAATTATATAAGGATAAAGAATAGATTTTTAGAAATCGCTACTTCTACTTCTCCCCTGCGAAGTTTTATCCCTATTGTCTCTTAAATAATGCACCTGAAATTTCAATGTCCTCCGTTGTAAGATAAACTTTGTACGACAAATTTTCCATACTCAAGAAGGCATAGATCCACTAGATCATATTTACATAGAAGCAGCTATTAAATTCAACTATGGCTACCTTAACATAATTCAATTTGAGTATCCTTCACAGGACACACATCAATATGCACTCATTTCCGTTATCAGCTGACTGAGGTGTAGACACACTTAAAAAACACACCATTCACTGAAATAGCGCATCATTTCCTTGCGTGTCGATGCCGGTAGCATCATGTACGCGCACACGCACACATACAAATATCACTGCCATTCCAACAACAATATCACTGCCATTATCAGCATTATAGAAGAAATAGAAACATCAACAAGGCTATCACGAAGAGAGCAAGCATAAGCAACGCCATCATCAATGAGCGGAGTACATACTCGCATTTATTAGTTTATTTTTGTGTGCATTTGTAGTGACAGTACAAACAAATGTGCACACAGACACATACAGACATATATAAATTTGTATTATATCTGGAGAAAAATAATTGTGATTACATGCATGTCACAGTGGCAGACATTTTCATCATAATCATTTACTTAACGATCGATATTTCAGACAATATATAGAGCTGTAACACACACCTGTACACATATACTAAGTATGTGTATACATGTGCACATAATATCGTAACTGTTTATGCGTCTTGGCAGCAAAAGGTATTTGCTAGGTGCTGTTTGAGTGCAGAACCCATGCGTTTCTGGGTAAATATGCAACGCATATATTTGTGTATGTATTAAAGATAGCGGTATTCCTTTTGTACGCGCATACATATACAAATATTTGTTTGTGTTTACATATACATACATGTGTATGTACTAAGATGCATGGCAAGTCTGCATGCCGACCACCTCAGCAAACGATTTCCCAGCGACATTTGTGAGCTTTGGTATGCTTTGTAGCAGGTAAATTTGCCATAAGCATACGCACAACTGCCTGTAAATATGTACATTTCCATATATGTATGCATAAGTAGTACTGCTGGCTCTCATGGTGGACACAGTTAACAAACTTTCCTTCTCAACCAGCATCCAGCTAAAAAAATAAATGAAGATATACTTATTCATTTGATGATGTTAGTTTGTATGTATTTATGTTCACAAAAAGCGTAATTGGTTTAAATACATATTTTAATAATATTATTAAACTGAAAATTAAATTTTTCACAAATTTGCCGTTTTCAATTGCCAATAACATTTTGTTAAATAAAAGTATTGAATTTGCAAATTTTATACATTTCTACCAAAAACTATATCAATCACTTTGTGGCAAGACAAAAAACAAAAATAAGAACAACGTTAACTTCGACTGCAGCATAAGCCACTTCACATGTGTCTTTCTTATAGCATAGAAAGGATAGAGTAAAAAGATATTTTACTTTATTTTGATTTGCCGGTTTGTATGGCGGCTATATGCTATAGTGCTTCGATCTGAACAACTTGTTCGGAGATTGAACCGTTACCTTGGACAATAATCCCTGCAAAATTGCGTAACGATATCTCGTCAAATAAAAAAGTTTTCTTGCTTTGTTTTGTGGGATAAGTTTGTATGAGAGCCAAAAGCTATAGTGGTCCGATCTGAAAATTTATTTCGGAGATGGTAGCGTTACTTCTGAGAATACGCTATGCCCAATTTCGTGAAGATATCTCGTCAAATAAAAAAGTTTGTTATATAATGACTCAATTTTAAAAGGTCAGTTCATATGGCAACTATGAGCTATAATGGTCCGATCTGAGAATTTATTTCGGAGATTGTTGCCTTCCTTACTATTCTATGTCCAATTTCGTCAAGATATCTTATCAAATAAAACAAGTAAGGAAGGGCTAAGTTCGGGTGTCACCGAACATTTTATACACACGCATGATAAAGTGATAATCGAGATTTCATTATCCGTCATTTACATATATTATTTTGCTGTAAAATTAATTAGATTAGATCAATTTGTGTATTGAATTATATTTTCATTTCCAAATGTATACATATATATTATACAGAGAAGGCATCAGATGGAATTCAAAATAGCGTTATATTGGAAGAAGGCGTGGTTGTGAACCGATTTCACCCATATTTCGTACATGTCATCAGGGTGTTAAGAAAATATTTCATACCGAATTTCATTGAAATCCGTCGAGTAGTTCCTGAGATATGGTTTTTGGTCCATAAGTGGGCGACGCAACGCCCATTTTCAATTTTTAAAAAAAGCCTGGATGCAGCTTCCTTCTGCCATTTCTTCCGTAAAATTTAGTGTTTCTGACGTTTTTTGTTAGTCGGTTAACGCACGTTTAGTGATTTTGAACATAACCTTTGTATAGGAGGTGGGCGTGGTTATTATCCCATTTCTTCCATTTTTGAACTGTATATAAAATGCCTGAAGGAAACGACTCTATAGAGTTTGGTTGACATAGCTATAGTAGTAGGGAGATATGCGAGGCCACGCTCACTTTTTTCCAAAAAAATTACGTCCAAATATGCCCCTCCCTAATGCGATCCTTTGTGCCAAATTTCAATTTAATATCTTTATTTATGGCTTAGTTATGACACTTTATAGGTTTTCGGTTTTCGCCATTTTGTGGGCGTGGCAGTTGCCCATCTTCGAACTTAACCTTCTTATAGAGCCAAGAAATACGTGTACCAAGTTTCATCATGATATCTCAATTTTTACTCAAGTTACAGCTTGCACGGACGGACGGACACAGACAGACATCCGGATTTCAACTCTACTCGTCACCCTGATCACTTTGGTATATATAACCCTATATCTGACCCTTTTAGTTTTAGGACTTACAAACAACCGTTATGTGAACAAAACTATAATACTCTCCTTAGCAACTTTGTTGCGAGAGTATAAAAATATATCATACAAGGACCTAATTGTGATTACCAGCTGCTTAGGGAAAAAAGACTGAGAGATTGGTTCGTGTTTATTCAGAGCATGCCTTAATAAAAATAGCCTACTTTTAAGTGCAAAGTTAAATTTTATCGCGGAAATCCACTACATTTTAGTGGAGACACACACTCCAGGATGACAAACAGAATACTTTGGAAGAAATTTATCATCGATATAAAAAAATGATAATTTTTTTATCCCTTCATGTAAAAAATTTGTTTCATGTAAAAAATCTGTAATTCATTTAAGACAATTTTCAGCAAAGAAAGCTTTTTACAGCTTTATTACGCTAAATTCTTAAAAAAACTGAATGGAGTGTGCTAGCAGTAGAGAACTTATCCACAAATAACTTAAATACATTTAAATTCTCACGCGCTCACAAAAAAATGTCACACCGACAAAGGATAATAGAATTTATGATGATAAAAATACGGAAAATCACGTGAAAGTGCACACAAAAAAGGATCACGTTTATGAGCCTCTGCTGGCCACACAAAAACTGCACATTGCACAGTGGTGCATGTTAATAAAATCAATATGCACAAAGACAAACTTTTCCATTGGAAGTGTGAAAAACAAATCGAGTGAAGAAGAAAGTTATATGTTGGCAGAAATAGAAAGCACCAAAAACAAAACCATAAAATAAAACACACTAATCTGTATGTATGGATATATGTATATATATACTTAGGTATCTATATGTGTCTATACATATATATGGTATACATATGTATTCCTAGTATTGTGCTAATGCCAAATTGCTTATCAACATGAGTTTGTGCCACTTAAAGCGCTCTCGCTGTCACTAGTTCGCCGTGGCTTCGTCTTTTTAATATAAATTTGTATGAGCGCAAGGTTAAGCATTGATTTTGATTTTGAATTTTGCTTTTTCTTCTGCTTTTGTCTGCTTGTGCAAGTAACTTTCACTAATTAGATTCGAGCTCAAACGAAACCCAGCCACTGCGGCAGCGAGTAGCGCCCGTGCGTATGAGTAACCCAACAGTTGCATTGTGTTCGAATATTATTATATGTATGTATATGTATGCATATGGTGTATGTGTGTAGGTTTGCAAGTAGCATTGACAGGAGAAAAATTTAATTATGCCAATATTGAGGGCGAAACTGTTGTTTCTTTCCATGTATTTATATGCACTTGAGCAAACTTTGTACATACATATGTATTAGTGCATATACACATGTATATATTATATATATTATAGATAAAATAAACGAACTATATTTCCGCTTTGGACGTTGATAATTTCGGAGATTTTTCACATATAACTAGAAAAAACGTTAACTTTGGTCGCCTCGAAGCTATAATACCCTTCAAAGGTAGATTTCTTATAGCAACTACCATGTATGTACGTATGTAGGTATGTGTATGACTAAATCTAAGAATGTAAACGATCAAAAAATAATCTTTCATACATACACATAAACAATCTTCAAGTCGCATTAAGGTCATTTAATAAAGCAAACATCTTCATTTTGATCAGTAAATTTGTTCGGCAGCTTTGTTATATGCAATAAGAGTCCGATCAGTTTATACCGTTATCTTGGAAAATTAATTTTATGTAGCTATCTTGTCAACGTGTGCAATATTTCAGAACGATATCTCAGTACTCAGGGACTAGTTCGCATATACTTATATTCCGACAAACATACTTATGGAATAACGGAAGCTCTGTGCAAATTAGGTGCCGTACAGGCTAGCAATTGGGACAATGAACCTGATCCGTAACGAAAACGATTCAAGAATTTCTTTTAATTAAACGTCCTCCGCATTCTTCTTTTTCGTATATGGTCATTAGTGATATTTTCCTGTGCGGAAATCTTAAGAAGGCGTTCGCTTCAAACAAATTTAGCGACGTTGAAGCGGTATCAAAGAATCTGGCTATCTGCTCGTAAGGCTATTTGAACCAAGAAGCTTACGCTTACCAGGGTAAGACGAGACAAACTAATTGAAATTTTAGAAGAGAACGACTTTCTATCCTTCATTGGTACTTCAGGTGGATTTAATATTTCGTATTGGGGAACATTTGCTTGAGCAGAAAACTGGCGGCGTTCACTTTTCAAGTTATTATATTGATTAAGCTGTTAGAGCGGACACAAAGTGGTAAAAAAAAAAGCATTCGAAACACGCCTAACAAATTCCAAGTAAGTTTATATGCTGATCCAACAACAGATATTAGAATATTTATATTAAAGTTGTTGATTCTTTTTTTACAGACGTTCCTTAAAATTTCAATTTCTGTCTAAAATGAAATATTAAACGTAGAAAAAATATTTTTTTCTAATTTGATTTGATTTTTATTTTTAGTTTGGACTGTAGCTAAATCATTTTCCTTTCCCCCATGTGTTTAGCATGCGATGTTTTTATTTTTTGTATTAAATTCTTATCTGTAAACCGAATACATTTACAACATTGAAAAAATATTCCAATACAAAACTTAGCGCTCTACGAAAAAGCTCTGATTGAGTTTTCCATAAAATCATTCCTTAAAAAGTTAAAGTAATGCAACAAATGTACTGTGGTCATACAGCACACCATGTCGTATGAGCAACATAGAATGTATAGGACAGTGCACCATGTCGTATGAGCAACCTATAATTTATTAGACACTTGTATGAATGCGCGCTACATTTTACGTACAACTTTTGAAGGAATTTTTTAAGAAAAAATCCACAAAACCATTCAACGCCCATATGAGGTTCTCTTCTCCCAATTGGAATGGCAAATGGAGTTATATGCTAATTTCAAATATAATAGGTTGTCAAAAAAGTCTTGCGGTATTTTCGCTAGTTGGTGCTGAAAGCGCGTAGTTCTAGTTTTATTCGTCGCATCGGGTCATGCTATACCTTTTTTAAAGCTCATTACACGCGCTAACATATGTTTGATTGATTGTCGTTTCTTTTAAATCGTTCGTGAGTTATAGCGCCGCAAACATGGAGCAAAATAAAGAGAAAATACGGCATATTTTACAGTACTACTACGATAAAGGCAAAAATGCATCTCAAGCCGCCAATAAAATGTGTGCAGTTTATGGACCCGATACAGTTTCCATTTCCACCGCACAACGATGGTTTCAACGTTTTCGTGGTGGTCGGTGGTGGAGGTGGTCGAAGATGCGCCACGCTCCGGAAGGCCTGTCGTCGAAAATTGCGATAAAATCGCTGAATTGGTCGAAAGAGACCGGCATAGTAGCAGCCGTAGCATCGGTCAAGAGCTGGGCATGAGTCATCAAAAATTCATTTCAATTTCAATAAAAAAAAAAAATAAAAAAATCAATAAAAATACCGCAAGACTTTTTTGACAACCCATTATAAGTTGGCTGTTTAATGCAAAATATCAACAAATCCCATATTAAATACATGGGAGAGAGATACTATGATTAAAGCACGGTTTAAATTGAGCTTCTTTACGTTGAATAGTGTTTTTTAAGGCAGAAACGTCTATAAAAAAACGAACTTGGGTAATAACGGATAGTATATACACTATATGGATATATATTATTTTATAATTAAATAAATATTGTAAGAAATCCCCTTCAGTAAAATAATGTCCCGCTATGCTCTTCTCAACGATAGTAATTTACAAAAATTATAATATCGAAAGCAAATACAACAACGCGAAATTATATTTCGGCATTTTGCAGGTGATAAAGTGCACATTAATTTAATCATGAAAACTTTGCGGTCGCAAAAACAAAGTAAAATTTATGTAAATATGTATGTAGCCATGACAATGGAAAACGAATTGCACACAGAAACCCACACACACAGCCATTTGAACTTAAATGTGGGCCAAGCGCGTTGAATGATAAGGGCGTATGCTTGTGTGGCTGAGTGCGCGGATAAGGGAGCACAGAGAGAACGTGCGCGAATGCTGATGAGTGTGAGCAATGTGACATACAATAATATGATTTGCATTTACTACTATATACGATATGCAGCAAACGTAGTCGTGTGGGTGTCAAACACATACACATGCATATGAATGCTTTCATGCATATTACACACACACACACGCACACTTGCGTGCTCTTTGGAGTTGCTAGTGGCGCATTGTTGCTGGTCATGGTGGCGCATACATACATAGTACATGCGCAAACACATAAGTATGTACAAACGTAACGGTATGCATGTATGTGGATGCGTGTGTGACCTACCTGTTGCTGCGCCTTGCACATGTTGTTTAACCGTACCGATAATTTTCTCCTTTTGCAAATTGTGCGCGACGATGCTATCGCTGAATGTCGCTGCTCCCGCTGCCCCGCCGCTGGGACCAACGTCCGCTTGCTTATAAATTAGTTTAGTTGGTAGTGGTGGCGGTAGTGGCGGCGGCGGCGGCGGCGGTGGCGGTGGTGCTGCCGCTGTCGTTGTTGTTATTGTTAATGGTTCAGTCTGTGCGGATGTTGTTAAGCAGTTTGTCGATGTGTTAGAGTTATTTTTGTATTTCTGTAATTCAATCTCGGCATGCTCGGCACGTGCAATCGCCTTGCGCAATTCCTCTTCCAGAATTTCCACTCTTACTTTGAAAGTGTTTAGTTCATCGTTAGTATTTTTTTGTATAGCCGCTTCCATAAGAGATTTCTACAAAGTGAGGGGGGGTTGGAAAATTAGTAGAAAAAAATTATAACATAAAAATAAAGTTAAAAGATGAGTTATGAGCGACATTGGAGCAAACAAACGCAAGTCAACATAAAATACGAGTTTCGAACAAATCAAAATAACTCTAAAGCACTGTAATGAGTAGTAGAAAAGCAGCAAACATATACAACTAATCAATACAAAAATGCATTGAAAGAGAAAATAAGTAAAATAAACATAATAGATGAAAGCGGTAAAAAAAACTATGGAAAAGTTGGTTGTGAGTGAGTAAAGCGCATGCGCCATATTTTAATTTATATGTTAAATAAATAGCGGGTTGTTATGTTAATAAAAAAAAACAATAGAAACATGTCATATAAATAATTTTTGGTTTAACGGGCACAGTTAATGTAAATTTACAAAAAATATATGTGACCTGGTCTACGGAAAGGGGTCTTAGGTGTCAAAAAAAAGGAGAACAATTAATGAGATAACGAGAAACTGACGATTATTTTTAACAGCTTTTCCCAGAAAACTAGTTTTCGCACGTTAGCTGCCTTTTCGAAGACCAGGTCACATATTTTGTTTTCAAAAATTTGAGGTTATAACGGAGTTTTCAATAAGAGCGCTACAAGCGTTAAAAGTTAAGTTTAAATGAAATAAAAACGGTTGGGGATAGCGATGACATTCTTTATTCCTGTTAAAGTACATGCGATGCCATTTATGTATGGAACTCGATTTCTTTTGCATGGCCACCACGAGCACGTTTGCAGAAAACCAGACGCTGAACCCAATTTTCGACTGTTTTCAAGCATAAATCGGCCGAAACTGTTGCAATTTCACGTTCGGTATTCATACGAAGATCATCAATCATCGCTGACATAGACCATATACTTGACGTAGTCTCACAGAATATAGTCATACGGCGTCAAATCGCACGGCCAAGGCGGCCAATTAACTTCGTGAGATAACACGTTCACCAAACTTGGTTTTCAATAAATCGATTGTGACATTCACTGTGCGACTTGTGGCACCGTACTGTTGAAACCACATATTGTCCAAGTCCATATCATCGAATTCGGGCTTCATGATAATTTTTCAATGAAAATCCGGACCATTTTCAAGTTGTTGCTCAGCCCAATTCACAAACATACGACGATTCTGGCGGTCAAGCGGCTTCAGTTCTTGGGTCAATTTAATCTTGTAAAGATGTTAGCCAAAATTTTTTCGCAAAATTTGCCACAACGACGTCACAGAGTTGCCAAATGCTTGAGAACGACGTATGAAAGAGTGATTTGGGTCTTCCTCAATTGATGCGCTAGCGGCAGTAATATTCACTATACTACGTGCGCTTCTTTGTCTCACTGGCATATTTTGTACTGTGCCTGCGGATTCAAATTTTTCCACTAGACGCTCAATTGTTCATCTGACATTACGACTATGGCGACCATAAATTAGGATAAACGCTCTTAATGTTGAGGCCACTCTCCGAATTTCGTTAGCAAATTTTAATAATTTCAACTCGTTGTTGGATCGTTTATCTTTCCATGATGGAATGCCAAATCTTACTGAAGAGAAATGTCGAGAGAGAGGAAAAAAATATGATGTCGTTTACTGTCTCGATTGGTCTACTTTTATAGCGGTCCCTATTGAAAAACCCGTTATCTTCAAAAAATAACAAAAAAAAACATATGTACATATGTATATCCATATCTCAAATAGTTTTTGAGTTACAGCCTTCTGCAGTGTAGTCCTGTTCAATCAGCCTTTTTAGTTTATTTTTAAAAGCTTTTTTTTCTTAAAACTACATTTTTCAAATTTACATGAGTGATTACTTGGAAGCATATTATCAAATCTTGTTCATTATAAAAAAAGTTATTTGATCTTATCAAAAACCGAATTCGCCTATTTTAAACGCCGCAATTTTGTGAATTTTTGTTTTCTTTCGACCGTAAGTCATTGTACGGACAATATCTTTTAAAAGAGATTTTTTTAGGCATCCTCTACGTAGAAGGCCGGGAATAACTGTTGCAGATCACTGGATGATCTTTGTATTTTTGATCTCGTTTAGATATCGCCTTTGTTAAATGACAGGGTTAACAGCCTATATCACACTATGTGAGCCACTTAAAATAACATAAGTTAAAAGCGCAAAGTTGTCATTTTCGCCAAGCACAAATATTGACAGCTTATGCTTTCAGAAAGCACTTGCTTATTATGGTCCGTATAACATTGGAAAATTTCGTAATTTCCCTAGTATTTAATTACCTACATATACTACTATGAGCAAAATATAGTAATGCTTTGTTTATAATTTTAAAATTCTTCATTTATTCTTCAAAATCTATTTGGTTTCCCTCAAAGTAATCCTCCTTGACCTCAATACATTTGTGGCAATATTTTTTCCAATCCTCGCAGCAGTTGTTAAACAAAATTTCCAGAAAAACCTTCAATGCGCGTAGCGATTCACGTTTAATGTTTCAAAAAGGTTTTCCTCGGAGCGGGCGTTTGAATTTTGCTGCAACAGCAATAAGTCACACGGAGCTAAATCACAAAATTGGTTGAAGATTTGGCGAAAGACTCCTGAAGCATCAAAGCAGTACGTGACGATGCATTATCGTGGTGCAAAAACCAAGAGCTGCCGGTCCATAATTTCGTATTCTTTTTACGAATAGCTTCGCTCTAACGACGCATAACAATCAAATAGTATTCCTGGTTGACAGTTTGGCCGGTCGGAAAGAATTTGGAGCGCACGCCACCTCGATAATCAAAGAAAACTGTCAACAATATCTTGATTTTTGACCTGATTTGCTTGGTTTTTTCGGTCGGCTCAGCTTTGCTACGATAAACGGCCGAATGATCGTCTGTTTCCGGCTCGTAAGCATAGATTCAAAGCTCGTCGCCAGTAATAATACGTTTCAGGGCATCCTGGCAGTCGGAAAGCACTATTTCACAGACGTTAACGCGACGCTGTTTTTCGAAAAAATTTAGTGATTTTGGAACCAATCGTGCTTTCACTTTTCTTAGGCCCAAATGATCTTTCAAAATGGTTTTCACTGATCTTTCCGATATTCCAGTTAGATCAAGCACCAATTTTATTGACATGCTGATCATCTATTGATGTTGATGTCCGTCCTGGACGTAATTCGTCATCAACGCGTTCTCGACCCACTTTGAATAATTTGTAAAAAATCAAAAATACTTGCTCGCGACAAGCAATTATCACCGAACTTCCTAGTCGAGAAATTTGATTCCGCATACAAAATTTAATGGAACCTTTTTGTTGAATAAATTCACTCATCGAATTCACCCACCGAACGCACTTTATGTGCTTCAGAAAGACAAGCGTATACTAAATGATTATTTTGATGTGACATTTGGCACAGATGCCTCTGACAGTCATACCAACCTAGAAAAAAAATATTTCGACGAGAAAATTAAATTAAAAAGTCTTACTATTTTTTGCCCACAGTAGTATGTTGTGTTGTAAAAGTAAATTTTAAGAAAACTTCTATTCAATTATCACCTCTAGTATGTCATTATTACCGTTATATCGTCGTTGCAGCGCTAAAAGTCTATGAGGTTTGTTCAAAAAGTATCGCGATCGCAGCGTCGTCTTTTCATGGGCCTCTTCAGTTTGTCTGGATCACATTAACTTGCTCAGCGAAGCTTTATATTTTAA
Source organism: Bactrocera neohumeralis (assembly GCF_024586455.1). Classification (NCBI taxonomy): domain Eukaryota; kingdom Metazoa; phylum Arthropoda; class Insecta; order Diptera; family Tephritidae; genus Bactrocera; species Bactrocera neohumeralis. Next base: position 50,473,520 of record NC_065919.1, read on the forward strand.
AAGATTCATAATCTACACCTTAAAGCAACTTTCTCAATTTTTGATTGTCTAAATTGCAGCTTCTAAACTAAATTTCTTCTACTTTCTTTCCATACGAAGATTATTAATTATATTTTCTAGCTTAAGTATTTTAAGGTGGTATACCAGACCAGTGTGACACTTTCTAAAAATCTATTTTTTTTTGCTTTTTCAATAGTTTATATTTTCAGAAATATTCTATGAAAGGCAGGGCCGTATCTTGAATAGTTTTTGAGTGGCAGCGTTCTAAAGAGCGACCGCTCGCCGGTATAATTCGATAGTTGAAACTTTAAATACGTTTTGCTCGAAACGATATTTTTCAAAATTGCTGACATCAGAACTCAACGAGAAAGAAACTGATCGATCGTCTTCAAATTGAAACGGAGTATTCTAGAATATATTTCTAGAATATATTTACTATACAATGACCTACGATCTTTTTGACTGGTTGAAAATTTTCAATTTGGCATTAAAAACACGACAATTCTTGTACCTAAGAAACGACACTTTTTTCAGAACTATAGGATATACCTTCAACTTTAATAACCTTTTTGAATTTGTTTGTTTCAGCTACTCATTGTGCCGGAATCTTGTCAGCGGATGGGTAACTTTTTTTTTGACACCTACGAAGACAGCACATAACTCCGCTGTTTTTCAGTATTTTTATCACGAAAATCGCCTAATTTTTCATGGGCTACACTGGTATAGCCCCTTAAAACGTTTTCCCGTTGAGGAGGTTGTTGTTCTAGAAGCCTAATTTATCGGTCATATGATATACATAAGTTATAGATCATATTCTGTTGTCAGATCAATTTTCGTCGCCAAATACATACATATGTTTGAAATGTACCAAACGATGCAACGATTCTCACACAAAGTAGTCAAGTAAAGCTTTATTTTATACAGCCAGCATGCGAATCAAGCATTATTAACACAAAATATTTCGCTCGCTTTTGGCAAAATTTTATTTGAGCATATGCTTGATAGCCCACGAATTGTACCTTAAAGTTTAAGTTTAGAATACAACAAAAACATGCGCTTGGCTATAACATTAAACAGCCCCAGACTGCACCAAAATCTCCCTAGAAAGCAAAGCTTAAAATAGATGAGCTTCTATAGTTAAAGTCCCCGCGCACAGCACAAAATGCACATACAACAAACAATTTCCTGTTCATGCAGTAAGAAATAGAATGCGGCTCTATTAATATAGCAGCAACTGTCAAAAGCGCACTGTCAACGTTTTGGTCTTACACTCTTGGTATATGTATTTTTGTTGCAGTGCTATTGTTCAACAATAATGTGAATTCGCTTTTCACCTCCACCAAAGCAAGCTCCGTACGCCATTACACCTATGTACTATATGTATGCTCTCTGTATGTGTGCTGTTTTTGATTTGAAAAAGTTTCGATATTTGTGCCGCACGCTTTTAAGCTTAAGAGCTTTTGAATATATTATGAAAGAAGCCAGAGACCCTTTTCAAGCCCTAAATATAGCGGATTTAATTAATTATTGGTTTATTGATATATAATTTTTTTGCTTAATTCTAAAGTAAATAGATAGATGTATGTATATATGTTTAGAAAAATGCCAATAAGTAAATATATGTGACATCTTAGTTGTTTCATATAACTTCAAATTCGAAATTTGCTATAAAAAATTATAGCACATTTATTATGCTATAAATGTTCCTATAAACAATTTTAACTTTAGAATCTTTAGTCGGTACACAAAAAAACGTTTGTTTATATATATACACAAAATATTATAGCACATTATGCTATAAATGTTCCTATAAAAAACTATATTTTCAGAACCTTTAGTCTGTATACAAAAAAAATGTTTGTTTATTTATTTCAGCCCCCACTTACCATTTCGACAATGCGTTCATTATGGTCGCGATTTTGATTCTCGACTTCCTCTTTGATTTGTTCGATTTCCTCATTCACCTTTTCCGTTGTCGGTGAAGGACTTGGCGCTGGCTGGCCATCGGTTAGATCGCGTGCGCGCGCATTTAGTTCATCGTTGCGCTGCTTCAATTTGATGAGCGCTGCTTCCATTCTGGTTTAAAAAAAAATATATATATGTATATAATTAATAATTCTGCAATATTAGATTAAAATTGTTTATTCATACTTTTTGCTTGTCTCAACGCTCTCTTTCATGTTGTCCGTCAACAGTTTGGCAACTTTGGTCAGATTCGTGTTCTCCGTGCGCATGGTTTCGTTCTCTTCCTCCAAATGGTGTTGCTGCAAAGCAAATTTTTTTGATAATAAATATTATTTGATTTTTTATTTTTATTTTTTTCTTAAATTTTACTTGGCACTCACATTTTCCAGCAACTCGGCTATTTTCTCATTGGCTTCATAGAGCTGCAGCTCAACCGCATTCATTGAGTTCTTCAATGTTTGAAATTCGTCGACCAAACGCTCGACTAGTTCGCTTGTAATGGGCAAGGCGGCCGTGGGTTCCACATCTACGATGCTCTCCATTTCATTGTTGCCCAATGTCGGTATGATTTTCAGCAATTTGCTGCTCAAACTGGCCGAAGCGAAGGGTGTGGCCTGCAAAACCGTCGTTCGCGGTGTGGTTGGTGGTGCTGCAGCTAACAGTTTTTGCTTTTCCTGCAATGCTTGCAACTCCTGCTCCAAGCTGGTGACATTTTTTTGATTTTAAAATTTTATTTTTATAAAAGTAATCCAATTGTTTTCTTACCCGCTGATCTTTTCGATTTTCATCTTATGCAACTTATCCAAAGCGTTGCGTTCAGTGCTCATTTTATTCAATTTGGTGGTCAACTCTTTTAATTGTGTTTCATTGTCGAGTTGTTGTTTCTTCAAAGCGGATAAGTCATCGAGTATTTTGATCTTCTCCGACTCCAGCTCATTTTGCGCCTTCTTGCCTGCAGAAAAAGTTATGAAAATGTTGATATTAGATAAAATAAATTGCTTGGAATTATTTGTATTTTATTCTTTATTTTTTTATTTATTAACTGAGTATACAAATGTATGTATGTATATATGCATTAGGGTGAGCCAACAAAAAACACTAATATCGTATTTATGTGTATAAGTTAACAAAATACAAAGGGACCGATAAAAAACGTTAACTTCGGTTGTATCACAGCAATAATATCCTTTACAAATGCAAAAGATTCCTCACAAAAACTTGATTTTGTATAGCAGCTATATTCTATAGTGATCTGACCTGAACAATTTCTTCGAAGATTACATCACTGCCTTAGACAATAACATATGCCGAATTTTGTGAAGATATCTCGTCAGGTGAAAAAGCTCCCGTAAACAATAATTGTCAGAGATCTCTCGCCTAATGAAAAAGCTTTTTTCATGCAATTTGTAAGGCAGCTATATACTACAGTGGTCATATAGCGGCGGATCTGAAAAATGTGCACCTCAAAAACTTAGGGACTAGTTCGCGTATATACGTACATACAAATGTATATATTTCTGATGTTTACTTCTGGGTGTTACAAATATACCCCGTTCAGGGCATAAAAAATATTTCTGTAAGGCATGATTTTTAGCTTCATTTAACTCTTCGGTGAGAAATTAAACTTTTTCTTACAAATAATACGTAAAAAATTAAGTTTTCATTAAAAATATCATAACTTTTGAATCGTTTATAACATTTTTACATTACGGATTCTTGTAAAGCATAAAACTTCCTCAAAAATCTATTTTTTTCTATTCAAAAACTCGCGTATATAAAAACCTAAAAAAGTTAAAAAAAAAGTTAAATTATGCATAGGTACGGAAGTAGGATAGTTTTAACATAAATTCGATAATTTTTTTTTTTTTTTGCTCAGCCTAATATGCACATTATATATTCTCCACTCAAACTTACCGTCTTCAATTTCGATCTTCAGCGCTTTATTCTCCTCCTTCAGCGCAATATTGTCTTCCAATAAGGTGAAGAGATCAGTCTCGGGATCCTGCTCATTGTAATCGGGATCACGTACACGACTACGACTGCGCGTTTTGCCCTCCTGCGTGCGAAAGCGCGCTACCGGTATGCGGCCACGTCGCTCCATCTTCGAAACAATTGACGAATGAGTAAATTATGATGCTATGCCTTGCGGTATGCTAACTGTTATGTAAAAAGAAAATAGAAAAATTAGTATTTTTAGCTACAATTTTTCTTATCGCGCCCAACACCACAAACAAATTTAAGTGGACAAAAAATGCTACAGAAATATGTGTTAATTCCTAAGCATAAAGCAGCCAGATTAGCGCGCCATTCATGCGGTCATTCCTCCACGCAATATCGAGAAATTTTTATTTCCTCAATGCCAACAACCTATTTATTGAAGTACACTATAGTGTGATATATAGTTGAAAATAAAACACAGCGTATTTTCGTTTTGTTTAATCCATTATACTATGGGCGCACAAGTACTCGTACATATTCGTGGAGGAAATATGCCGTAGTGTATGCACGCTTCATTGTTGTTTATGTTGTTTTTATTTTAATTTTAATTGTCTTATTTAAAGTCATAATGCTTCTGCGCTTGCGACATGCCGTCTCTAACAAATTTTCGTTACTTAGTATATTGAAACATGTCAAGCTTTCGGGCTTTCGGGCTTTCCGGCTATTTGCTATTTGCATTTGCTTGTTATGCCTTTTCTTTATGCCTTCAATTATTTAGTTTTATGGTTTTTATCTTTATTTCTCTTTCAGTGTGGTGTTATTTTTATTACGAGGATATCGGTTTGATGAATTGGATTATATGTGTGTGTGTGTATGACGCGTTTAATTCTTTTGCTTTAATTCTTTTTTCTTTCTTTTATTATTACTATTTTTAGTAGGTATGTAAATGTTTTGTTTATTTGTTTGTTGTTATTTTGTGGATTCGCATAGTACCTATAGCTATTTGGTAGCTCTTTTATATTTCATTTGATTTTAATATTTTATATTTTTTAGCCTTTTTATATAATATTGGCTGCTGATTACTAACGTCTTCTCCGCTTGACATTCCATTGAATAATCGGCATTTATATTTGAATACGTTTACATGTAAATGTTTCATAAGCCTAGGTTTATGATTTTCTTTCTCATTCTATATTATATTCTTAGCTTTTTGTTTTTAATTTGTTTTACACTTTTCTTATTTTTTTTTTTTTTGTAAAAAAAAAGAAGTTCATGCTGCATTTTTAAGGCTAACGAAATTACATTTGAATAAATAAAAATTATATTTAATGAGGAAAATTTATTTAAGGATTGTGATATTCAAAAAAATAAAAAATTTTGAACAGAAAATGAAGGTAAAAAAGTTAAATTAATTAAAATTTTTTAAATTTAAATAATTAATTTTTATAATTAAATTACTTTTCTAAGTTAATTCTTTCATTTGAATTAATTAAATTTTTTTTATTATAATGAAGTTAATTACTTTAAATGAAAAAATTCAAAACGATTGAAGAAAGCATTTGAAAACTTGAAAATTTTTGGGTTAAAAGTATTAATTCAATTTAATTTAAAAATTTCGGTTAGAAAAGGATCAAACGAAAATTGATCGGTGTAGAGAAAATTATTTAAGGCATAAATTAAAAAAAAAAAAAATGGAAAAAGACAATCAAACAAATATTAAAAATATAACATTTTATAAGAACACAAAAAAATATGTGTAAACAACAGAAGAAAACAAAATTAAGAGAAATTTAAAGAATATACATACATACATATATGTATGTACATATGTATGTATATATAATGTGTATACACAAAAAATATTAAAATATAAAAAACAAACATAAATGAATGAGAATTCACAAAAAAAAAATAAATAAAAAATACTAATTAAAAATAATTATGGTAAACAATTTATAAAATAAAAGTAATAAAAATAATTTATAAAAAAAATTAATAACACTAATTTACTAAAAAAAATATTTAAAAAAAAATTTAATAATGTATAAAAAAAATAATAAAAATAATGTAAAAAATAATTTTTAATAACAAAATTAATAATAATAATTTATAAAACAAAAATACTGCATATAGTTTATTAAAAAAAAATTTAAAGCACTTATATAATTTCATTTAAACCATATTAAAATTAAACCAAAAAAAAACGTAAAAATACATATGTACATATATATGTATGTATTTAATTAAAAATATTTATGTAAAAAATTATAATAAAAAAAAATATTTATAGAAATATTAGCAATTTTGTTATTCACGATTTAATATTATATTATTATATTTTTAACTTGAAATTCAAAACGTTTAGCAAACACAACAAACAATTATGAGTAGGTACTAAACAAAAATATAATATATTAGATCAAATATAAAAAAATATGCTTAAAATTTTATATACACATTGTATATTAATTAAAAAAATATGAAAAAATTAAATTAAGTAAAAAATACAAAAAAAAATAATAATAAAATAAAAAATATTAAAAGAAAAAAATTAATATATAAAAAAATATTTAAAATATAAATTAAAAATAAAATATATTTAAAAAAAATTATTAATTAATTAATCATACAAAAATTAATAATAATATATGTAAATAAAATCTAAATAAAAATAATAAAATAAAAAACAACTAAAACAAAAGTTAATAAAGAGTATAAATAAGTATGTATGTATATATGTATAAAGAAAATAAAAAATAATTAAAAGAGAATAAAAATATTTAAAAATAAAATAATTAAGGAATAAATAAATAAAAATATTTTAAAAATTATTAAAAATCAGAAAAAAACTTTTTAATAATTTAAAAATTATTTAAAAAAAAAATAAACAAAATAAAAAGTTATAAAAATTAATAAGTGAATGGAAACAAATGGTAAAAGTAATTAGAAGTTATACGAAAATTTTAGAACTACATATGTATATGTAAGTCATGGATTACTAGAAGTTTTTCCTTTTTGTCTTTTTTTAATTTTATGCTAAGATAAAGTTGTTGAATTTGCTACACTTTTCTATTAAACAGAAAATAGGAAATTAATAAAATGATAAGAAATAATATTAGAAATAAGGAATGAGAATATGAAATAAAATAAAAAAAAAAAAAAAAAAAAAAAAAAAAAAAAAAAAAAAAATAAATTAAAAAAAAAAAAAAAAAAATTTAAAAAAAAAATAAAAAAAAATAAAAAATAAATTAAAAAAAAATTAAATTAAAAAAAATAAATTAAAAAATTAATATAACTAAAATAGTAATAAAATTAAACAAAAAATAATAATAATTCAAAAAAAAAATTAATATAGTTAAAAAAAATAATATATGTATGTATGTAGTTTCCAAAAGAAAATTAATATAGTTAAAAAAAAAAATTAATATAGTTTCAATAAAAAAATTTAAATATAAAAATATGGAGCCTTACAATTTTGTTAACCTCAAATATGCAGCTGATTTTTTTTAGTTTTTAATTCATAAAAATTCATAAATTTCTTACATTCATTAGTTGTTTTCTATATAATTGTCAGCAATTAGTTATATCATTTAGGTTTTGTATTTGTTATTCACTTTGTAATTAAATCATACCTAAAATTGAGAGCTACTTAAAAAATATTTATGAAAAAATTGCGAAATTTTTTTTGTTGTTCGTATTTTATGCTTGTCTTGCTGAAACGCGTTCAGAGACAATTATTATGTATTTATAACGCTTTTATTTTTATACTTGAATATGTAGACTATGCCGTTAGTAGCTATAAAAAATCTTTATACAAAAATAATAAAATAACAGCGTAAAATATTGAAATATACATATGTATTTCTGTTTATATATGTATAAATGTATGTATGTATGTAGCTTATGTTTTACATAGAAAATAAATAAAGGCGGCTTGAAGCGCACAGGGTACATATTATATTTTCATACTGCTCTAATTTAATACGGTTCATTCTAAAAGCACGATGCTCAGCCACTCGAAATTTCCTATATGTAGTTATATGAAATTAGTAAATTTTGGTTTATTTTGTGTTTTTTTTTTTATTTGAAACATTTTTATCATCGAACGTTTTACAACATTTTGTATTTTTCATTGAGTTTGAAAACAAAAGTTACAACAATCCTTTGGAATTTCTGTATGCGCTTTTGTAATTTACGAAATTTTTCACTTGCAGTGTTATTGTTTTTCATACGGTGCATTCATTGTTAGTGTGCACGTGTGTGTGGGGGGAGCGGGGGTTATGTGTTCTGAACTTCTTCTTATAAATTTCGTCAATTTCACGCTACTGTACTTCATTCAACAATTACACGAAACATAGCCAATTTTGTATTATGAATTATAACGGTTATATATAATACATTTATATAAGTAGTATATATGTATATTTGTATGTGTGTGTGTGTGTATGAGATTTGATTAATTTCGTTTTTGTTTAAAATTAAAATAATAATTCCGATCACAGAATTCAGACAAATAGTTTCAACGTGCTTACTCGACATCGACGAGTAAGTTAAAAACATAAAATTTTCTTAAACAAAAAATATTATATAAACAAAAACAAAAAATACTTAAATTTACTGCATGACAACTGCATTTGTGTTGCACCACTCAAATGCAATATGCGATTTTATACATACATATGGAATAAACGGTTGTATGTGTGTGTGTGTTATATAGAGAATTTTTAGCATTAGTATACCTTAACGGTAAAAAACGAGTACCAAAACAAATACGAAAATGCACTAAAAAGGAAGTACACAAATAGCTTCGTTTGCATATGCTTGCGGTTAGAGTGTGTGGCAATGGAATGGCTCAATATGTATGTGAGTGTTTTGAGCCTGTACATAGACCCAAACCGGGACCAGTGACAGGCGTCAATGAAAAGTAGTTTAAGGCAAGGCAAGACAGCGAGTACGACAGACGACAATGAGTTAATGAGAATGATGTTTGATGTTAAATAAATGATAAATAAATAATGTGCGTGTGAGTATGCATATCTTTAATGTTGCGATATTTGCTTAAGCTTTTACATATATGTATATATATATATATGGGTATATATACGAAAATAGGAATGATGTGTAACGGTACGCGCAGAAATCACTTGCAAATACGTGTAGATTTGACGCTTTTGCTTACGTTTACGTCATAACGTAACGTAATGCAGTTATTTTGATGTGCCTTCTGCTTGCCACCGCCATTGAATGGTTCATTCTTACACTTGCCTTGCAGTTTTGCTGAGAGATTCAAGTGTACTAACTGCTATGATGCAAAAATTATAAGTTTTAAATATTTCATTTACAGTTGTGTTTTTTAGACTAATTGTACTACAAAAATATTATGTATGTATAAGTGTAAGCGTCAGTTTTTCATTTTTCACTTGCAACAAAAAAGTGAGATTTCTTTTTAATACTCTTTGGAGTTTCCAAAAAACAAAAAAAAAATGAGGAAAGCAATTAAAATAAAATTAAGGGGTGTGGCCAAAGACCAGTATTGGCGCATTAAATTTGATTTTGTCAAATTGTAAAATGTTAGTAAAAGAAAACATAAAAAATGTTAGGGAGACGATTTTTGAAATACGCCTTTGAGACCAAATAGTTGTGGATTGTGTTTTTTTGTTTTTTTTGTGTTTTTGTTTACCGAAAACTTTTCAAAAGTTACTCGTTAAATATCTTACATGCTAATATGTACACACGCAGACACACATACACACGCTAATATAGTAGTTTGTTTTGAATTTTTAGTTTTTGTTATTTTGCTTTTTCATTTCTTTAATTTTTGTTTGTTTTTTTTGTTTTTAGTATTAGTTTTTGCCTATGATTTTTGTTTGTTTGTTGTGTTTTGTTGCTCTTGCATTTCTTATGTCTTTCGTTTATCCAGCTAAAAATATGCAGTTTTCATATATATACAGTGCTAAATTTTAAATGTTTTTTTTTGTGTTTTTTTCTTTTTCTGCTCTTGAATTATTGTTGCATGGGGGTCTTGTGAAGAGGTGCTACGCTGGCGGCGACAATACATGAGCCCAACATCCAATGATCCAATGTGTCTACGCAATTTTCGCTATACTTGTTCTAATTAATTTTAATATGATTTCCTTCGATTTAGTGCACTCCTCTCCAACGCACTCCCTCCTCTCGCTCTCTCTGTGCCACTCTTAGCTGCATTTCACTGGAATAGCAGCGTCGCAAAGTTGCGTTGCTTCTTAGCCAAGCCTACGTTGCCACCACTGCCACCAACTCCTTCGCCGTTACTGTATTGTTGTTGCTGTTGTTGTGATTTTTGCTTATACTTATCCGTGCGTAGTTGGCGCCTACGGCGCTAGAGCAGTTTCTCCATGTAAGCGTGTAGTTCTTCATTCAGCCGCGCACCGCCATTGTTGCTCGCTTTGCTGGCGGCTGTCGCTAGACCAGCTACCGCCGCTGAGTACAGCGCGTTGCTATTCGACACATTCGCTTCTTTAGCGGCACTTTGCTGCTCGGCACGATACCACTTGTCGAAGGATTCTTTCGGTATCACTTCGCTGTCGTAAATCAAATCGAATACACTACATATCAGCTGATTGGCAGTTGGTGCGTCGTAATTTTGTTGCAGCGCGTCAACGATGGCGTCAAGGCAGGCCAGCTCATGCGTTTCGAGACCGTCTAGGCAACGTCTTAGCAACGGTATGCACTTGTGTCGGAACAGTTCTGTGTCCAATTGCCGTAAGCGGCTCGTGCTACTACTTAGTTCCGAAGTCGACGTTGGCATCACAGTTGCATAATCACAGCAGAGGAATTTCGTAAGGCTGCGTATAAAGTGTGTGTTTATGTGCACATTCGTATTTATATAGTCGATGGCTAGATCGCAGCCATTCACCGCATTCAATAAATACTCAATGCGCATCACTTGCTCCACTATGGCAGCGGGATGTGTCGACGTGGACGTAGCCGGCTGCTGCGGTGGCTTGTATGTACGATCGTGTATATACTGAAAGCCATGCGTGTTGATGAATTCGCGCCATTGCGCATTATCGCTCATAAATTGTTGGCCATGATCCAATTTGAACACCTTATTCCAGAGTTCGCGCGTGTAAGTGGCGCCAAATTCTGTGGTGAAGTAGGTGATGAGCGCATGTAGGAAACGTTTCGTGAAGTGTTCGTCGGCCGACCATTGTTGCAGCCAAATGTCAGTGAAATGCAAAAGTTGTTCGTGCAATAGTGGACCGATAAATTCGAATACGTACGTCCAGAGGTTGGGCACGTCGACCTGCAGATCGGGCAGTTCGTCGGCCAACTCTTTGTAGACCACATTGAACAGTTGCGGTTCGCACACTTTGGTGCGCATCAAATGCACGAAGATGGCGGCGCAGGCTTTGCGTTGCGCACGCTTCACGGTTGTCAAGTGCAGATAGTCGGTGAATATATAGTTGAGCAATGATTTCTGTTGGCGGCGATTGAGTTGGCACCACTCGTTGACCGCCTCTTGTTGCCAACTATTGCTGGCGTTGCTGCTGCGACTGCTGCTCGCATCCAATAGCTCCTCGATCAGCCGGTTGAGCAGTTTTTGGCATTCGTTTTTACTCAGGTCCTGCAAATCCAGATTTTCCAAAGCGTATTGTATGTCTTTCGGTTCCTGCGGTGATGATGCCTCACTTGCGCTTTGCTCGTACATCTTTTCCGGTCTATCGAGCACCTGAAATGGATTGTTGGCCATTGGTGACATTGTCGTTGCATTTGCGCCGCTTAACGTGGCGGTTTGACGCTTGAAACCGCTGCCGTTCGACGCATTCGTCGTGCTTAGGCTCAGCAATGTTGCGGGTGTATTACTGCTGCCGCTGGCCGCGGTTTGGCGTCCAGACGAACGCCATTGGTAGTTGATTGAGTTGCCAAGTTTCGGTGTGCTTTGTGTTACCTCATCGCTGGTGAATTTCAATTTGTTCGGATCGATATTTAGTTTCTGTTGCTCATGCTGTTGCATAAATTGCTGTGACTTTTGTGATTTTTGAAAGTAGTGTCGGTTGCCCTGATTGCCGCTGCCACCGCCCATGTTACCCCCGATGCTGCTGCTGCCGCCGTAGTTCCCTAGCCGATTGCTTTTATCGTACATGTTGCCGCCGCCACCGCCGCCACCGATGCCGCTCTGCATTTTGTCATCCTGTTTGGCACCAATCGCTGTACGCTTCTGTGTGTTTTGCTGCTGCTGTTGTTGTTGTTGTTGTGACATCTGTTGTTGCTGTGTTTGCGACAGCTGATGATCCCAGGTGCGTGCGCGCAAGTCCATGACATCCTGCATCATGAAGCGCACGCGACTGCTAATCTTGAAATGGCTGCTCACAGCGACGGACTTATTGCTGCGCGATTTATGTATGATGTCCTGTATTCGGCGAAAGATTTTATCCATTCGCGCATTGTTGGCATTATCGGCTGATTCCAGCAGATGTCCAACGGTGGTGAGCAACTTACACATGTACTCTAGCTTCTCTTCGGAGCCGTGTTCCAGTAGCGATTCGATGCACATGAACACACGATCATTGGTTAGTGACTGTTGTTTAAACATTTCACCAATAAAACGTACGGTGCCCCAAGCACGACGTCGAAATTGGTACTCTTGATCCTCCAGTTCGGCCTGTAGTTCCAGCCGCTCTTTCGAATCTTCGCAAATCTCTAGCTTATCGACTAGCGGTTGCAATTTCAGCTTTTTTGCATCGGCATTGTTCACATTTGTTTCGAATTCGTGTTGAATTCGGTTGATCAGTAGGCTCGAGAAGAGCGATTTGCTCTCGGTTTTGCTTTGGAAAAGCACTTTGCAGAATTTGGCGTATGTGGGCGCGAAATTTGGTTCACTAACGGTTTTTTCGAATATTAACAGCATCACCTGTGAAACAAGAAAGTACAATGTTGAGTAAGCATTTTATAGTGGATAAGTTTGAGCTTACATTTTATACTGCGAAAAATAAAATTGTGAAATTTTCGAAATCAAAATTTAAAATAAAAGTCTTTGAAATCAATTTAATATTCTCGAAAATCAAATTTTAAAAATTTCGAATTTGAAATATTTCCGAAATTTTTCGGTGGAGAACAAAAGTGCGACAGTTTCGAAAATAAATTTTGAAATTGAAAATCTGTGATATTAAATTAAGGTACTGTTTTCGAAATTAATACTTAATTTATTTTGAATTTAAAATGCAAAACGTGAATTATCCGAAGTTATTCAGGGAAAAACGTGTCGCAAATTCGAAACTACATTTTAAATTTTTCGAAATTGAAGTTTTGATAGAAAATCTTTGAATTTTAAATAATTTAGGATTTTCGAAATTCATTTTTTAAATTTTCGAAATCGAAATTTAAATTTTTTCGAAGTTAAAACATTTTCGAAATTTATCGGTGGAAAGCGGAAGTGCGATAATTACGAAATTAAATTTAAAAATTGCCGTGATTGTTCCGAGAAAAACGAAATTGGATTTTAAATTTTTCGAAATTCAAGGTTTAAAGTGAAAGTCTGCGAAATTTAACAAAATATGCTTACTTGTTGCATTTTTTCCTGTGTATTCATGGTGATGCAGGTCATCGATTTGAGCAGTACGTCGAAGTTGTCTGGCGTCAGCTTGTTCAGCACGCCACGTACCTTCTTCAGCACGGCATCAATGTCATCATTGGCTCCCGACGGTGATACGTTATTCGATTTGCTGCGCAATGTTTCCGGCTGCCAGGCATTCTCACACTCGGACAGCTTTATCTCCTCCTTCAGCGACAACTGCACGCGTATAAAGTCAACTTTACGCTGCTGTTGAGCGCTCATAACACCGCCCAAGCCACCCACAACCATAGCACCGCTGACGCCTGCGGCCGCCACGCTAAGCACACCGCTCATAGCACCCCCGCCCGATTGGTGATCGTGATGTTTTTTCGCCTGGCCGCTGCGTCCTCGCTTACCGCTGACCAACTCCAGCGATTCATTGAAGTTCATGTGTTGATATTGCTGCTGCTGCAGATGCTGGTGCAGCGCCAGTGAGGACATATTGTGTGCGTGATGTGTCAAATGATGATGTTGCTGACGCGAAACAAATAATTGAGAAATGCAATCGCCGCGCTGACACGACACCATTGGCGGCTTACGCGCCTCGCTGGACTTTGAGAGCGCCTTCAGTTCATCTATTGTGTATCTAAGCGGCTTTGGCGGAGAAACAACGCTAACTGGCGCGCTCGCTGGTGTGTTGATATTCGTTTTGTTTGCGTTTAGCGCTTTCAGGGCGACACGTGTATTCTGTACGCTGTTCTGCTTCAAGAGCGTTGTCGTGCTGGCATTTAGCATACAGTCGACGGTATCCTTCGAAGAAACTGTTTTAGCTTGTGGCATATCTTTTTGTGTTGAACTAGCTTCGGCAGGTTGTGATTGCTGCATTTGTTGTTGCTGTTGCTGTGCCACATTTGTTGTTGGCGATGCCGGACTCTGTGGGTCTTTCTCCTCGGCGAAATCACCGAACCGAATGTCTTGTACATTGTTCGCTGCTCCAGCAGCATCTTGTTCCAACTGCATTTGCAGGCGTGTGCTCATTTCCTCCTCATCTTCGCATGCTGACGACGAGCTGTTCAGGAATTGCAATTGTTGTCCGGGTGCTTCTAGCAGCGCTGCAACTTGCTGTTTCGTTGGTTGTTGTTGTGTTGTGGGCGCAGGCGAAGCACGTTCGGCCACTTGATGTAGGTCCGTTATGGAGTCACCTTGTGTAAAACGACAAACGAATGACAATATTAGAGTTTATTTAAGATAGACAGCTTTTGATTAAAATATGCTTCCATGTGGTCTGAGGGCACATTAGACCTTAGGTCGCAGCGAAATCTTCATTTTTTTATCTTATGAGGTCAGGTCAGTACAGTTCGGAATAACATTTTTTTGGTCAGTGAATACAGACGGACAAATGATGTTCATATCGTTAAATATGATAGTTGATATTTTGAGGTTATGTCAAGAAAAATGTCATTATTGAATTATAAAATATAAACATCTAAATTGACGAAATGAAGACAACGATAGCAAGTAACGTGTTTGGCTTGCAGTTAATATTTTCTTATCAAGAATACTCCTAAAAAACATTTTCGTTTGCATTATGCTATTTAATTATTTTGTTGTTTTTTTTACACCTACTTTTTGTGTTTGTTGGCGTTGGTGTGTCACGTGTTAGACTCCCGCTTTTCGTCACACTGCCGCTACATTGTTGTAGTGCGTGTTGATGTGAATGTTGTTGTTGTTGTAAATTTGATGTTGTTGTCGTTTCTCTTAAATTACCGTTATCGCTAGAACTATTTGCATTAATTATATCAGTCGGGATTTGGGTTGTTGTTGTTGACGTTGCCGTTGTTGTTGTCATATTTTTAGTTGCTAAATTATTATTAAAATTATTATTGGCATTGTTTAATATACTTTTGTTGTTGCTGCTGCTGCTGCTACTGCCACCGAAGCCGACGCCGCCGCCGGTGCCGGTACCGCCACCATCGCTATTATTACTAATACTATTGTTATTGTTATTGTTGCTGCTGCTGCTGTTGCTACTGCTGCTTAGTGTTGCTGCATTCGCGCGTTGGCTATTAACCTCACACTGTTTATTGAGCTTCTTTTCGCGCTTCGACGCCTTGCGACCCTTCTTTTGGAACACCTTAACTGTAGCGTTGCTCTGCGTTATTGATGGACTACTACTACCGCCAGCACCGCCGCCTACACCGGCTTGTACATTCGCCACTGTGCATGTGTTGGTGCCAGTTTTTCTTTGTGGTTGTTGCTGTTGCTGTGTATGCTGTTGTTTTTGATACTGTTGTCGTTGTGTTTGTTGTGGCTGTGTGTATGAATGGTGTGTGGGTGTCGATGTAGCCGATGAGGATGCACCTGAAGTGTTGGGCGAATGCTTTTGAGTCGTTGATTTACCGGCAGCTGATGTTGGGCCGGCCATGGTTGGCGTAGAAGTGATGCCAGTAGTGGTTGCAGTATTTGATTTACTAGTCTTAAGTTGTAACTTTGCCATGCTGGCAGGTATAAACTCCGTATCTGTGTTCGAGCGCAAGTTGTCGTTGTCTGCAGCTAAAACGGAAATTTAATTTATTAGCAAATGAACGAATTCAGGTAGTCACATAAACATATACCATGATATATGAATGTAGGTACATACTATATGTATATATGTATATGTGTGTGTGTGTGTGAAAAATGCAGCATACTTACTTTGAAGCTCTGCGTATTCTGAGCGCTGACCCGACTGTACTGGATAAACTGTCACCGTCATTGTAGACGTCTGCTCGGACTGAAAACTAAAATGAGACTTGTTGTTGTCCTCCTCGCCGCCACTAAGTGTGGTCGCAGAGGTCACAGCGGAAATATCCGATTCTTCTTGTCGATCTAGTGCGTACCTGCTCTCAATATCATTGTCTGTAAAATGTTGCTGTTGTATGTCTTGCGCCTCATCGTAGACATCTATTAATTCCGAATTTTCTAGCTCGTTTTCTGCAATGTCCAACATCAGCGATGTAGACTCTAAAAATTTAAAAATAATTTATGCTGTAGCTTGCTTAGTATCCAACCTGCTAATACTTACCATCATCGTAATTGCTGTCTTCACCGTCGTCGCCGGTCACGCTGTGTATAATAGTTGTAGCGTGCATTTCCGTTTGTTCTGCACACGAATCAAGCTGGCGTTCGTCCTCATTCAAATACAAGGCTGTCTCATTTGAATCGGCGTTGGAATCGTTGCCACGAGCGGCCTTCAAGTCGCCATAAACATAATTGTCAGTATCCTCATCTCCGGAAATTTGGGAAGTGGCCGGAGAGGTGTCGGCCGCAGACGCATCGTATGCGCTCACACGTCTGCCTGTGCTATGATCACGATCACGCACCGCGTCTGTTTGCATTTGCTGATCGATCTTCTCCTTTGACGTAGAGCTTTGCACCGCAACACTCACCGCTGCTGTAGTGGCGCCGCCATCGTTGTGCGGATCCTTCGTCATAACAATGGCTGTCACTGTTGGCGTCTTTGCGATGGAAACAGTAATCGACTTGTCACTGCCGCTGGCTGCGGTCTCCTGTGTACCGGCCGCTATGTCAATGGGCGGCGGCTTGGCTTCTACCGCAGTACTTTTTTTCTGTGGCTTCGGGTCCAATATATTCTCATGTGTGATAGGGTGTATTATGGGTATAGCGTGTTTACGTGGTTTGACTGTTTCTGTGCCACCAGTCCCAATGCCACTACCGCCGACCGCGCTGCCAACTGTACTGCCAGCAACGAGGCCGCCGCCGCCAGCAGTCAGAGATGTCGTCGACGATGAGTTAGAAACAGCCGCGCCGGCTAAATGTCCATAGGTTTGTAATGCTTGCTGTGTCATGGCGGACGGTGTCGCCAGCAAAGGTTGGGGTTGCGTCAGCCCAGCTGCGCCCATCGGAAGTGGCGGTTGACAAAATGGTGAAGTAATGTACGCGGTTGGACCGCCAGCTGCACCACGTGCACCAGATTGCAACAGCGGAGTGACCGGCATCCCACCGCCAGCATTGCCTGCCTGTTGATGTGCGCCGGCGGCAAGCAGTGACGTACGCGGCGCAGCCGTTAGTGGACCCGGCGGCAAGGCGAATATCGCATTTGCTGGCAACAAGTATGCGGTTTGTGGCTGTCGTTGATGTGGTGGCGCTGTTAGTACGCCACGCAACTGATGTTGTTGTGGATGGTGGTGTGGGTGTAGATGTGGTGGCGGCGTTGGTGCAGCGCCAGCGCCCGTATGATAGTAGTGAGTATGCAGCGCTGTCTGTGGATGATGAAGCGCTTGATGATGTTGCTGCTGTTGTTGTTGGTACAGCGTGGTAGCAGCTTGTGTATTGGCGCCTGGTCCGCCATGATTATTTGCAGCTGCAGCTGCTGCTACCGCGGCATTATTGTTGTACTGTGCAGCCGCTGCAGCAGCGGCGATTACTGCCGCCGTCTGTTGCTGATACTGTTGCAAGTAATTGGAGGTCATGAATGCCGTACTCGTCGCCGGCGGTTGCATGAGCGCCGTCCCAGTCGCGTAATGTTGCATATTGGCGCCATTGTTGGCGGCAGCAGCTGCCGCTGCGATAGCCGCCGCATGTTGGCGGGCGATATTTGTGGCGCTGGCACTATTGCCAGCGTTGACACTTCCGCCGCCGACGGATATACTACCTGCACCACCGCCCCCCACCATACTGTGTGATTGAGTTGCGGACCCAGACGACGCACCGCCAGCTGTATTGGACTGTGTGGGTGGTGACGGGGCCATTTGTGATGCCGTGACTGTTGCATTATTGGGCGCTTGCGGATGTTGGGCGGGGGGTGGTGGCGGCTGTGGTTGACTTAATTGATACGGATAGTAGGCTAACTGCGGATGATGATGTGGTTGCTGTTGCTGCTGCTGCTGTTGCTGTTGTTGCTGCTGCTGCGACTGTTGTTGATGTTGCTGATGCTGTTGATGGGAATGCTGGTGTGACTGATGGTGAGGGTGGTGGGAATGCGTTTGCTGGGGCGCTTGATGACCGTGATGTACGGACGGCGGTTGTTGTTGTTGCTGCTGTTGTGGTTGCGGCTGCTGCGGTTGTGGCGCGTGTGGATGGTGCGACTGGTGGTGCGATTGATGATGCGACTGGTGGTGATGTTGTTGCTGCTGCTGCTGATGCTGTTGATTTGGGCGTATTCCCTTCCCACCCCCTCCCGTTTGAAGGAACATAGGAGGATCTTTGAAAGACCTATTTTTACAACAACAAACACAATCCCAAATATCGACGAGAGTTGGCGTAAGTTGAGGTGAAACATATGATGAGCACAATGAGGAATTGATAATGATTTTTGTCATGGATTTGAATTTGTTTTTGTTTTTTTTTATGATTTCAGGATTAGAATTGTGGAAATTTGGCGGCAATTTTTTTAGTTTTTTTTTTATAATTTTTTTGTTTAAATTTTTGTTTTGGGTTTTTGTTTATTTCGCGTTTGCATAATGAGTTGCGTGTTCATATTACATTGTTTTTTTTATTGATTGTGGGAATTTTTGTTTGAATTGCAAGCAGTAATAAAAGAGAACAAATACAAACAATCGTATGTTAGTGACAATATCTTATGATTTACGAGAAGCATGATGTTAAAAGACGGTAAAGTGTATTTTTGCTGTCGCTAGTATGGCTACTTATTATGATTTCGAATCGTTTTGAAACGGACTAACTACAAAAGCAACTAATGACGACTAGCTTTACATACATGCAAACAATTGTTCAAGCAGGAATCGATTTCACAAATAGTTTTAAAAATATAGATCATAATCGATGGACTTTTGATTGTACTCTAATCTTTTCGCATTGTAATGTAAGTATAAGAAAAAACTAAATAAAAAAATAATTAATATTGAATAAAAATATAAAAATTTCATTTTGTGTTATTATTGTTATTTTTGGAATAATTTTACATTTTTCAATTTCTAAAGTGTACTAAATAATACTAAAGTAATTGGACTATTCGTTGTTTTCTATTTGTTGAATAAAGAACAGTTCCAATAGATGCACTTTGCTTGGAAAAATTCGCAATTTGTATTTAAAAAAGTTAATTACAAAGTAAATACATGCGCCAAACAAAGCTTAATTACAAATATTATATTATTGTATAAGGAAAGAACACACAGCAAAGTCAAATGCATTTAAAATAGATACACAAGGATGGCGAGGGATACCTACATGCGCTGACACAAACATGTACATTGTACATAATACAAAATGATATTTTAAGGAAGGTGATTATAAGAGAAATAATACAAAAACAAAAAAAAAATGTGAAGTTATCTTGTCAAATAAAAAAGTATTCCCCACACAACTCGATTTTGATATGGCAGCAATTTGCTAAAGTGGTTGATTTAAAATATTTGTTGGGATATTGTAGCGTCTTGGTAATAATCCACAATAAATTTCTTAAAGATACTTGTCATATAAAAAAGTTTTCCATTCAAGAATTTGATTCTTATCGCTCAGTTTGTATGGCAGTTATATCTTATAGTGGACCGGTATCGGTTTCGACAAGTGACCCGCTTTCTGGGAGGACTGGGAGAACAAAAACTGAGACTGAATTCGTTACGCTGATCACATACATATGTATGTATATATTTATGTTATACAAGCTTCGTGCCTTGTTAAAGGTTTAAATATTAAGATAATATATGCATTTGGCATTTGTTGTTTATTGGGCCCATTAAAGTTTTTTCTCAGGAAAATTATTATTGCGGACCAGGCGGCCAAAAAATAGACAATACTTGATTTGCCCAGGTCCTTGCAGGTGACTGAAGAAACTGTCGAATCAACCAACTCATTAAAACATTCAGAGGCTCTTGAACATAGTATACATAACACCATGCCCTGCCAGAAGTATCTTGTAAACAATATTTAAAAGAAGTCTCCTAAATCACTGACGCCATTCGATTTTATAACCAATAGTTCTTTAAATATTCACTTAAAAATTTACTCAAACTCTTAAATATTCTGTTCCCCTGGTACTTGCATGCATATACATACATACATATGTATGTATATACAAAATGTATACAGTAAATTCAATTGTTGAAACTATTTGTGTGAAAATCTTAAATAATGATGTCATACACACTTATAATAGCATTTGAGTAGTGTAACGTCGTTAGATAATTCAGTAATTGATACCGGGCACATGAACTCTTCCAAATGCTTATCACCGCATGAAATAAAATAGCAAAACAAAGCAAAAACTTAAACTTTTATGAATTTGCTTCTTCATTGTTAATATGTACGAACATAGATATGTTTTATGCAATATATTGTTTGTAATAGATTATATGCTGTCACTTCGGTGTTTGTTGACATACAACAGGTGTTTTTGCTGACCAATCCATTGGTTCAATAAAGTCGGTATAAGCAAAACATTTGAGCGTGCGTTTCCCATTAGCGTTGATAAACTTTTACAAGCATTAAAACTGATTTTAGCGCATTTATAATGTCAATCGAAAGACTAATATAACTAAAGAAGTACGTTTGAAATCATTAACATCACCTTGAAGCCAATGCGTGTGGGTGGCCGTTGTGCCATTTTCGGCACATAACAAAAATATTGTATTATTAATATAAACATATGTACAAACATACATCAATATAGCGTTTAAAGAACACTTGCGCTTGCTTCGCAAAGGCAGAGTTGAGTGGCCACTTACAAACATACGCACATACATGCATATGTATAAATCGTCTCATCACCATTCATTATTACAATTAGTCATTCAACATTTTACTGTGTTTCTTTGTTCGCTTAAGTACAAAAGGCAAATAAAACGATGAAGGAGTGTATAGTATTCTTTCACATTTATTTTGTGTAAATATAGTGAGCAAACTACGGGGTGTTTCCAATTTTTGGCCTACTTAATTTTATGCGCTAAATTTTTATGCTTTCTTGTCAATTTATTTTGCGTGCAGCAAACAAAACAAACTGCATTCCAGGCATAACTGATAGCAGGGAAATAATGTGGCACAAGGTAACGTGTTTTGGGAACGTGGCACCCGGAAGACAGGTTACTAATAGCTATATTACGAGGCATATGCTAGACGTAGACACGCTTACCATACTTACATATGAATGTACACACAGATTGTAAGTAAGGATTAATAATGCTAGAAATGCGATTGAGCTTGGTGTTTGACACTGAGCACGGGCCATTTTATTTTTTACTCAGTTATAACCGCTTTTAAAACACAAAAACCTATATCTTCTGAATTCATATCATATTTACAACCATGGAAATATTTTTATATTAAAAATCTCACAATAATAAGTTGTTCATAATAAAAACCCATTCCCACTGCTTTGTGAAGTGACAAGTGTTCATAATTTTTTTATTTTGACAAATTCAAAAGTCAAAACAAAATGACTTCGATAAAAGGGAATAGGCAAGAGGATAGTAGTGGCAAATGTTTAAAATCAATAACAAGAATAATAGCGAATATACAGGTAGGCAAACAACTAAACGACCTACCAGATGTAAGAATTCCTTCATTGACAGGATGGTCAGATTATGTTTGTACGAACACACATGCACACGCATGCAATTTCGATTGATCAATTCAGGAATGTGTTATTTATAAATACAAAAAAGGCAACAACAAACCTACATACGTGAGGTAGTTGGCAAAATACTAAACAAAACTCTAGCAACAAACAAATTTAAATGATATATTTTATTTACTAAATGTAAGTATCAGCGAATATGCTTGTACGCCATTTATGTGACATTAAAGGATCTACATAAATTCAAATTTATTCACGAACTAATATTTCCAAATCTTTGGCAACTGGGAGAAAGGAGTTAAGAGTTTTTAGGAATATTTACTTTTATAATACATACACACTAAATAACAAAAACTATAACATTAGTACATGTATGCTAGTTAATCATGTTTGCCGACTTACCGCTTCCTTTGTTGTTGCTGCGTCTTTTATGATTAATATTTGGTACAATTCGTAGTTAAATCTTAAGACAGGTAGTTGCTTGGGTAGCCTTCAAGAATACCTGCGTTAATAGGCTATGTTTGGCAGTCAACTGCCAAATATACCTTTTCACTTCACGGCTACAAAGGTGCCTTTTCACTTTTAGGTATGTAAAGTCCTTTAATTTTTCGCGAATACGTGTTTAGAAGCAAATGATTTTTATTCTAATATTTGTATTTTTAATTCGCTTATGTTTATTTGAATGTTTTTTTTTTTTAATTGATCGTTTGTCACAAGTGTATTGCAAATTTATTTTGCAAGTTTTTCACTATTCTAAACTTTCTTTCTTCCTTTATTTTTTACAAATATTTCTATGTAAAAAATTTTGGTTTGGTTTTATTATGTTTATTACTTTTTTTTGCCTTTTTATGTTACAATAAAATGTTTTATTGATGAGCAAGTTTGGACGACAAATTTTTTTGTCGCCTTTGCGACAATTTCGCAAAAGTAACGGTCACGATTTTTCTGTTCCTATTTGTGTTTTTCTATTCTGTTTTGATTTCTTTTGAACTGCAAAAAACAAATATTTAATTCATTTCAAATAGCTATACAGCAAAAACAATTTGCACACAAATTCCAGGTAAATTCCTTCCGTTAACACAATGAGTACACTACGAACGAATGTGAATGACACAAAAAAAGCAACAAAGCGAAAGTTGTTCAAAACGTAAATTCGCAAAAAAAAAAAGTGCAAGTATCAACGACACGGACCGGCGAAGACTGTGCTGCTGCTCAGACATCAACGGCGATGAAGGCGGCACAAATTGCACGCACAAGCCGCGAAATGTAAACTCAAAACACACAAAACGCTATATTGCACAAAATAAAGAATCGACAAAAACACCCACGAAAAACAATTCGAACGAGGAGAATGTAATCGAGAACAATAAAAAAACAACCCAAAAGCTAAACTGAACTAAACGAAACAAAGCGGAAGAAGGAAGAAACGGCAAAAAAATGCAAAATTTTTAAGTTGTCTTGTGATTTTTGATGTAAACTATTTTTCCCCAAAAAAAGGAAAATGAAAAGTTTTCAAATTTGATATTTAAAACGAAACAAACATGTTAGCAAAAATTTCTGAAGCGAAACTCAGCTACGGTTAGTCGCTTCGGTTACAGCCAATACTCGTAAAACTTATTAATGCCCGCGCCCCATTTCCTCCTTCTTCTTCTTAAACTAAATGCTCCACAAGCACTCCTTTCACGTAGCCACACAGAAAATTTTCATTTCGAACAATATTTTGCCAAATTTGCACACACTATGAAAACACAGCGACTCCCGATTAAGTTTTCTTACTTTTGTATAGATTTTACAAATAAATTTGTAAAATTTAAGGTATTTTATGCTTTTTTCACATAACACGAAAAATCACATCAACGCGCACGCAACGAAGCGACGTGGAATGGAAGAAAAACCAAAGTGTAATGCAAAAATAACAGTGAATCCCATCGACTAGTGTTGCCAGAATAAAAGCACAGGAGAGGGTAAAAAAAAATTGGAAGCTATCGATATTGACCCATACGAGTTATGTTGATGTATTTGCGTTCATTAAATATGTATTAGTTTTAATTAAAAGCTTTGCATATTTGTTCATTTATTCTGCTTTACTCTGAAATATTTAAGGAAAATCAATTTTTATTTATTTATTATAGAAGCTTTTAAAATTATGATAACACACTCCTCTTATCAGTGGGGTTTGCTTATGGCAATAGCAACACTGCTGTGGAGTGTAGCCGTAGTTCCACAACAGTTGTCGTTATCTAAATGTGGAAGAAAAAGCATATGAAAAGAAATTTGCGGTTGGTGTCTTGGCTAAATGGTCTACAGATGGTGCTGTCACATCGAAGTGACACTAAACGGTTCATGGAGAATTGGAATGTATAGTGTGGTATGTAAGAAGAATTAAAAACTATTTCACCATCGAAGTTATCGTACGATAATGCTTTTACGTTCTTGGGATAACTAAATTCACACAACTATGGTGTATAAAACAATAAATGTCAAATATTGCGCCAAAATATCACAATTTTTGACAATTTTGACTGAATAGTGCAATAATTCTTTTCCGTTGCCGATTTATTATTAGATATGAAAGTGCAAGCGTTTCTCGTTGAAAATTCAGAGGCGTGGTGATTCCGGTTGTGGTCTAAGTCGTACCGGTTTTAAACATAATAAGTTTGAGCCAGAAGACAGAAATCTTCATATTGTAAGTACTTTGCATTATTTTGTTGGTAAGCAAGAAAGTTTTAGGGATTAAACTTGAAATTTAGGCAAGTGAATTGGGAAATTCGTGAAATATGGGTATTCAGAACCTCAAGCAAAATATATGGGTCTTACCTGTTTTATTGCGGAAAGTAATATCAAAGATTGTCAGCTGTTGACAGCACGGAAAAAAGAGGTGCTACTTTTTTTAATAAATTACTTTTTGCTGCTTCAAAAATATGGTGTAAAATCGACGAAGTTACGAGTATTTTTATACCTTACTTTTAACGGTTTCGATCAGATTCCAAAGCGTTTTCCCTACATCTCACGTGTCCTAAGTCAGTGCCTTTCATATCTTCAAAACTGCTGCACCGCTTGTTCTGAAATTTCGAATACTTTTTCTGTTGATAATTTACGAATATGCGTTTGAGAATTATTTTAATTTTTTTTACAATAAAAAATTGGTAAATTTTTTCGCCAAAAAATCAACTCTTCCTTCAAAGAATTCCAAAAAATTAAAGAACTAAAGATAACTATTATCTAAACAATGTACCTTAATACTGTATTTCGAATGTTCCAGCACTAGGGTATGAGAGACATTTCAATCTTACTTTTATTCCAGAACGAAACGTCGGCTACGAGAACAAAACGAAATAGAAACAACGATAAATTGCCAAAATTAACTTCTTATTCTTTATTGGCGTAAATACCGCTTACTGGAGATTCCAAGAGATTCCAAGGTCCTTCTCCATCTGGTATTTCCAACGGAGTAGAGGTCTTCCTTTTTCTTTGCTTCCCCCGGCGGGTACTGTGTCGAACACTCTCATAGGTGGAGTGTTTTCATCCATTCGGACGACATGACCTGGCCAGCGTAATTCGCTGCACTATATCAATGTCGTCGTATAACTCGTACAACTCATAGTTCCATCGAGTGCGATATTCGTCGTTGCCAATACGCAAAGGACCATAAGTCTTATGCAGAATTTTTCTCTCGAACACTCGCAACGTCGACTCATCATATGTTGTTGTCGTCCATGCTTCTGCACCATATAGCAGGACAGGAATAATGAGTGACTTATAGAGTTTTGTTTTTGTTCGTCGAGAGAGGGCTTTACTTTTCAATTGCCTACCTGTTGGAAAGAGTTATTCTGCGTTTAATTTTAAGGCTGACGTTGTTGTTGGTGTTAATGCTGGTTACAAGATAGACAAAATTATTTACGACTTCAAAGTTATGACTGTCAACTGGGAGCCCGGTCGCGAGTGCGACGACTGTTTGTTTGATGACAGGAGATGTTTCATCTTACTCTCGTTCACTGCCAGACCCATTTGCTTTGCTTTCTTATTCATTCTGAAGAAAGCAGAACTAACGGCGCGATTGTTAAGGCCATTGACATCAATATCATCAGCATACGCCAGCTGTACAGCTGTATAAAATATTGTACCTTCTCGGTTTAGTTCTGCTGCTCGAATTATCCTCTCCGGCAGTAGAGTGAAAAAGTCGCACGAAAGGGAGTCGCCTTGTCTGAAACCACGTTTGGTATGGAAGGGCTCGGAGAGGTCCTTCCCGATCCTGAGCTTTTGGTGTTGCTCAACGTCAGTTTACACAGCCGTATTAATTTTGCGGGGATACACAATTCAGACATCGCGGCAATAAGGCAGCTCCTTTTCGTGCTGTCAAAAGCAGCTTTGAAAGCGACGAAACGGTGATGTGTGTCGATTCTCTTCTCACAGGTCAGTTTGTTGATGGTGGGCTTTAATCTTTCACACAAAACGCTCGGTAGAACCTTATACTCGATGTTGAGAAGGTTTATCCCACGGTAGTTGGCACAGATTGTGAGGCCACTCTTTTTGTTCATTGGGTAGAGAAAACTTAAATTTCAATCGTCGGGCATGTTTGATAAGGAGCCTGCATCAGCTTCTTTGTAGAATATGGTCACAAAGAAGCTGATGCAAACCATTGGCCCCGCCGCTTTGCTGTTCTTCAGACGCGTAATTGCTATTCGAACTTCTTCATGGTCAGTCAATGGAACGTCTGCTCCATCCGCATAGGGATCGCCTCAATAGCTCCCAGCAGGATAATGGAATTTATCAGTGCGCTGGGCCTATGTGATTCGTTGAGACAGAGGTAACGGTACAATAGACCTTATGACACATGCTCATTTTATTTCTATCTATCTATCCAGGGGACATCTTAGACAACATTATAGGATAAGAATCCTGACATTTCGGGGACAACATTAAAATCGTCATTTGAAAGTATTATAAATCTTCAAGTAAGGAAATTTTTAAATCTAAAACCGCGCCCATTAAAGCACAGTGAATGATTTTCAACTTAAACATACATTACGTTTTTATTCCTGGTATAATTAACGGTTAGATTGAATTGGAATGGTGCATGTTTCCAAAATTTTATTATCAAATGATATTTAATCTTAAATTTTATTTCATTAAAACTTTCACCAAAATTAAATAACGAACTAAACAACAAATTGCTTTTCATCAACAATTAATATATATATACATATGTATATATATACTATCAAAAATGTCAATCTTTTCGATAAAGTTGTGTGTTGCCAGATTGTAACCATGGTGTTGTCAAATCACGAAATCACGACGGGGTGAGTTAATTTAGCCATGTCGGTCTGTCTGCATATACGAGAACTACTAGTCCCTTAGTTTATGAGATATCGTTCTGAAATTTACCACACGTTCTCTTCTCTCCAAGAAGCTGCTCATATGTCCGAACCACCGATATCGATCCACCATAGCATATATAGCATGCCGTACAAACAGAACGATCAAAATCAAATTCTTGTATGAAAACTTGTTTAGCTAAAGAGTGATCCATTGCGAGGTTCCTTACATCATTCGAAAGAGCATTCTTTGGCATTTATTTTTTGAAGATTATCTTTTTCAAATGTTGGACGCGGCTACGTCTCAGATGGTTCATCCGTTGAGTCCAATTTTCGATGACTCGTTCGAGCATTTTGACTGGCAACTGGCGAATAACTCGCGCGTTGTTTTGCTCCAAAGCCTGAAACGAAGCGGGATTATCCTCATGGACTTTAGACTTTACATATCCCCGCAGTAAAAAGTCTAAAGGTGTGATACGAGTATCAATCGACTGGCCCAATACATGAAATTATCTGCTCACCGAAGGATTCTCTCAACAAATCCATTGATTGTTGTGATGTGTGGGAGGTGGCGTCGTCTTGTTAAGGCCAAATATCGCCGAGATCACGAGCTTCAATTTCAGGCATCAAATAGTCGGTTGTCATGGCGGTTACTTTTTCAGCGGCATAATTTTTGAAAAAATATGGACCGATGATTCCACTGAGCCACAAACCACACCAAACCGTTGTTTTTTTCTGGCTGAAATGGAATCTCTTCAAGTTGCTCTTCCTCCCAAATGTGGCAATTTTGCTCGTTTACATACCCATTGAGCTAGAAATGGGCCTCATCGCTGAACAAAATTTGTCACAAAAACGTCAAATCTTCTTGGAAATTTTCAAGAGCCTATAGAGCGATGCG
Organism: Bactrocera neohumeralis; assembly: GCF_024586455.1. Classification (NCBI taxonomy): domain Eukaryota; kingdom Metazoa; phylum Arthropoda; class Insecta; order Diptera; family Tephritidae; genus Bactrocera; species Bactrocera neohumeralis. The sequence continues at coordinate 50,501,707 of NC_065919.1, forward strand.
ATATCGATTGGCTTCAGTTCTTGCACAAGCTGTATTTTGTACGCTTTCAATTTAAGATCTCGACGTAAAATGCGCCAAGTCGTTCCATACATCAGTCCGAGTTGCTGCGAACGGCACCGAATCGACTCTCCACGGTCTTCGTGTACACTCTCAGCTACGGCTGCTATATTTTCTTAACTGCGTGCTGGACCTGGTCTACTCGGTCGAATATTATCCAAATGAATGTTGGGTCTGAAGATAGGTGATGGTGCTGCGAATAGTCCGCTCGGTAGGCCAATTGTGTTGACTATAAGTTGAGCGAAGCGCCCGAAACACATTCTTTACAGAACGTGAATTTTCCTAATGAAGTTGAACGATTTTTAAACGTTTGTCAGACGTAAGTCTTTCCATGCTGAAATGCCAAACAATACCAAACAAAACTAACATGACAACTTGACACGACTCATGCGTGATCTGTCAAAAAAAGACTGTTCGAAAAAGTACCTCTACTTCAATTATCCGTTATAATATCTGAAACAAACTGAACGCTCCAATTCAATTACTTGTAAGGAATTTTTTTTTTTAATCTATTTTCTCGAATTTCGGAATAGATATCCAAAATTTTATCTGGCCAAGGGCTGATATTTTGACGATTTAACCTGTTGTTTTTATACCCTGAACAGGGTATATTAAGTTTGTCACGAAGTTCGTAACACCCAGAAGGAAGCGTCGGAGACACTATAAAGTATATATAGAAATGATCAGGATCTTGAGCTGAGTCGATTTAGCCATATTCGTCTGTCTGTCTGTTTGTCTCCCTGTATATATACGAACTAGGCCCTCAGTTTTTAAGATATCCTTTTGAAATTTCGTAAACGTCATTTTCTCTTCAAGAAGCTGCTCATTTGTCGGAACTGCCGATATCGGACACTATAACATATAGCTGCCATATAAACTGAACGATCGGAATCAAGTTCTTGTATGGAAAACTTTCACATTGGACAATGTATCTTCACAAAAGTTGGCACAGATCAATTTTTAGGGCAACGATGTAATCTCCGAAGAAAGTGTTCAGATCGGCTTACTATAGCATATAGCTACCATACAAACTGAACGATCGGAATCTAGTGCTGATATGGAAAACTTTTGCATTTGACAAGATATACTCACAAAATTTGGTAAAGATTATTTTTTAAGACAACAATGTAATCTTCGAAAAAATTGTTCAGGTCGTATTACAATAGCATATGGCTTCCATACAAACTGAATTATCGAAATCAAATGCTTGCATGGGAAACTTTCTCATTTGTCGATATATCTTCACGAAATTTGGTATGAGTTATTGTTCATAGAAATAATGTAATATCGGAAGAAATTGTTCAGATCGGCTCACTATAGCATATAGCATCCATAAAAACCGAACAATCGGATTCAAATGCTTGCATGGAAACTATCTCATTTGACGATATATTCTTTATTAAATAACCTTAATGTTTCTAGCAAACAACCTGGCTAAAAAGAACTAGTAAAATGTTTTCCTTTGGATGAAAACCGCTGGCCGGTTACGTATTTAGATTTACTTAAACACATAGTTACTAAAAGAAATGCACATGTGAAGGGTATATTAGCTTCGGTGCAGCCGAAACTAACGTTATTTTATACTCTCGCAACAAAGTTGCTAAGGAGATTATTATAGTTTTGTTCACATAACGGTTGTTTGTAAGTCCTAAAACTAAAAGAGTCAGATATAGGGTTATATATACCAAAGTGATCAGGGTGACGAGAAGAGTTGAAATCCGGATGTCTGTCTGTCCGTCCGTCCGTCTGTCCGTGCAAGCTGTAACTTGAGTAAAAATTGAGATATCATGATGAAACTTTGTACACGTATTTCTTGGCTCCATATGAAGGTTAAGTTCGAAGATGGGCAAAATCGGCCAACTATACGCCCACAAAATGGCGAAAACTGAAAACCTATAAAGTGTCATAACTAAGCCATAAATAAAGATATTAAAGTGAAATTTGACACAAAGGATCGCATTAAGGAGGGGCATATTTGGACGTAATTTTTTTGGAAAAGTGGCTCCTCCCCCTACTAAGTTTTTTGTACATATCTCGGAAACTACTATGGCTATGTCAACCAAACTCTACAGAGTCGTTTTCTTCAGGCATATCCATATACAGTTTAAAAATGAAAGAAATCGGCCACGCCCACCTCCCATACAAAGGTTATGTTGAAAATCACTAAAAGTGCGTTAACCGACTAACAAAAAACGTCAGAAACACAAAATCTTACGGAAGAAATGGCAGAAGGAAGCTGTACCCAGGCTTTTTTTAAAAATTGAAAATGGGCGTGGCGTCACCCACTTATGGACCAAAAACCATATCTCAGGAACTACTCTACCGATTTCAATGAAATTCGGTATATAATATTTTCTTAACACCCTAATGACATGTACGAAATATGGGTGAAATCGGCTCACAACCACGCCTTCTTCCAATATAACGCTATTTTGAATTCCATCTGATGCCTTCTCTGTATAATATGTACATTAGGAACCAATGACGATAGCGGAATAAAACTTTACACAAATACGGTATTTGAAAAATATGTAAATGACGGATAATGAAATCTCGATTATCACTTTATCATGCGAGAGTATAAAATGTTCGGTGACACCCGAACTTAGCTCTTCCTTACTTGTTTCTTGTTTTTTTAGTTGTTTTAGCGGCAGAATTCTGCCGAGTTGACAGTTCTTGACCGGAAGAAAAGTCCGGTGCTACAATACCTGAACATATTGTTCAGAATGAACTGCTATAGCATATAGCTGTCATAAAAACCGATCGTTCAAAATCAATATAAAGATCCTTTTATACCCTTTTATGCCATAAAAAATGCGCCTGTGAAGGGTATTGTAGCTGCGTGTGCCCGAAGGCAACATTTTTTCTTGTTTTTAATATATCGTATCTGATGACATTTTTTCATTTAAATACTAAAACGATATCAACGCTCACCACGTTTTAATTTAATATTCTTTATTGTCACATTAAAGACTATGACGACTTTCAGTTCAACTAAAACGATAATTCTTTATATAAACACAATTTTATTTAGAGGTAAACACGTTAATATAGAAATTAATTTCATTTTCAAGGATTTCCGAAAGTTTCTTCTAGCATTTGTTGCTTTGAGACAGCTTTTCAAGAGCATTTTGTTTGTTTATACACTTAATAAGTCGCACTTTACACAAATTGTTCCAAAAAATACGCAAAACAAATTTTTTGTTGTTATTTTGGGTTGCTGTTGATTATTTTTTTTTTTAAATTTCGGTTTTAACATTCTCAACCATCAGCAGTTCACACCAAACAAAAAATATTTAATCCTTCATAATTGCATTTTACCATAATTTTCCGCTATACTTTGGTCCATTGTTGGAAATTTGCCTAAAATGAAAAATTTTCATAATATTGTTATGAAGAAAAAAGTAGTATAAACATTGTGCCCCTGTGTGTATGCTAAGCTATGCAAAATAACCACCAGCGAGTCCTCTGTGTACGCCACACTGCGCCGCCCAGCAGCTGTGCGCACGTCCTGTCACCGCGACGAGCAGTTTGCGAATGTGTTTAGCCGGCGAGCATTTTCCGCCATGGAGTCTAGCGCTGGTGGAAAGTCCGCCCACTTCAGTGGCGCTTATGTACTGCGCTCAATACATAAGTACACACACACAGACACCTAAAAACTCATTTCTGCATACACCTGCGCAGAGCAACACTTCCATGTCCATATATGTATGAGTGGCTGTGTGTGCGTGTATGTGTGCGTACTCACTCTTTTCCATCGCATTTACCACAGCCCCGGTGCTGGCGTCCATTGGCACTCCGTGACATGCGCTCAATGCCGCACAAATTCCTGCTGCCGCCTTTCTCCTCCTTACGCTCGCTTTTATGGCTGCACTGCTCACTGCGGTTGGCTGTTCTCGGCGAAGCTGGAAACACTATGTGCGTGCATGTGTATGTGTGCTACTGCGCGCTGACTTTCGGTGGACACCCTGTATTTCGTGAAAGCTTTTTACGCGACTTCTGCAGCCCTCGATTCATAGACGTAGTAAAATCTTGCCGAATAATGCCGGATGCATTGAAATGTGGACGCGAAGCCATCGAAAGTGTACAATTTTACAATGCACTTCTTTGTGCGCTTTCTGCCAATGAATGTGTGCGGGATTTTGCTGCGTTTTTGTCAGTGTGGTGAACTTCCAAGAATCTAATTTCCCGTCAGCATGAAGGCTCTTCTTTCGCTTCTCTGATTAGTGAAAGGGAGTTTCTTATGAGTCGCTAGTTCATAAGAAACTCCCTGAAACTATTTTTTTGGAATCGTTAATAGTAATTACAAACGTTTGTTGATGTGGGACAAACACTATAATTTGTGAATCCAATAAGCCCTAGAAAATCTCACATACAAGAATATAACTTTGCTTGGAAGGTTAGATTAATAGCCCTAAACATCCAAAGAAAGGAGCAGGAGGAGTCTGTAATTACCTCCATAAGCTTAGAGGATTGCAGTCGCATTCGCTTCGGTGATGCTTGAGCCTTGATTTGTCTAGTCACTCGAAGGAATCGCTAAGCAGAACTTCCTCGATTTTACACCGCCGATTAAACGTATACATAAGTATAGGATAATTTATCGTCAAATTTCGACTCGACTTTGCTACCATGTGTGGGAAAATTCGGTTTACGAGACACCTTCAAGACACTTCTTGATAAAAAGAGCGCAATCTTGTCTATATTAAAGTATAATTAATGCAAGGAGGGGCATTGACTAGTATCTAAAATGGTCAAATGGGCTTGGTGTTGCGAAAACAAAGCTTATTCTCCTCAAACGCTTACGTCATATACTGTATTCCCTATTCATTACGAACAAGGCTCTGACGGCCGACAAAAGTGATAAAATCTGCAAAGATGAACTACTTCACCCCTGCCAGCCTACAGACAATACTAAGCCGCAGGACCCAAGGTCTTGATAACAGAAACCATAATACACCAGGAATGAGTTTCCATATTCCACCTAAGCACTATGGTAATACAAATATCTCTGGTATACAAATTTACCAACAAATATTAGATCGTCCATTTAAAAGAGATATTTTTTTTTGATTTAGTTATCTTGCGTTATGCGCTAGAGTTCTGAGGGAATACATGACTCGAAAAAAATATTGAATTTTAGTTGTATTACTTTTTCTTCGTCTTTATTGGCGTAGACACCGCTTACGTGGTTATAGCGGAGAATACAACAGCGTTCCTCCTTTCGATATTTGGCGCCAATTATTGATTCCAAGGCTTACCCAGGCGGGTATTGTGTCGAATACTCTCAGAGCTGGAGTGTTTTCATCCATTTGAACGACATGACCTAGCCACCGTAGCCGCTGTCTCTTAATTCGCTGAACTATCTCATTGTCGTCTGCGGCATTCGCCGTTCCCAATGCGCAAAGGACCATAAATCTTATGCAGAATCTTTCTCTTGAAAACAAGTAACGCCGACTTATCACATGCTGTAATCGTCCATGGCTCTCCACCATATAGAAGGATGGAAATAAAGAGGGAATAAGGAGAGAGAGAGTTTGGTTCTTGTTCGTCGAGAGAGGGCTTTACTTCTCAATTGCCTACTCAGTCCGAAGTAGGACATGTTGGCAAGAGTTTTTCTGCATTGTATTTCGAGGCTCACATTCTTGTTGGTGTTAATGCTGGTTTCAAGACAGACGAAAATATCTACGACTCTGAAGTTATGACTGTCTACAGAGACGTGGGAGCCAAGTCGCGAGTGCAACGACTTTTTGTTTGATGACAGGAGATTTCTCGTCTTGTCCTCGTTCACTACCAGACCCATTTGCTTCGTTTCCTTATCCACTCTGGAGAAAGCAGAACTAACGTTGCAGTGGTGAGACAAATAATATCAATATCATTGGATCGGATCATCGAAGATTGCATCTTCTTTATCCAGGTCTGCAGCTTGAATTATTTTCTCCAGCAGTCGATTGAAGAAGTCGCAAGTCCTTCCCAAGGAGTATTTTCGAAGGTTTAGCGCATGGTGAATATCTGGTCGGTTGCTGATTTTCCAGGTCTAAAGCCACACTGATAAGGTCCAATCAGTTTGTTGACAGTGGGCTTTTATCTTTCACTCAACACGCTTGATAGAACCTTATATGCGATGTTGAGCAGGCTTATCCCAAGGTAGTTGGCGCAGATTGTGGGGACTCCCTTTTTGTTCATTGTGCAAAGCACACTTCAATTCCAATCGTTGTGCATACTTTCGTTCGATCATATTCTACAAGGAAGCTGATGCATGCTCCTTATCAGTTCTTCGCCGCCGTGTTTGAATAGCTCTGCCGGCAATCCATCGGCCCCCGCCACTTCGTTGTTCTTCAGACGGATAATTACTATTCCAACTTCTTCATGGTCAGTCAATGGAACGTCTGCTCCATCGTCATCGATTGAAGAATCGGGTTCACCACCTCCTGGTGTTATCTTTTCACGGCCATTTAGCAGGTTGGAGAAGTGTTCCCGCTATAATTTTAGTATGCTCTGGGCATCAGTCACTAGATTATCTCTGGGAGTCCTACAAGAGTATGCTCCGGTCTTGAAGCCTTCTGTTAATCGCAGTATTTTTCGTGGAACTTTCGAGCAGCTTGTCAAGCTCTTCGTACTCTCACATTTCGGTCTCTCTCTTTTTTTGTCTGCAAATACGTCTTGCTTTCCTCTTCAGCTCTCGGTATCTATCCCATCCCAAATTCAAAATTCTCTTACTTGATAAAAAACATCAGAGAAACGTTGGACCATACACATATATGATATTTAAATACACATTTGTATGAAAACATTTAGTTAACCAGCGATTTGTGTTTGCTTGATGAAACAAATAAAACTACAACACAAAAGCAAAAACAGCGGCAAAATCTTCATCAGCTTCATCACTGCAGTTAGAACTTTTGGGGTCCCATTTATCTTTTTGTGGCGACGGCGCTGTCATTGTAGTTGGCTTTAGCTTTCTGATAGTTTTCTGGCTAAAGCTGTGGCTTGCACACACACACACACACATACATGTATATATACATACGTACAATTCCAAAAAGATGCCAACGCAATATACCGCAGGCTAATGTACTTAGCGCTTAAAACTTACCGCGCTGCATAAATAACGGAGTACAAAAACAATTTAAAAAGATTTTATTTATAACTGGAATGAAGCGACCGAAACTCTTTGGCGCACCACAAAAACGAAGGTGCAAACGAATATGAAATGTACAAAGAGTTAAACCAAACATTTGAAAGGTAAAAACAAAAAAAAAAACGTGACAAAAAAAGATGATGAAAGCTTATAAGCGAAAAATTAATTTAAAACACACAGAATCAAGGGTGTGAGTGTACTTTTAGTGAGTTCATTCATATTAGCAGAAGTAGTTGCACACACACATACAATCATATCCAAAAACATTTGTAAGTGTTAGTTGGGAACCCAGGTGGCTCATAATTTGTGTGCTCATGCCATTTGTACAATCAGAGATATTTAATATACAGTTATGTTCGCATAAACATGTGTGGAGTTCCACATCTGAGCGTGTGTAGTTCATATGTATGTATATAAATATAGATATATCGGTTAATATGTGTGCTCCGTCGTTGGCTACTGTTCATTTATGATTTGTTGCTTCTGCGCTTCCTTATACTCTCGCAACATGTTGCATGGAGTACAAAGGCTTTGTGCACCTAAATGTTGTTTGTAGAATTTTACCAAAGTCGATAATCGAAAATATAGAGTTATAACATCTTACCAAATTTGACCCAGACTGCCAAAAACAAAACATACATTTTCACGTATTTTAATAAAAATATGTACTGTGGCAGCTCGACACCTAAGCCAATGCAAGCATGTCAACGTCAATCAAATTTTCTATACCCTTGTTATAAGACCCGGCTGGAAAGGTCTTCAGCGCTTTTAACGATTCAACGGAGCATCAGTCGCTAGATAATTAGACAATTTCGACGTCTTATTATAAACACACGTCTCTTCAGCGACGTTTTTGCGAAAGACTTATGTACAAGTTTTGGTACGAGTCTTGCATTGACACGCTTAAGGGCGTATTCGGGTTTAGAAATTCGAAAAAATCGATTTTTTTTTGCATATTTTTATAGTATAACCCTTCAAGAAAATGTCCTTAAGAAGATTTTTTGGAAATTTAAATTATTTTCCGAGTTACAGCTCATTTTGTGACTCCGACTCCGACTCTGACTGCGCGCGACTAGTTCTCAAACTTTAAACTCGTTTTTCTCATAACTACTTTTCTAGAAACGGTGTGCATGATATCTCAAGTTCTACTCAACCGATTCACATGAAATTTTACACAGAGCTTTCTTATACATTATAGTATGGCACTACGAATAGCTTTCGAAACAATTTTTTTTTTTTTTTTTTAATTCCGAACCACAAAAAACAGGGAAAATACGAAACTTTTCAAACCTCCACCATTTTGTAAAATTTTTTTTTTCAAAAACGTTTCATAGTGCGATAACTACACCTTTACTCTTCACGGGTTTCGCATAAATTTTCATTTTAGGTCACGGAAAGGATTTATATCCTGCACACCAGGACAAGCCATTGTTTCATTAGTCTCTACTTCGCCGACCTGCAGTTTTTTTTTAATTTAATTTTTTTATATTATTTATTTTTTTTATTCTTAGAATATCAATAAAAAGCATGTAAAAAATGGATAATCAAAATAATTTTTGATTTTTTTATCGCGTCAAAAAAGTACCTAAAATTCGGGCTTTTAAACCAGAACACCCCCTTAATACCCAAAAAGGTATGTTGAGATCCTTATACATACATATCTCTGATGTCCAGCAACGTTTCTTTAACTTTTTTCGAGTTATCGCCATTAACAGAGGTCGATGGACGACTCTCATGTGGCAAATTTTCGATGACTTCACGGCCTTCACTGATTGCATTGTGCCACTTAAACAATTCTGTTCTTGATAAAGAAGACGATCCAAAATGCCTGTGGAATATTTTCAACGATTCCGTAGAAGTGAATATTAGTAAGCAATTAGTAGTAGAAAATTAGTAGTATTGAATCCAAAAAGGATAAGTAAGTTGTTTCACATATTGATTGATATCACAGTAAGAATAATGTACAAAATCGATGAATTGGCCTATTGTGTTTTCAGGCAGTGTACGCATTTCGGGTCCCCACGGTATGATATACTGGAGGAGATATCGATAGTGAGGCCACAGAGTCTGTTAAAATTCGCGTCAAGCGCAGATTCTAAAGGCTAACTACTCCTGATGGACCTAGTAACTGAACTCCATCTGGTATCGCAAAGCACCAAAGCTGGTCTATGTCTAACCTAACCCATGTTACATTCCATCTTCTTAATTTATATCGGTAATTAAGTTCTAATGTTTATAGCGAAAAAGTCTTTTCGTATTTCTGATCAAATTTCAACAATTTTTTATTTATATTTAAATTTTTTTTTTATATTTATAATGGACTTTAATGAATCAAATATTTATCATTTTGGTCTACCACTTTTTGCCATTTTCCGCTAGAAATACTATTCCATCAGTGTAAAACTTTTCTGGTTTCTCGGCGAAAAACTGCGACAAGTAATTTTCACAGTCTTCTTTTCAAACTAACTTTACACTCCATTAAGGGAGTTCTGCATTGACCGAAACTAATGAGAGTCCGATGGTGCAAGGTCAGGACTATATTGTGGATGCATCAAAACTTCCCAGCCAAGCTCTCCCAGTTTTTGCGGAGTCATCAAAGATGTGTGTGGTCTAGCATTGTCCTGATCGAAGACAAAACCCTTTCTGTTGATCAGTTTTGGTCGTTTTTTACGATTACTTGCTTCAATATCATCAGTTGTTCACAGTAAAATATAGAATCAAGTCAATCGAGTGATTCCTTTTCAATCGCACCAAACACTAAGCATAACCTTTCAAGGCGTCAATCCTGGCTTTGCGACCATTTGTTGTGCTTCATCACGATTGAACCATGATCTTTTTCGCACATTATTGTTGTATTTGATCCACTTTTCGTCTTCTGTTACCATTCGCTTCAGAAATGGTTCGATTTCTTTCGTTTCAGCAAAGAATCGCAGATGTTAATTCGGACCATTAAATTTCTCACAGACAATTCATTTGGTACCCAAACATCGTGCTTTGTTTTGTAGCCAGCCTTTTTTAAATGGTTCAAAACCGTTTGATGATGACTGTTAAGTTCCTTTGCGATGTCATGGTTGCTTAAATGACGGTCCTGGTCAATCTTAGCCATAATATCCTCGACTTTTTCAACAATAGGTCGACCAGAGCGAAGTGCAGCTTTAAGATCGAAATTTCCAGAACGGAAGCAAGCGACTATTGTATTGTGCTACACGAACTGTTACAGCATTGTCTCCGTAAACTTCACAAATTTCATTGGTGGCATTCTTCCCTTTTTTATAAAAAATTTTAAAAGAGCGAATTTCTTCATTGTTTTCAATCATTTTTGAACAGCTGTAACTTTTTTTCAACTTCCCCGAGCTTAAATAATTTTTGGTTACGTGAATCTTAAAATCTCACCTTTCCAATACAATATGGTAAGACACAATGTGGTTGGTAGCACTGGAGATATACGACTGTAACGACATTTATTGGCAAAATACGAAAAGACTTTTTCGACTACCCACTATTTAAATAAGGCTGGAAACAAAAGGAAGCTCGGTGTGTGGGTGGGAGATAACGCAAAAAATAGCTCATGGACGGAATTTCCAGCTTCAAATAGCTACTGAGTTGCAATTGAATCCAACTATTTTTTGAGTGGTTGGTTACTGGTTATGGAAATTGGATTACTTATGACAACGTCAAGCGAAAGCGGTCGCGCTTGAATTGCCATGAGCCGAGCCAGGATTGACTCTCTGGATGGAATTGCTAAGGTTTGATGGGATTAGTAGTACATCATCTACTACGAGCTGGTGCACTACGTTCAAACTCTGATTTGAATGTGTACCGTCCACATATGTACTCTCCACCCTATCGAAAGGAAGCAATTTCTCAGGAGCGACCAGGATTTGTGATCCATCAAGACAACGCCAGGACAGACACAACGATAGTGACATTAGCGCGTTAGAATCTCCGACATATGTATATCCGACATATCTTTGACGTATTATTTTGTTGCTGGAAAATTGGCATTAAGAGAAGCTTGCGAACATCGACTGCTTCAGTTTTTTGCCAATACCTAAAACTGAGAACTTCTATTGTAGTGTTTTTTAGAATTTAACTTCACAATGGCGCCTATTTGATCTCAATCGGATCATGCTTACTATGCTAAACAAAACCTTCAATTTAGTGCAAAATTATGAATATCGTCTTACTATATCTTATTTAATAATTGTACAGACATTTCGAGACATTTACACCACTAGCTCTACTACAATTTAGTAGAGCATTCAATTTCGGTTTCGGCTGAGCTTAAGCCTTTCTTAGTTGTTTTTGGCTTTTCGAAAACAAAATATGTAATAACCACGGAAATAACAGTCAAAAATAGAAGAGCAACAAAAACACCGGCCACAGCAGCAGCATTAGCAGGTTGGACGATTAAGTTGAATTATGTTTTTTTTCTCTTCGGCGCTGCATAGAAATTCTGCTGGCTGCTTTGCTTTGGAGTTAACGACTTTTTGTACTATGTGAATTTATTATTGTTGTTTGTTTATTACGTTTTGCTGTTATTATTTTTTTATTTTTTGCTGGAAGGGCATATGCAGCGCGCTGGAGCTTTTTTGGTGTGGAGCTCAACGCCGAATTCACCACACTTGCCTGGTGGCGGCAGCAGCACGAAAAGCGCCAACCAACAGAGCTTCGCAGCAGCGCTGCGCGCGTCTTCTCGCTGGGGGAGGCCAACTGGCGCTTGTGGTGAGCTTGACAAGTTGTTGTATTCGCAAGCGTTGTTGTTGTTGAAAATGTAGTGTAAGCTCAACGCTAACTGGTAATGACACTGCAGAGAGCAGCAAAGCGACTGCGGCAACAGCAACAGCAACAGTTCAAGCAGCAGCAGCGACAGTGGCAGCACCAGCTTTGACTCCAGCGACATTTTGTATGGTGTGTTGGAATTACGGTATTCAGTCCGAGACCGAATTCCCTGACGAGCGTATTGGATATCGCGGCGTATGCGTAGCATCGTCATAGACGTTTTGCTAATTGAAAATTTTTGTGTTTCCTTTTTCATTTGCCTGCGCGCGTGTGTGTGTCTGTGTATGTAAACAGCAGCAAATTTAAGGAAAAAAGGTGAAAAATCATAATAGTTTTGGTTTTTTTCTGCAGCGCGGCCAGCAAAAATGCTGCAGAATTAATTAAGGAAAGGTGAAAAAAAAATTTTTTTGAACGCTGGCAAAAGTTTTTGTGAAAAAATCAATGATGAGCAACGAAATGGAGTGATAATCTGCGTTTGGTGAACACACTTTTTAAGTTTATGTTGAAAATTTTTGTTTAACGCATTGCGGAGCGTGGAATACTGCAAAGTGAAGGTGTAAATAGATATAAAATAAACGAAAAAGACAAGGCAAAGTAAAAATATATACAAAACGATGAAAAATATTCGAGAGAGAGATGAAATATTAAAAAAAAAAATAAATAAATAAAATTAAAAATTAATTCGAAAAATTTTTGAAATCATGAAAAAATAAAAAAAGTATATAAAAAGATAAAATATACCAACAAAAAAAAATACAGAACATAATTGAAACCAACAAAAATCTGAAATTAAGTTATAACTGCAAACAAATGTGCAGAAAATAATTGAAACTAAAAAAATTGTGAAGTAATGTTAAATAAAAAAAAAAATATTAAAAAAAATTATGATAAATATTAAAAAATAATTAAAGCGAATAACTAAAACAATAACCAAAAAATAAAAAAAAAAATTAATTTACAAAAAAAAATAATAATAAATAAATTCTCTATGTATATATTAATAAATAATATGTAAGCACACAACTTTTTTGTTTGAAAATTAATATATTAAACGGCGACAATAAATCTGTGCAAGCCTAAATTTTTAATAAAAATCAATTAAATAATAACCTTACAAGCAACGACGACAATAATTTTGCGTTTGCATATAAGCAGAAAGTATTACAAAAAATATTTTCCAAATAAAAATAATTAATTAATTAAAATTAAAAAAAAAAATTAAAAAAATGTTATTAATGTAAAAAAATATTTGTATGTGAAATAAAAAACATATATATATAATATAAATATATATTAAAAGTATTATAAAAACTAAAAAATATTATAGCAATTAAAAAATATTATAAAAATTACAAAAAAATAAATTAAAAAATATTCAAAAATATTATTATTATTATAATTGACATAAATAACACTGCAAATTATTTTATGTGCAACAACTACTGAAATTTGAAATAAAAGTTGGAAAAAATTAGTGAAATTCTCGAAGCAAATTTCCTACACCAAAATTCACTTCAAGGATTATACAATTGCTGCATGCATATGCGCCATTTTGTAGAGTTGTGCGGGTCGAACAGCGCATAGCGTTGGCTGCATGACCATAACAATAACAAAAACAACAACAATAGCAGGCCCGTAACCAAAATTGCAAACAAAATATAAATATTGGAATAAAATTCAACAGCGACCAAATAACTGCGCCGAAAAGTGAATATACATACATATATGTATATAATAAATACATAATATATACAAACTTATATACATAAGCCAACACATAGCGGTTATGGCCGAAAAGCCACCAGCATAAGCACCAAATAATAGTAACAACAATAAGTTTGCTACCAAACGCAACAACAATTGCAATATATGCGCAACATTTGTTATTTACAACAACAACAACATAACTGGTATATAAATACAAAGCGCTGTGTATATGCGCGCAGCATAGTTGGAGGCGCGTTGAAGTAAAAGGACGCTAGGCGCACACACCAATACATACACACATCACACACAATCGAAAAGAAAAACAACAAAGTAGCAGCAGAACAAGCAGCACAAAATCCATACTCGTCTACACTCGTTTACTGCTCGGTGTTGGTGAGTGTGCGCGTGTATTTGTGAGCTTGTAGGCGCGCGCCTACAATTGCTTTGCCTTTGCCTGGGTGTGTGTGTGTGTGAGCGCGGTTGTGAAACTTTTCCGACTTGTATGTGCGCGTGCGAAGGCAAATAAACATTTACTATTACTACATTACAACAACAACAATACCAACAACAGCAACAGCAACAGCAAAGCACAAAAGCAATAAAAACCGTTAGCGGCAACAAATCAATGAATACAAAGTTGCCATCGTCGTCGCCGCCATCATTATCATTAACGCCATTGCTAGTCGGCGAAAAGCAGAAGCAGCAGCAACAACAACGCTAGCGCGTAACTAAATAGAAATCGCCTCAGAAGAAACGTTTGTACATGCCGAACGCATAAACGAAGCGCATTTTTTCAAGGCGCCGCATTTCATAAGCAACGCACGGCTCACAAACTCGCCCGCTGACTCCAACTTCAAACGTCCGTTTTGCCTATTTTCACGCAGTTAATAACATTTCCGCTTGTGGTTCGTTGCATTATCACGCTCGTTTATTAGTTCGCCTTTTTCTTGCTAGCAAAAACTTCCGTCGCACCGCCGCGCGCTTTGCATTCGCCGCCGCGTCAGTAACGCGATTCGCCGCGCCTACTAAAACAAGCGAAAATGTCGCACGTATATAAAGCGCGCGCTCGCGTCTACAAATCGCTTCGTCAGGGAATGTGCACAGTGGCAGCAGAAAGTATGAATATAAATACAACCACGACTGCGCCGAGTGAGTATCACAGCCGAATTGCAGCGTCCACAGCTGTCTCCAGCTACAGGGTGCTGCAAAGGCCGCTGGCCTGCATATTCATCGGCTTCGTCGTCCTGCTCAGCTGTCTCGTACAAAATGGTAAGTCAAAATTAATTTTCCTAATAAGTATTATGTAATTGTTATATAAGTGTGAGTGCAAGTTCTATTAGGGTGGCGCAAACAATACATGCGAAGTCGCTTAGAATAATACCTCGGTTTCTAAAGTAGTTGTTTCTTTCAGTGATGACCACTTTAAACTTCCGAAATCTTTTTAAATGAGGGTTCTGTACCGAAAAAGTGATTAATTTTGTGACTTTTTTGATTCAACCTGCATTCCCGGCAACTGGCTTGGCTAGCTGCTGTTTTTTTCGCCAAAAGCTGTTGTTTTAGTTCCAAATAAGTATCAAATCCCTCTAGTTTTAACATATTTAATGTGAATGAAGAGACATATACTCCAAAAGGATCTGTCTACATAGGCTTGAGGCAGTAAGAGACCTCGGCATTCTTCGAACTATATTCATACGGAGAATCGTTTGTATTCTTATGCAATCAAGCATTGTATTCGTTGACAAACCGATCGAGCCGTTAGGAATCTGGTTTGGTTTGATTTTCAGTCCTAGTCAGAAGAAGAAGACACAAATGCTCTGACCTATTTCGCCAGGTGGGGTTATGACGATTATATCTCATCATCAAACTCAATATGCTCTACTAAAATTAATATAATTTAGAAGGAAGAGTGCAAAATCTCACGGAGGTATGAGTCACCTATTTTCTAGTTTCTAAGGTTGTTGTTTTTGTTGTAACGAATATTCAGACCCTGCTTGGGGAAAGTAATAAGTTAACTGTCAGCGAAATCACTTAACGGTTGGCACAAGAAACGTGCTGTTTCGACGGGTTCGGATCATAAGGAGAGGAGAGTTAAATGATTTGGTTCCATTAGGCATGCGAAGAAGTAATTGATGTCCTGCGAAGACTGATTGCATGCAGGGTATGGGCTTTGTATGTTGGGGTATATTCTGGATAAGTAGGAGTTTGATCTGCTACAATAACCAGAATTAATTGGACTGGACTTACTCTTGTTTTACGCCGCAACTCGTGCTCTAATTCTTCCGTAGGGGTGTTTGGATACCAAGTACGCCATTCACTGGGAGGGAGTCAATGAAGGTGTACGCTTCATTTGAAACTTGATCGGTATATTGTTACAGTTCGTCATTCTGAACAACATGAACATCTTAGCTCATCAATTCTCACAACACCTGCTACTACGATACCGGAATTGAGTTTTTCTTTCAGCGATCTAATCTTGTTTGGATCAGTGAGTACGAACGCCTTAGTCGTATATGAACTGCTTGTTGACGATTGCTGACTGTCGCGTGTGCAAGATGTTTTGACAAAAAACGACGGCTAGTGTTACTAGACGGTTCCTACTGGCCACGATAATGGAGTACTTTTGAAGGTTTTTACATCGATTTAATGAAACAATTTACTGCTTGACCGAGCTTAGTAATCTATCTATATGCATTCTTTATCCATATGATTCATGATCCATTTCGGTGTGCCCTACTTTTTTAAAGAAAAACCACAAAAACTTTAAATTGAATGGAGAATATTTACTATCATTCGAGAGAACTTTCTTTGGCATTTATTGTTTGAAGATTATCTCTTTCAAATGCTGATCGCGACTACGTCTCAGATGATCCACTCGTTGAGTCATTGTTACGTACTCATTGAGCTAGAAATGGGCCTCATCGCTGAACAAAATTTGTCTCGAAAACCTTAAATCTTCTTGGAAATTTTCAAGAGCCCATAGAGCGAAGCGATGCCTTTCGGGAAGATTAAGCGACTTCAGTTCTTGTAAAATCAGTATTTTGTACGCTTTAAATTCAAGATGTCGACGTAAAATGTGACAAGTCGTTAGATACGTCAGTCTGAGTGGCTGCGAATGGCGCCGTATCGACTCTCAACGGTCTTTGTGTACACTCTCAGCTACGGCTCCGTCAACAAAATGCTATTAAAAAAAATTTCTTTTACTGGCATCACCCGTTAGAAGTTTTTAATTCTTATCATGATATTCAAAAGCGCCGATCTAACCTGAGTGATCTTATAATGTTATAAATAGGATGAAAGAGAATACAAAATTCATTACAAAGCTTACTAAGTCATTTCAAACAATCAACACTTCGATAATGTAGAGTTTTCCTGAACATATTTTCAGGCTAGGTTAAAAGCTTATTTCTGAAAATTTTAAATTAATAAAGGCACTATCTTTAGTACCTTTAAGAAGCTTCGAGTTCCCGAATATTTAAATATCGCAGAGTCAATTTTATAGATAACTTCCGAGCCAACACAGATCGCTACTGGATGGCTCAAGTGATCACAATTGATCGCGCCAATCTATTCATTAGTTGTACTCAACAGATGAGCAATTCAAAAAATAATTTAAAAAATAGCGTTAACTGAACACAAAAATTATAAATTTAAATTATGGCATAATAATTGAAAAGTGTTTGTTTTAAAAATTTGTATTACTACTTTTAGCAAAATCAATATTTATTGTGCAAATATGCCAGCGACAGCACGCCTTTATTTGAGATTTCGTCATAAAAATACTTCAAGGGACTGTTAAATGCAAAAATCAACAACAAAGATTTGTACTTCACTCTTCCACTTATTCGACGTCTTCTTTGCGAAGCAATTAAATGAGTAATGCAGCACAGGAGACAGGACGGGAGGCAGTCGTCAGCTAAAGCGAGCCAATAAACATTGAAGATGCTGCATATTTATTTCGCCTATTAGCACTTACTATATACACTCACGATCGCTTAAATCAATTTTATTTTAAATATGTATGTACATGCATATTTACAGTTACAAACATCTCGTGTGCAAGTATTAAATTGAAAGTTGGTGCTTATTGGCGCGCGAACGACCCAAAAAGTCTGTCAACAGCATCCGGCTGTCAGTCGATACTTGCGCCGACTGTTTTAGTTAACCGCTAATTGCGAGGGTACTCACTAAGAAACAGCGTCATTGTCGTGGCAGGTGACAAAAAAATACTTAATTAACACAATCGAAAAAGTGAAACGGAAAATATTTGACATAGATTGCCATCTAGCGTGCTAACATTGTCTAAAGTTGAAAGTTGTTTTTCTTAGAAAAATGGTTGACATTGTTAGCGTCTTTTATATTGCTGCACACATTAGGGTGACACTTTAGAAACTCAGAATAACCGTGACAAAAAAGTACCCTCAAATTGTAAATAAAATTCAGAATATTTAATTCTTCTTCTAAATTGGCGTAGACACCGCTTACGCGATTATAGCCGAGTTAACAACAGCGCGCCAGTCGTTTCTTCTTTTCGCTACGGGACGCCACTTGGATATTCCAAGCGAAGTCAGGTTCTTCTCCACTTGGTCCTTCCAACGGAGTGGAGGTCCTCCTCTTCCTCTGATTCCCCCGGCGGGTGTTTTCGTCCATTCGGACAACATGACCTAGCCAGCGTAGCCGCTGTCTTTTAATTCGCTGTACTATGTTAATGTCGTCGTATATCTCGTACAGCTCATCGCTCCATCGAATGCGATATTCGCCGTGGCCAATGCGCAAAGGACCATAAATCTTTCGCAGCACTTTTCTCTCGAAAACTCGCAACGTCGACTCATCAGTTGTTGTCATCGTCCAGGCCTCTGCACCATATAGCAGGACGGGAATATTTAATTATTCATCAATATTTATTTGGTCGCCTTCAAAGTAATCCCCACCAGATGTACAATAATACACTTATGCCAACGATTCTTCCAGTCCTCGAAACACTTCTCAAAAGCACTTTCTATGATGATCTTCAGATCCTTCAGCGAGTTTTGTTTTATCTCTTCATTCGACTGAAAATGAACTCCACAAAGCCGCAATTTCAGCTGGAGAACAAGAAAAAATCACACGTAGCAAAGTCTGGTGAATACGGTTGTTGATCGATGGTATTCATTGCAGTTTTAGTTTTAAATTCGGTCACAATTGTGGCTCGATGCGATGGTGCTTCATCAGAGTCAGAGTGTAAAATCCATGAATTGTCTTCCACAATTCTGGCCATTTTCGATGGATGTTCTCAAGCAAAAGCTTCGATAGGGCCAAATAGAACTCTTTATTGATCATCTGTCCCTTCGGAACAAATTCATGATGCACCCAACCACAAATATCGAAATATCGGCTTGTTGGTCCCTCCGATGTTGGTTGCCTTGTTTGCATGTCAAACTCATAAACCCGTGTCTCATCGGTGGGAGCAGAATTCGCACGCTCAAGCATACTTATCCAAAGAGACCTGTTTACTGTACTCTTTTTGAAAAAAAAAAATAATAATCAGCTTTATCACGACGAGTCGAGCAAGAACGCGTTTCATACCTAAAATATCCACCAAAATCATTCGAACAGATTCGCAAGAGATGTCAAGCTCTCTTGCTATTGCTCTAAAACTTGTCTGACGATTTTTCAAGCACCATGAAGAGATCGAAGGTCGTCCAGACAGTGGTGTAGCTAGGGGGGGCGAAGGGAGCCGTCGCCGCGGGCCCAACTTCTTGGGGGCGGCAAAATGGTATTTAAAAACTCCAATTCGGGCAAAAATTCCTGCAAATTGTGTCAAAAGTGTACAAGATATAGGGCAAAAATGAGTTTTTTCTATGGCTTTTAATAAGATGTCTTGTAAATTTACTATCAATTTCCTCAAAAACCGTATTGTGAGAATTTTTGAACTTCAGAATTTGCATGGCGTTCCTAAATTTTATATACTTAATATCGGAGGTATTTTGTAAAAATTCACTTTTGTTCGAACCACCTCATGAAACTTGTAGGTAGGTAGATAAAGGGGGGCGGCAGAACATCCTTGGCCCCGGGCGCCCGAAGTTGTAGCTACGCCACTGCGTCCAGAATAAGCTATGTCTTCAATGATCTCGTTTTTGAAAGCTTTGTGCCGCTCGTAGGCTTGTGTTTTTTTTTAAAACTGAATCACTGTCAGCCTTTTCAACATTTGGAGCGACTCCGCAAACGAAATTTAGTTAGAAATAAAAAATTTTAAACAAATCCTTTGTTCGATATTTTTGTTTCAAAATGAAACGCACCTTAATGTAAATTCACGTATTTGCACATATGTAATTAAAAAAAAATCGATTTTTATTATACATACATATATGAAAAATATATAAAATAAAAAAATACATTTGCAGAACTTTCGGAATTTTCCAGAATTTTATTTTATCTCATTAGTAATCATTACAAAAAGTGATTAGTTGATTGCTTAAGTTTACGTATACGAGCATCAACATTCACAAGTAAGAGGAATGTAAACGCCTAATCGTGGTCATTAATCAACGAAATAGCGAAAGCTCGTGCCAGGCTCGCTGTTTAGGGGTTTATTTATTGCTTGAAAGCTGTAACTAACTGCCTATGCTGATATTTTCATAACTCTTTCAGTTTATATTCTGATCCGGATTTCTAGTTCAATGCTCCCATATAGATTTTAATGGCAATCACCGATCCATGCGATTCTCTGCTTCATTCATACATACATATATACTCAAGCACATACATATACATATGTACATACATATGTACGTTTGTATTTTGTATATTTGCTGAAATGCGTGTGCCGACAGAACCGGCAATTTTGTATAAATTATAAGCCTTTTAAAAGCTCGGTCAGCGACTTTTGCTGCCATAATGTTGCGTAACATCAAATTCTATGATTGGTGTTTTTTTTTGTTTTTTTTAAAGCAAATTTGTGGGTTGTTTAAGCGGAAAATTTGAAGTATTATAATTTAAACAAAGAAAAACATAAAAAAATTGCGGTTTGAGAATTACAAAACTTAATGCTATTAGATACCGTTTATTATTGAATACATACATATGTATGTACAAACGATTATTTATACAATTATATAAAAATTATTAAAAGTCGACGAAGCGCTTATGTAGTCAATTAAAGTAATGTTTCATCAGTTTCTTGAAAAAAAATTAGAGAGGTTACATGATTGTTTCCACATAACCGCACAATGATTATACATTGCCGGTGGAAAGTAATCACTAATTAGAATTCATTACAATTTTCTGACTTCTTCTTACTCAATCTAGCACTATGGTATAGGTTGGCTTAGGTAAATCTGGTAGGCCAATAAGCCATGCATAGACCAGTTTTAGTCCTTTGCGATACCAGACAGAGTGTACTTACTAGATCCATAAGAAGTATGCCTGTGCTTGACGCGAACTTTAAAAGAGTCTGTGACCTTATTACCGATACCTCCTCCAGTGTATCATACCGTGGGGACCCCAGATGTTTACAGCGCAGTCTTGCCAATGCGGAACAAGTGCAGAAGAAATGCGTCATTGTTTCCTTAGTGCCTTGTCTAGATATTTCGTGCAGTTTTCTCAAACTTTCAACCCCATTCTGCGGCCGTACGTGCCAGTTAGGATTCCGACCATGTTCCTACAGTCTCTTCTATCGAGTGCCAATAGGATTTTTGTGTACTTTTGCAGTTTTGCACCTAGGTAGCTCGTTCCGTCGAGTTTTGATTTTCTTTACCATGCTTCTGTCAAGATCGTCGTTTAGACAATGCATGGGTTTTCCAATGTTGATCACGTTTCTTGATGTTACACCATTATTGGCAATCTGGTCCACTATTTCATTGCCCTCAATGCCTTTT
The DNA here is from genome assembly GCF_024586455.1 of Bactrocera neohumeralis. Taxonomy (NCBI): domain Eukaryota; kingdom Metazoa; phylum Arthropoda; class Insecta; order Diptera; family Tephritidae; genus Bactrocera; species Bactrocera neohumeralis. The sequence goes on from NC_065919.1 coordinate 50,523,244, forward strand.
TGGTCTAGTACCCAGTAGAAGTGAAGTTGCTGGCTTCTGTCGACACTTTCCACTGCTGCCGATATGCGATACGTGGTTACTACCTTGATTGCTGCTTGGCTGTCTAAGTAGATGTTGACTCTGGAATTGCCTGGAGGTGCATTAGAGGCCAGCTCCGCGGCTTTCGCAATATATAAGACCTCAGATTGAAATATACTGCAGTGATCCGGCAACTTAAAAGGCTGCCTTATGCCTAACTCTGGAAAGTATATTCCCGCACCAACTCCATCGTCCATTTTCGAGTCATCCGTATAAATGTTTAGAGTTTTGCGCATAGCTAACATACCTTTAAGTCAACCATTTATGGGAACTTTGATACTTCTTTCCAATTGAAAAATGGGATCATGTAGTCGGTGCTTGCCAAACCGCCATTACCCACCGAGCTATGCGCGAAGGTTCTATATGCCAGTAGTCGTCCCGTTGATTTTGTTGCCCAGTTTTCAGCGCAGTAGTCTATAGGTGGCAGGTTTAGTACCAGTTCAAGAGCCGCCGTGGAGTTGTTCTTAAAGCTTCTGTTATGCACAACGCGGCGAGCCTTTTAACCCTTTCCATTGGCTTCCGGTAGGTGGATTTTCGTACGCCTGTCAAGCATACTACTGCACCGTAGAGCAGAATTTGTCTTAAAATATCTGTGCAGCACCTGTGCATGAGAGAGAGATGGCCGCCAAGATCATGCGATTTAAAGTCTCTGGAAGGTTAGTGGCCTTCACTGCTTCGCTTGACGCGTGCTACCTGGTTTCAGATAGGACAGGGACATTGAGTTTGTACGCAGTTTTCCGAATATTTGCCGTATTTCATTGCAACGATTTGTTTGGTTGAGTTTTATTATTATTTTTGTCGTTTCTAAAATCATGTATTTTTAATTGGATGACTGATTGGGCCATCGCAGCCGATCCTGGGGGTATCCAAGCCCTCATGAAAGACGTGTACTCGGACGACAGGGCCTCGTTAAGCGATAATAAGAAGCACAAAGCCTTTGTGGACAGTGCGCGCGGTAGTCATTCGGGAATAAGAGTTTATATTATATATACAACTTACTCACCCTGTAGATCTCCAATTCAATATTCAAATAGCGTATTTATATTTTAAATTGTTAATATTTTTAGTTTGTATGATTTTTTTTTTTTAATTTGGAGATTATATTATTACCTTAAGCAGTAATCCATGTCAAATTTCGTGAAGATACCACGTCAAATGCGAAAGTTTTCCATACAAGCCCTTGATTCCGATCGTTCGGTTTGTATGGCAGCTATATGCTATACTAAGCCGATCTGAACAATTTCTTCGGAGATTACATTGTTGACTTAGAAAGTAACATATACCAAATTTCGTTAATATATCTTGTCAAATGTGAAAGACTTCCATACAAGAACTTGATCCTGATCGTTCAGTTTGTATGACAGTTATATGTCATTTACATATTTTTCAAATACCGTATTTGTGTAAAGTTTTATTCCGCTACCATCATTGGTTCCTTATGAATATATTTATTATACAGAAAAGGCATCAGATGGAATTCAAAATAGCGTTATATTGGAAGAAGGCGTGGTTGTGAACCGATTCCACCCATATTTCGTACATGTCATCAGGGTGTTAAGAAAATATTATACACCGAATTTCATTGAAATCGGTAGAGTAGTTCCTGATATATGGTTTTTGGTCCATAAGTGGGCGAGGCCACGCCCATTTTCAATTTTTAAAAAAAGCCTGGGTGCAGCTTTCTTCTGCCATTTCTTCCGTAAAATTTAGTGTTTCTAACGTTTTTTGTTAGTCGGTTAACGCACTTTGAGTGATTTGGAGGTGGGCGTGGTTATTATCCGATTTTCTCAATTTTTGTATTGTATATGGAAATGCTTGAAGGAAATGACTCTATAGAGTTTGGTTGACATAGCTATAGTAGTTTCCGAAATATGCACCAAAAACTTAGTAGGAGGTGGGGCCACGCCCACTTTTCCAAAAAAATTACGTCCAAATAAGCCACTCCCTAATGCGATCCTTTGTGCCAAATTTCACTTTAATATCTTTATTTATGGCTTAGTTATGACACTTTATAGGTTTTCGGTTTTCGCCATTTTGTGGGCGTGGCAGTAGGCCGATTTTGCCCATCTTCGAACTTAACCTTCTTATGGAGCCAATAAATACGTGTACCAAGTTTCATCACGATATCTCAATTTTTACTCAAGTTACAGCTTGCACGGACGGACGGACGGACGGACAGACGGACGGACGGACAGACAGACAGACATCCGGATTTCAACTCTACTCGTCACCCTGATCACTTTGGTATATATAACCCTATATCTGACTCTTTTAGTTTTAGGACTTACAAACAACCGTTATGTGAACAAAACTATAATACTATGAAACTTTGTTCAGATTTATAAAAATGAAATAAAAGAAATCATGTATATTTAGAACCACAACAAGCTAATCTTAATATCCAACAAACCAGCAGTGTCTCTATTAAAACTATTCTTGCTGTCTAATTCTTTTCGAATTTGCACAAATTTAAGCCTTGGCAGCAAGCTATGCTCAGCCGGTAATCTAAAATTAGCCATCACCACATAAAATCGAAGCATTGTTGTTGGTTGTGTGCTTTTGTTGACTGCTTTGTCTTTGCTCTTTTTTTCAACAATGTGAGGTTATTAGCCTAAAAAGTGTTTTCAGCTTATTTTGTACTGGCTTGACACGAATACAGTTCATGTAATCGACATCGCATGTGAATGTACGGACGTATGTATATACTATATAAGTACGTTCTTTCAAATTAGTACTTTCTAAAATATCGTGCATAAATTATATACATACATACTATGTAATGGGTTATTCGTGTAAACAGGTTAAATGCAAAAATTGATTTTTAAATTAGGCGGTGAAATTCACACATTTCGTTTGAAACGTTTAATTACAGAAGTTTCGAGGCATTTTAATCGTTTTCATAAATTAATTAATTAGAGATTATGTTTTTGTAAAATAAACAGTAATTTTAATACCAATTAAGAAATTTTATTTCTCAAAATGAACTCTGTTTGTCGTGTGTTGAGTATTTTTATTAGCGTCAACTGTTTCTTCAATATGCTGAGTGAAATGACAGTAATTCGGAGTTGTTCCGTAAGGTAAATGAAATTGAGATTTGGCTTCAAAATGTTGGTGGTATTCATGATAATAACTTAGTATTCTAGATGACCTCAAATTATGTGAGTAAGTTCTGTGACACTTTAGACTTGTAAGCTCCAATAGATAAACTATTTATGTGAACAGAAAAATCCAAGAAGTTATCACCAGTGCCATCTAATAATAACAATCATATTGTATTAGCTATCAGATAGAGTAAAGCGAGTAAGTATAGTTATTCTGATACATACGAATATATGGTACTTATAAGGATACCCTTAGTTGATATCTTAATTCATACCCTTAAACGAGTATAAGCCAAAAGAAAACGTCGGATACCCTATGAAATATATATATACAAGGTGCGTTCCAAAAAAACAGGACTTAAGAAAAACAGAACAAATGGTTTTTTCGGCAAAATCAATTTATTTTATTCAAAATAGTCTCTTTCTGCTTCAATACAGCTTTTTGTATGGTCCAAAAGCATGTCGAACGAGTGTTTTAGCTCGTTGACCGGTATGGCCGCCAGTATGCCGTTACAAGCCTTTTGAATGGCCTCTACGTCTGCATAACGCTTTACTTTCATGGGCAAATGCATTTTTCCGAAAAGTAAGAAGTCGCACGGTGCCATATCTGATGAATGCGGGGAGTGGTTAATGGTTAAAATGTGATTTTTGGTCCAATAATCGGTCACAAGCGTCGATCGATGAGAGCAATTTTTGGTCGTCAGTCAATTTGTGCGGAACAAACCGTGCACACACCTTTCGTAAGCCCAAATGTTCGGTCAAAATGCGATAAATCGATATTTTGGAGATGTTCAATTCAATTTCCATGAATTTCAATGATGATTTCGGCTGACTTTTGATGAATTCACGCACAGTTTCGATGGATTTTGATTGGCCCACATGTTGATCGTCATTGATGTCCTCACGACCACTTTGAAAACGTTGAAACCACTCGTGCACTCTGCTACGGGATAGGCAATCATCGCCATAAACTTGTTTCATCAATTGAAACGTTTCGGCAAAAGTTTTACCAATTTTAAAACAAAATTTAATGTTGACTCTTTGTTCGAAGCTCATTTTCGCACCGATAACACAAACATACTGACACTTGAAACGCAATAACTTCACTTCCAATCAATGAAATGTCATGAAATTCTCACTGGACAAACGGTAAAGATAGCAGATTCTAACGCACCAGTCGATATATAGATGACGCCACCAGGGGTGCTAAATTCAAAAAGTCCTGTTTACTTTGGAACGCACCTTTGTAGTATAAACGATCTGGAGCTCAGTCGATTTAGCCATATCCGTCCGTCTATCTGCTCATAAGTCTGTATGCAAAATAGTCTCTCAGTTTTTGAAATATCGGTCTGAAATTTTACCAACGTTCTTTTCTTCCCAAGAATCTGCTCATGTCTCAGAACCGTGGATACAGAACCACTACAGCATGTACGAGCTGCTATTTTCAGAGGTAATGCCCCAATATCCTAACAAATTATTCAGAGAAGACTAATACAGCATGTAGCTGTCAAAATCAAGATCTTTGTACTTTCTTTTCTGCTATACTGTAATGTAATGTAGATCCGGTTCAGTCAAATTTATTGTTTTTTATACTCTAGCAACAAAGTTGCTAAGGAGAGTATTATAGTTTTGTTCACATAACGGTTGTTTGTAAGTCCTAAAAATAAAAGAGTCAGATATGGGGTTATATATACCAAAGTGATCAGAGTGACGAGTAGAGTTGAAATCCGGATGTCTGTCTGTCCGTCCGTCCGTGCAAGCTGTAACTTGAGTAAAAATTGAGATGAAACTTGGTACACGTATTTCTCGGCTCCATAAGAAGGTTAAGTTCGAAGATGGGCAAAATCGGCCCACTGCCACGCCCACAAAATGGCGGAAACCGAAAACCTATAAAGTGTCATAACCAAAAGGTTAAAGATATTAAAGTGAAATTTGGCACAAGCGATCGCATTAAGGAGGGGTATATTTGGACGTAATTTTTTTGGAAAGTGGGCGTGGCCCCGCCCCCTACTAAGTTGTTTGTACATATCTCGGAAACTGCTATAGCTTTGTCAACCAAACTCTATAGAGTCGTTTTCTTCAGGCATTTCCATATACAGTTCAAAAATGGAAGAAATCGGATAATAACCACGCCCACCTCCCATACAAAGGTTATGTTGAAAATCACTAAAAGTGTGTTAACCGACTAACAAAAAACGTCAGAAACACTAAATTTTACGGAAGAAATGGCAGAAGGAAGCTGCACCCAGGCCTTTTTTTAAATTGAAAATGGGCGTACGTCGCCCAGGAACCATTGATCTCAGGAATAAAACTTCACCGATATTCAAAAATATCGATATAATTATCACTTTATCAGCCTGATGACATATACGAAATATGGGTGAAATCGGTTCACAACTTACGCCCTTCCTTATATTTTTGCTTATTTTAAATTCCATCTGATTTTTTTATTATCTGTTTAAAAATATATGTTATAATATCCAATGATATCGAACTACTTTACAGAATACGATAGTTTTTTTAAAAAATATTTTATAGTATAATGAACTCTCGATTATCACTTTATCATGCGAAAAGCTAAACATTTTATACACCCGAATTGTACTTTTTTATTATCGATTTCAAAATATCGGATATTTAATATACTTATCTACTTACTTACTACTTAAGTAACGATAGCTTTTTTTAAGATTTTTTTATGGCCTCAATATAGTACTTTCGGTGGTCAAAATTAGATATTCAATCGGGTGCTTTTTCAAAAATTTTATAAGAGCTAGTTTGGATAAAAAAAAACTATTTATATAGTAAGCTGAATTTTTACTATAATTAACAACTGGAAAATTTTATAACAATTATTAGGAAATCGATAATAAATTCATTTATGTAACATTTTAATAAGCAAAAATTAAAAAATCGATAATCATTATATATCGATAATCTGGAAAATTTATCGATATTTATGAAACTATATATGTATATGCATATATAGTTTTAGTGATAATTCCAAAAAATTATCGATATATATATATCGATAAATTTTATTTATTTTAATCGATAACATGGGAATATAGTCAACTAGTACGAAAATTAACAAAAATTATTATTTTTGGTGTCTACACTGTAATCGTTATAATTGGGCATATTTATGTAGGGGCGTAAATAAGTGAATATGTATGCAGGTATAAAGGCAAATATAGATTTATATGTAAATACACAAATGCGTTAATCCGTACTGTACACAATGGCGTTCGGTATCGGTAAATTCAGTTGTGAACATACTCAAAGCAAGTGTTGGCCAATTGCCAGTCGATTTTGCAATAATCAGCAGAGATTTTATTGTTTTGGCGGCGTGTGAATTTAGCCGAACTGGAAATTGTCTATGATTTCGACAGCACGCAACGCTATTGTGTGCCGCTGTACAAATAAATTTGCTCTACAAATGTAGTACGGATGTGTGGCAAGCGCTTATGCTGCAGGCACATACATACATACATATTTATGTGTATATTTCGGCTTTAAGTAGGGCTTACTGACAATACCCACCAGTGGCTGAACACACACACACACACACACACACTTGAGTGAACAATGGCCGAACTGTGCGAAGTCAACAAGCCAGTCTCACAACGAGCGCTAAAGCCGCAGATAAAACCGCAGCGGCCACAGCCACAGCACTATGCAGTTATTTATGCAGTCTTACATAACTATGTACATATATACTTGTATACAGTGGTACATAGTTACACCATGTAGATTTGTCTACAGTGTGTCCAATTGAAAAGTTGATTAACTTGGCCCATAAATGCGAACACGTTCGTCGTGCCCAGCGCCACACCACGCATATAAACAGATACATGCATACATACATACACACATACATACATACACACATCCTACATATGTATATACATACATACATACTCGTATGCTTTAAATATGTAAATAAGTACTGTTGCATGTTTGTCGGTTTTATTATATTGTAATGCTATGACTTTAGGTACCGTTTGCCGATTGCAGTTAGCTCGGCTGGGCAGCGGCACGTTTTCTGCGAAACCCGGAGAGATTCGCAATATGCGCAACACCAACCAAAAGCGCACGAAAAGTCATTCGCATTGGTATGCAACGTGAATGAAAGTGTCTGCGCATGCGCGCTGCAGCCGCCTAGTCGTTCGCACGGTCAGTCGGTTAGTCGTTTAGACGCCCGAAACAGTGCAGTTGCACCAACTAGCCGGGGGACTAACTGAAGTGCTGAAGCGGTCGTTTCAGTTACTGTTTGGGACTGTTTGCTGGTGCTGGCGGCTGCGGCTGCGACTGCGCAATGACTAATTTAATGCGTAACGCGTCTCAAGGCATTACAAGGCTCGTACATGCTTACATCATATACTTAGATCTTGATATGTACATTAAGTATGTACCCTGTTTTTGTAATTATTTGTGTTGTATTTTAATGGGATTAGAAAAGATTTCATAAGTCGTTAGGTAAATTTCTACATATTTGGGTTGTTATAGCTTCTAGTTTGTTAAGACTCTTTCTTGCAAACAAAAAAATTTAATTAGATTTCATAGTATGATAGCTGTATCGTGTTTTCTTTTCACTTGGAGTGGTATCAATTTTTCTAAAGCGTGAGTTGTAATACACAGTTGAAGTACCATAACTCGAACTGCTGTAAATTGAAGTTGTCCAAAACTCGTGTATTGACCATAGAAGCCAAATTTTATACAAATTTCCTTCCGAATCTCGAACTCTTCAATTGGCAGTCGAAGTCAAATTTTCTTCCATAACTCGAAGTCTCACTAACACGAAGTTGTTTTGTGAATTATGGTGTTTTGAGTTAGGAAAGTTCAACTGTAATGCAGGTAGATAGACACAGAAAATATTAAAAAATGTTGTTAAAGCAAGTAAGCAAGGGCTAAGTTCGGGTGCAACCGAACTTTTTATACTCTTGCAACTTGCAAGAATTAAAGCCAGGTAAATACTTAAAGGAGTAAAAGCAATCATTTAGAGTAAAGTCAGCCGGATGTTCGAAAATCCTGATATTTGTTATACTTAACTTGGCCTAGCCCCTATAAGTTTACGCTCAAATTTATCTATTTTAGGCACAAACATACACTGCTATGAATAAAACACGCTCTCTTGTTTTCATTGGGATAACTCACATATTGGCCGATATATGCGTTTCAAAGTCACCCCGAAGTTCGAAAATTTGTATATAAGATATATGGGGACTAAGGGAAGTATTGGTCCGATTCAACCCAATTCTGATATGCAGACACACCATTATAAGAGCAGGTTTATCCCTTAAATCCAGTTATATATAACACACATTGACCGACATTTTCGATCAAAAGTCAACTACAGGTACCGCGTCCAATTATTCGGTACCTAGCGGCTTGAACAGTTTTTATTGGATTTAAACAAATTTTGGTCATAAGATGGCATACTTTAAGATAATTACTACTGCAAAATTTTATTTCGTTATTTTAATTACATCTTGATTTGTGAAAGAATCGCATGGAATTTTAAATTGTGTTATATGGAAAGTAGGCGTGATTGCTGTCCGATTTCGTCTATTTTTACAATGTGACATTGGAATGTAAGACGACAGCCACGTACTAAACTTTGTCGAAATCGCTTGGTCAGGTCTCGAGATATGGGATTTCACCAAAAAGTGGGCGGTGCCACACCCATCGTCCAATTTTCGCACCAGCACCCACAAAACTCTCTCATGCCAACTTGATGGTAAAATTTAATGTCTCTTATTGATTTATCGCGCTTTTAGTAGTTTTTAACAGTACCGTTATATGGGGAATGAGCCGGGTTATACACCGATTTCATCCTCTTTGACACTGTCGGTAGAAATTCTTATAAAATTTGTACTCAGTAAATTTGGTTGTTGTAGCTTAGGTGGCTTAGGAAATATGTACATTAAACTTGTTAGAGCACGGGGCCACGCCCACTTTTTAAAACTGTTTGCCCACAGATACACCTTGCCATTGTGATCCTCCGTACCAAATTACAGCTTTATACCTTAATTTAGTGCTCAGTTATGGCACTTTATATGTTTTCGGTTAATGGCGATTTGTGGGCGTGGCAGTGGTCCGATTACGTCCATCTTCGAACTAAACATTTTTTTGTAACAAGGAACCTAACTGCCAAGTTTCATCAAGATTTTTAAATTTTTACTCAAGTTACAGCTTGCACGGACGGATAGACGGACAGACAGACTGTCAAACGGATTTCAACTTTTCTCGTCATCTTGATCATTTACAATATACATATATATGTATGTGTATGTATATAACCTTATATCAATCTAGCTTAGTTTTAGATGATACTTACAACCGTTAGGTGAACAAAACTATTATACTCTGTAGCAGCTTGTTGCGAGAGTACACAAAATAAAAATATGGTATGAAATTTTTAAAATTAAACTAAAAATCCAGCTTTGTGGGATACTCTCGCTCTGTAACTTGTCCGTAAGTTCGATTTAATATTTTTGTTTTTCGCTCACCCTAATGCATTTACCTACATACCATGCGTTGTTATTGCTTTCACATACATATGTAACTGTTAAGTTAAAAACAAATTTTGAATGCACAAATTGCTGCAAAATTACAAATGTGAGTAAATCAATCGAACTAATATTAGCCACCATGCATATGTTAGGTGCACACTCTCCATGGCAAACGTGCAATTTTCTAAGCGACAGGTGTCAAATGAATGGCTATTATTATATAATACATATTACAGGTATTTCGATTTTGTGCGTTGCCTCAGAAAAGAAACTAGTTTCTGTAATTGCCATTGGGGCGCATTGATTTGAAATTCAGCAGCAGGCGAGCATTTATGGGCGTTATACAAGAGCGTACGCACATACATACTACGTATGTATTATACATATATACATATGTGTGTATGTATATATCTATTTAACTTTATTCACGTTCCTACTATGAAAAGTGACTTTAAATGCATTTCTTGCGAAAATTTCCAATAAAAATGCTACCGAATAAAAGTGTGTATGTGTGCAAAGAAATATATAAAAAATGCGTTTGTATATACATACATACAAGTGGTCAAATTATGTCGGCCAGTAAGTTTCCATTATGGGCGAGACTCCTACAACAGCAATTACGTCAATTGTGTGACCATTTTTGGAATAAGCCAAAATAAGTGAGCATTATGTCATAGGTATGCTCCAAAAAGATAAGCAAACGAAAAAATTATTTGTTTATATAAGTATGTACATATTTGAGGCTATGTGCAGACACGTTAGCAGCATAATAAGCAACTAATTAAATAACGGCTTTCATGTGATGACTATTTTATAAATTTAAAAGACAAATAAAATAATATACATATACACATATGCTTACATATGTATATTGGTTAGTCGAAAAAGTCTTTTCGTATTTTTAATCAAACTTCAACTTATTTTTTTTTTATTTATAATAATAAATAAATAAACGAATATGTACCATTTTGGTCGACCACTTTTTGCCTTTTTCCGCTAGAGACATTATTCCATCAGTGTTAAATACGAAACGCCTTATTTGACTACCCAATATACATCAAGTATATAATAAGTTCATTTGCACGCCACATAAATTGTGTATACATGAGCATGAGCATACATATCACTGCACTCCTGCCAATCCAGTTATACCTGTATGCCTTCATTTCTCTGTTCTGATGCCTTTTCTCCTTTGCGCGTGTCCTTTTGACATGAATTCTCAACCACTTTGTGTGCGGATCTTCTTAAGAACTTTGATTTGAGCGTTGGAAAGCATACTTACCTGGCGTAGAGGTTAACCGTGATCATGAAGGCGGTTCCTCCGGAGCGAGACCTTGTCATTGCACTACGATGAGGTTGACCTCTGCGATTATTCCTAATGTGAATAGCTCGTGCGTGTAATTTTTGGTAGCCGGGAATGGCGTACGCGCCGTCCCGACATATTGAATACATATAGTGCATGTTATAAGTAGAAATATATATGTACATATAATTTTTTTCTAAACGGTTACCTTGAAAAACCAATTTTGTACCTCAATGCAGGGGTCGATTTAATAATTCGTCCAAGGAAGACTACAGATGCTCGATCATCTGATCTACAAGATTATTTTTTAACAATCGAACCAGATTAGCGAGGCGTCAAGGCGAATTGCCCAACTAACGGAATTACTTCCTTTAAGAAGGCAGGGCTCAGATCGCGTTGTTTGATTATAAACAAGCTTCAATTCGTATTTACGGTTATTTATTTATTGTACAGAAAAAAATATTTTTAAAGAAGATCTTTATCTTGATTTTGATTTTATAGATCAGTTTGTATGACAGCTGTATCCTATAGTGGCTTCATATTGGCGGTTTCGACAAATGAACAGCTCTTTGGGGTGAAAAGAAATTTCAAATCGATAACTCAAAAACTAAGGGAAGAGTTTGCGTATTTTGCGGACATGACTAAGTCCACTCAGCTTGTCACGTTGAACATTTATACCATATATAATTTACGTTGGGTATCTAACGTTTCCCCCCTGCATGTTACAAATTTCGTGGCAAACTTTGATATTCCCTATATAGGGTACACCAAAGAAGTCATCGATTAGCTAGAATTACTTCGAGGTCCATAATTTTTTTCATTACTGATCCATTAAGGGAGTATTCTGGTCTAAAAGCATGAAATTCAGGTAATTTTTAAAGTGGCGTAAAAAAAGGCAATTAATATTTTTATTATCCATTTTTGTATTAGTTATTTGTTAATTTTAGAAGAGTACAGAAAAAAATTAAAAACTAAAAAAAGTAAAAAATTTCAAAAATTATGAACTGACGAAGTGGGGGGTCTCAAAAAATTTCCACGGTACCATACCCATGATTTCAACCCTCCTAGTTATCTGAAACCAAAAAAAAAAGATTATTAATCTAGAATAATGTCGCAATGGCCGGAACTACGGAAAAGTGGGAAAAATTTTTTTTACAAAATGGTGACTGCCTGAAAAAAAAAGTTTTTTTTTGGATCACTTTTTCTGACTATTTGGAATTTTTTAAAAATAATAAAAATACAAATTTGGGGATGGGGCTAGTTCCAACCATAGACAAGCCTATAAAGAAGACTCTATAAAAATTTCAAGTAAATCGGTCCAGTAGAACCTGAGAAATCGTGGATATCGTTCCGAAAAAGTCAGTTTTGAGAAAAACGCGTTTAAAGTTTCGCGTAAAGTCTTTTGTTCGATTAGTTCCGGCCGAACCAGTTTGGATGCCGGGTCAGAAAAATGCCTATATATCCGAAAATAATTCGAATTTTGAAAAATCCTCTCGTACACATATTCTTGAATAGTTAAACTTTGAAAATATAAAAAAAAATCGATTTTTTTAAATTTCTAGACCAGAATACCTACCCCCTTAACAGAAATTAATGTTGACTTTATGACCTTTTATAACAAAATTTCGTTTTATCAAAACAATCGAGAAATATTATGGTATCGGACATTATCTTTCATGATAACTAGTACTCGGAAAGAGTAAACCTTTACCAACAAAGACTGCGCAGATCGACGTATCAGGCTTCAATGGATTTTCTTTAATCGACTATGAGGATAGTTTCGAGTATTTTGAAGACATTAAGGAAAAACGGGTTTTAAAGCATTTTGTTTTTAAAGAGGTATTTTATTAAGTAATTTAAAAAAAATGTACAATTCATTTTGAACAAATTTGGATTCCCGGATTCCTGGAGGATCTCCGAAAATGGGTGACTGGCGGTGTGCAAGATTTTCCTGCTTAAAATTATTTTAAATCCACAAAGCAAAACAATTTATCATTATTATAGATGTTTACGGGTAATGTCCGAAGGATTAGTCAAAATCGTGATTTTTGACAAAGTTATCAAAAAAGTAGTTTTTTCGGAGAAATTTTTCTCACCGCCTCTTAAACTTCGTTCCGAGAAAAATCCGTATACAATTTTGCACTGAGTTAAAAAATTCTTACAAAACAGTACATATCGCCGAAACTGAAAATATAATGTGATATATTTCGAGGCTCCTCACTTAAAAAAAAAAAATACAGAAACTTTAAATTTAATGGGGAATGTTTATTATCATTCGAAAGAACATTCTTTGACATTTATTTTTTAAAGATTATCTTTTTCAAATGTTGGCCGCGGCTAAGTTTCGGATGGTTCATCCGTTTAGTCCAAGTTTCGATGACTCGTTCGAGCATTTCGACTGGTAACTGGCGAATAACTCGCGCGATGTTTTGCTCCAGGGCCTGAATCGAAGCGAGATTGTCCGCATAGACTTTAAACTTTACATATCTCCACTAGAAAAAGTCTAACGGCATGATATCACACGATCTTGGTGGCCAATCGACCGGCTCAAATCGTGCAACTATTTACTCACCGCAGTGTTTTCTCAATAAATCCACTGATTGATGCGATGCGTGGAAAGCACCAATAAGTCGCTTATCATGGCACGATCGCCATTGACGGTTACATTCTCATCGGCATCATTTTTGAGAAAATATGTAACGATGATTCCACCGGCCTAAAAGCTACACTAAACCTTTTTTTTGGGAAGAAATGGCAGCTCTTGAATCGCTTCAAGTTGCCCTTCAGCCCAAATGCGACAATTTTGCTTGTTTACATACCCATTGAGCCAGAAATGAGCCTAATCGCTGAACAAAATTTGGCTCGAACACGTCGGATCTTCTTGGAAATGCACCAAGTCGTTCCATGCGTCTGTCCGAGCTGTGGCGAACAGCCCCGAATAGACTCTCCACGGTTTTCGTGTATACTCTCAGCAACGGCTGCTATATTTTCTTCACTGCGTGCTGGCGGTGATCTACTTGGTCGAATTTTATCCAATAATGAATGCTGGATCTCAAGATGGGTGATAGTGTTGCGAATAGTACGCTCAGTAGGCCGATTTTGTTGACCATAAGTTGAGCGAAGCGCGCGAAACACATTCTTTACAGAAGGTAAGTGTCGAAAGGAAATTGAACGATTTGTGAACGTTGTTCAGGTCTTAAGTGACTACTTAAATAAAACTTCAAAAGTCTCCTTTTAATTTTTGTTATTGTTATTGATTTTTAGTTTTTCTATTTATAGTATCGACTAATTATTATTACCGCCCTTCCATTGTTTCAAAATTATAGTTATGATAAAAATTTGTCAACGCTCAAGCGCTATTAATTTTGATTAGTGGAATATGATAAAACCTCCTACTGCCTCACATCCTCGTTTCAACCACATGCCTGCACCCACCCACGGTAACCGTAAATGATTATTATTACATGATTACAATAATAAAATAAAGTTCCTTCCTAACGCATTTCGGTAACATAATCCAATTGCGCCGTTCCGGCGATAAAGTACAAAGTACTCGCAACTAATACTTATTCACACGAGCACACGCACACACACACACACCAATACAGAAGCATACATTCGAGCAGCTTATGAATATTTTCGACTTACGGAGAGCGGCATGGCGAGTGTTACAAACTGTGGGCGTGTCATGTGATAGGAAAACAAGGCGCAACTGTCCGCCCCACAATTCCAGGCGCCCTGTGTTCCCGGCTCTGAGGCAGATTGCAGCCTGCAACAAATGTATCGCTTTTCGTGTTGGCGCCGCTAATCCAGCGCAGATTGCCGAACAATTTGCTGCGATTAAATTAGCCAGAACATGCACACCCACACACGCATACAACTAAACACTGACGCGCAGTTTGAGCGCTGAGTATGAGGGGGCAGCGGCAAAGCTTCATATCTGCAAATAAACAAACAAAGCATATTTGTCGAATTCTCAATGACGTTGTCGTGCGTTGAATGACGTCTCCGTGTGCGCGCGTGTGTATGTGTTGGTGTGTGCGTGCTTGCAGCGCGTCGAATCGCTGTGGGTTGTGCAAAATGCGCGCGGGTGTATTACAGCCTTCCATGCCATGCCGGCGATTGCGGGTGTTGTCGTCGCACAGCTGGAGCCCTGCCGCTTCACATGCTTGCGGTTAGCGAAACTACCCCTGCGGTGCAAAGTCAAAAGTAATAAACATTAATAGAACACTCTGCACTGATGACGCGCGCGCGCGCTTCTGTGTGCATGTGTATGTGCGCGCTTACTGGCCACCGACACGCCACTTGGCTCAATTTCCGTTTCATATTCACAGGTTGTTGCTATTCATCCCCAAAGCTTCGAATGCGTCTGGTGGCGTGCGGCGTTCGCGCTCGTATATTAAAGTGCGCTTCCGCAACCGCCCGCCGCCCCTCATCGTACGATATGTATGTGTACATTATCAGCGCCTTCGGAGTTTTGTTGTCGTGCGGCACTTGCAACACATTCTTGTTGTGCGTGTGTGTGGGATTCTCTTAAATGCTGCCCCGCGGCTAATGCTTTGCTCGGCTAGTTTGGCTCGTGTTGGTTGCGCTGTTGCGTCAGCAAGTCCGTTGAATCGAAATAAATATGACTTCTGTTGATTACCGCCCGTGCAAGATTTGCAGCTTTTCTTATTTGCACTTGCAATCTTTCGGTCTTCAGCGTGGCTTCGCTAAAAATATATATTGCGCTTTGTTGTAGTTGTAGCTTTAAGTGCTTAACTGCTTATTGGAAGGCCATATGAATGTCTGAAAGCAATGTGGACAGTTTTTAGGTTAGGTATTGTGACGATATACATAGGTATTTGGCAGCCCTAGCGTGCAATCTGGCAAATCACAACTTTATCGTAAAGTTCGACATTTTTTATGGTATACATGCTCGGAATGTTTTGATATATGAGCGCTATTTGTGTTGTTTACAGTAACTTAAAATATTCTGCCCTGCCAAAAAATTGAAATAAATGGCAAATATTTTTGCGCGATTTGTTTTTACAACTTTCCAAGGGGTTAACTCAGCCAGTGAATACATGAACTTAACTGAATTTTTGGGATCCAGCTCTATCAAGGACCAGTGTTTATCGGTGTTATGGGGAATCAAATTGAGGTCGTAGATCGCTCCAAGACGAGACGACTGAAGTCCAAAATCAGTTATTGTCCCGGAAACTATTGATGCTGGGCGCAAACCGATATTGTAACATCGTCATGTGACCTATTGTGAGTTTGAGATTTATAACTGAACATTTAACTGCAAAAAAAATTTGTTCACGTTGGATCGCACACAATATGTTAATCGCTTAAAAACAGGCTCTTGTCGATTGGTCGAGAGAAATGTTAAAAAAAAAATACGATGACAGTGCTTCGAAACATGCCTATGACAATATGACAGTGGGCTATTTGTTGATATAAAAGTCTGAGCCCGAAAGTAAACAGCAGTCTCCACAGCAGTCTCTGCTATATGATGGATGTTTCCAGATGAGCCGAAGCCAACAAAAGTTGTTCATGTGCGAAGCACCTTCAAGCAAATGGTGGCCTGTTTTTTTTGGGAAAACTGTACATGTTGCAATCATACCACTAGAACAACACAGAACAGTAAATTCTGAGTGGTGCCAGATGTCTTTGAAGAAGTCAGGAAAACTAATCGCCGACGACGGATTACTTTTCACCACGGGTATGCGAGCTCTTACACATCGATTTGATTAGTCAACCACCGTATAGTGCTGACTTGGCACCGAATAACTTCTCTTTATTGCCGTACGTAAACGAAGAGGTTAACGTTTTTCGACACCTGAAGAGGCGGTTGATGATTTCAGAAGGCATATTTTGGAGATATCTCAATCAGAGGAGGGAAAGTGCTTCGACTATTGGCTTTAACGCATACAAAAGGCATAGATCTTATAGAGAAGAACTCTATCTCCCGATGCCTATACTTTCGTGTTTATATATTAATAAGAAAGCTGCCATTCAATGGCTTTATTTTCGGATTTTTTTTTTCTATAACTTCGTACTTGGCAAAAGCTAAGTATAACTCAAGAACAGTTAAAATGATTATATGATCTTATGGTATTAGGGGATGCATAATTAAATTTAAAGTGTTTTGTTCGTTGTCAGTGTTTCAGATCCTGGATGTAGTACTTGTACATGGTCTATGACCTAACTTTAGTCGCACAATAATATACTTAATTATTAACTTATTAGTTGTTTTATTTTGATCGGAGTATTTGATGAAAATAATTGCTTGCAAATCCCAAAAAACACTGGCTAAAACCTTGCCGACCAGCTGCTGAGAATTTGAGCGCTTTGGAGGACTTTCACCGGCAGCAGTCTTTCAGCGAACTCCGGGTTTGATTCAGGTGTATAATGACGTTTCCTCGTTTCCTCTTTTGTCACAATTTTGCTCTTACGATGCTTGATCAGTGCCAGATTGTTCTTTGAAAATCGAACACGATTGCCTTTTCAATTGATATGCAAAAAACGTGAACCCTGACAGGTAAAAATTTGTGAGTGATATGATCTTCTAGTTCCTTTGAGATGCCAATACTGTTAACTAACAACTTCATTTAATTTTATGGTTAGGCAACAAAGTTTCAGATATCTCTATTATGTTTTCTGCCGTTATGGTCTTTCTGGCCAGGGTACATCTGAGCAGGAAACAATGTTTTATTGAAATTTATTTTTTTCGTTACAAACAAAAATAGCAGAAAATAGCAAATGACTCAAGAACTATTGACTGAAATGTGAAGAAACACATGTTACTGCACACGACAGTATTCTATTTAAAATTAGTACTACATGCTAATGATATATATTTTTAGTTTGCTGTGCGATCTCATCAACGGCTGAAGATTTTGCAGACCGAGGAGTAAAAAACTTTATTAAAAAATAAGTTTATTTTCATCTTCAGAATTTTTCTATTTATTTCATGCAAATAAATGAGGATCTGCAAGAAATAGCAACGACGTAAAGTAAAAATTAAATTATTTGCTCAACCTATATCTAAATAAAAGAAGAATACAAACAAAACATAACATTGAAAACAGTTTCTTACAAAACTCTTCCCGCTAAATGACAAATTTAGCATCAGCTTACAACAAAACTACAACAGAAATCTTTTCAAGCATTCAGGTAGGCACTTACTACCTGCTAACTACCTTCTTATGCTGTTGTTATCTTTTATCTTTCTCTTCATTGCTTTATTTGTGTTAATTTTAGCACATTTTGTGCAAGCAGAATTATTTTCAAGAATTCTCAACCACTTTGTGTGAGGATCTTCTTAAGAACTTTGATTTAAGCGATAGAAAGCATACTTACCTGGCGTAGAGGTTATCCGTGATCATGAAGGCGGTTCCTCCGGAGCGAGACCTAATCATTGCACTACGATGGGGTTGACCTCTGCGATTATTCCTAATGTGAATAACTCGTGCGTGTAATTTTTGGTAGCCGGGAATGGCGTACGCGCCGTCCCGACGTTTTTAAATACATTCATATACTACTGTGGGGGAAAAATATTGGTACTGTGCCAAATATCACATCAAAGTGGTCATTTGTGCTTGGTATACGCTTTGTCTTTCTGAAGTACATAAAGTGATTCGGCAAATTTTACGATGAGTGAAATTATTCGACAAAAAAGTTCCTTTAAATTTTGTGTGCGGAATCAGATTTCTGTTGCCGAGAAACGTTCGGAAGGTCGTAAAAGGTCTTCGCTGATAATTGTATGTCGCGAGCAAGTGTTTTTGATCAGTGAAAAGTATTTTGAAAGATCATTTGGACCCAAGAGTAAAAGCACGGTTGGCTCCAAAATCACCTTATTTTTTTGTAAAACAGCGTCGCTTCAACGTCTGTGAAACAATGCTTTTCGACTACCAGGATGTCATAAAACGTATTTACTATTGACGAGTCTTGGACCTATGCTTACGAGCCGGAAACAGACGATCAGTCAGCCGAATATCGTGGCAAAGGTGAGCCGAAGCCGAAGCCGAAAAAAACGTCAAAGTAGATCAAAAATCAAAGTTATGTTGAAAGTTTTCAACTGAAGGTCGAGACTATCGTGAAAAAAGTGTATCTACTAATTGCCGTTTTGTTATTCACCAAATCGTAATAATTAAAATTTTCTTCGAGACACTAAGATCGAAATTTGGAAGTACAAGGAGTTGTCAACCATAGAATTTTAGAAAAGCTGTGAATTTGTGTTTGAAATAATTTGGTAATGTCACTATCGTTCAACGGTTCTGGCTTTGGCCAAGATCTACAAGTATATAAGAATCCAAATTGCTCTTCTAATCAATCCTAATTTTCATTTCTTGTCGAAAACCAATGGTGTCGCAGACATCTATATTATATACATATATCTATATTTTTAATTATATCATCGTATGACGAGTTGAGTCGATTTAGCCGTTCGTCTGTCTGTATACACGCGAACTCGATCTTATACTTGTTGATTCAAATCAAGTCCTTATATAGAAAACCATTATTTTTATTTGACAAGATATCTTCACGTAACTCAGCATGTATTGTTGTCGAAGGCAACGGTGCAATCTGCAAAGAAATTGTTTAGATCGGACCACTATAGCATATAGACACCATACAAATTGACCGCTTAAAATCAAGTTCTTGTATGGAATACTTTGTATTGGTGATGTGTATTATCGAAGTTTACGATATTCTTGTTGTGGTTTTTTCGAGTTGAGACAACTGAGTATTTCTGTCACTAACTGCTAAAAGATGTTTTTGTAGCGCGAGGTATCTAATGGCTTTTTAGTGCCCAAATTAGAAGACTTGTATTTCAAAGGGCTTTGGTTTCATGAGGACGGTTTTTCAAAAAAGAAAAGCACTGACACAATCGATCTTTAATTTCGCAAAGTTCAGCAATCGTTATTTGTGTGAACTTTCGAAGTTAATTGGACATTTCCGAGCTGATAGTGCTTGAACTTTAAAGCTGAAAAAAGCGTCAGAAGTCATTACCAAGGCCTTAGAAAACTTGATTATAAAGGTGAGCGCCTAGGGATACAGCTTGAATGGAGTCGTGCTCCATAAGTAATCTCTAAAACTACTTACCATCTTCACAGGATCTCAACGCCGAAAAAGACAGCCTTTGGTTTGCTAAAATTAGTGTCATTACCGGTACCATAGAAGCGCCTGTCGTCGGGTGAAAACGGTACGCTTGGTATCTCCTCATACCTTTTTGCAAAGCCAATATTTTGGCCAACCAATTGAAAAAATTTTACTCCGCTATAAAATTGGATATGATTTTTAATATTCTTGCGTTTATTTCCACAAAATATAGTCTGTAATAATTTTAATTCCAACTAATACCTTGTTCGATGTAAGACAGCATTATCCTTAAAATACCAACACACACACACATGCACTCGCCACACATTGAACTAAAATATGTGGAAATTTATCACCACAGCTGACTTAACGCCTTTTCCTTGTACGCATTGGCACGCTCGTCCATTCACGCAATCATTTATTACAAATGACTTTTGACAATCGGAAAGTTTACGATTGCGCTGCGAGCTGGCTTTAAGCTCGCAATTCCCATTTAACGCGCAGACAGTATAAAAAATGAGAGTTCAAGATTTGGCAACGGTAAAAAGCAAATCGAAACAGCAACACACTTTAAGCGGTAAATCATATGGAAGTGTGGAAGTATGTGTGTATGTGTGTGTCTTATGAATAATATTGCTTTCACTTGTCCAGCATCCTTTCGGTGGGGCACTAACACACACCCACACACACAAACGCATATAAATACACATTTCCTCAGCGAAATCCGCCGACATATAACGAAAAATGCCGTTATTACATACATATGAACCACTATAACGGCGCTGTTGCGGATCCTTTCGCCGCAGCGGTTTGTCGCTTCGCCCTTTTCATGCAACGCTTCGGTTGCCACCTCATTTCCTTTCCACATCGTTACGCTCTTTACGTGCTTTGACACAATCGACAATTCTGCTTTCACTACCACATAGCTGTATATGTGTATGTGTGTGTGTGCGCTATTTTGGTTCGCTTCAGGTTAAAGTCATATCGTTAGCATTAACGCTTTTTGATTTTTATTGAGTCAGCTAAATTTTATTTGATTTACCCTCTACGGCATGCCTGTGCCACGGCGATATAAACGTACACCGTTATGTATATACATATGTATGTATATGTGAGTACACACACACACGCACACTCACATGACCTGCAAGAAAATTTCATCTGGGGGAGGAAGTGAGTTCGCCGACTTTATTAGATGAAAATGAAGTTGAGTTGAATTGAGTCGCAATTCAGTGCGCATCCTTGGAGTTCATAGCGCAGGCAAACAAATACATACACATACACATATATGTATGTATGTGTTTATTGTGCTCAGCTTTCAATGCCTACACTGTCTTATTGCTCTGCATTCAACCGGAAGCTATGAGTTTTTTACCGGCACTTTAGTTTTTCCTGCCTGACACATTGACTTCATCGGCTTCCGTGTGTGCGTCCAACCGAGCAGCCGTCCAACCCAACGCCCGAGCGGCGTTCCAGATGTGAATGATAAAATAAATTACTACGAGATTAGCGCGAATGTAATTATCATGTCTATTTGGGTGATGCGCGATAAGCAAATGCAGGGTTGTTAGTGTGTGATCGAGGTAAGGTGGAGTATGCGACGTCTGTAGATATCATAGCAGAGCTTAATATCAGCGTTGCTGAAATTTTTTAGCTCAAAATTAATGATGGCGCAAACTTTGAAAATTATGAAAAAAGTTACTTAAATTATTGGTATATAAATAAGTATGGAAATACTGTCAAATAAACAGTAATTATTGTTAAAAAAAAATTTCCTTTAGTCTCCCGACATTTTTGGGGTTTATAAATATTTAATGAATGTTCGATTGCATTTATGACTTCATTAAGAACCACACTCGTCGACTCTATAAGATATGCTTTATCCGGCTTAGATTAATCGTTTATAAATGCTTTGTGTGGCAGCTAAAAGGGTAGTTTGAGAATTCGGTGGCTTTCTGGATTATTTTTTTAATATTTAGCTGCTTTTTCAAGATTACTTTTTGCTGTAATATCTTCTCTTCTAAAATGCATCCGTGTTTGTTTCAGCGATTATCCTCTCATTAACCGCAAATCATATAACTGTGCGACCTTTTTTTAGATTATCTGGAGAAAATGTTGCCTCTATCATAATTGATGCTCCAGCTCAATTAAGGTTTCTTATTGTTCGAAGTAATCTATAGGCCAAAAAACAAAGTCCATAGTCAATAATCAAACAGTCGTTGTACTCGCGAGTTGGCTCCCACATCACTGTTGACAACAACCGGAATGTTTTACGTAGGTACCTGCTGACGTAAGCCTTACCCCACGGTACTCGTGCAACGAATCAAATCAATGCGTTGATCAGCGCCCCGAAAATGCCAGGCATTTTCAGTACCTACTAATTGGCAGTGTGGAATGGACATAATAATCATGTTGGTAGGGCCGTACTTTGGGTCCGGCACCCGGTCGCAATGCAACTCCACATTCGACTGACAAAGTCAGTTCTTCCCGCGATTTGGGTTTTAACCACAGCCACCACGAATCTCCACAAAGGGCCAAACCCAATGAGCAGACTGGAGCGAACTCCAGGGGCTACTGCTCCCCGTGGTACCAGGTTAAAGTCTTTGGTATTGACCTTGTAGCCGAAGCTACGACCAGTGGCCAGGATCTTAGTCGCCTCTTACGACAGGCATGCCTTACCGCGGGTATATTCGGTTTCCCCTCGAACCCGGAGGGGTCCCCCCGTACCCGCAGGGGTAACAGTCGTAACTTCGAAGTCGTAGATAATTTCGTCTATCTTGGAACCAGCATTAATATTTACAACAATGTCAGCCTGGAAATCCATCGCAGAATAACTCTTGCCAATAGGTGCTACTTTGGACTGAGCAGGCAATTGAGAAGTAAAGTCCGCTCTCGACGAACAAAGACCAAACTCTACCAGTCACTCATCATCCCCGTCCTGCTATATGGAGCAGAGCTATGAAAGAGGACAGCATCTGATGAGTCGGCGTTATGAGTTAATAAGAGAAAGGCTCTGTGGAAGATTTATGGTCATTTTCGAATTGGCAACGGCGAATACCGCTGTTGAAGGAACGATGAGCCGGACGAAATATACGACGACATTCACATAGTTTAGCAAATTAAGAAACAGCGGCTACGCTGGCTAGGTAATGTCGTCCGAATAAATGAAAACACTCCAGCTCTGAGCGTATTCCACACAGTACTCGCCAGTTGAAGCAGAAGAAAACCTCTACTTCGTTGTAAAGACCAGGTGGAGAAGGACCTGGCTACACTTGAAATCTCCAATTGACGCTAAACAGTGAAAAGTAAAACGACTGGCGCGCTGTTTTAAACTCGGCTATAACCGCGTAAGCCGTGTCTACGCCAATAAAGAAAAAGAATCCATTGGTTAGTCTGGTAGGTTCGTGAGCCACTCATATGGTTTTGCCTTTTAAATATAGAAGCAAAATGTAACGGTTCCTTTATAAGCCGATTCTTTGCTACAATACTATGGAACTTAGCGACGACTTCTGTCTATATTTTCATAACCAGAAAGCTTCTAATAACAACTAGTACCTGTTCAGAGGAGCTCGAAAACTTGTGTTACCCTCTATTTGCTATACAATATAAAGCCACACACCGCAAATGGGTGGAAATATTTGGTCAAACCTCCAGCGAGGAGATTGTTTTGGGTGTCTACAAGCTTTATCTTTATTTGTCAAACTGTTTTCTGGCCTTGGCAAGAATAAAACTTGATGAAAATTACACAATTAAAAATTTCCATCAAAGGTTACATGTTTTCAAAATTGTTACCTATGCCTATTTTTGAAATAAAAAGTAACTAACTTTTTTTACGGACCTCATAGTATGTACATTTGTAGACACAGAATTCCAAATAAAGAAATAGTACGATGACATTTCTTGCTTCACATGCAATTCTATTTTCGTGACATATTTTTCTTCGGTTGCTTTAATACCTTTTCTTTCTCCCATTCAGGTTGCCTCCTCCACCTCACTTATTTCCCAGCCGATTTATGTTTTTTTTTTGCATCAAGCAACAGCTTCTTTCATTCATTCAATTTTCGCTTCATTTAGATTAATATCATCATGGCCAAACCTAATCAACATGTGCGCCGTGCTCTCGCAAAGTGATGAGGGAGTCTTCGAACGCAAACAACATTTTTGGTATTGGCAAAACAATTGGTACTGAATCGAAGATGAAAGCACTAAATAAGATTAAGTGATTAGGAAGACAATGAGACAACGAGAAAGTGGGGATTTTTTTGAGAATTTCGGAAGGGGATTTGTCAACTCATTCGGGGGATGAATTCGTTCTTTATTGTTAACTTTATACTCACATTATATAATAAAATATAATAAATACTGCGGAATAGTTGCGAATGTTGGAAAAGGCTTACGGTGAGTCAGTTTAATTAAAAATACAATCCTACGTGTGGTACAAAGCCTTCAAAGACGCTCGAGAGATCGTTGAAGACATCCTTCATTCTGGACGACCCACGACCTCTTCAACTGATGAAAATATTTAAAAAAGTGAAGGGTATGGTGCTTGAAAATCGTCAAACATGTGTTAGAAAGATGGCAAGAAAGCTCTACAGCTCTCGCAAATCCGTTCAAATGTTTTGGGTATGAAACGTGAGCAAAAGCTCGACTCGTCTCGATAAAGCTAAATTTTTTTTTTAAAGATCACCGAAAACAGGTCTCTTTGGTCCGAAAACGCAAAGAATATCAGATCAACTGCAGTATTCACCAGATTTGGCTCCGTGTGATTTTTTTCTTGTTCTCCAAACTGAAATTGCCGCCATGTGGAGTTCGTTTTCAGTCGATCGAAGAGATAAAACAAAATTTTTCTGAAGAAGATGAAGGCCATCCCTAAAAGTGCTTTTGAAAAGTGTTTCGAGGACTTGAAGAATCGTTATCAGATGTACATATATTACATCTGGTGGGGACTACTTTGAAGGGGACAATATAAATATTTGTGAAAAATTTAATATTTTGCGTTCTTTTTACAATTTCCGGTAACCATTTTAAAAAGCATGACTTCATTAAGAGTTAGTGGAGCTTCCAGAGTCGGGACTTTGTCACTTAAGCATTCAAAAATTTAAGATTCCAATATATCTCTAGTGGTTCTCTTAATTACGAGACGTTATCATTGTTCCATAATAGAGAACATTAGTACAACTTAAGGCTTATTGAACCATTATTTCTACTCTGAACAAGATTATGACCAGTATATAATATAAAGTCTTCATCAAGACCCTTCACTTTAACTGGCAGGTTGAATTGAATATTATTTCATCCTACAAATATATAGATCTTCTAGCGTGATTCCTTTGTATTAAACTTTCACGAGTCAATAACGATTATATTGGGGCATAAATATATTTACTAGAATTAATATATACAAGGCTGATACTAAATCTTGTTCGTGGTCACTACAGTCTTTTGAATAATACACTAAAATTTATAAGAAGATGCATGACAGACAGTTCTGTATTTCATATATTAACCGTGTATACAGCACAATAAGAATAGATACTAACAAAACAAAAAATAAAAAATATTCTTACAACAACCACAATGTAGCATGCTAAGCGGCATAGGCAGATAGGCGATTTTTTATCTGCCTAGACTGCAGAGCTGGCTGCCTATGAGGGTATGATCAACTTTTTGGTTTCCTTTTCCTCCTTTTGTCCTTTTAATTAACTCTCATGGATTTTGTGTGTGCCAACATTATTTTCTGAAATTCTCAACCACTTTTTGTGAGAATCTTCTTATGCCGTTCCCACGACAATCGGGTTAAGGACTATCAACCCGGCAGAATTTTGCCGTTATAACAACAACAACAACAACATGATCTGCTTAAGAACTTTGATTTAAGCGATATAAAGCATACTTACCGGGCGTAGAGGTTAACCGTGATCATGAAGGCGGTTACTCCGGAGCGAGACCTTGTCATTGCACTACGATGGGGTTCACCCTGCTGTTATTCCTAATGTGAATAGTTCATACGTGTAATTTGTGGTAGCTGGGAATAACGTACGCGCCGTCCCGACGTTTTTAAATACATTCAGAGATTAATATACAAAGAATATGAGTCGTGGTCAACGCCACTGTAGAGACGGGCATATGAGCGTAGAACTGTTGATAAAAAAATTTACCGCCGTTTATACATTAGTATGTGTAGAATGGAAAACGAATAAAGAAAATATAAATGGAGACCTTGATCAGCATGAAGAGCTGAGTTGAAGATTTAGCTTCCATAAAAACTGAATGCTCGGCGCTATTAAGTTTTTGTACGAAAAACTTTGTTATTTGAAGAGATAACTTCATAAAATTTGTCATGAGTTATTATTCAAAACAAAGGTATAATATCTGAAGAAATTATTCAGTTCGGTTTACTCTAGCATATAACTGACATACAAACTGACCAATCAAAAACAAGTTCTTATATGGAAAGTAGCCGAACTTAACTTTTTATTTTCTTTTGTTTGTTTTTTATTAAAAAAATATATTTTTGTTTTCATTTTTAATAAAAAAATTGTTTTGTTTGTTTTTAATATTTTTTTTTTATTAAAATTTATGTGTTATCATTTATATTATTTCGTTTTTAATAAAAAATTGTTTTTGTTTGTTTTTAATAATTTTTGTATTAAAAAATTTAAAAGTTTTTATGTATGTATGTATGTAACTATGTATTTAAGTAATTTTTTTTATTTTTGTGTTTTGTTTTAAATTTTTTTGTTTGTTTTCTTTAATCTTTTTTTTTTAATTTTATCATTATCCGTCCTGGATTCTTAATTTATTTTATTTTTTATATTTAACCTCAAACAAGCACTTCCTCTCACTCCTTTGTATCACTTTCTTTAATGCACTTCCAAAAGTCAGTTTGTTTGATATGAAAGAACTCAATTATTTTTCCATCCATCAAAGCCTACCACTTACACACAAACATACTTATGTACATATATACATATTTTATGCGAATCACTGTTAAATCAACAGAGTAGCATGAAAATACCGATTTAATGTCTACATTTGCTGGAGTATAATCAAATAGTAGCACAAGTGCAAATACACACACACACACACACACACATACTAACAGACGCACTTCCAGCCATACTTACATTGTATAAAAAGGGGAAGTTGAAGTTAAACAAACAACCAACCAAGTAGCAAAACGACAACGATTTGTGCTGAAGGCGCACCAAACCAACAACAATAAGACAACAAAAACAAAAATCCGTACATAACCAATCCATAGAGTGATTGCAACGTTTTAGCAGATAACTTGTATCTCAATACTCATTTGCGCATTTACATACATACACATATACAAACAAACTTTTATACATATACATAGATATGTATATATGTATACTTAATAGAGCGTGTGTAAATATATGAGATAGTCGTGAAAGCCCAAAATCCACCCTCTTCCGCTGGCGCTGAAGCCTATTGAGCACGAACGACACACACACACACATACATGAAGGCTTATAAGCAACTATGAAGTTATAAAAAGTGAAAAGCTGGCAGCCGTAGAAGGGTAAAAAGCTTCAATGCTGCGACGTGGCAGAGCGACGGCTACAACAATGAGGCTGTTGAAGGATAACGGCAAAACCATGGTTACCGGTAAATTATGTGAGATTATATTGTCTCCACGGGGATTATTAGCGAATATCATAAGCTGATAATGCGATTAATTGAATGCGAGAGAAAAAGTGGAGTGCAATATCGTGGAAGGGGATAGAAGAAACCAGTACAAAGACTGCAGATTTTAAAGAGAATTTTCAAAATTTTATGCAGCAAGCGAAGTATAGAAGCGGTATGATTGTTAGCACCGTGTTACGCCTAAAAGTATGCTTTTGAGATATTTCTAACTTTTAATAAAAGCTTGTAAGCTAAAGCCGCATCCAAATTATTTCGTGAATGTAAACAAAAATCAATTGCGCTGTTATAGCGACTATGGATGGAAACGAAAGTTTGATGCATTTGATATTTAATACCGTTACACGGCTGCGCTGTGCGCTGGTGCAGTTTTAGGAAAATTCATTGTTTAGAAGCAAGTATATCGTTTTTTTTTGTCTGGCAGGGAGGTATTAGCAGGAAAAAAATAAAAACTAAAAAGCAAAGATAAAAAGTTTTTAAAATTAAAAAAAAAAAAAAAATTATTGACTGAAATTATTTAATTCGATAAAAAATTCTTTATATGTATATGATTCATTTTTGTCCCGGACCCAATTCGTTGCTGCGAGAGATGGCAACTTGTTTGCTCTCTCAAGCCTCCACCATCCTCAATTCTCGCCACCTAACACCGTTGAGCCAGAACCCCAACGATGGCAAGGCGCTAACCCCAGCGTATCTACTAATAGGGTGCTCTCTGCGAGCATTACCGCCAGAGCAAGTGTCAGTGGACCCCATTCATTGCTGCGGCAACTTTCATACCTTCTATTGCCAAAATTGCAACCGAAAAATGTTTTAAAGAAATTAAATATTTTATACGAGAATACTATACTTTCTTATTGTTATTTATTAAAAACACAAGTCTACGAGTGGTATGAAGTTTAAAGACGGCCGAGAGATCGCTGAAGACATGCTTCGTCATGGACGTACGAGACATCTTCAACTGATGAAAATATTAAAAAAGTGAAGGATAGAAGAGAGCTCGCCATCACTCTCAAGTAGTCGTGTGACTTTTTCTTTTTCCCTGAAACTGAAATTGTCGCTCTGTGGAACCCGTTACAGTCGATCGATGATATAAGACAAAATTCGCTGAAGAAGCTGAAGGCCATCCAAAAAGTGCTTATGTTAAGTGTTTTGAGAACTGAAAAAAATCATAGGGATAAATATGTATAAAATAAATTTTTTAAATCTATTATTTATTAAAATGTATTAATTTATTTTATAAATTTATTAAAAAATATTTATAAACATATGTACACGCCACATAAATTATGTATAAATGAGTATGCTTACGGCAATTAGAAAACCTATGTACATACATATATGTCACTACACTCCTGTCAATTCAGGTATACCTGCATGCCTTCATTTCTCTAATCTGAATGCCTTTTCTCCTTTGCGCGTATCCTTTTGCCATGAATTCTCAACCACTTTGTGTGATGATCGTCTTAAGAACTTTGATTTGAGCGATAGAAAGCATACTTACCTGGCGTAGAGGTTATCCGTGATCATGAAGGCGGTTCCTCCGAAGCGAGACCTGATCATTGCACTTCGATTGGGTTGACCTTTGCGATTATTCCTAATGTGAATAACTCGTGCGTGTAATTTTTGGTAGCCGGGAATGGCGTACGCGCCGTCCCGACGTAATTGAATACATACCGTAAATCTTTGTTACTGAGTCCAGCGAAAGTGACGGTCTTATCTTGACGATGTTAACTCTACTTAGAATGGGAATAGAAAGACCCTCATCCTTTTGTAGAACAATCACAACCAATTTCTCTAAATAAAAGGGAACGAAATCCAAACTTCGACTATTTTACACCTGATTTAATATCAATCTTTTAACCGATTGATTATTCACTTCCAAGTAGACCTTAGCTTTTCCAATAGACATGGAAAAGTTCTGATAATCCAGCAAATACCGTGAAGGTAATTCGAAGCAACAATATTATAGTTTCAGATTGCTATTATTAATATCTCGTTTTGGTTTTTGTTAATTCATGCAATCCACTTGGATAACTGTAGATTTCGTAGTTAAATAATGATGCAATACTTCCTCTAATGTTACATAAAATTTCGGGCTTATTCCGAATGAAATCTGAATGTCTCCAAATACTATTCCAGGCTGCACTTCTTGAGTGAGAACAATTTTATACGGTTGCAAGCCCAAAACCTTTTTCAAAATCTGCCAGCTTGTGGTTTGAGACAGTCCCAATTCTTGAGAACGCATTGGAATCGACAAATTGCTGCCTCAAGCAACACTTGAAAGAAAATGTACGCACGAAATGTTTAACAATTCGACGAATAGCGAGCACAGGTGGACGATTAAGACTATAAAATGGCAAACGCGCACGAAAAGTTGCAATGGGACAATGATTATTTTGATAATAAAAGTTATTTTGATAATAATAAATTTGTAAACGTTATTCCTGCGAAACGAAGAACTCCTGTGTTCGAACTTTATAAATTAGCAAAACGCTTAGTGGCCAATACATATTTGCTCAGGCGTTTAATTTCCATTCCCGCCAGTTTTGTGGGGTGTCTGATGGTTTGCGCTCCCAAGTGTTTAAACCTTGACCTCCCAAACAAGGGACATGTTTTCACCTCGTCTTCTGCCATATAGCTTCTGTAGATGGAGTCTGGTAAGATTCCTATCCTTATAGCATGGACGCCAATAAGGCAATGGCATGTTAAAACGCCCACAAAACACACGAAAGGACTCGATGCTATTAATAAAAAGGTTAAACACTTCTTCACCAACCCTGAACGCACTCTTAATGAGTTTTAGGCTAGTATCGCCGCAATGCTATCTGAGTGAATGGTCACTTCTTTGAAGGAGGCTGCACTCCGAAGCAGTAAAACTCGACTCGCCTTGGAAAACACTGTAATCGTCAGGAAGTCTGCGGCTGGTGTTTATAGAGAGCTTCTGACGGTTAACTATCCATCCCATCCGCAAAAAAGCTCACTGCTCCTATCCTTCAACGGCTTCTTCCCACCCACAACTCTCTCGCCGGTATATGGGCAGAGAAGACAATTGCCGCCAAGGTTCGGTTTGGCGACTCCATGACCCAAGTGATCCGGTATAAAGTCAAAGAGTGTATGAGAATTTCCGAGTGTTCACAATGTGTTCATTTGGGAACACAGATTCTCTGCGTCTGATAGATGACGATGTCTACGGTTCACCATGTTCAAAATGGCGTTAATTGTCATGGTTGGAGTGGGACCTTAGTGCGCCACACATGCTGATGAGCGCCACCGGTTGAACGCTCTCGAGTTTCTTAGCAAGTTTGGTCTTTTCTAGAGCCCTCCGCCACATAAAGACTCCATAGAACATACTTGATTATGGTGTCGTAGAGCTAGAGGACCACTTTCGGTAATAGCCTTGACAGACGGCAGCGTTAATCCGGATTAACTGCGCACTTAATCAGATCCAAATTTGTAGGTGACATACGGCAGCTATGCGAGTTTGAAACTCTCATAAACAGCTCATTGTCCTTTTTATAATATTTTCAATGAAAATTGATAGAAGATAAACATTACGGTTGTTAGCCGACCAATTTTTACCAAACCATTTTTTATTACAAAAGCATATCAACACATTATTTTTAAAACTGCATCATAATATAGAAGTTTTATTGATATTATATTGAGAATTTGATAAACAGCTGTCAGGGTTGCTTGTATTTTATTCACAATAGATGAAAATTGGCCATTTTTAACAATGTTGCCAACGAAAATCTCACAAACTCCCTAAAATTTTGAGAGTTATTTTTGGATTCAGCAACGGAGTTAGCTGTGGTAACTACTGAATTAGTCCCGAAAAATGCAATTAATCTGGTTTAACGCTGCCGCCTGTCAATGCTATAAGAGACCCCACCTTTTGCCAATGACTCCTTTACAGCAGTATAAGGCAATCGATGCCTTTTTTTTTGCTCTCTCTTCGATATGCGACTTCAATGAAAGCTTCCTATCCAGGACATGTCCTACATATTTCACTGTATCCGCCGTTTGCAGACGGACGCGTCCCATTTGCGGCAGCGGTGCTACCTTTTAAAAATGCGAAAATCTAGCACTTAGTTATTCTCATGTGCTTTACACAGTGTTTAAGATAGAATTTAAATTTAATGGAAGAGTTAGGAAATACCTCAGAGTAAGAAAGTTCCACTTAACCATTAAACGAAGCATTTACCTCTTATTTTATCGATTGAACAACTCAAAAAAATTTACAAACAAACTAAAATGCATGGTCTCTAATAGAATCCAGTGCTAACAGCAATGCATTCGGAGCACTAGCTCAACCCCCAAAAGGAAACCGAAATTGATCACCCGTCAAAGTTGGCGGTGTCTTTTCACATCATTGTTGTCATGTATTTATATGTATATACAAGTATTTTTTATGTACGTATGTTTGTATGTTTGTATGTATGTGTTTATATATACAGTGTCTTTAAATCTTCAATGCTCGTTCTCATCATTGTCATCACTACGCTTGTTGTTATGGTTGTACGCTTTATTACTATTGCTTTTTATGCCCCCCCCCCACATTGCTTCACTGCTATTGCTGTTGTTATTATAGCTTTTGCTACTCTTAATAACGCGCACACTTGTTTGTGCTCATGTTGCGCTGGATAAATATCCTCGAGCACGAACGGCACGTACAGACACGTGTGTTGCCATCATATGCGTGTCCGTCCGCACAAATCGAAACAGGCCTCGAAGTGGTTGAGCGCGAGTATGGGCTTGGAGTAGGGGGAGCAGAGAGTGCGTTGCATGCAGTGAATGTGGTGAAGTGAAATGAAAGAAGGAAAGCGTCAACCGAACGACGAACCAAACTGAATCAACTCAATTGAGGCTGCGACACAGTGAGATTAATGTACGCATTAGTAGATTTAATGCATATTATAGCTATCGTCGTCCATGGAGGCAGTGCAAAATACACACACACACACACACATTAACATCTCTATATACTTTATTATTATTTTTGCTTTTAATAGATGTGTGTGTGTGTGCGTGTGTTTTTTGCGAAATCGTAGGCTTGCTAGACACCGGTAAAAGCAACAGCGCACTCACCACAACAACCGTTATGTGAAAGCTTCTCGGCTTCACGGCGATTGAGACATTATTTGGGGAATACCTCAACGTCGGCATTGTGTGCAGCATCAGCACTTTGGCAGCGCCTGTTGACGGTGTTGTGCCTCATGCCACTTCGGCCGGTATCGTCAAGTTTCGCTAACCGTATAACGGTATACCATCATTACCATTACCATTACCAGCGACAGTGGCGCACAACTACATATGTATGTATGTATACACGAAAGCAAATTCGCACGTATGCATGTGGCTATATATGTAATTGTGTGTGTGTGTATATGTGTGTGGGTGGGCAATGCTTGAGTCGTATCGAATCGAAACATGCTCGTACAAATAATGCGAAACATTTGCAATTCTTAAAAGCTGCTCTTATTGTATTCATATTTTGTTACGGTTGTTATTTTACTTTACTTTAAAGTAGTTCTTGATGCCCATTTCAAATGCACGAACACACTCACGTGCATAAATGCGAACATAAACGAACATATATACATACATATGTATATAAATATTTATTACACATATATATAAACCGTTGTTTGAAGCTTTTACGTATAGAACTTCAGCCACATGTCGCTTAGCAGTCTTTTCAATGAATGCCTGCTGTTTTTAAATATTTTCTGTGCCTTGGGTTTTCAATGTTCTGACAATCTTCCGAAAGCTTTAAGCTTCCCTACAACTTATTTTTCAGATATTTAAAGCGAGATTAGTCCCTTAAACTTTAACTCTAGCTATAATAAAATCTCGTTCTTATTAACACTGTAATAACTGTTCCTTGCTTCTCCACCTGTTTTATACCATCCAAGCAAATTTAACCCGTACTGACAAAAAAAATTAAATTTTTATGCATTTTATTACAAATCTATATTATGGTAAACAAACTAGACTCCTTTTGAGCTAAAACAAGCTGTCACAACGCTTAATCCAATTTTCTCAGCGTTTGTCATAAGCCTCGGCTGGGATGGCCTTCAGTTTTTTTATACTCTCGCAATAAAGTTGCTAAGGAGAGTATTATAGTTTTGTTCACATAACGGTTGTTTGTAAGTCCTAAAACTAAAAGAGTCAGATATAGGGTTATATATACCAAAGTGATCAGGGTGACGAGTAGAGTTGAAATCCGGATGTCTGTCTGTCCGTCCGTCCGTGCAAGCTGTAACTTGAGTAAAAATTGAGATATCATGATGAAACTTGGTATACGTATTTCTTGGCTCCATAAGAAAGTTAAGTTCGAAGATGGGCAAAATCGGCTTACTGCCACGCCCACAATATGGCGGAAACCGAAAACCTATAAAGTGAAATTTGGCACAAAGGATCGCATTAGGGAGGGGACGTAATTTTTTTGGAAAAGTGGGCGTGGCCCCGCCCCTACTAAGTTTTTTGTACATATCTCGGAAACTACTATAGCTATGTCAACCAAACTCTATAGAATCGTTTTCTTCAGGCATTTCCATATACAGTTCAAAAATGGAAGAAATCGGATAATAACCACGCCCACCTTCCATACAAAGGTTATGTTGAAAATCACTAAAAGTGCGTTAACCGACTAACAAAAAACGTCAGAAACACTAAATTTTACGGAAGTAATTGCAGAAGAAGCTGCACCCAGGCTGTTTTTAAAATTGAAAATGGGCATGGCGTCGCCCACTTATGGACCAAAAACCATATCTCAGGAACTACTAGACCGATTTCAATGAAATTCGGTATATAATATTTTCTTAACACCCTGATGAAATCGGTTCACAACCACGCCTTCTACCAATATAACGCTGTTTTGAATTCCATCTGATGCCTTCTCTGTATAATATATAGTACATTAGGAACCAATGATGATAGCGGAATAAAACTTTACGCAAATACGGTATTTGAAAAATATGTAAATGACGGATAATGAAATCTCGATTATCACTTTATCATGCGAGAGTATAAAATGTTTGGTGACACCCGAACTTAGCCCTTCCTTACTTGTTTTTGTTGTTTTGTGTCTCGGCTCTTTTGTTTTGGAGCGCCTTTCCCTAGATTGTTTACATTTCGACGTCATATTCATAAACTCATTTCGCTTTCTAAGTACTGATGCGTTTGAAGAATATAGGGTTCTCAGCCAGCATCAAGTAAGGCATTTGCAAACTTAACTTATTTTTTCAAAATATTGCAGTCTTGCAGAGTTTGGCGTTGACACTCTTTAAACCCAAAATATTAACCGAAATATGTTGAGTCGATCACCAAAGCATGTTGAGATTCCCTGATCGTCATTAGGAAAGCTAGATGGACGACTCGAATGTGATAAGTTTGGAATAATTTCATGACCATCAATGAATGAACAGAGTAAACCCCCCAAAATAATCCTGCAGGTCCTAGCCACCGTGGCTGCTATTCTTAATTCGCTGAACTATGTCAATGTCGTCGTATAACTTGTACAGCTCATCGTTCCATTGACTGAGGTATTCGCCGTTGCCGATGCGCAAAGGACCATACTTCTTCCGCAGAATCTTTCACTCGAAAACTCGTAACGTCGACTCATCAGATGTTGGCATCGTCCTCTGCACCAATATAACAGGACGCGAATAATTAGCGACTTATAGAGTTTAGTTTTTGTTCGTCGTGACAGGACTTCAGAGGACTTTTGGTATTGGTGCCCGCTAAGAATATTGAAGGTATATAACTGAATAAAGGCAGATTTCTGACAGTCCCTTGAATTGTGTCAAAAATGGAAATGGAAAAT
Organism: Bactrocera neohumeralis; assembly: GCF_024586455.1. Lineage (NCBI taxonomy): Eukaryota > Metazoa > Arthropoda > Insecta > Diptera > Tephritidae > Bactrocera > Bactrocera neohumeralis. The sequence goes on from NC_065919.1 coordinate 50,558,830, forward strand.
TTTTTATCTCACCACAAGAGTAGGAATTCAATGTATTCCTAAACAGTAACTGTTTACCCAGAAGCATAATATTATACCCAAACAACCGCGCTATTAGTCCGGTTTTCTCCAGATTAAATAAGGAAGCGAATCGTAAGGGTCTGGTTGTGAACTGGAACAAGGTGAAATATCTCCTGTCGTCGCACGCATGACTTCGCTCGCACGTCACTATTGACAGTCATAACTTTAAAGTCGTAGATAATTTCGTCTATCTTGGAACCAGTATCAACACCATCACCAATATTAGCCTTAAAGTCCAACGCAGAATCACTACCCCCAACAGGTGCTTACTTTGGACCGAGTAGGCAATTGAAAAGTTAAATTCTCTCCCGACGAACAAAGAACAAACTCTACAAGTCCGTTGTCATTCCCATCCTGTGGTGCGGACGTATGTACAAGGACATCATCAGATGAGTCGGCCTTAGGAGTTTTCGAGAGAAAAGTTTTGCGGAAGATTTATGGTCCTTAGCGCATTGGCAACGGCGAGTACCGCAGTCGAAGAATCGATGAGCTGTACGAGAAATACGGTCATGTTGTCCGGAAGGAAGAAAACTCTCCAGCCTTGAAGGTTTTCGAGCCGCCGGTGGAAGCAGATGAAGAGGTAGACCTCCATTCCTTTAGAGAGATCATATGGAGAAACGACTGGCGCACTGTTGTTAACTCGGCTATAATCGCGTAAGTGGTATCTCCGCCAGTAAAGAGGAAGAATCAAGAAATATTAACCACATTGATTTTAAGTCGAAACTTTTTGAAATTCATATACGGTTATTATGTTAGATAATGATTTGTTATTAGAATGCGATGTAAGTGATTTCACACTTTCAAAGTAGAAGGGGAGACTTATTATGGCAGGACACTTATTTCATATATACAAATATATACAAAGTCAAGTGTTATTATATTGGCTTCAAGTGTCTTGCCATAATAGTCTCACCTTCTACTTCGAAAGCGGCACCTCAACCCGCTTCAAAGGCTTTAAATGTGAACTGGCCTTAATCAATATATGCCAAACTTTATTTGGTGCGTAATTGAAGTTTTTAGTCAACTTAAAATTATTATTTGATGGAATTTTTTAGGAGAATCATGTTGCCTGTCAAATAGTCGGCAATTGACGTTAATGATCACGCTTTTATTTGCGGCTTAGGTGCGAAGAGAAATAGAAAAGTAGAAATATGACATTGAAGATTGATTTGCCATAAATATTAACACACGAACATGAATTGTATTTGTTTTAATTTTGCAAGTCACGTTGCTGCCAAGAAAGCATTAAAATTCAATTCGTTTTTTTTCGAGTAAAAAATTTAAGTTTTGCCTCGCACTTTTGTCAGCGGGTCTAATGAGAAATTCTCAGAAAAATTATTTTGAATTATTTGCTAATAAACAATCTTTTATGATATATGTGTGTATGTTTGGTTACGAAATAATTTGATGATTAAAATATACTTTTTTTTCTAATTTATAATTATTCAAGCACACAAATTTTATTTTTTTTGTCTCAACTTTAATTACTTATTGAATCTCGTAGTTTTTTGTAGCAATTTCACATGTGATTAAATGTGTGCACACTAGGATGCTGCAAAAAAAAATTTTGAATTTTTTTTCAACTCTTACCTCCTCACCAACTAATTTTCGTTTCTCAAAAATAACCATCACATATTCAGAACGTTCAGTTTTCAAACCTTGGAAATTCCCGCAAAAAATTATTAATCTCAGAAACTTTTTTTATTTTTATTGAAACCATTCCAAATTTCAAATCACTATGTTTAATCGCCTAATTGAGATAATCAAACTTTGTCGTAGAAATTTCTAAAACTTGAAAAGTGAACTTTCTGAATATGTGATAGTTATTTTTGAGAAACGAAAATTAGTTAGTGAAATTTTAGTTTGAATAATAAAACGAAAATTCCAATGTAAAATGTATGGGAACCTAAAAAAAAAAATAGCCACGCCTTAGAGTTAAGCTACAGCGCCTGGCTTGAGGGAGGATTTTTCGTTTGTCAATCACTAACATTTGAGGTGGTAAGAGTTGAAAAAAAAAATTCAAACATTTTTTTGAAGCACCCTAGTGTACACGGTGCATTATTTTTTAATTTGGTAACTGAACATTGAATAATGTTGAGATTTATCAGCCCTCCAAATTTAGTTAGGCATGTTTTTTTACCACAATTCATAACAAAAGGAGATTCATTTCGAGATTCTCTACTTTTTTTGATAGAAAAACACAGAAACTTTAAATTTAATGGGGAATGTTTATTATCATTCGAAGGCACATTCTCTGGCATTTATTTTTTGAAGATTATCTCTCTCAAATGTTGGCCGCTGCTACGTCTCTGATGGTTCATCCGTTGAGTCGAATTTTCGACGACTCATTCGAGCATTTCCACTGGTATCTGGCGAATGACATGCGTGAGGTTTCGCTCCAAGGTCTGAATCGAAGTAGGTTTGTCCGGAAAAAATTTAGACTTTACATATCCCCACCGGAAAAGTCTAAAAGGTGTGATATCACACAATCTTGGTGGCCAATCGACCGGCCCAAAACTTGAAATTTGTCTGTTCACCGAAGTCTGCTCTCAATAAATGCATTGACTGATGCGATGTGTGGGAAGTGGCGTCGTCTTGTTAAGACCAAATATCGCCGAGATCACGAGCATCAATTTCACTCATCAAATAGTCGATTATCATGGCGCGATAACGGTTGCCATTATACGTCCTCACCGTCATCATTTTTGAAGAACTATGGACCGATGATTAAGCTGAACAAAATTTCTATTCTTTTTCTTCATGAATGCATTACCAACTATGCAGCTATTTTCAATGTACACATATTTGAGAATATTCTTCGAAAATTTAAATGTTATTTGTCCAATAGGAGGTTATTTTAAATAATTTTTCAACTTAGTGTAATCGCAGAGCCGGATAATTTCTCCGAAACGGCTGAACCGATCGACTTCAAATTTTCACATCACCTCTTTGGATATATTTGTTACGTAATGATAGAAGGACTAACATTTTGATAATTTCGTTTTTTGAAATCACACTGTAATTTTTTTCACGAAAATCTACTTATTTTTGAGGAGCTGTAATTTCGTCGTAAAAAATACGTTTTCTATTGCAAGTGGATATAATTCTTTAAGGGATTTAGGGATAGTCAGAATTTTCAAAAAATTAACTTTTTTTTTCATTTTCGTTAAGTGCAATATCTTAAAAATATTCTTTGAAAATTTCACGTTGATCCGATAATTAGTTTTTGAGTTATTCGACAAATAACAAAGAGAACTCGGGCACTTCAAAGCGCTAGTGTGAAACTTTAAACGCGTTTTTCTCAAAACTATGTTTTTTGAACTGGTGACAACTGTAACTCGAAAACCGCTCAGTAGATTTTAATGAAATTTATACAGCTTTTAGAATACATAATAAACTCGGGTCTGATCGAAGGATTTTTTTTTCAAAAATTTCGATTTTTAAGACCAATTAGCTGTTGATTTTTTCCCAAAAATTTAGACAAAAATTTCCTGATGCCGCCATTTTGTTAATTTTTGAAAAAAAAATCCTTAGATCAGGCCCAGGATTATCTATTTACAAGACTAATTTTTTTGTCCGATTGATTTTAGATGAATCTCCAAGGACTTATGGTTGTCACCGCAAGTACCTTTTTTTGGAACTGGGTCAACACAAACAACTATAACTTTGGAAATTAAATTTTTTTTTTTTTTAATTTTCGTGACTTCAAGTCAACACATTCTATAATAATGCCATATTACTACTTTTGTAAAATAACACGATTTAATAGCAAAACAAAAATATTGAAAATTCTAATTTTTTCGTGCTTCTGACTACCCCTAACTCCTTAAGGTAAGCACTAGTGCCAGCTTATCGCCGGAGAAGCTCGAAAAAGTGACGGAAAAAAGTTCAATTTGGTGCCATTTTATTGCATTTTTACTCAGGAAAAGGGAAATAAAGAAAAGTAGCTAAAAAACAGTTAATTTTTTTTAATTTGGATATCAATATAAAACACGTCGCACCCTGTTTTATTTCAAATAATTTTTTTTCGAGTATTTTTTCTGCAAGTCGCCACTTATCTACATACGAAAACTTAACTGCTTATATACATACATATATGTGTATGTATATATGTATAATCATATTCATATAATTTGAAACTAATTATGCATTTAAGATAGATGCATAATAAATTATGGCATATTATAGCTTATATAAGTATGGTTTGCAAGTTATGTGAATTGCTCACGTTAATTCTCATGGAAACTGTTACAAACGAGCACGAGTGCTCACATGTTGTCAATTAACGAAATGTTTGCAATATATTCTGAGAAATAAAACTTTTACACACATTTTTTTCTAAGAAAATTTCACTTCATTAAAAGAGCGTTAAAATTGCAGTTGAAGGCAAACGGCGCAGCCAAACGCAAATGAATGGAATTATCACAAGCTATTGTGTTGGGATTTTGCATTTACCCATTGAAAATGTGCACATGCTCATATGTGGAGGTGCCTGCGTGTCTAACAGGTGCGTCAGTGCACAGTGTGGCAATTACTTTAAACAGTTTTTTCATTAATTATGCTTTTATATGAAAGATTTCTGTGGCAGTGAATATGTGTATACAATATGAAGGAAATAACGGTAACACTGAGAAGATTTTGAAATTAAGGTGAAATCAAACAAGTAAAAACTTTAGCATCGGTTACCCCGAAGCTACAATATCCTTTACATATCCAAAAGATGCCAAACAAGCAATGATTCGAGTTTTCGAGATGAATACCGCTGCCTTGGACAATAGTCTTGTCAAATAACTTCATTTTGCCCGATCAGTTTGTATGGCAGCTATCTGCTATAGTGTTCTGATATTTCCGGTTACCACAAATGAAAAGCTTCTTGGTAAGAAACGGACGTGTGCAAGATTTCAGATCGATATCTTTAAAACTGGGTGACTAGTTGACGGATAGACAGACGGTCTTGGGTATATCGACTCAGCTTGTAATGCCGATCAGTTGCACATATGTATATGTATGAAAAGGGTAATCCATTTCGAGATTTCCTACCTTTTTAAAGAAAAAGACACAAAAACTTCAAATTAAATGGGGAATGTTTATTATCATTCAAAAGAACATTCTTAGGAATTTATTTTTGGAGATTATCTCTTTTAAAAGTTAGCCACGGCTACGTCTCAGACGGTCCATCCACTGAGTCCAATTTTCGAGACTCGTTCGAGCATTTCGACTGGTAGCTGGCGTGACACAAGTGATGTTTTGCTCCAAGGCCTTAATCGAAGCGGAATTGTGCGCATAAGCTTTATACTTTACATATCTGTACTCGTACTATCGATCGGCTCAAAACATGAAATTATCTGCTCACCGAAGTGTTCTCTCAATACATCCATTGATTGCTGCGATATGTGGGAAATGGTGCCGTCTTGTTGAAACCAAATGTCGCTGAGATCACGAGCTTCAATTTCAGGCATCAAATTGTCGCTTATCATGGCGCGATAATGCTCGCCATTGATGGTTAAGCTCTAACCGATGGATCGACGATTCCAACGAATCGACCACTCTTGAATCTCTTCAGGTTGGTCGTCGTCCCAAACGCAGCAATTTTGCTTATTTGCATAGTCATTGAGCCAAAAATGGGCCTCATCGCTGAACCAAATTTCGCTCGAAAATGTCAGACCTTTTCGAACTTCTCAAGAACTCATATATCGAAGCTGATCACTTGGGAAGGTCGAGTGATATCAATTTCTGCAAGAGCCGTATTTTGTGCGCTATCAATTTAAGATCTCGGCGTAAAATGCGCCTAGTCGTACCATACGTCATTCCGAGTTGCTGCGAACGGCGCCGGTCCGACTCTCCACAGCGATTTATGGTCTTCACCGCATGCTGAACATGGTCTATTCTGTCGAATATTATCCTATAATGAAGTTGAGCGAAGCGCGCGAAACACATCACATCATCTTGAACTATACTGTTCTTATAGAGCATAGAGTCATTAAATATATTTTTGGAGAAGATGTATAGAGTGACGTCACTTTAGCAATGTTCGTTAGAAGAGTTTTCTTCAAATAATTTATCAGTATATTCTTAGGAAATTTGTGGAAATTTAGAAATAAAGATTTTTAAGCAGACTTGCAGCTATGTACCATATAAGTATATATGCGGAAAGTAATTTATTTGAATTTAGAAGAATCTTTCTTGCGTAAATTTTTATTGATATTTAAAAATTTTGTGTTAAATTCTTAGGACGCTCCTTGCCTAATATTTTTTTTATCTCTCGAAACTGCACAAAATACCACACTGTGCATTTAATGAGCCTTCCATAGAATTCAAATGCATATGTTAGTTGATTTTGCTGAGACAAAAGGCGAATTTAATTCCCAAAGTATGTAAAACAAAGAAAATAGGAAAAGTTTATAGCGAAACTTTGTGAGATTAGTTTGTACGGTGGCTGCACAAGATTTAATTTTATTTTGTTTTAACTTCTTATTGTTGTTGTTCTGTTATTGCAAAGCTTTTTCAATACAGCTGATGTTTATTTATTATGTTTGTTGTTCTCACAACTTTCTTACTTACCTTCGTTTCACTTTTAATCACAAAATGCCTGCATTGTGCTCAAGCTGTCTTCACAGTTACTTAGAAAATAAGACATTACCATACAAATTCACTCACCAAGTACATGCTAAGTATATTGCGCTGTGTGAATGGGAATTATGCGCTACTTAAAGAGATGGCGAAGAGTTAATGCTCTTCAAATCGTTCATTTTTTATTAAAACAAAATATTTCTTTCATTACAGCTTCAGGGCGCGCACCACCAGAGCCCTACTACGGTCGCTACATCGGAGAATTCACAAATTTTGCGCACGGCATAAAGGTGAGTTCGCACTTATATTTTATTATTTAGTTTAAATGGTGGGTAATATATGGTAGAATTCTGATGATTACCGTTTCTTCAGTAAAGAATTGGAGCGCGATTGAGATAACTTAAATATATATTTATATAATCGTCTTCGAAATCACTCTTCAGCAGAGTTTTTAGGTTTCCGCAAAAATATTTTTAAATGTTGTATACTGGATCAATATTTCAATTTTAGTATTTATAAAACGATTTGTATTCTCCACAACAAAAACATTGACGTTTACATTTTGCATCTACCCCTATACGTAAGGGATGGTCCTACATGACATACATTTGTTTTCTGTATTCTACTTGCAATCGTACAAATATCCTTTTTCATTGAGCATTAAACTCATTTATATCCTTCTTACTTGAATTCTCAACCAGTTTCTACAGCATTCTAGTGAAATACTTTCGTTTGAGCGGAGAAAAGCATACTTACCTGGCGTAGAGGTTATCCGTGATCATGAAGGCGGTTCCTCCGAAGCGAGACCTGATCATTGCACTTCGATTGGGTTGACCTTTGCGATTATTCCTAATGTGAATAACTCGTGCGTGTAATTTTTGGTAGCCGGGAATGGCGTACGCGCCGTCCCGACATTTTTGAATACATTCAGAGAATATTATAAAGGTAGAGGCGAAGAATTGGTCTTGGTTGTGTACAGCTAGATCAGCTGAGGACATTTTGCAGATCGTTCCGATTTAGCGCACTCTCAATGAGTACGTTGAAAATGGCATAGTTTGAGCAGTTCTGTCGAGATAACCATTTATTGTTGGTTATAAAGCTGGGACTTATCCGTTAAATGATTCAAACTATGCTACTAAGGCACTAAATAATTGTGCTTTTAATCTACGTTTAATAATTTTTGTGTTAATTGTAATTTTATATCTCATAGAAGATATTTTTGGTCATATCGTCCTTCTCTTCCGTCGGGGCGTGGGCACAAATCAGCGATATGTTGAAGAACTTCGCTTTGATGCGGATTATGGCCAGACGTTCACTAACAGGGGTGATGCTAGGACTTCGCAACGGAGTCTCTCTCCCACCACGAATCCCACACCGAATTTGCGCTCCTTTATATGGTCACTGTAGTAAATGCTACAAGGACCTACTCGTCTCAGTCCTTGTCCCATCCATTGCACTTCTTGAATGGCTGTAATGTCGGCCTTTACTCTTACGAGGACATCAACCAGCAGGGCAGGGACACCTTCCCAATTAAGGGAACGGACATTCCACGTGCATGCGCTTAAATCGTAATCCTTAATACGTTTGCAGTCGTCGTCATCAATAGGAGGGTCACTCATCTTAAGCTGTTTTGTTCTTTTCATTGGGGTTGTTTTTTATGTGGCGGGTCCCAAAGCTTTTAACCCTGGGGAGGAGATATTTCGCTTTCTCACTTTAGCCCGCCTTCAAACGGATGTTTTTTTTGGCTACAGAGGAAACTTGGTCTCAGACCGGAAGTCGTGAGCTGCTTGAGTCATATGTAAAATGAACGTTTCTGGTCACTCCCAAGAGAATGGCGCTCAAAGAACTTTCCTCACTGCGTGAACTTCTACACAGGGCTAAATCTTCCAAACAGAATACGTTCAGAGGTAAAACAGTGTAGTTTGGTTAATAATTCGGGATGAGAAATGATTTCAGATTACTTTTCAATTAACAAAGTTTATTCAATAAACTTATCTGCATTCAAAATAGGTTAGGTTCTCGAAGTTTGTATATCAGAAATAATCTAGTATTTGTAAACATTAATTTTCTATATTTCACACCAAAGCAAACATTGATTTTTTGTATAAAATAAACTTTTCATTTCAACAAATCCTATCGAGAGTTTATTCTACACAGTATATTTTAACACATATCGACTTCATCACAAATTTTTAAGCAAATAAACTCTACATCTATGTTAGTATGTATTTGCATATACATATGTACACTAGTATATATAAATACAACTCTGTAATATCACTTTATTATCTCTCGCAGGGCTCCATTTATGCCGTCGACGAATCTACGCTGTTCATCAAATCATTTGCATATGATGGCACGGGACCGGATGCATTCTTCTGGGTTGGTAAAACTCCACGTCCAAGTCCCGAAGGATACATCATACCATATCCAGAAGAGTATGCTGGCATGTAAGTACACTACTGTGCAATATTTAGAATTACATACATAAGGGAAGTATATGCCAGCACATTTGAGCAGAAGCTTCTGTGTAGTTCATATATATGTATGTATATGTAGATAGCTGTTCTATATGCATAGTTATATTTATATAGTGCGGTTAGATGTATATTTATATATTTTGGGTTTATATACACTTATGTATTATATTTTTGTATCCATATTTATATACTAACAGTGAAATATGCTGTAATTTAAGAATACTAAATCATTAGTTTGACTGTAATGTGCTGATGCTGCATGCTTGTTCTACAAATACATAATAATATATCTAGAAGTAAGCACGGATTAGTGTAGTTATGTACTAAATAGAACCCCGAGGAATTAGTTAAGAGTTTTAATTGTACTGTTTCTTTATACAAGAATATAATAATATTTATAATATGCATATGAATTAGAGATTTTTTTGTCGCTGGGTACTCTGAAAATTAGGTTCCTGGGCACCAATAAAAAAGTCTCTCCAGGTATGAACTCTTTAATTGTAGAAGGTCCTCCGCCTTAGGATACAGGGGTAGTTCCTCTGCTTCCTCCGCGGCTACCGCGTCGAATACTCTCAGAGCTGGAGTGTTTACATTCATTGGGACGACATGACTTAGTCAGCGTAGCCGTTGTTTCTTAATTCACTGAACTACGGCAATGTTGTTGTATATCTCGTACAGATCATTGTTCCATCGACTGCGATATTCGCCTCTGCCGATAATCAAAGAACCATAAATCTAAGGCAGAAACTTTCCCTCGAACCTGTAACGCTGGCTCATCAGATGTTGTCATCGTCCATGCCTCTGCACCGTTTAGCAGGACGAGTATGATGAGTGACCTGCAGAATGTGGTCTTTGTTCGTCGGGAGAGGACTTAGTCCACAAATGCATACTAAGTCAGCGATAGCGCGCCAGTCGTTAGTGCTT